>NC_133440.1:1961889-2615852 GCF_964197705.1 Penicillium psychrofluorescens
TGCTAGCAAAGACAAATTATGCAAGATGAAACAACATAACATAAACCTAACAGCCATAATTGAAGACCTGTATAACTGATCCATGGCTAACTGACTGCTGTCGTCTACAATGCCAGGGCCACAAGCCCCAACAGCAGACCAGCCTGAGCAGGAGCCATCAGAGCATTGGCAGCATTAGTAGTCGTAGTCGCCGAGCCAGTGGAGGTCATAGTACCAGTGGAAATGGTCAGTTCTGTCATACTGGAGGTGGTCATGTGCTTGGTGTGTGTGTTGGTCGTCGTGCTCGTCACTATGTACGGAGAGAAGTTAACGAGAGGCCACCGTATCGCGCGAGGTAAGAGCATAGCAAATTGCAATGAAATAAAAGCTTGCAAGCCAGAGGTCGCGGCACCGTGAACTCACCAGGAGTAGCAGTGCCATTAAGGGTAGGACGAGAATGAGAACGGGTATGAGAATGAGTAGGATGGGGTTTTGTAGAATGGGAATGTGTGGAATGGGTACTTTTGGGACGAAAAGTGCTTGAAAACACAGTGCTTATGGAAGAGGCAATAGAGATGGAAGAGCTCGAGGTCAAAAAAGACGAAGATAAGGATGGTGTGGTGATGGTGTGGGTAAACGCACTGGTAGACATCATAGACGGAGAGGACGAGACAGTAGTAGAAGCGGTAGCACTGCTGAAAGCACTAGATGAAGAAGATGTGGCAGGGGTAGACGCACTGGTGGAACTGTGAGTAGAAGTCGAGGAAGAAGTGGGAGAGTGAGTCGACGAAGAAGTAGAAGCAAGTGTCGAAGAAGTAGTAGTCGAGGGATGAGTAACAGTTTCCGAGGCTGATGATAAGACAGAATGAGAAAACATGGAAGCCGAAGAGACAGAGGCAGACTTTGAAGTGTGACTGGCAGTACTGGTGGTGGCCTTACCAGAGTTTGAAGACTTGGCCTTCGACAGCTTGGACTTGGTCACAGTAAACTGCTGTGACTGGGCTAAGATGCCGTCGTTCCCATTAGAGACAAAGTTGATTTGATATCCGCTCCTATGGAAAAATCAACGAGGTCCTTTGACTGAGAAGAACGGGGAGGTTGGTGTACTCGTCATCTCCATCCTGAGCCTTCATCGTGTAGTGACCCTTCGAGGTATCCACATCTGAGGCAATCAGTGTCTCTACATTGGGGAAGGTGTCCTGGTTGACGAGATAGATCGAGAACGTTTTCGGGTCGGTGCTGGGGTTTTGCAACATTAAACTTTCTGCTCCAGCAATCACTGATCTGTATTAGCGTACCTGACAGACTGCCATTTAATTGTCACAGGCTTGCTCAAGTCGACCTTTTCGCCCTTGACAGGTGATACCACAAGCAGCCCTGCGCAAACGTCAGAAGCAACCAACATGCATGATCATCCAAGGTCATACCTGCAATGGTAGTAGCATAGGCCAAAACGAAAGACGCAATTGCGATGCGCATTGTGATAAACCAAAAAAGTCAACCCGTTTTTTAAAAGTGTAAAGACAAAAATTGGAAGCTTGAAGTGAACGGAAAAGAAAAGCAAGTCTGCAGGCCACGGAGAGGGATTGTTTTATAGCCCTGATGGGCACCATGGCATGGCAGCACGAACAACAATCCAGGGTCCTCCCCATGCCCGTATTGCTCGAGCGAGTGACACGCTTTATTTTTGGGCCAGGTAAGTAACTCGTAGTGCCTTGGTTCGTCCGGTCTCGTACTTCCAGCTCTGTGGAACATAAAGGACGAACAAGGGCCCTGTCTTCCAGATGCCGGAACGAACTTTGATAACATCATTGATTGTGGCGAGCTTTTGCACTAATACCGATTTTTGATGCTGTAGCTTGCCACCTTGAGTCTCGGTCTCAACTGGAAATTTGACTGAGTAAGTGAAGCACAGGGCGTGTGATCTTGACTGGCCGCGCGTCTGGGCTCCTGTCCGTGTTACAATTTGAGCAGATCTTGCTGCGCCATGATGCTGTGTGGTTTTTGGGGTCACTGGTCCAGGTACACGGCCCTTGGGGTTATTTACTCGGTCTAGTTGGCACTGGTGCTTTTTTTGGAGATCTTGGATTGAGTTAAGTTGCTATATATACTTGAGCTTAATAAGGGTCTATTTGGTGCATGAAAAGACGGAACCTGCTTAGAGTGGTTCGGTTTCAAGCTTCGAGGTGAAAGAATTCCTTCAAATGCCAAAAGGAAAAAAACCACAAGCCAATTTCCCGAGATTCACAAAAGATATTCCCTAGAAAGCTCCGAATGTGAAACAGCAGATCCAAAGTACTTGGCACTCCGGAATGTCTGGATGTGTGCGCGTGGTTTCGGGACGGAGCCATGGGTTCAGGTAGGACAAGACCAAGAGCAGCAACCACTTGGATTTAGAATTTGGCGAGTAAGATGGTACAACCCGCCAACCTTCAGGACTTCCACACATTATTACAGTAGCTTCTTTTCTTTCTGGATATCGGTACTGTGGTGAAAGTGGTTGCCTTGGGGTTGTCTTAGAATACTCTCAACGCGTTCTGTACTGCGCATCCACAGGGTCGGAAAAATCATTATTGGGCGTTCAATGCTTCGGAGGAATACAAAACAGTTCAGTCGTTGCCTAGACTGCACTTCGGGCTTGATCCTTGTCGCGGAAGAAGTCACTATTCGGCCTCGATGCATGCTTTGTGTACTCCGATATGGCAATTATGGTTGAGCTAGTTCATTCGAGAAGTAGTGCTTTTTGCGTGTGTGTACTCTTTCCAACGTACCTCCAAATCCTGGTCTCGGGAATCAGCTCCTCTAAGTCTCGGCC
Source organism: Penicillium psychrofluorescens (assembly GCF_964197705.1). Lineage (NCBI taxonomy): Eukaryota > Fungi > Ascomycota > Eurotiomycetes > Eurotiales > Aspergillaceae > Penicillium > Penicillium psychrofluorescens. The sequence continues at coordinate 1,964,684 of NC_133440.1, forward strand.
AGTCGTCATTACCTAGTAGGGTCTTGAGAACGGATGTGAATAGCAGAGTATGACTCGATGGCCAGATCTCAATACACCGTATTGTCCCATCAATTAGTCAAGCAATTCTTGAAATTTTTAGGTAATAGCAAAATCTTCGTCTTTATCAATTACAAAGCGTCATCGCTAACTCCATGCAGTTGCCACAAGCATCATCGCAGTGAGTCAGTCCTTCGCTGTACGCCATTTCTATCCCAAACCAAATTCAAATAAAAGAAAATACAAGAGCAATAAGAAGTCACGTACTGACACTCCTGCTTTACACCTCCATTACGCTGCGCCCACCGTCAGCAGTGATTCGGTCTCGGATGCAGATTCGTGCGTGTTTCGGGCCGAGCTGAATAGCTGTGTTCTGATAAGAGTTAACTTCCCCGTCGACCATCATTTCCGACTTTCTCGCCACATTCTGATACTCCGAGCCGTACTGGGCAGTGTCTAAAAGCGCGGACGGACAGAAAACCAACGCCTCGCCAGTGGGCAGAGACGTGATTTGGCGGAACAGATCTGACGTCGTCTTCGAGGTTCTCGAGTCCGACACTTCAATCGCTGCCCCGGCAATGTGAGCCTGGATTTCCTTGAACCAGGCAGGGGAAGAGAATCGGTAGATGATACTGATATTGCAAAGGTCGAGGAGCTTCGGCGAGACGGTTGGCTCCTGGGTTGCGATTACGACGCGCGTGCCCAGGTGGCGCTGCTGGCGCACGGATCGACAGCAGGGTCTCCGTTAGGTCATTGGCCTCTGAAGAGGTAGCCGTGAGAAACTAAATGAGGCAGTTTAGCAAACTCTTTCTGCAGGAATACCAAGTACTCACCTTGTGAGCTTCATCCAAAGCGATGATACGACCAGAATCCTTGCGATGCATGAGGAAGAGCGAGATGCAAATGTTGAAAAGCGCACAGGCATCATCCGGACTAACAAATGGGCAGCTCAGGTCAATGATTGTTAGACCCCCCTTCCTAAACTGCCAGATATCTGCCTGTCGTGGTTTCCGGTGAGCCTTGGTTTTCCCGGTGCCATTTGCGCCAGGGACGGTTTGAGGGTGGAAGAAAGATTCGAGCACGTCCAGTCGCATCTTCAACGGGATTTCTTGTCCCTTCATGAAGTGCGCGTCCTCCAGCTGGCACTTGAACTGGGCATAGTTGAAGCCGGATCCTCCCTGGTTGCTGATAGCCATGCCTCGGAGAATCTTCATAATCACCTGGATTTAAAGCGAATGTCAACACAAAATATCTGCCCAATTGAGGCAAAGCTAACTCACCTCAACGTAAAGAGGCTGCTCTCTCATGGTGTCAATGCCCATGAGGGTCTTCATCATGCTGAGATTCAGGCTCTCCTGGGGCAGATACATCGGTTCAACGGTAAGATATTTCTTCGCGGCATCTCCGAGACCAGGAACGTTCGAATAGGCCTCCTTCATGTTGGCATAGTTTGTCGGGGAAACAAGGACGCGAACTGGAATGCCAGACGAGCAGAGGCAGGCAGCTTCGCACAGTTGGGTGGAGGAAAAGGCAGTGAACTTATCATAGTGCAAAGCCAGCCCCGTCAGAGGGGAGGTCAGCCTGCCCGCAGGAGAAGCCAAGATCAGCGCATTCTCTAAAAACACAGAGAGCGTGTGGCTCTTTCCGCTGCCTTGGCTTCCACAAATAAATGCAGACCACGGAGCAGCGATGTTGGCGTACACGAGGTGATTCTCGGGGCGCAGAATCGGATGACCGTGAACCCGAAGGCCCAGCAGGCCATACTGCTGATAATATTCAGCCTCTTCTGCATCTCCTTGGCTTTTTTTACAGAGCACGGAGCGAATGAGAGAGGAGAAGAGAGGAGCAGTCGCAAGCTCTTCCTCCAGCTGGCGTCTCTGTGCGCGAGCATCGGAAGCCTCATCTGGATGGTACTTGACCAGCTGGATGTGCGTCTCGATCTCTTGAATTACACCAGTGTCAGGAGCCATCATTGCAGCTGATTAACAGTAGATGGTCAATGGCAGTTGGTGGAAAATGGGTGGTTGAGTATTGGGTGGATGAGGGTGGGAAAAGTGAAAGGGTTTGTTTACAAAAAAAAGCATCAAACGTGGAAAAATGTTTGCTGCCTTTGAGGAAAGTTTTTGTCCTTCCTTTCTGCGCTATTGATCTATTACACCTACCTTTTCCGTACTAAAGAGCAAACTAGCGACCGTCGAATAAACAGCAAACTCTACTGTTAGTTGCAAAGGACAACTTCTGGTGCAAAGTATCGTTGAAAATTCCGGTTGGGCCATGAGGAGTATCTACAATCTTTTTGTTGTACATTGGATTTTTAGTTTTACCCATCCCCCATTAAACAGGCCTAGGAACCTCGGACTCTGTCTGGCATGATGTCTCCTATGGCACGATCTGGATATACTTCGGCGGAAATTGCTCCGACCTCCGAGGGCGGTGGCTTGTGGCAGATCATCCCGCTTTATGATTCTTCTTGGGTCTTGCTTCTTGCCCACCATCAACAACCCCCATTCCCCTTTACTTCTTCCTTGCACATTACCCTGCTACTCTGTTCAAAGCCGATGACATTTTCCTTTTGCATGATGGAGCTCCTGTGAACCGGCATGAACAAATTCCCTGCCACAGTTCTGACTGTGCAAATCATGTAGCTTCAACGATGGACGACCCTCAGGACAATTTGTTGAAGGTCAGTAGTAGCCTCAAAGTTTTATATCCAGGAATACCTGCTGATCGGTGAACTTGCGTCCTGCTAGGAGCTGGAGAAGAGCTACTGTCCTCCGATAGATCCTGCCCTTTTCAGCGCCATCGTATCCGACTTTGACCTCTCAGTTCCTGCTCAAGTGGAACAGCTGCGGGACACCCTGGAGACTTTGAAAGAGTCAGCTTTGGAACAGGAACATCTCCCTTTTGATCCCTCAGGCACTGCCAACAGCGCCGATGAAGGGGCTGGGGCTGGCTCGTTGCCCGGTCTAACGGACACCACTACTTTACTCTCTCTGGAAGATCCGACCGATGAGAGTGGCAGAGCCACAAAGTCCGAAACGGACTCCAAACCCCACCTCGCATACACAGTTGCTGCTGATGGGTCTCGATCCCTGTCTGGGGCAACTCAGCAAGACAAGGTGGACTATTTGCACGATCTGTTCCCCACAATCACGCCGTTGACCATTAAACAAACACTTCAAAAATGTGCCAGGGATATTGATAGGTCCATGGATGTGCTTTTGAATCTTGCATTCTTTGATGAGAGCCCTATTGACGAGGACGGTACCAAAGTCTCGCTTCCCAAGGGCATTGATGGCTTCATGCAAGAAGATATTGTTGGGTCCAGTCGCAAGAAAGGCCGCAAGAAGCGCCAGACCAAGAACCATGGCAAGTCGGGGCTTGAATCGTCGTCAACAGAGTCACTGAATGCCGAGCCCATGAACAAATGGCAGTCGGGGCAGAGAGACATTGAGTTCATCTGGACCCGAACATCAGCTGTGTTGACAAAGCAATATGTTACTTCCACGTATCATGCAAATGCAATGTCGTTGCCTGCCACCATTCGGGCTCTTGCTATTGCGAACTCTCCGGAGAAGCACTCGGAGGATCAAAATGACCTCGTAACGGCAGTTCAGGTCGCAGAACTTTCCCACGATTTCCCTTCCATCCCCTCCTCCACCCTTACTGGGCTTTGCGCCGTGACGCAGAACATCATGTCAGCAGCCAGTGAGCTGGCAGCAAAATTGATCAGTCAACCTCCTCCCCCGATGCTCTCCGACCTCATCAAATTCACTGCGCCGCCCATCAATATCACCTCCGACCCTGACCTGCCAAAACGACGCCCGAACACCTCGCAACCCCTCGTCAGTTACGACGAGGCCCACGCCTCCGCCACCACCCAATTTGCAGCCGGCTCACAGGCCTACTCCCAGGCCTCCCATGCCTATCGGCGGGGTGGTTCCACTCCCTTGCTGCGTGGTGCCGCGGCCTACTATTCAGAGGTCGGACGGGACCAGTTCAGCAAAGCCAAAGCCAACATCGCCGCCGCTGCTGATGCCCTTGTCCAGGAACAGTCATCCGCCTCCTGTATTGACCTTCACGGCGTCCCTGTTCAGGACGCCATCCGTATCACTCGTGATCGGGTGGCGGCCTGGTGGGGGTCGCTGGGCGACGCCAAGTACCAGCGCGGAGGCGGCTTCGACGCTCGTGGTGGGTTTCGCATCATCACGGGCGTTGGGCGTCACAGTCGAGATGGCACCTCGCGCCTGGGGCCCGCCGTGAGCAAGATGCTGGTGCGAGAGGGATGGCGCTTGGAGATTGGGGAGGGTGAGCTGACGGTGCTTGGAGTTGCCCGTCGCTGAACATACTTTTTGCATTTGCTTGTTACATGTCAGAGATACCCAATACATTGAAGCGCTTTTCCTCGCATCGTCCCCGTAGAATCAAGCTGTCCACCGCCCTGGTCGGTCTGTATAGTTCTAGACGACAGAGGATGACGTAACCCGGTCCAACCCGCATTCGATCTGCTCTGCACTGCCGATTTACCCTGCAGAACTTCTTTTCAAACTTCCCTCTATCTATCTCAATGCGCTCTCAGCTGGTAATCCGCCCCTTCATCTCCTTCCTCAGCCCCCGCGCTCTTCCCGTCATCAAACCTGCCACCTTTGCGCCTCTGAGGCCTCTTTCCAGCTCGGCCCCCAAAGCCCTGCGTTCCATCTTCGGGAGTAAGCTGCTCAAAGCCGCCCCCACCATCCCCTTCTTCAGCGCCTTCTTCAGCTCAAACGCCAAAGCCGAGGAACCATCCGAAAGTATGTCCTACCCCGACCAACGAAGCGACGACCAGTGGCGAACCGTTCTGAATCCGGGTGAGTGCTCGAAAGAAGCATCTATTGCAAATACCTCATCATTACTAACCCAGAATGTATACAGAACAATTCCGCATCCTCCGCCAAAAGGGCACCGAGCCCCCCGGCACGGGCGAGTACGACAAGCACTCCCCCTCGCAGGGCATGTACAACTGTGCCGCGTGCAACGCGCCGCTCTACAAAGCCAACCACAAGTTCAAGTCCGGCTGTGGCTGGCCAGCCTACTTTGATTCTATTCCTGGCGCGGTGACTAGGCACGTCGATAGTACGTTTGGCATGAAACGGACGGAGATCGTCTGCAGCAACTGTGGCGGGCATCTCGGCCATGTCTTTGAGGGGGAGGGGTATGACACGCCCACTGATGAACGGCACTGTGTGAACAGTATTAGCTTGCGGTTTACGGAGGATGAGCAGAATCCGAAGGCGAAGGCATAATATAGATCAGGGAGTCAGAGTTGGTGAAATATATCTTTGAGCAGAGCAGATGTGGCTGAACTAGGGAGGTGCAATTAAAACACAAATTGAATCTTGATATCATTCGAGTTGACTCTTTTCTCACCTTGAGCACAGTATCTCTGAGTCTTGACCTAAGTATACTATAGCCCCTAGGTCTTCCTTCCTAGGTACAAAACTGCACCAGTGGTGCTCTCCCTTGCCCGTAACCCATTATCGCTGCCTCAGGCCACAATACCGACCCGACCGCCACCCGATGATTGCAGTCGTGGTCCCTTATTATGGTCATTGCTCCTCCCTATTCTTCCTTCGCTCCCTCCTCGAGTTGCCTGCCACAGACAATGTCTCGACGTGCCAATCCGACCCAGGCTGCCCAAAATCAGCAGACCATCAAAAACCTCTTGAAACTCGACTCCAACAAGATCTGTGCCGATTGCAAGCGCAATAAGCGTGAGTGCCCCCCCCCCCCCCCCCCCCCCTCCTTTGAAAAAAGATCACTGCGCCCGGTTCTCTACGCTTTTGCCCTGGGGTTGATAATCCCTGGTTTGACATTTCACTGGCTTAGATCCACGATGGGCGTCTTGGAATCTGGGCATTTTCATCTGCATTCGGTGCTCAGGCATTCATCGGGGCATGGGCACGCACATCAGTCGCGTCAAATCGGTCGACCTCGACGCATGGACCGATGAACAATTGCAGAGTGTGTTAAAATGGGGTAACTCAAGAGCAAACAAGTTCGTCATCAGCAATTGACTCTCGTGTTGCAATGACCACGTGCTGACCCAAGTGACAGGTATTGGGAAGCGAAGCTGGCGCCGGGCCATGTTCCGGCGGAAGCGTAAGTGAACGAATGAAGCTGCTCCGTCTTTTGATGGCGTGCTAACACGGAGTGTTTTTAGGAAAATCGAAAACTTCATTCGCACCAAATACGACTCCAAGCGATGGGTCATGGACGGGGGGATGCCCGATCCTTCGACTCTGGATGACGGTGACGATGTGGTGAGTGTCTGCCTGTACCGACACATAGAGAAAGAACAGAGATAACTAACATACCAGCCTCTTGCGGTTGTACAGCAACAGGTAAAGATTGAACGGTCTGCTTCGCAACGAGTTACCTCCCCGAACCAGCCCGCGGTGCGCCGACAGCAACCATCGATCGATCTGTTCGGCGACGATCCCATCGCTCCCCCGGCGCGCCCCAGCACGACCGAACCCTCCGGTCGTGCGCAGCTGAGACAAGCACCTCCAGCACAACCAAAGGCTCAAAAACCGGGCGATTCGTTGCTTGGACTGGACTTTTTTGGAAGCACTCAGGCGGCCACCGGCAGTCGTCCGAGCAGCACTGCATCAACGCCTGCTGCCCCGAGCGGCATGTCTCGCCCCGATCTGAAGCAGTCTATTCTATCCTTGTATTCGAAGCCGCAGCCGCCTCCTCCCACCCAGCATGAACGGAACAATTCCTTCGGCGATATGGCTTCTCCTACCGGCCCATCCGCGTCCTCAAACATGGGTGGCTTGACAGACGCTTTCAGTGGGTTGAGTTTCCCATCTTCGACCACGTCTCCGCCTCCCAAACCAGCAGAGAAGCCAGCACCTTTTTCCAATCTCTCCAACTTTGGCAACGTCAAGTCCATGCCGGCCACGCCCAAGGTTACCTCGCCTTCTGACTCTGCTGGCGGAGACTTTTTTGGTAGCCTGACTTCCCCTACCATGTCTGCCACGAAGGCACAGTCCCGAACTACCTCGATTTCTTCGAATGGGCAAGACCACGGATTCGGCGGATTCGCATCTCCTACCGCCAAACCCAAGCCTCCATCCATCTCCTTGTCAAACGATCTATTTGGTCTCTCCTCACCCCCGCCTGCGCCTGCGGCTGTTTCTTCGCCGCCCCCGCAACCTAAGGCTCCATCTCCGCAACAAGAAATGAAATCGGCATTCAACCTCTCCAGCCCCGTGATGCAGCCCTCTGCGCCTCCCACACAGACATCTTCCACCAAGGCACCCGCCAGCATGTTCCCAGCGAGCATCGACCCCTGGGGTGGTAATGCATGGAACACGCCTGATTCTGCACCGGAGCCAGCTCCCGCCCCCGCCGCCGCCCCGTCCGCCGCATCGATGATGAAGGTCCCCGACACATTGACCGCCAACGACATAGGATCAGGCTGGGGTGCACCGTCCAAGCAAACCCCCACCGTCGCAGCAGACGAGGACTTCGGCGGCTGGACCAGTGCCGCCCCGGTCTCGCCAAACACCACGACTACCACGAGCAACATCCCCAGCTCAACCAAGCCGTCAGGCGGGTTTGGCGGCAATGACGATCTTTTCTCCAACGTCTGGGAGTAAAGAACGGCGGGAACTCTTATTTCGTTTCGATTTACCTAGACTGAGTGGCGTGGTGGGTGGAAAGCAAATTGCGTTTTTTTTGGGTTATGGGTTGTTAGTTGCATAGGTGCTAAGTGGGCATTGCACATACCTGGGTGTTTCTTCGTTTCGTCCATTGACTTCCGAGCGCGCGACAGGTCTACTTACCTACGTACTTCCTCGTTCCCTCTTCTGTGTTAAATTGTTTCTCTCACTGCTTTGGTGATCCTCGACACCGTGTTTTTTTTTTGTGCGGTGGTTCCCAGAGGCAAAATCGGGCTGGTCTCATCGATTCATATACAGTTTTCTTTGAATCAACCATTTCTAATAGTTTGTATCCTGGCTATGGTAGGTAGACGTAGCTCTCTCGGCTGGTAGTCACAAATGTGTCATTGGTATACTACAATAAGGACCTGTAGAACCTATATTCAGGCTTTAGTTAGCCAGCAAGATTTAGCTGGACGTCACACTAGAGAGCGCCATTTTCTCGGTAGCTCAAGGTGACGAATGTCCAGTTCCTCAAACTTTGGGTGTTCCACAGGGCCCAGCCATATGTCTATATTCACGCCTGCAGTTTTAAATGCTCGTGCCAGGGTAGGCGGTGGCGTCCATGGACCGGCGGGCTTGAACTCTTCTGTGTCGCTGTCCCAGGCCTGCTCGGGCGAGTTGATGGACACCGTACGTAAATGGGGTAGATACTCTTTCTTATGCGCCAGCAGACCCCGCAGAAAGTCATCTCCGTCAAAACGGGTGAGATCCCCGTCATCGTAAAAGACCTCTAACCTCTCAAGACTGCGGGGAAGGCTTCTCCAGGCCTCGAGCGGGTCCTCCTCTCCGCATAGAAAGACTTGGTAGATGCGGAGCGTGGTCAGAGCCGTGAAATCGCTCAGATCTATGCGTGGTCCGTTGCCCAATCCTTCATGTTCGAGCCATGGCCGAGTGAGAGTCAAGTCCCGTAGAGTGGTCTTTTGCGGCTGCAGGGTTCGTACCAACGCCGCGCAGGTCCAGCTTTTGGCAGGCTCATCGCCATAGTGGCCATCCTACTCTCCTTGTTCGGCGTCGTAATGGAGCACTTCCAAAGCGGCTGGCCAGCTTAGTACAGCGCCTAATGCCTCTTCATGCGCCCCGTAGCCTATCAAATCCAGTGCTATGACCGGCGACGTGCCAACATGCGAATCGTCTTCAAATTCCTTAGGCTCCCAATCATTGAACCGGAGCATGCTGAGTGCCTGGATGTTTGGGAAACAAAAAAATCGATAGACGTCATGAATCGAGTGGTTGCAATGAACAATTGCAGAGATAATATGTTCTTCGAGCTTTGGGTCATTCTCGAGACTCCACTGCAGCTGGTTTTGCGGATAAGTGCGGAATCCATTTTCGCGGACGCAGATATTACGGTAGAATGTCGGTTTTAATAGATTGTTCAAGAGCGGATACGAGGCGCAGAGAGCGCAGGTCTTTGATTCGTTGCGGTGGATTCTGTTCAACCGAGCGTCTAAACGCATCTCCCCATTCATAGAATGGCAATGCTGTCTGCGTGGTGTCCGCTTGCACGTAGTCGACGACGAGAAGAATCAGCTCATCCGGAAGGTCTAACAGTCGCGCCATGTTCAGCGCAAGGGGCAGAAGTGCCTCGTGGCGACCGCGAGGGAGAGAAAAGAGAATTGTTGACGCTGACGAGCTTCGGGAAGGTTTTCCTGGCTTAAGATTAAGCGTACTGGAACGTGGCACGTGTAAATACGGCGGTCGATAGAGATTCTTTTATCATAACTCAGGTGAGCAGTCAGTGAATGCTCAGTGAGCGGACCATTTTGATTATATCATGCGCTGTAAGCAGATCAGGGCGCTTAGGGCTTTGCTCAGTTCTAGTCAGGGAGCAAGCAGTGAGCACTAAAACGGAAAGAGCAAATCATGGGGCGCCAGGCATTACCCGGTCTATATGCAAACCAAAGAACAACTGGAGAGGAAAGCGAAAGAAAGCGAATGAATGTAAACCAAACCACAAAATCAACATCAAAGGCACAAATCAAAAGCTATCCGCACTCGGCCTTTGCACCAAATCCCTCGTGCTATCAGCATCCATCCCCCTATGATTATGACCAGCCGCAGCTGTATTCGAAATAGACTCCTGGGTCATAAACGTCGTAACCTTAATGCCGGCACTACCTTCTTTAGATTCACTCTCCTTCATAAAGCCGACACTTGAAGAGCCCGAGTGCGACAAGTCGTCCAGGTCATATTCGGAATCGCGACGGCCGCCGACGACGGAGGCTTGGATTTGGGTTGTTGGATAGTTGGTGAGGTTTGCGCTGCGGCCGGTGCGCGAGGGCCGGGTGAACCTGCTGCTCTGGCTCTTGTAGCCGCCGCTGCGGGTGGAGAAGATGTGTGGGAAGAGTTTGGCGAAGAAGGCGCGTGTGCCGGGAAGGCAGGCGCAGATTATGGCCACGTTGCATTCTACCGCGGACCAGGTGGCGGCGCCGACGTTGTCGTCTGTTTGTACCGCGGGGTTGTTAGTTGGTTGGTCTGGGGATGAAAGGGATTTGAAGTTAAGTAAGGATCTGGAGAGGACGTACAGGTTGGGTCGGTTGATTTGGAGATGACGAGGAGGCTCTTCAAGCGGAGGATACTTGTGATCATGACACTGTAGGGTTGATTTGTTAGTTGTGTCTGCTGGTTGTCTGATAAAGAAAGCCGAATACTGACAATCCACCGAGAGCAAAGATACCCATAAGAGCCACCTTCTGCTTCCTTGGCAGCTGCAAAGACTGTAGTACCGGCATGGGGTATATCAAGATCAAGAGATCGGTAAGGATGTGGACGGCCGAGTTAGAAAACCACAATGCCTCCTTGTTCAGACAAAAGCCCGGAATATCTGGGTACCAGAACTTGGCGACAGGGACACAATTGGCCCAGGCGCTGATGATTGTCCAAGTGCCATAAGCAGCGAGAAACCCGATCAAGATGTAGCAGGCCAAGCGCATGCGTGGTGTTGTCGAGAAGACGCGTCGGTATTGTAGAAGGATGGACATTTTGGTCAAGATGAGACTGGTTTGGTAGACTGGGATTGAGGCCCAGAAGCACTTGAAAAGGGTTGTTTATAGATTAGTAAGTCTCCTTACTTTCAACTCGAAGGGTTTAAGCCTACAATCATTTGCGTGATATAAATCGGGTGCGGAATGAGGTCAAAATGAGCACCCATGCCGTGGTAGGTCTCTGGATTATTGTGAGTGATTGGTTGATTATACAAAGAAGGAATGGGGCAAGGCTCACCTCCAACGAATAATCCAAAGAATGCCCATGAGAAAGCCTGGATAGACGACAGAGTTGATTAGAATTCAATTCGTGGAACTGTCTCTCTTGGTTTCTTACCACGGCAACAATAATCGTATAATCATCATCTCCCATCTGCTTCACCAAAAACGCTCGGGTATAGAGACGAATTGCAAGAAATATGGTAGCCAGCGACGTAAAGACAATGCTGACGGCAAGGGCCGAACGGCCACGAGCTGTTGATAGCTCTGCCATCGTAATATGGAAAGATCTGTTGATGCCGTCTGGGGCCTCGACTGAATTAAAAAATCAAATGGAAGACGAAAGGAGAGATGGAATCGTAGCGAATGTGGACGTTGATGATGAGAGATGATTTCACTGCCTCATTTCAAATCTTAGATAAGGAATTCGACTGTGGGGAATCTCGCTCGATTTCACTGGAACAATTGGAGTAAATCAAAGAAAGTTCAATAGATGGCGTGCATATAACCACTCCGGGGAATCCTTTCAGACACCACAAGGCTGGAGGGGGAGGCGATTCAGCGGAGAACAAAGGTATGTTTATAAACAAGACTCATTTAATATTCTGCACGCTATTAGTCCCCACCCACTATTACAGCCGAAAGAATATTAGAGGTGCCGTTCTTCTGGCCCGTTGAACTGAAGCTAGAGAAAACAGAGTTTGGCAGCCTCCAACCGAGGTGCAGGGATTATGGAGGACGGGGAGTGGCCGCGTTAGATAACTACCCAGGACGTACTAGTCAAGGATCCGGAGCCTATGAGGTAGATTGACTCTCGATCCCATCAGGAGTAACGAGGTGGCCCACGAGCTTCGACCAATACATGTAGACCATTCTACCGAAGGCTGTGGGCCATCGAGAGTGGTTGCGTGCTAACAATCCAGTGTTCGTTGCCAAGATTAGGATTGACACGAAGAACCCGTTTTCTGTGGACCTGCCATTCGGGGTTCTAGTAGGGGATGATCGGGGAACGCGGCTTTTCGCTGCGTGGATACTAGTATGCACGGACGTGTTGTGGCCTCGTTCTGGCAACCGCACGAACCCAGTTACTGATGACACTTGTGGAACGAATGTTCGATCCATGGAACGAGCCCGCCCTTTAAAATTGTTTCTCAAGTTTCTCGGCTACTCGGCGTGTTAGTTGGAGCGACTGATCTGTAGGAAACAAATCCAACGAAGACTTCGCAGCAAGTAGATCCTGAGGAACGACGCTCAGGATCAATTAGCGCAAGCGCGGGATTCGGGCCGCCAGTACCCTGAACCAATTGCAGAAACATAGTTAAATTACAAGACCCTGGCTGAACACATCGGGTTCTGCGTACGGAGTATACGTTTTCTATACTAGTCGGACACTAGTTAGCAGGACCCATTTTTCTGCTTGTCAGTGGCGGGCAGCCCTTTTTCCAGACCACGGTTCACGTAGTTTGGCAGCTCGTGCGCGGAAATGCCGAATCCACCACACTAGACGCTCGGCAAGTGCAGGGTGGCGTACAGTAGATTCAATAGTGCCAGATTGGTGATAGTATAAGAGACGTTGCTTTGACCAGAACAATGCGTTTGTTGCCTCACCGGACTGGGCCAACTTGTGGAAATCATGTCGACAGCGGAGATCATCTGAAACAACTCGTCGGAAGTTTTTCTGACATGATCATCAACGCCCTAGGAAGCACAAGGAAATTGATCTGAGGCGGTATACGTAGACCAAAGCCAAGGCCTCCCACCTTCCCTGTTCTATGAAAGAAAAAAAAAATTTAGATGCCGCGGCAGTGCCCAACGCGCACGGCCCCTGCATATCTTAGTCGCTCAGGGGGAATCCCGGTGAGCCGACGACAGTGTTTATTGTAACTTCATTTTTTCTTTCTTACCATGATGATGCGTTGCCGTTGTGCACAGCAAGACAGGGCACGGCAACCCTGGGAACGGGTCATTTCGAGTCAAGATCTTCGGTGTACGGAGCCACTCTGACCGACATGACTCGGTTGAACTACCCTTATCCTTATCGATAGTGACAGGCATTTGGATCGGATTCACGTTCCTTGTGGTATATATGATGATGGATGTTGACCGTGGGTTGAGATCAGCAGTCGAGAATGGCCGTATTCGTCTTTTCTTCATAAATCTGTTTTGCACGTCCGTGTTGAACCACTGAGGTGTAAGCCTGTCCTCGACATAGCAGATATGTCCGGCAAGAAAGTTGTTGCCAGTATGAGAGACGACAACAAGCCTCACGTGCCGGCCTCGTACTTTCCATTTCTCCGTCTCTTGATTGCTGCCTCTGGTCTCTTTTCGCTTATCTCAAGACGCACAGTTACACATCATGAAGTCCACACAGAGCAACTCTTCTACCATTCATGACCTCCAGCTGCTCCATCGTCTGTCCACTCGTCCAACATGGAAGCCATCAGGTGCAGGCCCTTGAGTCAACGTATCATGCTGGCCAAACTACCTGCTGAGGTCTTGTGGATGATCGTGTCCCGTCTTCGATCTCGCGATATCTCTGCATGCACGCGTACCTGCTTGCAGCTTCGATGGATCCTCACGCCGTTTCTCTACCACCAAGTCGGAATGAGATGGGATAACAATGGCAAAGGCAGATGCCCCGCAAGCCATCGCCTGCTGATAGCTCTCCTGGAGAAGCCCCATCTGGGAGCCTTGGTGCAGAATCTCCGATTCGAATGCTGGATTAGCGAGAACGAGCTGTCAACTCCCTTCAGATGGAAGTGGAGAACATCTCGCCCACTGCAAAGAGTCAGTATTCGAGCGCTAGCAGAAAGGCTCTTCTCTACAATCATGACCTACGACATTCGCCTGTTATTGTCTACATACCTGACGTTCAGCAAGAATATGACTAACCTTTCGCTTGATGTCATGCTCGCAGACACAAGATGCTTTCGGGAGCTTTGCAAGGACATTCGGTTTAATCTCGAGCATCAAAATCCCAACTATCCCCTTCGCACGTTGCACAGCTTTACGTGCCTTTTAACCAGGAGCCGGAAAGGCCCTCATGTATCACTTGTCCGTCTCTCTCCTCGGTGTAAAGATGACCTCCATCAGATTTCCACGATGTTCTATCTTCCGCGCATCGAAATCATTCACACCGTTCTTCTCAATTCGGTGCGTTTTTGCTGGCCGATTCCCAGGCCTCCCCTAGCGACCAAACTCACCGTTCTGCGTCTCGTCCCCACTGACATGACCCCAACTGATCTGGCCATGGTGCTTTCAACGACGCCCAATCTCCAGGAGCTCTGCTACTGCTTTGCAGATACCTGCTTCCACGGCCGGCCGCAGTTCCTCCGATATGATATTGACCAACTGTGTCGAGCCCTCTCGCACCTTAAACATTCCCTCAGGATCCTATGCCTGGTGGTGCATGATTTGCGATGGAAATGCCCTATTCGCTGGAAGGGTTCTTTCAAGGGCACTCTCGGCTCACTGGCGAGTCATCGCAAGCTGGAATCGCTAACCATTCCGTTCATCATCCTTTTTGGGTGGGAAGCTCCGCCGCCACAGACAACACTACAGAAGCTGCCCCAGTCGCTGCGTGAGCTTCATCTCCGAGATGACTGTGCTGAGTTGAGCCACTACCGGTGGGGACCACGACTCTGCCTTGAGAAGGTTGATGATTTTCTCAGCCACCATCGTCCCGACAGCCTGGAAATGGTCAGCCTGACTGTCAACAAAAGGCCGCGGGCTAAGAGATACGAGTGGACCCGCGCGACTAAGAGCCTGTTCGTTCAACTGTGCATGAGACACTCACTGAGGACGGCCTGCAACACCGAACTCAATGTTATCGCCAGTCTGCGGTGTGAGTGGGCCAGGGACAACGAGTTCCGGTAGATAGATAGGGCTAGAAGTACGTATCTAGGAATGCAATGATCTCTTAAAAACAGGGTGCATATCTGGTAGTTTTGGTTGTCAAATCGGCACTCCGGTCCCTGTCAGGTTTGAGATTCGCCTGTGAATACGCACGATCCAATGAGCCCGAAATTTAACTTTCTTCGATTTAAAGCATCGTGGGGGCTGAATTATTCTGTTTCCTTATTTAGACACTCCCAGACTACCAAGGTTCTCAATTCATACGACGAACAACAGCAGCTCCTCTCTCGAAATGCTTCAAGAATCTCCCCGAGATAACACGATTCTCTACCTCACCAACAGCAATAGGCCACAACACCCGAGCAGTCCCATCCTCAAACCCAATGGGACATCCGTTTTTGGGCTGGCACTCTGGTGCAGCAGACATATAACCCGGATCCACGGAGTTCATCGCAACACGGCGCGTTTGCCACGCCTTCCCGGCTTCTGTTTCCGTAATCATATTTATAGCAGCCTTAGACATGTTCGTGTGGACATGGTGTCCGGCCTTGCTTCGTGAATTCGGCATGTCTTCCAGGATCCCTTCCCGCGATGAAACATTGACGATGTATCCCACCGGCTTTGATGTCGATGTCGAGGATGAACCGGCTGCGCCCATGAGAGGTAGTAGCTCGCGGCATAGTATCAATGGAACGAAAGCGTTCACTGAGTGGGCGCTGATCAGGTCCTCGTATGGGATCTCATCTAGAGATTGCATCCATGATGATCTCGAGTCGGAGTCGACGTCACCGGTGGTGCGAAGTCCTTTCTGGACGACTCGGCCTTCATTCAGACTGTCTTGGCTAACTCCATTCGGAAGCAGCTGTTGCGTTTGCTCGTCCTCAATTCTCGGTATCCAGGATGCTTGCATCCCTCCCCTTAGCCGTGGTTGGTAGTCCACACTGGCACCGCCTGCGAGTAGTGCCTTGGCCTCTGGCAGATCCTTAAATGCCCTTTCACGAGATATAGCCTTCATTTCTGCCTTCACGGGATCCGTCAAAGTCTGCGCGGCATTATTGATCAGAATTTCAAGTGATGTTCGCGAATCAGAATTATGCCGTCCATCCCATGCACGCAATAGCTCCTTCACAACATGTACGAGCCTGAAAGCGTCACTTGCAGCTCGAAAGTCCGCACCAACGACTTTCAAGCTCGAGCTCCATTGCTCAAAATCTGGTTCCCTTGCATATCGAGTCGCTGCATCACCGGGGTACCGAGATGAAACGATAACTCGAGCACCGCAACGAAGCATTCGTAGCGCAGTATGATATCCGAGGTTGATTCGCCCTCCGGTAATCAGAGCGGTCTTTCCGGAGAGATTCAGCTTTTCGGGCAATGAAAGCCGAGATGAGGCAATATTGAACATTCCACACGACCGACACAATGACGGATATAGGTCATGGGCTTCTGAGTCCTGGAAGCGATAACAGCAAATATAGCACCTGGAGAATTTGGAGTATCTGTCGTTTCTGGCATTTAGCGCTTGCGACGCATGATGCTGAGCTCGCCGGCTGCTGTCCATCCCAAGTTGTGTTCGCACCGCGAGGATCACGTCAGACAAGGGGCTTGATGATTCGAGTTGCGAGATGGATTTCTGCATATGAAGGTAGTCCAGCACCTTTAGTGCTGCTTCAAACTCTTCGTTTGTGGGTATACTGTTATTTGAGGTTGTTGGTTCGTCTCCATCATTGTCCGCCACGGTGTCCAGTTGATATAGATAGGCTCTGATTCCTTGAACAATGCTCTCGCATCTTACCCTCTTCAGGGCCATCGGTACCTCGCTCTGAGGAGTCAGGTGCCATGATACAGCCTCTAATAAAGGACAACTAGCAGTAGGCAAGTGAAACGCTAGAGTACTCGGCATTTTTTTCTCGCGACATAGTTGCTGATCCTCCCTCAAGCGTAGCGCGATAACTTCCGGATCATCACATTCGTCGAGATGTAAATCCTTTGGGAATGACTTCATGTTTTCAGCCCGTTCAATTTTCTCGGGTTTTTTAAACGGGATGTATCGAACATGCTTAAACGGGCGGAATTTGTCATTTATAACCCACAGTGTGGATATGAGCGGTTGATTTGGCCCCAACAACGCGCCACTAGTGACTCACGCGAATTTTCAGCCGCACGAAAATCATATAAAAGGGCGGGGCTAAATCCAAAATAACACATTTATTCTACACGAGATCATCCAGCGCAATCTCACCACGAACATTGACATGATGGTCCCGCTTCCTCTCCAAGCCGTCGTTCGAGGGCTCCTTACCACACCACCAGAACTTGCGCACCAAATCATCGATGATCTCCGCGTCTGGGACATTCTCAGGCTTTTGATTCATGACAATCCTCATATAAACGGTTGTATTCTCTCACATCAAACCTGTGGCCAGGTCTTTAATCATGACCCCGATATTCTTGCCAAAGTGCGCGACGCCGTTCGCTTCTACTATGAATTCTGCTCAAGCTGTCAACTTCAAATGGCGCCCGAGGACTCCATACTAGCCTTGAATATCCTATCTGTCAAGTCTATACTATATAAGAGGATTCTAGACACAATGCACTCCCGCATTTACGACGGGATTCAATCAGCCACCAAGATTGCGAATCTGAATCGTTATGCTCCGGAGTCAGGACTTCCTGAAGTCTGGGATTATTCAACAATTGGGGCCCTGGAAGAGCGCTGGAATGTCACGAAAGAGGCGAGGAAGAACCTTGCACGCAAGAATCTTGCTCAGCTGCATTGGGCTGCAGATATGCTACAAGCGAACCAGGACATCTTGAAGAAGACACTGGATCCAGGCCAACAGCCGCGAGAGAATATTGCGCATGTTGTTCAAAGAATGAAGTTCAGCGCAGACAAATATGCCAAAGTGCATCGCCTCTATTATGCAAGCTCAGAGTTCCTCCTTTATGAATTTTTTCCTATCATTCCGTTCGACTGGGCCTTGGAGGAGCTGGTCAATATGCTGGTAAAGCACCAGCTGGCCACCGAAAGCCCCGATGGAGAAGTCGAAGTGCCTGAAAGGAGGCCAGAAGATGGGCTTGCACATCCAATTGAACATCCAACATCGATCAAGCGTTCTGTCCAAATCCTGATCATCGGAATGCCCTATTTCTATTTATCCTTTCCTCAATCGCTGCCTCCCGCCAAGCATCCTCTCATAACAGATAAGAAGACGAACCGGATTTACCGAACTGCGAACACGCCTTGGTCTGGAAAGCCGTTCATATTTCCGGACCTTAATCCAGAGGCCCCGTGTTTTACGCCACATAATTCTGGAGTTCGCCTTGCGTTTCGCCGGGATAAGCAGTTTCAAGGGTATGAGCCTCATAATGCAAGGGAAGAGGAATGGTTGGAGGCTTTTGTGAACTTATACCGATATTTGAAAGGCTTGGAGAGTGAAGGCCTGGCTCGGACTTGAATTGGGTTACCGAACCATTGCTTAGCAATTTCGAGTGAATAGAATTCCCTTGCCCCAATTCCAGGCTTAGATAGAATTGGGAGCATCAACCCCAATAATTCTGCAGTTTTCTGAGCTCGTGACTCATATCATGACCAGCGAAGTGTTTTGGGTGTCAATCCTTCTAGTAGACTAGACCTAAGAAGTCGACAGGTTATGAAACTTGGTCTAGCCAGGTGCGCGTCTAGACGGATAGAATGTCTGCAATCCAAGATCCCAGGTTGTCTCAGATATGGGATCAATATCCGCATCCGTTTCTGGGACTCGTCGACTCCCTCCCTGGAGAGGCCTAGGTGGATTGCCAGGATTTTCGTATAAACGTTGATAGGAGCATTTCCGATCTCGGTCGCTGCACTCAGAGCTTGGTTGTTCCCCATTGCAAGCCTTTCTCAAACTCGCACAGCTATCACACGCACGTCGCTGCTTACCTCCTTGGTGTGGCTCAGGGATAGAGTGTCCATTGTCTACACGAGCTTTGCACGATTTCCAATGTCTTCGCAAGACATCTCTTCAAAATTGGTGAGTAATCGTTGCTTTTCATGGCAAGGAAATATTGGTAGACATACCCTCTGCTAAAAGAAGATCTGCAAAAAGGACAGAAGTTGCTTCTTCCCGTCTTATCTGGAAGTGGGGTCAGCATTAATGTGAGATGGCGTTTATAGCGAGTGGACTAACGAGTCAATTCATGGCGTTTCAAATGATCTAGTCGTCCGAACTTCGACATGCACTTATCGCAGTTCCATTGCCTACTGGTTTTGACACCAGAACCTTGCCGCCCCGACTGCTCCATTTTGACAGTTTGGTCCTATAAGCTCTTTTTCCTTTGTTAGATGTCGGTTCGCTGAGTGATCATAGATTATCGAATTTAAATTTGGTCAGTGAATCTTTGTCTCTGCGTCGTATGATACCCGGTAAGCG
Organism: Penicillium psychrofluorescens; assembly: GCF_964197705.1. Lineage (NCBI taxonomy): Eukaryota > Fungi > Ascomycota > Eurotiomycetes > Eurotiales > Aspergillaceae > Penicillium > Penicillium psychrofluorescens. The sequence goes on from NC_133440.1 coordinate 1,983,884, forward strand.
ACAAAAGAAACCCCGGTGTCCCTCGAACGTCGTATAAGTGTGGGTTATGTCCGACGGCGAAATATGAGTTCAACGCGCGGTGTGCGATTAGCACTAGTTAGACCGATGTCCTGAGGTGTTCTCGAGTCCGTGTTTCCGAGTCCGTGTTTTCGAGTCCGTGTCCGACCGTTTCTCCGGCCAAATCGGTTGCCGAGCGAGAGGTGGAAGTGGCAGATTGGGCCGGGTCGGTGAGGACCCACATGATCCGTCGCGATTCCCCCGCACGATTTCCGATGCCTTTCCTCCACAAAATGGAACAGAGTTCATTCTTTGCCATATATTTAACGGCTGTTTCAACCCTACTAGTTCCTTCCTTCATTCCTGTCTTTGTATACTGAGTAGCAAAGAACTCCTTCAAGATTCACATCTCATCGCTATTTACAGCCTTTATATCATGTCGTCCATTGCAGTATCATCTACAGCAGTGGCCAGTAACTCGCAGGCAGCTGAGGAGCATTACAATAACTGGCCTAATGACAAGGGAGTAAGTTAATTGCCTTACATTGAAGCTAAATAAGGCTCTAACTCAGCTACTCAGTTCGATCCTGAATTTGAAGAGCATAGTCCCGTGGAACTGTCGGTAACTGGCCATATTCCCGCCTATGCTGCCGGAACCCTATACCGTACCGGACCATGCAAGAGCAAAGTGGACACAGAAAATGGCGGAACATTTCAAGTATCTCACTGGTTTGACGGATTCAGCCAAACGCATCGTTTCCAAATCATGGGCCCTGACAATGTTCATGGGAACGTTCGGGTCTTCTACAACTCGCGCTTCTCGACTGATGCGTTGATTGAGAGTGTGAGAAAGACTGGATCTCTACAAGCGATGGGGTTTGGACAGAAACGCGATCCTTGCAAGAGTGTGTTCAACAAGATTCAAAGTGAACATACTCCCCCCGAAGACCCATCTGCTATCAACATCGGCGTCACCCTATCCGTCAATATGCCTGGTCTGGACCATACAGCTACTGCAGAGCCAAACAACCGTTGGGACGGTTCCAAGCCGATCCAGAACCTCTATGCAAAGACCGATCGCAATGTCTTCAAGAAAATCGACCCGGAAACTCTAGAGCCCATAGGACTCGCAGCGCAGGCTGACCTTCATCCGGATCTCGACGGGCCGCTGTCAGCTTCACATGCTCGATCCGATCCTAAAACTGGAGACGTGTTCAACTTCAATTGCTCACTGAGTCCATCCCCCACATATCGCGTTTTCCAAGTATCTGCCTCTACGGGGAAGACGACAATTCTCGCGACCTTTCCGGGAACACCAGCGTACCTTCATTCCCTGGTCCTCACACAGGATTATGTTCTGCTCTGTGTATGGAATTCGCATATTAATCCGATGAAACTTGCAAATGGCTCATTCATGGAGGCCATAATGCCGATGGACGCGACCAAACCAGCAACATGGTATGTCATCGACCGCAAGAATGGCCAGGGACTAGTTGCAAAATATGAGAGCCCTGCATTCTTCTGCTTCCACACCATCAATGCATGGCAGCAACCGTCCAAAGAAGACCCCAGCAAGACGGATGTGGTGGCGGATCTTTTGAGGCTCGAGAGCCCGGAGTTTTTGAAGACTCTGTATTTCGAAAATCTCATTTCTACTTCCGCAAAGGCGAAGGCCCTTACCGAACAACGGGATGACTCCTTGCGCTCGTCCTTTTCTCGTTTCCGTCTCCCTGCTGTGCCTTCTGCTCCCACAGCCGAGGTCGGCAAGGCATCTATCGAGTGGAGTGAATGTCAGGCGCTCAATCCCGAGCTGCCAACAATCAACCCCAATTTTGTCACCCAGCCATACCGATATGTCTACGCTGTGACGCTTAGCGGCAGGTCGACCTTTACCGACAGCATAATGAAGCTTGATTGCGAGACCAAGGAAACTCATGCGTGGTCGCACCACGGTCATTCCCCTGGAGAAGCGTTATTCATTGCTGATCCGAATGGAAGGAATGAAGATGATGGAGTGCTTCTCAGCGTTGTCTTGGATGGCATGCGAGGCAAAAGCTATCTTCTTTGTCTAAATGCCCATGACCTCACAGAACTTGGCAGAGCCGACGTTAATGGACCTGTTGGGTTCGGGTTTCACGGACAGCATGTTCCGAAAGTCGGGGTGCCTACTGGCGACTATTAGAGGGCAGGATTTGGGATCTCATATGCCATACGGACAGCAACACGTTTTGTACAGCTTGTAGTGTTTTTTGAATGTATTTCTTGAATTTAAATATCCACTTCCATCAATCCATATGCGAGATCATGGCTGAGGTCTAGATTAGGTATGAAAAATATATTATTAACGTGGTGGCGGCTTTGATATTTGCACTGTTTGTCCATCAACTCTGCGCCCTTGGAACGACATCCAACTTCGGCCTTGTTCAACCTCTCTCTTCGAGTCACACGCAAAAGCAATCATTCTTCTCTCATATTTGCCAACACAGAAACATTGTCTTCAAAATGGCACCTCCATCTGGCGAAGAAGATCTCTCCGTCCTCCTTGCGACAATGCAGCCAATCTTGGACCCAACCACCTACGTCTTTCTCAACACCAAAGAGCCTCTCCCGTCCCTTCCACTGGCTACTCTCGAGCCACAGCTTATTGTCCAAGAGGCTGAAGGCATCACTATTGTGACCACCGAGGCGTTAGCCACGTCCCACGGCTTCAAAGAGCACACGTTTCCTTGCAAAAAGATCACGCTCACCATCCACTCCAGTCTTGAGGCTGTCGGACTGATTGCGACTATTACTGCGCGCCTCAAGGATAACGGTATCAGTACCAATGTTGTTAGCGGGTATTTTCATGATCACATCTATGTTCCGGTGAATCGGGCACAGGGTGCGATGCAGGTGCTTGGGGAATTTGCAAATGCGAAGTGAGCCTACATTATGTATGAGAGCAATTGTTCTTCTTTGGGAATTACTCGAAACAATGTGTTCGCATCATTATGCAAATCTGTAGCTTTTCCTGCCAACAGCACGGCGTCATTGTCTTTGGTCTTCCTTTCATACCGTGTTGTCGGGAATTGATAGGGACACCACAGCTTTTGTTAGGGACACCACAACTTATGTAATAAAATTGATTATCTAAGTAGAAATATCATGTGATCTGTATTTGAATTTCATTCTGAATTCCACTCTCTCTCTATAATTTACATGACCTTCGTGTATGCCCAATTTCACCACAATTGCTGCATTTTGGCGCTGCCTTCGTCCGCTTCTGTATAGGCTCTCCATCAATGATTTGCTCTGCCTGATCCTGACCCCGCTTCCGTTTTTTAGGTTTTGGTAATGGAATTGTAGGTTCTAAAATTGGCAGATATTCTGATTCGCCCTCTTCTAAGCCTAATCGCCAGAATGGGTGGATATCTGTCAATGGAATGGCCTGATTTCGCTTCAATAGATCAAAAATTCTATGAGCGCATGGTAGGCCCATAGTCCTTGTAAATCCATTTTGGCAGGGGCCTAAGGGAGCAATTTCTGTAGCTCTTTTAGCCTTTGAAACTTGCTCACTGATTCGTCGAATCGAATATCGCGAAGTCCTAAGCATAATATTAGCATAAAGCTCTTGCGATGGCACATTTACCCTTTGAATTTGGTCGCTTGCAAAATCGTACGCAAGGGTACTATGCTGCGCTTGTAAAGCTTGTGAAATTCCTTCAAATACAAATAGCATATCGCCTGTCGAACTACCTAGATATTTTTTTAAAAAGGCATGTGAGCCTTCTACCCGGGATGTCGCTGCATTACCTAGGTGTAGATATTGCTGAATCCACGCAACTACGAATTTCTCTTTATAAATTAGCCAATTTTCCTCTATATAGCGAATTGAAGGGGGGGGGGAACTGCTTCTTAAATTCTAGAAGCCTAGAATTATAAAACTCTTCTGTAGTAGAATAGATTAGCTCATTCCACGATTGTAGAAATTTTTGATGCTCGTCATTTGTAGAGAAGTGCTGCTTCGTATGTTGTATCACATTTTTATTAATATGCCATACACAAAGTAAATGTGGATATGTAGGGCAGACATCTATAATTGCACCTAATAAAGCGAGCCATCGATCAGTACAAAGAACTGGTTCAAAGGGTAAGGGATCTAGAAAGGAGAAAAACGTCTTTAAAGCCCAAATATAGCTCTCTTCTTGTTCATTTCGCATAAAGCAGAAAGCGATACTAAATGTTGAATTTGAAGGTGATACGCCAATAATGTGCAATAGAGGCATTTGATAGCGATTCGTCTTATAAGTGCAATCTAGTATAAACACCCTATTAAATTTATTAGCGTATTCGATCGATTTAGGATGTGCAAACATAAAGAAGAGAATATGGCCTTCGTGATCTTGTTTAGTAGCAAATTTCCACTGATTCTCTTCTAGAGTCTTTTGTAGAATCTCAATTGGCGTACGATTACCAAGTTTTTGCCTTCGTAAAGCGCTTCGAGCATTATAAATATCTCGAGGCGTAATTAAAGCATCTTTATGCTCTTTCTTAATCAAAGTAAGGATTTCGCGGGGTTTTGATCTAACTTCAGACATGCGATGGATAGTTTGAAGCTGATTATCTGTAAATTTGCGCGCTGACGGATGACCTATCATATTATTGGCTGCATGATTATGATTTGGATTTCGTACCTGTAAATCCCACTGCTCACTATTAGGAAGCTTCTTCCCATATAGCTGAAATGGACAATTAATCCGTCGTGTAGTAGTTAATCGTCGCTTTGCCCCTTCTGGCGCATTAATACGATCATGATAAGTGCCACCACGATCACAACCAAGAGTAATATTTCGATTTGCATTTGATCGTAAAGTAGTAATTGCATAGCCTTGGGAGAGAGCATGCTGACGCACAGATGCTAGTAGGAGCTCTCTAGAATCAAAGATCTACTCTGTAGGGGGGTCCATTTTGAAGTAGATAACTACAAAGCTTTAGAAGGGGGGGGGGGGGAGCCAGGATTTTATAGTAGAACAGATAATAGAATGATGTTGCTATAGTAATCTAAATACAGATCACATGACATTTTTAATTATGTAATTACCCATATTACATAAGTTGTGGTGTCCCTAACAAAAGCTGTGGTGTCCCTATCAATTCCCCGTGTTGTCTAAAATATTATGTAATAAGTAATTGCCATAAGCGCTGTGGTTTACTTCCAGGCAAGATGTTTGCTACGAGCTTAGGAAGTGCGAGCAGCCAGAATGGTAATACATCTAGACAATCCCTTTGCCAATATCTACGCGTACCGGCCATCAAGGATCTTGTAGCAGAAATACTTGAACTTAAATTCTATCTTCCTCATCCCCCAGAGACGCCAGAAGAATAAAGATCACTAACCCCAAAATCCCAAGGAAAATAAAGAACTCCTCTTTCGAGGCCATTTTGGTGTTGGCGGCACAAATCCAGCCAGCAGTCTGAACGTAATGAGCCTCCTTCCCTCCATTTCTCTCACCAGCAAAATGAAAATCACCAGAAAAAAAATATAAAAAGTAAAGTAAACTTGAGTCCTCTTTTGGGAGGACGTGAGAAGCAGAGGAAAAATGACGAAAATGCAACGATAGAAAGACCAGAGGTAAAACAAAAACACCAGGGTATTAATCATACAAGGGAGGTTGATTGATGATGACAATCGATCAACCAGGGACTCAGTAATCATCTTCTCGTTCGACCACCATCAACAACTCAGTGAGTTCCTTGCGCAGAGCGCGATTGCGGTCCCAGGACTCGACGATCTTGGTGCGCTGGCTTAGGAACACTGCCTTTTTCCAGGGAAGGCCGTACTGCGAAGCCATGCGATCAGGGATCCCGCGCGCAATGTTCCGCAGCACCAATGCAGCCTTGTACGCGACGCCGAAGGGCTCGCCTTTTTCGTTGACGGGGGTATCCATGTAATACCACTTGCGGACGATGCGCTCTTGGAGAATGGCGCGTTTGGAACTTGGGGGCGGTGCGCCGGCGGGGCGGTCTTCGGGGAGGTGGGAGGAGACGTGGCCAGCGACCATTGCCGTGTTAGTGCTTGGTCCAGACACCCGGAATCGATTGCAATTATCCCATTGACAGGTGTGAATGGGCTTTTCTGCGGCATCCAGTTTGTACTGGCCTGGCTCCTCGGCAGGCTCTAAGTTCATATGGTCGGCGAAGACGTGGTTCCGGAGGTCGGTAGGAGATGCGAACGCCTGCTGGCACATTTTGGAGGGACTCGAGTTGTCGGCCCACTTGCAGTACAGGTATGGGAACCCTTCAAACGTATAAGCAGTCTCTAAAGGTCGGATACCCTTGATGATGAACTTGGCGGTTCCCGGGCCATTGATGACTTGAGCTTGAGCGTTTGTAAACGTATTGCTGACGTTCTTGATAAACTCGGCAGCAGGAAGAACACCGCCTCCAGGAATACGAGGATCGGCGAAACGGCTCTGGTAGGCCTGCCACAAGGCAATCTGCGTGATCTCGCACTCTGTGTCTTCGATGAAGCAGCAACGGAGCCACTGAGAGCTGCGCTCGGGCTCGGAGAGTTCCATCAGGTCCTTCAGAAGCTTCGCAGGCACACGCGGGATCTCTGACGGAGCGGGAGCGACTTTTTCTTCTTGGAGAACGGTTTCCTTTTTGGTAGGCCGTGATTCGTAGGTGAGCAGCGCGACCATGCGAGGCACAAAAACCACCGGGAAGTTGATAATGTCCATCAATTTTTCAATGTTATCCGGGCTGAGCGTGTATTGATACCAAAAATCAAGCGCACCACTCAGGACGTCTTTGTCGAGGTCCAGTAACGTGTGGTAGTACAGTTGCTGTAGAGTCGGCTTGGATATGCGTTCCATGGCCCTGTTTCCGTCGCCCTCATCCATCTCGGTAGAGAAGTGCGTCAATGCCCAGAGAGCTCTGATAACATGCGCACGATCTGATGAATCGAGGCAATTGACTAGGGAGACCCACAAGGGATCTTCCACGTCCGTCCGCATGAATTTGGTGCACTCTTCGGCAATATCGAGTGCATCGTTTTTGATTTCATTCAAACGAGGCTGATTCGGGAGATTGATCAGGACGACCAGGAAATCCCTCAGGAGCCCCTTTGCGTAGCGCGAGACGTACCAAGCATTCTCCTTCAGCAACACCATGTTACGCATCACCAAAACGGCCTCTTTGACATTCCGAAGCTCATGGTTGAGCTCGTACGTTTCAAGACTGTCGTAGGGCAAGTTCGTGGGGAGTTTTTGGAGCTTGTCGAGGAGATTGCGCGTTCCGTGTAGTGAGTTGAGCACGTTAACCCTATCGATGGGCTGCCGAGGATCATACTGGAGTTCCCATTTTACTCCAGTGCAGATACGAGTGACGTCCAACGCCTTCTCCATCAGGGTTTCCGCCAGCAAAGGAAACCCTTCAAACTTGAACTTGTCCCATCGTTGGTTGGAAATTTGGACCAGGTGGTACAAGGCAAAGTCAATTTCGTCGGGTATCCCCGATTGCAGGCCGTAATGGGCACGCTTGTAGATGTGATCAGCTGTAGGGAAATGAGATCAGCTTGTCAGCACACCATGAGTCGGATTGATGCTCTACTTACTCCTTGGTACCTCAAGATACCGGAGAGGAAAATAAGGGTCATAGAAATCGGGCTGTTTCACTTGTTTTCGGCCGAGGTTGGCAAACAGCACAGGACGGTTCCCCGGCGTTGCGACTTCCCGCGTGGACATCGGTAGTGGTATATGTTCCTTTCCCTCCCAGGTTTCGACGCCGAAATGCGTACCCGGCTGGTGTTGCGTAGCAGAGCTGAGGGTCACATGGGAGGAGGTTGGAGGTTGAGGAGATGTGAAGCCTTGCTGGGTGTGGGAACGTCGCTCGCGTCCAGTATCCGGGGTGAAGGGCTGGTTGACTTTGGGCGCCTGGCGCAGGCCCTCTGTTGCTCGAGTCAGTACAATTGTCAGTGTGTCTGGTGGGGGCAAGGGGGCGTACGTCGTAGGGAGTGCCGAGTTGTAGGGGTGGACATATTGCCGATTGGAACAGATGACAGGCGCAAACGCGGATTCACGGCGGTGTCTCCCTTGGGAAATCCGTTTCCCAAGGCCGCGCAAGTGGATCGAAGCCGACCGACTTCAAAGAGGGTATCTTGTCTAGGAGATGGTGAAAGTGCTGGCTCGTTTTCACAGCCCTTGACTGAAGGACTTTTGTAGGGAGGCTGGTTTTGGCGATCGTCTTGCTGCAGTCCTTGTGGTGAAAGCGGCACAAAGGAATATCGTCGAGGATTGAGTCTGCTTGTCGAGCGATAAGAGTGTGGTGCCTCCGCGACAAGGTGGCAGATGCGGCGCGTTCGAGCTGGGATCAATTCTCGCGGCGACGATGCGCGACAGACTGAACACAGACTGCTCGATGGCGGAACGAGGGGTAGAAGGGAGTAAGGGTCGTGTGAATGAAAGGAGTTCCGGCGACCAAGATCATCCGTGGAATAAGCGCCAATGCCTGGAGGAAGTGGCCCTGAGACGCAGGACAAGAGTTGGTGATCGACCGACCTGATTGATCATCCCAGCCAAAACTAAAGTCGCGTCGGATGATCCGGTTGTTCCGTTCCGGTTGTTTCTGCCTGGGGTGTCGATTTGGGGAGTATATGGAACCCTCATAATAGTGGACAGCTTGGAAGGTGTTTTGTTTTATTTAACCGAATTACCTTCTAGTCGGAACTGACTGAATTATTCTGGAAGGTTACGGGGAAATGCTGATTCATGTTCTGCGTGATGCTGCGAATATATATTTCTCGGCTGGATCCAATGACCCTGTCCAAGACTTCCCTTCCTGTGTTCTTGCTTCTGGCTTCTTCCATCATCTCTGACGGTCATCTGTATATGAATATATCTGCTTTTCTTCACGATGAACACGAACACACCCTACGTCACTCATCTGGCCATTGCCAAGTTCTCCCATACAACCACTCTCATCGAGCATGCTGGTCCACTGACCTGGCACCATGTAAATGGAAATGGCGAGCTGCTCTGCATTTTTGAAAAACTGCCAGGCAGCCTCTCAATGCCTGCCAGACTGATGCTGCGTGTGGCTCAAGCCCAGGGCACACTGGTATGACTTCCAGTTCCTCGAGACGATTTACAGCAGGCTGAGACCATGTCTGGTCTCAGGAGCAAATTGACCTTGTGCACGCCATGGCCACTGCTCAAAATTCGAATGGTTCTCCCCAGAAAGCACTTTTTACTGTCATTGTGAAAATGCCTTGCCTGGCAATCAAGTACCCTGCCGGACCAACCCATGTGCGCATATCTCTGCGACCATTTCAATTCACTTGTTGATTCTCAGCAGCTCCGTCGTTTCCAAATCAAGTTTGCGTCTGATCGCGACTACTATACGGCGCTCGTTCTCTTAGGCGAGATCAACTGTCCATTGACAGAAGGAAGTGCGCCCTCTGTACCATCCTCTCAAAGACTGCCCTCGACGATGTCTTTGAACTCGGAATACGCCCCGTCACTTGCAACAAGCTATACAGGAGAGCCGCACACTAGCCCTGCGATTCCTTTTCATCGTTCTGCAGCATACAGGCCTGCCACGGCGACAAGTATACCACCTCCTTACTCTACTTTTGACACGTTCAAAGCAATTCTAATATCTTGATCTACTAAGCTGCCAACCCGCCGCTCTCGTGCTCAGGCAGTGCCTCGCATGTTACGTCCTACCTCGCGCGTGCTCCAATCAGAAGCATCGGTCCCAACATTGACAGAGCACAGGCAACCTCTCGACGACCGCAGAATACCCCGAGCTTCAATCATGAGCCTATGCGACGCACAAACACTTATACCCTGCCATCAACCACCGTACCATATCACGACATCGAACAACTGAACCAAATGCTGCCCCCTCGCTCAGAGCAGGTCAGGCGTACTAGCACAACCACTACTGCTACCAGACCTGTTATCTTTGCAGCACACCATGACATCGAAACGCTCAGACAGAACCTTCCTCCCAAGCGAACCCTTCCATTTTCAACCCCAAACCCAATCGCGAAAAGACCACGAACAAACGCAGTGCCTCAGACTCAGACACCCGGTTGTACTCCACGTCCAACATCGTCACAACTCCCGTATCCACCTCCCGAATTCAACGAGAGACAGGAGTCCCATATAAACGCTCCATCGCGGGAGTTGTCACGTTGCGCCTCAAACATCCAAGTCTTCCAATCCCAACCTCCCTCGCCGACACCAACCCAGCAGTATCCACAGCGGCTGCCAACGCAGACACTCCATCTGCACCCTCCTAAGCCGCTGCCAGTCTCTCGACCAAACACATCTATGCAGCGCAGCACAGATCTCAATAGCCATACTTCACGGGCTACACAGCCCTACCCAGACATTCCGCCCAACACCACATCTAAAACACAACCCGAAACCCCGAACCAGAACCAGCACCAAAATCCAGCACAGCAACCACCTGCCCAGCATGCATCCTCATCCTCATTCTCAATTGAACAAACCCTATCGCAGTACTTATCCGCACCAACAGCGGAACGCACCGCCATGCTCGAGAACTGGATGTGCGAGCTGCTCGAGGATGATAAGTTCATGGCCCTTTGTGAGGATGTCGAGGGGGTGTGGAGACGGTTCGCGTTTGGAAGGAAGACGTGAGTTCCGGTGCTTGTTTTATCATTGATATCTCTTGTGTTGAAGCGTTGTGGAATCGGGCCATTTCTCCTGAGTGGCTTTTTCTCAATCTGGTGTTGTCTGGTTTTCATTTTATCTTTTCGTTTTGCTTTCTTTCTATGTTCTTTTGAGACTACAAGTGCATCATCTATAGCATAGAGGTTAGTTGACTGGGTTGTGTTGTTTTCTTCTACTATATCGAACTATCCAGATATTGTTAAGATATTTCGTTCAAGACAGCAGCATGGGGGAAAGAAAGGAGGATTGCAGTCGTGAGTTAATCGAATACACTCCATATTACTCTAAACACCTATTAAAACAAAGTTAAACTAAACACCCCTCGCAGGATACAGACAGCTCGAGGGAAGAAACAAGACAAGACAAGAAAAGAGTAGGTAAAGTGGTAGAGTACAACCGGTATTTTCTCCATAGCAACAGCCAGTCGAGTAAGTCCATCCGTGTGCATAACGTAGCGATGTATGTAGAAACCAAAGACCGGAGAAGAGAAAGGGAAAGCGTAAGATAGGAAAAGGGATATTATTCAAGCGGGAATTGAGTTGAGTGAGAACGAATATCCAGGGTGGATGCATCGCATCTCATCTCGTCTCAGCGCGAACGCCGGTAAATCAAACCCGAAAACACATTGAGATATCCCTCCTTTGTGAGCATTGTAAAGTCGACAACGACACGACCCACACCCGCGTGCGACTGCGAAAGCTGCGGAGCGAGATTCGGCGAGGTTTCGCCGTGCTCGGTGGATGATAGGCCTGGCGGGGGCGTGGCGGAGGCGTTTTGGGTGACGGAGCCTTCGGCGCCGACGGCGAGATCAGCCAGGTGCTGCAGGGAGCGCTGCTCGTTGGGACCCATGGGTGGGTGGTTGGACAAGGCTGATGTCTTAGGTAGACTACCCGACTCATGGAGCTGGCTCTCTTGGGCCTTGGCGCGGCGCCATTCGAGGAAGATGCGGATCTTCGCGTCCCAGCCGGGGGTCCCGAAGATGTCGTCAAATTCGGATGCGTTGGCAGAGCGCTTGGAGCGGTGGTCCAAGATCTCTTCGACTTTTTCGAGCGAGTCCCAGCATTCGGTGGAGTGTTCCGGGAGGACAGTGGCTTCGAGGAGGGTCATCGATGCGAGGGCCAGACTGTGTAGGTCGATGGGGGAGGGGTGGCGGTTCTGTAGAGCCGCTTTGTGCATCTCATTGATCACTTCCTGCGCGCAGTAGATGATTTCGTAGGGGCTGTAGACGAAGACGTGGCGCTTGATCAGCAGGCGGATGGTCCAGTACAGCTGCGCTTGAAGGCTCTCGAAGAGTGGTCGCGTGCTGGTGTTCTCGGGCAACTCATGCACTTTGAACACGTCCTCCATCTCGGCGAGACGCTCGAGCGAAGCGACCAAGTTGGCGCCAACCATGCGGCCCAATCCGGTGTTTGCCTGGCACACGTTGGGTTCGACAGTCGCGAGAGTGACCATCTCGGACAGGAAGGTCGAGTAGGCTAGAAAATCAAAGTCAGTAAGACTGAAAACAAAAGATCGGCCTCAACTTACAAGCAATCCCCGTGGTGATTTGCCCAACAACCCGCTCATCTTCACGCCCACCGATCTCATGAGAGCCGAGAACGGTCGCATCTGCCACGCTAATGGCATACCATCGGGCCAAAATGACCAGAGACACCCAGTTGCGCCGTGCAAGGTTGGAATCCGAGTCTACATCAGGATCGGTATCACGCTTGTTCTTCAATTGACCCTGGCTCTTTGCCAAATCATATCCGAGCTTGCTAGCGGCCTGGACCAGAGTGTGTTTGGGAATGCCATCCTTCAACACAAAGTTCTCCGGGCCACGAGTGTCACAGTCGATGATCATCAGCAGAAGAGTCTGTAGCCATACCAAATTAACTGCGAGTGAGTGAACCATGAGCGGCTGGCGGGCGTGGAAAAGGAGGAGATCTTGGGCATTGTCAAAGGAGGTGACTTTTTCGAACTTGCTTGCCACGCGCGATAAGTCGGTCCGAGTGACGGTGTACAACGCATAGCAGAAAATCTCTTGCGCTTCGCGGTGGCACTGGTGGAGCAGTTCTAATGTCCTCTCCCTGGTGTGAGGCAGAATCGGCAGCATAGTATGAATTTTGTGATAGTAGCTGCACGCATTTTGTTAGCTCATGAGCACGAGTAATGTAGGATTCACAACATACGCATCAAGAGCACCTTCGTCAAGGCTGACTGGAGACATGTCATCATCGCCCTCATGCTTGGGCAAGTCGGTCATTTCAAGACCGCTGGGCAAGTCGTGCTCATTACCAGCCGGGTTCCAGAACAGATTGCCCGGCTTGGGAGCACCGCCGCTGGTGACTGCTGGGTTGTAAGGGTCTGCCGGTGACTCCGTTGCGTCGAAGGCATTCTGCGACCCACGCGTATTGAAGTTCGGCTGCGCGAATGACGAGCTGGGTAGACCCTCGAAGACCGAGTATGTTCTCTTTCGGTTGCCGCCGCTCGAGTCCACCGGAGATTCGAAGTCCTGGTAGGCCCGGGGGAGGTCATTCATCGACTGGTAGGGCACATCGGGCTGGACCATGGCAGGTTGCATTTGACTCTCCAGGGTGTGAAGGCGCTCGGCAAGTTCCTTGATATAACTGGTTGAAGATCAGTATGGGTAGCGAAGATGGGATGCGTGTTGTTCCTACCCTTTACTGGGACCGCGTTTCATCGGCACGCGACTGAACTGGCACACAATGCCCAGACGGCGGCAGTTGGAGCATCCTTCGAGGCCAGTCTCGGAGGTGGCATCGCATCGCACCTGAGTTAAAAACAATCGCGTTAGCTGGAGAGACTCGAGGTCGCGTCCGTCACCAGGGCGGAAATGTTACCTTCTTTCGGCGACACTCGTCGCAGGCCCTCGAGATCTTCGAACGCTTACGCGCGCTTTGTTCACCGTAACTCAAATCGTGATTCGGGTCGACGCCGACCTGCTGACTTGGCGGAAACTGCAGCATCTGCTGGTGTTGATCCTCGGAGTCGTGTCGGCCCATGTCCGCGCCGGCATTGGACGAGCCCAGCACCATCGACTGGCCCTGGTGGACGCCGTTACTAGAACCGCCACCGAGATTGGCGCCCGAGGCTTCGCGAGACAGCTCGGCCGTCAGGAGCTCGTCGTCCGTCAGCTGGCGGTTGCTGTAGTAGGGCATGGCGCCTTGGGCCATCTGCGCGGCGTTGGGGGAGGGGTAGGAGTGCGCCGGAGGCATGTCGGAATGTTCGCGAGAATTCATAGCGCGAGAAAGTACCCGAGCTGGCTCGAGGGGGGATGGTGTTGAGAAAAGCGAGCTTCCGATGTGGCAGGGAGGGAGTGGGAGGAGGGAAGGTGAAGGAGAATTGCAGGGTTTTTGGCTTTACAGGCTAAAAAAAGGAGCGGGCATGCTGAAGGGGCTAGCGCACTGGGCGAGGCCAACATTGCTGCGAAGAACTGTGTCTTTTTGATTCTCCATTTCCTTATAATTTGTTCCTTAGCCATCTATATACTCCAGCCTTATAGTTAGTTGATCACGGAGACGGCGATTCATTTCTGCGTGGCGAACGGATTAACTACGGCCGACCGGGCCTATGTACTTCCTGATCCATCGCTCCATCGCTCCATCACGCCCTCACTATGGCCGGGGGTGATACGGCGATACTGGTCGCAGCATCATCTGGACTGTTATTAGTGGCATCCCACTCACTGTCTTACCTCGCCACCCGGTCGTGATGATGACGCCCTCAATGTCTCCAATTATGGGATACGGCGACCGGAGCTCACAACCGTAAATTAACATGCACCTTGATTAGTACTATTATGAATTCCTTTTTGCCATGTTTGATGTCAGGATGATCTGAAATTCTTATTCCGCCTAGTCTTGACCTAATTATACATATACATAAGACTTGAGAGCTCTATCGCTCGTAACTTGGCGTTTATCGACTACATAATGGCCTCGAATCCTTGGGTCCTAGGTCAAGCGGTCCATGTCTGAGACACATGGATGGTACTAGTGTGCGGGGAGAAGAATGTAGTGGAATAATTGTGAATCGGCACGGACCGTATACATATTGATATCTATCCCGATCATCTGAGCATGTCTAACCCACATTTCCTCATAGGGATGTCCTTAAGCACTATTGGGTTCGATGGAAAAACGTGTATTCGGCATGTTTCTCAAAGGATAGCAGTTTAACGAGTAGTGTATCCCCCGTTGGCAAAAATAGTCTGGCCAGTAATCCAAACACCTTCGGTACACAGGAAGCGAATGATAGGAGCAATGTCCTCAATCATGGTAAGCCGGTTGTCCATGGCCATTGATTTGTGGAAATCCACGGCCTCCGAGGATTCCTGAGGATAAAAGAAAGCTGTTGATAAAATCCGATGTTAGATCTCAACGAGCAAAATACACCCGAGTATTCATGAAAAGCTTACGTGTATCCATGGGTCCCGGAGCGACATTGTTTACACTGATCCTGCGGGACTGGAGCTCCTTACACACACCCCTATAACATTGTTAGCTGAGGAGCTTGACCAGGACGAGGCCAGCGACATACCGAGTGAAGTGCTCTACCGGAGCTTTGCTGCCAGCATAAGAAGTATAGTAGCCAGTGAACGCACCCAGGAGGGCAGTAACGATGGTGATAATCTTTCCACCATCCGACACATGAGCAGCGGCTTCTTTGAGAACGAAGAATGCGGTTTTGGAGTTCACGCTAAAAGAACAGTTAGCTATCGCCATTTTACAATTTCGCAAGTAATGTCTAGACACATACGCGAACATTGTGTCGTACTCCTCCTCACTGATTTCCGTAATGGGCTTCTTTAGCACCTTGCCGACTGTGTTGACCACGATGTCGATGTGGCCAAAGTCTTGAAGAGCATCTTGGAAGAGCTTCGTCACCGCAGAGGCAGCAGTCAAGTCACCCTGGTAAATCGCAACTTTGATCGATGGATTTTTCTCCTTGAGCTTGGCTTGCAGTGCTGCTGCATCCTTTTGGCTAAGGGAAGAATGATGGTGTAGGGCAAGATTGGCGCCAACGCCAGCCAACTCGAGGGCAGTTTGAGCACCAAGGTTCTTGACCCCGCCGGCGATCAGAGCGACTTTGCCAGTAAGACTCATCTTTGTATAAGCAGTAACCGACAAACAAGTGACAATCAAGACTAGTGCAATTGAGCAAGTAGACTGCAGTCTTGATCTAGGGAAAGTTCATTATTTAAATGACGGAGTGAGCCCGTCTTGACGTAAGCTCAGTTGATAGAGCCCGCATTAGTTTGCGTTATCTGCATTAGGAAAATTGTGGGGCAAAGTAACGGAGACCTTTGAATAATTGGTGGTAAAATGTGGGCCGAATCTTGAATGTGATATCCCGATCAGGAAGTCCCACCAAGACATCGGTAGGAAGCATACTGGCCCCTAAGTCAACCGCTACGCAACAGCGCCAGCTGTTGGGGGTTCCGATTTTGGGGCGTTTATGGTGAAGAATATCATGACGGCATTGAGGATATCTTTTTGGCGAGCTTTTTCCAAGAGATGGATGCATTCTGTCACGAGCTTCCGAGAAAATGACCTGGGTTCGGATCGGGAAAAGTTTTGCCCAATACGAAGGCATCGACTGGGAAATACATCGGGAATCCATGCAGAAAAGCGGCATTGCGGTCAATCCATAGCACGATTCGATAGAGTAGGCCATTCAGTCCGAGTGATGTAAAACCCCCTCGTAGGCGAATGACTCGGATGAGACCCTGCATGTGAATATGATAATTTTCGCGGCTGCCGAACATGGCTTCATAGCTAGCCATCTTTGCTATGGCGCCTACTAGAGCATCCCCTACAGTCCCGAGCTGCTGGATTTCAAGACTGAGGTTGATGGATGATACAGCTTCATAGCGAAGAGCTAGCAGCTTGGTCCTCATTCTTCCAGTGCCGCCCTGTAGGGAGACATAATGCGATGCGGCTAGGAGCAGGATGACAGAGAACAAGGCGGGCTCGGTCATCACTAATGGAAACCAGCTGGTCCTTAAAAGGCCGTGGTTTCCGGGCAGATCAAGTTCAGGAATATCAACTGCCATGTGCATCAAGTCTAGTCATTCTCATTAAAGCCCGATTTTTCTGGCTCTGATTCACAAGGTCACTTACAGTGATCGACGAGCAGAGAAGTCTCAGGTCGGTCCGAGATAGGATATGATTTGAAAGGGTCGACTCTGAGTCCGCCAATTTGAGGCGATATCGAAATTGGTTGCAGTGTAGAAGTGAGGGAATCTGATTCATTCTGATAGGTCGCACCATTCAGATCCCAGGAACATAACGGCGCCTTCTTCCGGTGTTTTATGTCTCGACGCGCGAATCTCTTCCATTGATAGCGCGTTACATGAGACCGGATCTCGGGTGCTTTGGCGAGTTGGAGGGCGTCCTTTGGCTCCTTGACGTTGATAAAGACGAGATCCGTTCCGGCCATACTATGATCTAATTATGTTTAGGCTTTCCCAAAAGGGTGGTGGATTCGCACTTGTGTAGGTGGTGACACCAGTTTCGAGAAGTACTGTCTGTTTCGAATGCATACACTCGGGACGAGCACGAGGCCGTATCGCGCTTGTAAGTATGTAAACCTGATTCCTCACCCGCGGCGTGTTCATTCGTGGATCCGCCCGCGCAGATCAGGGCTTCGTCGACGAGCCGGCGCTAAAATGCCCTCTGCGGTCCGCCCGAAGCAGGCACAATGACACCATCGGGCTGCCTCGTACCGCGCCATGACTAGTTTTGGTACCGAGTCGTATCGCCCTGCACTGTCCGTGTTCTGCTCGTGTGCATTGATGTGCCAATGAAGGAAGAGTCCGACAGGGATCGTGGAATGTTCTGCGGAAAGGCCGAACGTGGTATACAGTACCTACGTATTGTACCTGGATCCTTTGGGGGTAAGCCCCCTGAGAACAGCGGCCCCAATTTGGGCCCCTGATTAACTATTCTTAGGACTTGTTGTCACTACGGACTAGGTGTCAGGTAGGTGCGCGGCCCCAGATTCTGGCTAGCGAGACCCATTGTGGTGGGGGGTGAGTTCGTGTGAAGATAACCGTGGCAAGGACACACGATTAGTTAGACCAAAAAAAACGGGCGGTGTTCTGTTTCATGCTGACCCCTGGATTCGAGTTTTTTTTTTTACTGGGTGTCCGTCAAGGGGGCCGCCGCATTTGGGCCTTGCCACCCCGGTCGCACTATGAACAAACCTCGAGAGTTTGTTGGTCCGGACGTGAAACAGACAAGAAGAAAATAATTCTTCCTGGCCGTCTTCTGAAGGATGATGTCCGAACTCGACTTGGGACTGAATCCTTCCCCAGCCGATGCTCACGCAGGGAACCCTAAAAGGCACCCCTAAACGGTCAATCACGGTTCCTGTGGGACCCGACACGCGAGGGCCAATGTATTTGATGCCGGTGGAGACGGCACAGCGATGCCACGTACAGATGCATCGTTGTGCCGCTGGATAGATGTGCAGCAGTCATGTCGTTAGTCAAGGAAAGATGTACTTGCAGATACACCGAAAGCACCACGCACGGCAAGGCTGAATGTACTGCGTACCCCGAGAGTACGTCGGCCTGAGGCGGCAGTACCAGAGTTGCCCCCGATACCGTACTCTTACCACTCCGGGCAGCCACAGCGACCACTTCCGCAGCGAAAACCCCCCAGCCCGTTATTAACTAACCGTCGCTCGCCCGCTTTTCACTTCTTCTTCTTCCTCATTGCACAGGGTGTCCCGACACGCTTTGACATCGAGTTTCTCACTTGGCCGCCACTACCGGTCTCTGGTGTCCTGTCTAACGGCCGGCGCCAAACGGTGCGTAGGCTTGGGCTCCCCCCAAATCTCCCCCTCTTCTACCTTTTTTTCGCCTCTCGCCTCCAGCGCAACACGCACCACCCCCCTCTCACCACCACTCGACTCTCTCCGCTCTCGCCCTTTTTTTCCTACCAATTTCGCAGTGACAGTGGCTTCGCTCACGAGCCTTGTACACTGCTGGATCGGCGTTTCTGTGACTTGTGCGCACATTGGCACCTTCGCCTGAGATACCCTTGCTTGTCTTCGTTCTACTTCGTTCGGTCCGACTACTTCTCGAAGAAGGTCGCACGGACCCCTAAGCCTTGACGGCTTTGATACCCTCAGTCTCTACGACTGACTGCTCTTTATTTAACCATTATTTTTTATTCCGCGATTCATCGCATGTGTGCCCTTCAGTAACCACACGCGATGCTGATCGATGGTGAGAAGTGGGCTTGTGAAGCTTGCGTACGGGGTCACCGGGTCAGCAGTTGTCACCACAGTGGTATGTCGATCCGATCGCGTCCAATCTCATCTTAAAAAAAAAAAAAAACTAACTCGTCTTGAATAGACCGCCCCCTGACCCACATCAACAAAAAAGGCCGTCCAGTCTCTCAATGCACCCACTGCCGCGGCCTACGCAAGTCTCGGACAACCCACGTCAAGTGTGATTGTGGCGAGAAAAAGAAGAAATCCGAATTGTTTGACTGCCATGCCGGGGAGAAGCGAGATTTGAAGCGTGAGCATGCTGGCGTTGGTTTCCGGAATCACTTTTTCTGATCTGAAATTACAGAGGACGCAATTCACCGCTGTGGCTGCATGCATGGCCAGCGCTGCACGTGTGCGCTGAAGAAGGAATCTCATCTAGATACCGTTCCCGAGACTGGTCTACCCTTGTCTCAGCCGCTGGGTCCCGTTAAACCCCATCTCACCTCGACCAAGTCCGAGTCGACATTGACAATCTTCCGAGATGGGCACCACAAGCCCGCCCACAAACACAATGACATGGCTCACAAGTGCGGTTTGCCTTATACAATTCCCCGATCGCACACCATCCACCACCCGTCCGATATACCCCGTCGATCTGCGGACCATCTGCCCTTGACCCAATCGGCGTTTGTCAACGAGCCCCTCGCGCTGTCGATGGATTCGCAACCTCAATCGCAGCAGCCGTCGCAGCAAGGTTCTCCGCACAGCGCGGCCGCCGCCGGTGGTGAGGAGATCTCGGCGACGACTGCCCCTCTCGACCAGTCCTTCCTGGATCACTACGCTTCCACCTCACTCGACCATACCCAAGATGCAAAACCGACCTCTGCCCCGGCCAACATGGACGAGCGGCCGCTGGAGCAGATCATCACGAGCGTACCGCCACCTCTCGATGTCTCGACCTTCACCTCATTCCCCAGCACCACTGGCAACTCGCCGATTACGTGCATGGCGTTCCAGGATCCCTACCAAGAACCGTACTTTGCGTCCCCCGACTCAGACCTGCCCTTGAGCTCTGCGGGACTGGGTGCCCCTTCCGTCGATTGGTCGAGTTTCCCCCTCTACTCCTCGGACGTGCCGGCGGCGACCAGTACGCAGACGCCGTCATACGCCAGCTTCGATTACAACTCGTACCCGACCGGTCTCCCGCCGCCGTCCTCCTCTGGCGAGATCTCCGAGGCCGACGAGTTTGGACCGCTCCCGGGTCTGGGCCATGCAGGCAACGGCGGCGACATGCACGATCTCCACAGCGTGAGCGAAACATCGGACATGGACCACCTGCGCGCCAGCTCTGCGTCCTCATTGGTCGGGTTGCCTCAAGCGCAGGTCCTGTCGTCGAATGATCTGGATTCCATCAACATCGACGATTTCCTTAAATCGGCGAATGAATCCACCGCCGCGCTCGAGCACCAACTGCACGCCAGCATGGCAATGGAACCCAAGTCCGTCCCCGCGCAGGACATGTATGCCGTGTCGTCGCAGTCTCCCAGCTACAACAATAAGCCCGTTTCGACCAGCATCCCGTCGCCGCCGGACTCGGCTCCTCTGTGGCCCAGTAACCTATTCGATGCCGGCTCCACACCGCCCATGGACGAGGGCTACTTCCGGCAATCGTGGGCGCCGTAGTTGTGCGTCACGTCATGTTCCTTTCGCTCCCGTCTCTTCTTGCTGCTTCTTCGCGGCAACTTAAACCACCACCACCTCAACACCGTCTGCATGACCTTGATGAGAGATGATGATATAAATGCTTCTTGGTTCTATTTCCTTGTCTCTTTGTTCTATTAGCCAGTCTAGAATTCCTCCCGTGATGATAGCGTCAAATCTAGAGGGTTTTGTGATTTGCCATGCCGGTTCTGCGCTGCGCCATTATTGTATCGTTCCGTACCTTCATGTACGAGCCTCTTGCCTATCACTACCCCCATGTCAGACTACAGATCTCGTGTTGCACAGCCAGTCAGAAACTATACTGATTCGGGACAAGCACTCTTTGAGTCGGTGTCGATCCATTATTCAAGGAGAATAAAGGAAAGATCCTGCTTTCCCACTTTACAATTATCAGAAATAAATCAAATCAATAAATCACGACACATCACTAGTCCGATAATAATAAAAATACCCAGAATAAAAGCAGACGAATCTGTGGTTACCAAAGCTATACCGTAATTTAGTCGTTGGGGAAATGCAGTGGAGAGGGGGGTTGCTCCAACTTCTAGCGGTGAGCGAGCAGGCGGCTCGCACTCGCTTTCCGACGACTCGGCTGAACCATCCGCACGCGCGTGTCTCAGATCGTCGCCTGCAAGCCGGTTTTTTTTGCTTATTGTGTGCATGTCGTGTGAGTACTATATTACTTACTTTCTAGTTGGGTGGGTTAGTTAATTTACTTCTGGTTACATGATGTACCTCATGTGTACCCAGTACAAAATCTGGACTTTGCTTTTTTTCCATATGTAACCTGTGAAGCGAACCATGCGAGTACATGCTCCGCTCAGTTCAGCTCAGCTCGGTCCAGTTCAGCCCAGCTGTGTGTGGCTCGGATCATTTCGTCTAGTCGGACTGCTGACTGTGTCTCGCAACATCCAATCCAATTCCAAGCTCGTAGTGATTTGAAGGAAACTGACGTAGCATTTATTCAGCTCTGTCCGTCTCGCGTAAGCTTCAATAGCAGTAAAGTATAATAACATAATACAGGGCAAAAGTCCAAAGTCACCGCAACTAACATCACACCAAGAAAAAAGCGGTGTACCGCCGCCAGCTTCGGTGTGGTTCGTGACTTCGTTACTTCGAAGTATAATCCACTTTGCACTTCACGTAATCTATCCCTTTTTGACTGATAGTAAAAGGAAAGCTGACGTGTCGAATGTTTCTCCCTCCCATCTCCAAAAAACAAGCCTTTTGATCGGATCGTGCATGGTACGCACATTCCGCCCGTGCAGAGTGCAGATTCCTCGCGATATAAGCCTTGACTGCAGCCTTGGCTAAGGCTTAGCCTACATTTCACCGAGTCTTGCAGGGAAGGACCCTGTTCGGGTAAAAGGCTTCTGTGTTTTGTGGATCGATCCGGTATATGTGATTGTGCATGTGCCTAACAAGCAACCATCTCTATAACCAAGTACATACAGGGTAATATATAGCCCCAGGGCAAGTGGAAGAAACGAAAGTCGGGTAGGTACTGGCTTGGTTTTTTCACTGCCACCCACCTTGAAACCCAACTCCAGCACCATGGCTCTCCCGCCTAGCGTGGTCGTATTTCCTCGCAGCTGCAAAGTCGGTATTGTCGATTTCTGACTGGCTAGGTCGGTGTCTGTGTTGGTGTTGATGCTGATCTTGTGGCTCCGCATTTTCATCGTTGTGGTCATTGTCATGGTGGTGGCCGAAGCCCCAGTGGTGTTGGTGCTGATGATGGTGGGCTGGTTGGGCATTGGTGTCTGTTGCCGAGTGAGCTCTTGGTTAGCATATACAGAAGCAGACAATATATATGTGTTAAGTAAAAGGTCGTCGTGCGTATACGTACCGGGTGTGCTGTGGTTGACCTGGGAGCCTTCGTACTGCGTAGGCGTGGCATGCTTCGTAGAATCGGTAGAATCAGTTGAATCATGGTGCTGGTGATGCTTGGAAGCATCAGAAGTCCAGCGGAAGAAGCCCGACATGATGGAATGTATCTATAGTAAAAATAGATGGAAGATATGCAGTGTAATGTAGTTATTGAAACTCGTGGTAGAAACTGTTTCTGATGCGAAACTAGCTAAGTTATAAGGGCGCGACGATATGGTCTGATTAAGGTCATGGCATCATATGTGGAGACAGTGACATGAACTGTTCGGGAAGCCGTTTCCAAGAAGCCAGTGAGTATATCTACCTATTCAGGGTCGCATCAGGCAATTGACGCCAATCCTCCGAGATAGCAGGTGCAAACATTATAAAAATAATATAGTCGAGTGTGGATGCCGGTATACATACACACAGCATCAGGACCGTGAGACGTTAGGCCCGGGCCACCCGGAATGAAGTGAAATTTGGATTCGGACTGGAGGCGCACGATACACGTCACAAAGGTATTCTACTTCCACAATCCACTTGTCTGCCAAGGGATAGACTGCAGTAGATTGAGACGAAAAACATACTTGACCAAGATACATACCCGGCAAAACGGTCCGGATTTGCAATGCATGGATTTGCACCACGCAAGGGGGCAGGCGCATTCCATGTGTTGGACTGAGGCTGACGAGGCCATGCATGCATCTGTCTAGACCAGGCCGGACTGTCTGTTTGTCTGAGGACGGACAGACATACGAGCATAAATAAAAACAAGACAAGACAAGACGGAGAACACTTGGAGTAAATAATACAAGAAGTAAATGGAGTATAGATTTGTGTCGCTAGATTTAATTTCAATGAATGAACAATATGTTCCCAGAACTGAATTTGACAATACCAGTCAAATGGTAGATGCAGATGCGAAAAAGAAAATACAATTTTTGTCCAGGTGGGTTGGGTGTAGGTAGTCTATAAGTATCAAGAGGCAGCAGCTGGCCCTCTTTCCTGATGTACAAGGAAATCACAAACGGGCTCGTCTCGTCTCGCATAAATGGCGTGATTCCAGAGGGAAATTATCCCAGCTGGGTTTGTGGGTTCATCATCTATCACTCATCCACTGGCGCTTACCGGTACTTCTCCATGAAATCGGCATGGAACTTGACGATGCGCTCGACCCAGTCGGTGCCAGGGGCAAGGAACGTCGTGCGGAAGTGCAAGGTGTTCTCCTTTTGACCGAAGCCAGATCCCGGGACCACGCACACGCCTGTGGCGTCGAGCAGACGCAGGCAGTAGAACTCGTCGGCAGCACGGCCCTCTGCCTGGGCGGCTTCGACGGCCTTGGCAGGGAGCTTGATGGTTGGAAAGAGGTACATGGCGCCCTGGTGGTGGAGTTAGTAATTGAAGCAACATGGTGGACGAGGAATAAAACATACCTGAGGCTCCTGGCACTCGACACCCTCCATGCGCTGGAAGGCACTGTACAGAGCGCGGGCGCGCTTGTACAGACCATCCCGGATGCCGTTATACTCCGCCTGGTACAGTTCGTGGCTGGGATCGCCCTTCTGGGGAGGGTTGACCATGGTCTCGAGCAGGCACTGCGCCACAACGGGCGGGCACAGCATGATGCTCACTAGCTTGTAGATTTGTTCGACCACCAGTGGGTCGAACCCAACGAGCTCAAAGTAGCCGCCACGGTGGCCGCACTCTCCCACCATGCCCTTGGAGGTACTGTGCAGTGAGACCAGTTCCACGTCGTCGTACTTGCCGGGCTCGGCCTGCTGGAGCTGGCGCAGGCGCTTCTTGAACGACACAAATTCACCCTCGAATACATTCGTCTGGTAGACCTCGTCTGCCATGATCACCAGCTTCTCCTCGGCGGCTATATCGATGACCTTCTTGATATCCTCCGTGCTCAGCGATGCACCCGTCGGGTTGCCCGGGTTGATCACCACCACGGCGCGCACGTCGATGTCGGACGCCTTGGCGTCCTTGATGGCCTTGTTCATCACATCAATATCCGTACCCCACGCCTTCTGTTCATCCAAATGATACGGAACGCAGTGCGCATTCAGCAACGCCAGCGTCGCGGTATAGAGCGGGTACTGAGGGATCGGCACGAGAACACCTGCGTTGGGGCTGTTGCAGATCACGTTCAGCAGGGTATTGACACCAGACGAGGCACCGCCGGTCAGGAACAGATCCTGCGGATCCGCGGGGAAGCCATCGCGCTCCTCAATAAACTTGGCCACGCTATTTCGGATCCCCGGTGCGCCCTGGCTGTGACTGTATGCGCCGACGCTCTGCACATTCGCCAGCAGCGTCTTGGCCCGATCGATGACATCCTGCTGGTA
Organism: Penicillium psychrofluorescens; assembly: GCF_964197705.1. Lineage (NCBI taxonomy): Eukaryota > Fungi > Ascomycota > Eurotiomycetes > Eurotiales > Aspergillaceae > Penicillium > Penicillium psychrofluorescens. The sequence continues at coordinate 2,008,731 of NC_133440.1, forward strand.
TCCGAACGAGGCCTTCAGGGCCTCCGGGTTCTCGAGGAGCATGGGGTTCTCGACGAGACTGAGCACTTGGCGGAAGAAGGTAATGGGCTTCTGGTCGAGTTGCTGCGGGTTGCCAATGTTGGCGAAGATGACGCTGTCAAAGGGTAGCGACTTGTCGCCCTCGTCCAGGCGCTGGCGGTAGTTTTCCGCCTTGACGGCCAGTTCCCCGCGCACGGCGTACTTGGCCGCCTTGATGGCCGGGTTCATGTTGTCAATGCTTAGGCATTTGGACGATGGGACGGCAGACAAAGTCCGCTTGGTGGATTGTACGACCTTGGTTTGAGTCATGGCTGAATTAGGTCAGTGAATGGGAAGAGTGGTGAGAGGGGAGAGAGGAGGCCGAGATTATAATAATCCATGTAGTACTCACCGGAGGGACCCCACGCCGGGCAATGTAGGAGAAAGGCATTATTCGGCCGGGTTGCCCGTAGCGGAGACGCCCGCGCGAGCCTAAATAAAACGGACATGGGGGAGGGGCAGATCGGATTGATTGGCAGAATTCCCGTCAGGCACGAAGCGCCGCTTGCGGGAAAAGAAAAAGATGGAGCGGGTGGATGGGGCTGAGTCATCATCGTGAGTCAGCGCTTCCCCACGTTTGGACTGATGGGCGCCATGGATGGATAGTCGAGCATGCGGAGAAGAAGAATATTGGATGTGTCGGGCGAGAAGATGCACATTCATGCACGTCATCACCGTCTGTTAGGCAGTCTCCGAGATGATAGGCAAACGTGGGGTTGATCCTCCGAGTCCAACGTTCCCCGGAGCCGCCCGATGGACGGGGAGCGGGGGTAGGATGGACATTACACCACAACGCTAGGTTAAATCGGGCGCCGAAAATGGCTACCAACTGCTTCCGAAGCAACGAATATCTTACATCATCACGCTTCTACAAAGAAGAAGAAGAAGAAGCAGGCGCCTAGCCCAAAGTATTATCTCCGGCGCCGTCAGCGATTAGAGAAAGGCATTATTTAGAAACAACATGCTGTATCGACCCAAAACAACATCGGCTACATCAAGAAAAAATGAACAGGGTAGGAAGTTATCGCACATTCTTTTCTTAACCTTGTATTAACGAAATTTGGCGACGGGTTTCGTCCGTATCAGGAGTATGCTCAAACCAGGGATATAGCATATAAAAGCTCTTGTTTCATAGGCACCCAAAGGTTCTCGATTGGATTTAATCGGGAAAATACCGTATATCTGTAATGTATAAGAGGGAGATATCTGGCAACAGTCTTTGTCTTACCAAAGAGATATAGACCCCTTATGGGGCAACTGGGGTACTCGTTTCGAGTATCGAAGGCTAGCACTTCATCCCATCCATGGCCCTCTAATTCGAAGGTATTGGAATACCAAGAGCTCTGCTAGGCCTTTATAAGCCTTGCCTAGGCACTAATGGGAGCAACGGGGAAGGTCCAGATGCATAGTTTGCTTCAGAACTGTCGCGAGGAATGGCACTCTAGCCGTTGGCTAAAGCCGTTTGCTCAGGCAAGAGAAGCATAGAAAAGTATCCTTACGGCTAACGTCGGTCAGTTCCTGGGGACGTTGAGCATAGGTCTTCCTCACATCAGTGGGAGAGAGCCATCGAGACCTACGAGCATCCAAGCAAGGAGTAAGAACGAAGAAGAAGTCTTAAGGGGCTTTCTGCGTATCACCTCCGTCTACCAAAGTTTGTGTTCAAATTTAATTAGTTAACGACCCATGACTATGAAATAGCTATCCTCACCTGCGTCAGCCTCGACTGCGCGTCTTATGGTCTATTCATTACTTTGATCTCCTATCCTTGCCCGCATCAACCTTATCACTAGAGTACCGTTCCTTTTCTCTATCTCGAGCATCACTTGCTGGAGCTTGGTAGAGCTGAGCTCATCATCAATCGAGGTGTAACGAGATCAAAAGTCAGTGCTTCCGGAGAAGCTGCTTATAAGCGTGACAAACTCTAGGGAAAAGATCGTTCCAGCCAAGAACTCTCGACAGAACCTCCCAAGATTCGCTTTCCTTGTATCTTTCGCAACGAATCTCATGAGCTGTTTGGTGTGATATTGGAGTCTAGGGAGATAGTAGTTGGCAAACAGCTTGCAAAGGGCGGATATGTAGTTTTCTTGATAGAAAGAGTCCATTTCCTTGTGGATAGCTAGGTGACTAAAGCGTGATGGATCCTGTGATTAGCTAAAAATCCAAGATAGGTCATTCAGTTGGTATCTAGGTCAAGAGGCTTCCTTGCTCATGTGAAATACAAGCGTCAAGAAATCTACCCGGTAGGCACACAAGCCTCTGGTCCGTTTCAGGTACTGCAAGAATCTGATCTGCCTTCAAGCGGTATGCGGCAGAGAACTTTTGCCATAGATCCTGGTCGGCGGGTCGCGGATAGTAAGGGTCGTTTTGGAAGAAGGAGTACACAAGGTGAGAGATGAGCCCATCTGGGTTCTCCCAGGCACAGTCTTCGCGCCAAATATGGCACAGGTTGAAGTCGAGCACCCACATACTTGTGGTACGGCGCTTGAAGTTCGCTCTCATCGCAGCGTCTAGATCCTTGATAGAAGACATACACGAGGCTTGCTCTGTAGCCAGGTCGAGGTTGAGGAAGATGTCCTTATTGTAGCTTGTGCCTGCATTGGCATCACTGCCCAGAACGAATTCAATGTCGAAACCGTCAACGTGAGCGGCCCAGTGGATAATAGCCATAGCTTCTCCCATAGCGGCGGCGTAGAGGAAAACTGGCAGATTGAGCTCGAGCATTTGATCCAGATGCAAATTGAAGTTTCGAAGGGTAAAGTTGGGGGACAGCAACTCTGGTCGCGCACGCCGAGATCCAAGATACAACCGAGCCAGACAGTCTCTGTTTGTAGGATTGGCACTGGCGGCGGTTTGGAGATGTGGCGGGCAATACTGGTGGATCAGTGCTTGTCGAACAACCTTTGGCAGTGGGAGAATTCGCTCTGTGATGAGTGCCATTGTCGGAAGGGGAACTAAGTCGGAGATATCTGGGAAGAATTGAATATTCTCATTCCACCATTCGATACTGGAGTCTGGAGCAAATGAGAATAGCTGCGGCACGCGACATTCAGGATTCGATTCTCGACAAAAAGCCTGTCGAACGTTGAGATGGGCTTGGAAGTCAGACCAGAGGCCTTCTTTGTATGCAGGCTTGGCGAGTTTGACCACGTAGGCTCTTCCTGGTCTTTCAAAAACGAGGCCACACTGTCCGAATCCGATGCAGCGGTAGCCGATTGCCGAGATCTGCCGTTGGCTTTGGTTGAATGCTGCACAGGTGGATGTGGAGCTTACCATAGAGTCAGTACTCAGCAATCTTGTGAGAATGTTTTCAAGTGAAGCACCCGGCGGGAAAAGTGTTTCCAGTGCTTCATTTCGCTGTCTATCGAGTAGTTCGGACAGCTCGTTGGTGAGTTCAATATCGACCCGCAAGTTATTCGAGACCTTAAATACGGCAGAATCATCGCAGGAGCTCTGAAGCCGTCTGGATGCCATCACTGTGATGATTATAACCGTGGAGCCCGTGAGGTGATGCGAACAGTAGAAGGCAGCTGCAGATGCTCAAAGTAGATCATGGACCTGAACTAAGCCCGGTTGGGAACATGATCCGCACATATTGTTTCGTCCATACACGCTCATGTAGACTAGTAGTATGGAAATCCTACAGCACTAAAACCATCGTTGCGGCTACTAGACAAACGTACATACTTAAGTTAACAGGAAAGCTGCAACCCTAAAGTCAATCCCTGGTAATCGGAGGAAAGCTTTCAGTGGTTACTACAGATCTTCGGTGGCTATTCTTCTACACTTGTTTATGGAGCTGTACATATTCAACCATCATTCTTTGGAAACTCTGACATGGAGGCCATGCAGGTTGATACATTATAGAAATCAACGTGGAATTCTAGCTCACTCGGCTCATTTTAGAGTACACGTCTAACTAACTGCGCTCACTGCCCCGCAGACGCACTGCCTGCCCGTACTTCTGGATCTTGGTGATAAGCGAGTCGCCGTGCTTGACCACATCCGCATACTGCTTGTTCTTATCGTCCGGCCGATTCGTCTCGATGATGCCGTTGACCCGGTCGATGGTGCATGAGATGCGGTTGCTGGAGATGAACTTGGCCAGATCGCTGTGATGGTTTAGTGTGAATTCAAATTATCGCTTTTGTGGGGGGAGTACTCACCGGTCCAAGAAGTCCACAGTCACGCCAAAGTCGTTCGCCATGCTGTTCAGTCCCACCACGCGGTAGCTCTGCAGCAGCTGTTGGTAGGCGCGCAGCCGCATCTCACGTACAAACCACGCCCGGTGCTCATGCAGGTACCGGTCTTGCGTCAGGAAGTGGTCCTCGACCGCTGCCAGTGCCCGGAAGAACGACCGGTAGTTGCCGTTGTACAGGCTGTTGACCAGGTTTGCCAGCGACGAAAAGTCCACGGCGGCTTCGGTCTCGGCTTGCACACCAGACCCGGTGACTAGTGAGGCCAGGTTGACGGCGGTAGTGGCACCGCCCGGGGTCGACTTCGTCACCGACGCATCTTTCATCTCTTCGTCCTGGGCACCCGGACCGGAGGACACCTCACCGGTCAGCGCAGCCAGCTGGTCCTCGCCAGCACCGAGGATCGCCTTGATCTCCGGGGCATCTACCACCTTCGCCTTGAAGTCCACGCGCTTGAGGGACAGTGATCCCGCGAGCACGGAGTAGATCACCAGCGAGGAATAGCTGCACAGTTCATAACTCGTAAACGTAGACAGACTGTCCAGCAGGAGAGGCGCAGCCAGACTGTAGGAGCGAATTGTGAGGAGATGCAGTCCCTTGTATGCCTTGAGGCGATTTCTCCGATCCCAGTCACCACCGCTCTCGACCAGAGTCTCCGCTCGTTCGATGATCTTCTTGACAAACAGCAGATCCCCAAAGAATAGCCCAATGCGAATCATCGCTAGCGTCAGGTCGATCTTGGTGCCCAGGAATCCCGTCTTTTCGAGGAGGGCTTCGCCGGACTCGATGGCTTTGTCCTATCAAAGTGATCACCGTCAGTAAAAAAGAGTCTTACAGGTCGGACAGACTCCAATCCCATACCTTGTCTCCTACTCGGGCCCAGAACTCAGCTCTCTTCCCTCGCGCAGCCTGCACCTCGGTCTCGCCAGCCGCCTCTTCCGCGTCCTCTTCCTCCTTCTGGAACGTCTCCAATTCCTTCTTGTTATCTTCCACCAGGGACTGGTACAACTCCTCGTCCCATGGGAAATCCACCTTTTGCGGAGACTTTCGGGAGGCGAGCATGTTGGAAGTGATGAGAGGCTTGGTCGCATTCGCGCCATGATGCGGGTGTTGTGGTGCCCCCTCGCCGGAGCTGTTGAGGATGCCTTCGACCGGGTGGGCTAGGTAACGGTAGAACGGAGCCATCTTGTGCTCGGAGATGGCATCTTGCAGGTGCTTCAATGAGGTCTGGCGAAGGGTTGCGTCACAGGCTGGGTTGGAGAGGTTGAAGACATGCTGGGCGAGGGTGAGGTTGGGGTACTTGATGTACTGTGGATCAGACCCCATGGTGACGGCAGGGGTAGGTGGGTGGGTGAGGAAGGATGGGTAGAGGATGAGATTGACGGGAGTAGAGGGTCTAGATGGAGCGAGGGCCAGACACGGAGAGATTGTTGATGATGCAGGCCAGGTGATCCAGGCGGAGAGAGAGCTCAGCTGGCGGAATGTTTTTCCGAGCCGAGACTGGAGAGGCCGGCCATCCCGCAACTTCGATTGTGTTCGACGCCAGCACCAGACAATAATGCTCAGGATAGGAGCCTCAAGGCAGCCACGGCTCAGGGAACATGGTAGAAATCCCTAGCCGGGCACATTGCGCCCAGCTCTTGGTGTCACGTGCCCATTTATACCAACTGCCGGATTAGGGCTGAGATCAGGAACCCAGTTCCCCAGTTGGGCTTAGCAGGCCATTGAAGCCCCTGATAGTCGCCCTGCCGCAGGACACGGGCGGTGGCGTGTTCAGGATCGAGTTTGTTCAGCGTGCCCAAGTCAGCCTTCCTCACTACCCACTACTGTTGTCTTCGGTACTGGGCTTGGGTCTATGCCCAGTTCGGTTAAGCCCGGCCAGCCATGTGCTCCCCCGTGCGACTTTCATAGGCTCAGTATTGTGCTCGCCTGAATGATGGCTCACCTTTGGTGGAGATGCTTGGGAGTTCGGGAACGGGCCGAAAAGGCTTGTTCCTATCTATCTGCCGTGTAAACCATCGTATACTCTTCGAGTCCTTCCATTGACGCCCAAACAGCAATGGGAAGTCGTGATAGCCTGGTGCCCGCTCATTGGCCCTTCCACTCGACGGCAGTTATCCGCCCCCAGAGCGGAAACACCCCACGAAGTGACCTGCCGTGTACCGAGGGCCACAGAGTTGCACTACCAGGGAAAGTGGTATCCCCCAGGTACCGCTGATTGTCGTATCGGCCCCTATGATCTTCGTCGTTTTTTCTTCCCTTCTCTTGTTTTCTTTTCAACCGCACATTTCTTTCTACTTCTACTTCCTTTTTTCTTCTTTTCTCTCGAAGCCGAGCTTCGTTATGGTCCCCAGTTGATCTACTTTCGGCGATTCCATCGTCCGCTGTTGCGCTTCAACTCGGACCCCCCCACACGATCACTGGGTTCCCTCTCTTTCTGCGCTAGACACGCTACCCAAACCTAGCTGTTATAAGGACCCAGCCACAAACCAGTTATCTTCAATCCGAAACCATGAGTGCCAAAGCGGAGAGCCCCATATTGCAAGACTCTGAGATGAAGGACACCGAGAAGGGCCCTACGCCGCTGGAGGAGGCCCCTGTTGAGATTGTACCGCTGGAAAGCCCACAGAAGGGCCGCTGGGAGCGCAGCTGGCCCACGATCGCCTGCGGTGCCGGTCTCTTCTCTGACGGGTATCTGAATGGGGTACGTCCAACTCTTTCGGATTATGCCACATAGGGCTGTCACACAGTCATCTGCTGCCGATCAGGCTTGCTAACCCATCTGTTCTAGGTGATCGGTCAAGTGAATACGATTCTGGGCACGCTCTACCCCAAGGCGTACAGTGACTCCCCCGCCAGCCAGAATGTCTCTGCCATCACCTTTGCGGGAACCGTGGTGGGTATGCTGATCTTTGGATACACGAGTGACCACTGGTCGCGCAAGTGGTCTTTGATCATCTCGACCATCATTCTGTTTGTTTTTGCTGCCCTCTGTGCTGGTGCCTACGGATACAATGACAACATCTATGGTCTGTTTGCTGCTCTCACGGCCTACCGGTTCTTCCTTGGAATCGGTATTGGCGGCGAGTATCCGGCAGGTTCTGTTGCAGCATCGGAGAACACGGGTGAACTCAAGGATGGCCATCGCAATCGCTGGTTCATCATGTTCACCAACTTCCAGATTGATCTCGCCTATGTGGTGTCTGCCTTGATACCTATGATCCTAGTTCTGATTTTCACAGAGGACCACCTGCGTGCGGTCTGGCGAGTGGCTCTGGGCCTTGGCGTCATTCCACCTCTGAGTCTATTCTACTTGCGGTTGAAGATGAGTGAGCCAGAGGAGTTTAACCGTGAGCGCATGCACAAGTTCCCGACCAAGCTGATTATCAAGTAAGCCTCCAATGGATCTTGCACAAGGAGCATATTGACTAATGAGAGTAGGTTCTACTGGAAGCGCCTGGTACGACTGGTTCCCCCACTTGACAAATGGTTGAATACTAACTAACCTTGGTTTTCAGACACTCGTCTCGCTGATCTGGTTCATCTATGATTTCATGACTTATTCCTTCAACATCTATTCCTCGAAGTGGTTAAGCATCATCTTGGGGGACAACTCCCCATTGTGGAAGACTTTTGGCTGGAATACCATCCTCAACCTGTTTTACATCCCTGGTTCCTTCGCTGGAGCCTGGGCGAGTGACTGGATGGGCCCGAAACGGACTCTAGCCATTGGAGTTGGCCTCCAAGGGATTGTTGGATTCATCATGGCAGGATGCTACAAGTACCTTGCAACTCCGGAGAACGTGGCTGCTTTTGTCGTTGTTCTCGGGTACGTATTCAGAGAGCTATACCAGACATCCTGCTAATACAGTGAGGAACACAGTATCTTCCAGGCTTTCGGCGAATTCGGTCCCGGCGACAACATCGGTCTGGTTGCATCCAAGACAAGCGCCACTGCCATTCGAGGCCAATACTACTCATACGCCGCGGCCTCTGGCAAGATTGGTGCTTTCGTGGGCACCTATGTCATTCCAATCATCCAGAAGAACGCACCCAACAAGATCCGCTCCGGCATGGATCCGTTCTTCGTGTCGAGCTCGCTATGCCTCCTCAGCTCTGCGCTGGCCTTCTTCCTGCTGCCGCAAATTAACCAGGTACGACTCGGTTCCTGATCAACGGTATGATATGGCCAGGCTAATTGCGATCGACTGTAGGATACCATCACCGCCGAAGACGCCCGATTCCGCGCGTTCTTGCAGGAAAGTGGTTACAACACCGCGACCATGGGCAACAAGGCAGAGGAGAGCACCTCGGAAGCCGAGGGGCAGAAGTAAACTTGTGTCAACATCCGCTCTGCTCGTCCCTTGAGATCCCACTGTCTCTATGCGACCCGATACCTTTTCCCCCCGACGCGCCCTCCGCTGCCCTAATAATGAGCCCCTTGCGACGTTCCCTGATGACCTGCCCTGCCTTTGCGATGTGAGCTGAAAGTGCCCCCCGCGACACATATTTTTGGGCATTTGCCCATGTTGATATGCATGGTGCTGATGCGTTTGCCCTTCACGTAACCCACTTAATCTTTAATGGTAGTCACAAACTGTCATGCGGGATGACTCCACCCGCCAGCAGCTGCGAAGTGGCTAGGAACAACCAGGAAACACCTACATAGGGCAAATACAAATGCCATTTTGAATTGCTCGCTGTACTGTATAAATAAATCCACAAATTGCAAAACATCCGCTTCACATGAATCCTACATAGGGCCTGCGTGCTACGAGCACTACGACGGAGCCCAGCCCAAACCGGCATCAGCCGAGGTTCTTCTCCCGCGGCTCCAGATACGCCGGTCAATTACCGACCGAGCCTCCGTTCACCACATCTCCATCTCCATCCCCTTTTCCCCCTTCCTTAAGACCCCGGCTTCATCTCCACAGTCTAGTCTTGGTCTCTATCTCTTTCTCCCCCACCTAACCCAGGCCTGATACTTTCGACCCAGTCACCCCCGGGTCTCTTATCATCCGTTACCTCGGGAATCCAAGGAACCACCACCGCCCAACATGGTCGCCGACGCCCTCGTGTACCACCCTGCGCTGGCGCACTACCTCCGCTTCGTCGCTACGACTGGTACATAAGCCCTCAAAGACCCCAAGGAAAACAGAGAGAGAGAGTTCACTAACAATAAACCCCCACCGCAGTCGGTCGCGACAAGCTCCTCCGCACAATCCAGTACTTCTCCCGCTTCTACGCATGGTACCTGTACCGGACGAACAAGCCGCAGAGCGCTATCGATCCCTACAACGCAATCAAGAAACAATTCGGAACAACGCGCAAGGTCCTGCGCATCGGCAAGTTCGTCGAGCATCTCAAAGCCGCCGCGATCGCCCTCGACAACAAGAGCCCCATCGACCCCGTCCTGCGCTACCTCGCCATTGGCCGCCAGCTCGGCTATGCAGGCTACCTGACCCTCGACACTATCTCCGTCGTGGACACCATCGGTGTGAAGAAGCTGGCGTCTGCGAAGCGCCTGCAGGACTCCGCGTACCGTGCTTGGGGCGCGGGTTTGGCGTGCTCGGCTGTTGCGGGTGTTTATACGCTTTTCCGTCTGAGGGAGCAGGAGAGGAGTGTTAATCTCAAGGAGGGTGAGGGGGCTGTTGAGGCGAAGAAGCTTGAGAGGTTTGTTACTCCCTTTTTTGGGGGGAGGGTGAATGCTAATGGTTGCTTTGTAGGGAGCGCGCTGCTGTGAGGTTACAGCTCCTCTCTGACCTGTGTGACTTGACCGTCCCTGCGGCTGCCCTCGGCGTGGCCTCGCTTGACGATGGTCTGGTCGGTATTGCTGGTACGGTCAGCAGTTTGATCGGTGTTATGTCGCAGTGGCGCAAGACCGCATGAGCGGATTGTCGATAAGATGTGATGGCCGGAGAGAAATAGAGAGAGAGGAGGGTTGTCGGCAGGCTCTGGCGGAGTCCGCAGAGATGAAGATTTGTAGCTGATGAGTTATTTTCAAACTGGATTCGACAGTTCGAGTTTACCCCCTGTCCTTATTATGACAAGGTATGCGCGGCTCGATGCTGGCATACCTAGTTTGTGTTTTAGGATGCGCTTCAGAGTGCGTATTTGACTTCTCCTGAACAGCAGTCTCGTCTGTCTTGGTTTTTGAGAAGTGCTTCCCGTCCTGCTTTTTCTTCCTGTTCTCATACACAACAATTTCATTTGTTCTGTTATACTCTTTTCGTCTATCTAGAGGCCAGCAGGCTTGTTTATGATAGATTTCCAGTCGTATATCTATCCAACGAGACTAAAACTAAAGAGTAGGAATCAATCCAGCATAGTAACTGTTGTATTGATGGACTATCAGTTAAAAACACGGCACAAATCGGACCCGACTACCCGCAGCATGCCCAACCACCTCTTCCAACGACCCGCTTCAGACAGGGCAGGTCTGCGAAAGATATTAGTATCATCAGTCTCTAAACAAAGAAAAGGGACAACGAACTGCACCGCAGGAGCTGCAGCTCTTGGTCGAGCCGACCGAGGCTCCGCACTTGGGGCAACTAGCGTGGGACATGGTGTTTGGTTGGATTTGTTGGATGTCTACGAGCCAGTTAGAGAAAGACTCGTATCACGTCTGTGGAGACTCGAACCTGGGATGATGAAGTATGGGAAAGGGAACCTTGGGGGAATCAGGAGGAGAAGAGAAGGAAAGAAAAGAGGAAAACACAGTCCAGTTTATGCCCCGCCAAAGACGAGCAGGTCAGCTGCCCCGCTCTTCTACTCGGGCCCGACCAACAGCGAGGACTACATTACTGATTGTGAACAATAGATCACGTACGGTATAGCTATGTCCACATAATCCCTAATCCCTGAATCGCATCCGCATCCATCAGGCTTCTTATCAAATGCATGGATCTCATCCTCAACCACCTTCCCACCCACATGCTTCATCTGACCCTCTGCCACCGTCCAGCCAGTCTATTTCAAAATTCATTCCCCTCAACGACCAGGGCGAGGGTGCTGGCGAAGAAGGAGAGTCTTGAGCCGGGTTGTTTGCCGAATAGCTATGTAGCTAGCTTGTCATTCGAAGGACCCTGATGGAGTTTTCTGGAGTATAGATAAATCCGTCTCGTATATATACCCTTCTGTCCGGGTAAGTTTCCCACTAGTAATCAGTAGATGGTCTACTGTACCTGCCGCACCGCGATCACCCTATATCCTACTATGGAAACTAGGCGTCCCACGCCTGGAATGTGGAGTTTTTCCCCTTCTCTGCTCCTATAAATACAGACATGGTAGATAACCTGCATATCATCTTTTGCATCATTGTCACATCTGACTACCCGGTAGTTTACTAGTGAATACACCTGTTTCGCACTTCCACAGAGACTTTCAAAAGCTGGAAGGTAGGGGGGAGGTATAATTGCGCTGTGGAGGGCCCACCACTAGGGGGCGGGTAGCAGATCTGTATTATAAATGTCCTGTAACCCCACCGAGGGGTGTCATTGACCCTAAATATAAGCCGCCATGTTTCCCATTCGTCTTACATCTTCCATTCTCCACCATCCACTGCGCAAAATGTCTACCTTCCCGACTCCCCTTCCCGTCGTGCTCTGCGGCAAAACAACCCAGATGGGCAGACCGGTGTCGAAGCTTCTTTCACCCGAATATGAAGGTTCGTACGAATCCATCTCTCTTTTCTCTACACATACTATTTATGTGGGCTTCAACCCATGAGCTATGAATCTCACAATGGTCCCACAGTGATCCACTTCATCCAGAGCTTCGAGGCAGCAAAAGCGGAGCTCCCGGTTCTCCTTGCGGGCCGCGATCCCCAGGTGTCGGAGGCCAACGACGTCGGCACACACAATTACAGCCAGCCCCCGCGCGCTGTGCTCGTGGGCCGAGCTTTTGAAGAGGATCAGGTCGAGGAGCTCCGAAAAGCATGCTCTGGCGCTGCTCGTGCTCCTGTGGCATGGCTGTTGGGGGATCCGGCGAAGCTGCCTACTGGGCCCCCCGGGCCGGAATATGCGGTGGAAGTGGCGAATGATTGTAAGAACGTTCTGACTAAATGGAAGGAGGACGGTGGTGTCAATGAGGATATTCTCCTGTTTTGATCGAGTATAGTGACTATATTCGTCGATGTAACTATGTAAACGCCTCTTATATGGCCAATATTATTGTTTTATTTAATTTCCTTTGCATCTGTTTCTGTCTTCGGACTGTGCTGTTCATCTAATGTCGAGCCCACGATGCCTTCGATTTTTCCTGCCACAGTTCCTGCTAGAACACCGACTCCGATAATCCCGCCGTCGCTGACGTCTCGGAGAAAGACGCTTTTCCCTTCAGCTTGGGGGCCTGCAAGGAGGATGAGTTGATCAATATGTTGCTGAATGGTCTCTTTATAATGGGGATAATGCTGAATCACTCCGCCGGAGACCGCAACCACCAATTCTTCAGGCCCATTTCGCCATCCCGAAATTGAGGACACAAGCTCTGAAGGTGTCTGTTCTTTCTTTGGGGCTGCTGACAGATCCGAGACTTGGCCAGTCAGACCTTCAATAGATTCCCTGTCTTGCAGCTGAAGCTCCCCAGTACATGCGAGAAGCCCAATAGTGGCAGCAGCAATCAAAGCCGCTGATCGAGCTTGCACCGTCGCAGCAATAGACCGGATATGGCCAGCATACTCCGGAGTCCAGCGCCAATCACTGGAAGATGGCGGCGGAAGACGCTCTGACAATTCTTGCGCCAAGCTCTCGTTATTAGAGGCCGAGGCTACCACCAACGAGAGAAAATCTGTCGTCAAGGAATATCTCTCGACCAGCTTCGGTGGCAGTTCAGACCTTGGGACTCCCAAGTTCTCATGAAACCAGTAGTAGCAGATAATTCGGACCAGTTCACCAATATACCGACCCCCCACCATGTACTCCAGAGGCTGGAACCCAGGCCGACTGCAATGAGCATCGAGCTCGACATCCCATTCGGTGACGAACCCGAGTTCTTCCAAGGGAGACGTTGCTCCCCGGAGGGTCCATTCGGTCGAAACAACGGTTTCTGTGGCAGTCGGGTCTTTCTCTCGAATGTGCCGTGTTTTGGGTTCGTCCAGATCAGAAATGTTCATGGGGATGGCAGAGTTACAGCCAGCCCCCACGATGAGGCCCATCACGACCCGCGTGTTGGGCAGTGAGTGGATGGAGTACGCTAACGAGGCAAGCGTGGCAACCGTATCGTTCGTCATGACAGTAACTCTCAACTTGGGCAGACAAAACCGTCTCTGGCGTTTCGTCCGCTCGGCTCCCGAATCCTCATCCGAGCGCCCGGTATGGCATTCATAGCCGTCGACGAGAGCCTGGTGAAGGTTCAAGGAAGAGGTCAAGGCAAACCCTTTCCCCGTTGGCATGAGGATAGCCTCATTGAGATATTTCTGTCTGTCACCAAGTTAATCCAAGTTTCCAATCGACACGACGAGGAAGGAAGACGAACTTGATTGGAAAACAAAAGGAAATCCCCGTCGTCAGTTCGGAGGGCACATCTTCGCGGGAGTTGGCCAAGCTGTCAGCAATCACTTCTGCAATACAATCGCCAATCCAGGCGAACAGAGATTGGGGCTGGTCTCGGCGCAGACGGTCTTCAATGGGCCAGGCCTTTTCGAGCGTTCGCCGCACAGGCGGCTGCCGGCCAGCGGGCTGGTCTCCCAGGAGGTCGATAAATGCCACTCGAAGATAGTGCAGGCCGAGATAGACAGCCAGATAGTGGCCGGTCTCCCGCCCCGTAGGCAAGCGGGTGACGGCTGTGGGGAAGAATTGCTCGGAGGAGCTCGAGGCAAGCTCGCGGTAGGTCTCCGACAGGTGGCGAGAGAGCCGATACAGAGTTTCCTTGTTTGTGTGGAGTGGCCCCAAGAAGTCTGGGAGATCCTTCGGCTGGGTCATGTTAGCATTGTTGTGTGTTTGTTTGTTGTACGTATCTGACACTTGTGCGGATGAGCGTGAAGATCTGGCCGGCCAATCAGACCGAGACAAATGCCCTGCCTCCTGGACTTACTAACCGGACTTTTCTTCACAGTTTCGACGTGCTAATCCATGTTGAAGCAACGATGTGATATATAGTTACACATTCGAGTTAATGATCAGCATTTTTGCCTTTGGGTAATATTATTATAGTGCCCGTTTGAGCCCCCTTTACCTTGTCGCCGCGCAAGTTGGCCCCTAACCGACCCACCTGGTATATCATCGTGCCGACTCTCGGCCGTATTCATTTCTGTTTTAGAACATCACAGATCGCGACATCGCATTGCGCAGCTCAGGCTGAGAATTTCTGTACTTCACTAAATTAATACTTGTCTTCTGGAACTTGCGCGATTGACTGCATTTATGAAGATCAAGCAGACGCCGATGCTTGGTCCAGCTATCCAGTGCCATTTGTCAGTGTGTGTTGCTGGGTAACAGACAGGAGATGGTTCAATACGTCAAGGTTGTGCTGCCACGTCCCTTGCCCATAGTGATCGTTCCGACATAGTGATCGTTCCGACATCACGGGCATGATCCTCACAGCCATTGGGGCCGTACAATACTTGTTAAGGCCAACCTTTTCACCCACGATCGGAATACACTTCGCGACTTTGCAGATGAGTTTACTATGGTTCTTGTGTATATCGCGATGCTCATTGGTCTCTGCCAGTCCAGCTATCCCTAGGATGAAGCTTAGTAGTATCTGCCGTCCGTCAAAAAAGGTTTCGTGCGTCATGTGCGGTAAGGCCCAACCACTTCTCCGCACTGGATAGGTGCAATGCGGAGAACAGGCCGTTTTGAGTTTCCTTGAATGCCGGCATGTGGCTTTTTTAAAGCGTCTTGCCGTTTGCAAATCATCTTCAAGAGAGAATTTTCTTTTTTTCGAACAGCGAAATGGTTGGAATTGCTGTATTGGGTGCTGGCCTGTTCGCCATAGAAGGTATGTAAATAGCATTTACAACTATATAAACCCGAAAACTCCTACGAAAAGGACTTCCTTCTTCGCAGACCAGTGTTTTCAGTGACCGAGCAATTCGCTACGATAGTCCTTTCATCCGCACTCGCGAACTAGTAGTGATTGATGAAAAGCACGATGAAAAGCAGGAGCCCGGGATGCATTGGCGAACGTTACTGTCGTGGAGAGTCTCTGTGCTGTACAAGACTCGTGCAGGGCCTATTGTGATGTTGTAAATAAACAGAATAGACAATTCCGCAATGCATTCATCGTATCTAGAATGGATGAGTAGAAAATGTCAATAGAAGACACCTTCCTACTACCATGGTCATAATTTTGAAAATGAACAAGTCGGGGGAGCGGAACGATCCCGGATCTATTTCCCGGATTGCAAGAACTCTTCCTCGGCCCAGAAAAACAGATCAGTCGAACAGTAATTGTTCGAGCACAGACAATCCGTCTGGTCAACTGACATGGCCTAAACCACAGACATGCGTAAGACAGGTCCCCTAGCGGGAGGGGCTTAGACAAGCGATTGGTGAGGGGAACCGAGAGCAGCTATAAACAGGACCCTTGACCACGCCAGACCCCGCATTAATGCTGACCATGCGGTTTCCCCGGACCAAGATGCCAAGGAGAACATGGTCAGGTGTGTTGGAGAAAGGTTGTGGCCTGCAACAATAATACAGTAATAATAATAGCACAGCCACTATTGTATTTAGCGGGCGCCGTGGGGGCATGACGTGAATCTATACATTGTCAGCCGTGTCGGGCAATTTAGGAGCCCAGTCGATCTTGCCTAGCGGGCCAGACCACTTTGAAACCGCGCCGGTTGGGCACCCAACCGGATAATGAATCAAGAACAAGGCTTGCCTATCGGGGCGGGTGAAGTAGGAAGGCCCATTTCGGGGTGTTTGATGCCGATAACGTCTGTTGAAAGTGATCTGTTGATCCGGTTGATAAGAAGCAAGTCAACAAAAGGAGTCTTGTTCTGTTCCGACAGGGCGAACCGGGTCCCCACTACTAGCCCTTACAGAGAGCCGAAAAAAAAGCCTCAGCCTCCTACATAGCTCAAACCCGTATTGCATTATTGGATCGGCGGGATGCCGTGAAAATTGAATCCGCTACGTAAGCCGGCCAAAAGACCCGCAGAAACAAGACAAATCATCATGATCTGGACCTCGTAACAGAAAAAAAAAGGTCTCCCGAGACTTTGGCCGGGTCGGCTTCCGCCACTAGCCACGGAAGATCTGGGGTTGCTTGTGATTCTGTGGACTAAAAAGAACACTCTTTGAGGCCAGGCCGCGGGAAAGCGAAAAATGCTCACACAAGAGACCCCGTGACTGACCGAAGGTTTTTTTTAGCGTTGTCAGGGATTGCAGGTCGAGACCATGGCCTCTCAGGAATTTCGGGAATTGGGGCCATTGAGAGTATTTTCGTGCGTCCAGCATTTTTTTTCCCTGGTCGAAAACGACGCCGGGAAACAGCGGCAATATGTTCAGCCCACCCGATACATCATGGTGAGGTGGAAATGTGCGGGGTATGATTGGCCGAGAGCGCCGCGATCGATGATGGAGACTACATCATCCTCGGCTGGTTAATCGCCGTTATTGGAGACGGCGGAGAAGGAGAGGAGCCAAGGGTGAAAAGTGATCCAAGGGGCTGTCGTCATTGCCTCAGACTTGTCGAGCAGTTCCGATGTGGGATTGTCCAGGAGCCGAACAGTTCACTAACGATTGGTATTGTAGCGATAGGACGAACGGCAGTCAGTCGCGTCGATCGACCGTGAAGAGCTTAGGTCAGCGCCTCCCCGCGATGATTTCCCTCTGGTGAACGTCATTGGCGCGTCATTCCAGTCGTCCGTGGCGGGATGCAACGACTCGTGCCAGGGAAAACTCATCGTTCACAAGACTGGAAGCCCTCGACTGTAGAACCTAGGTTACTGCTGAGCGATAAAAGAGAAAGCGACCTCCTGCCATACTCCTAGCATCATCAACTTCTCATCTATACGAAGTGAAACACATCTCCGATTGGAATTCGTTGCCCCTCGGGTCAAATCGGACACCACCTCCTCGCATTTGCAATCCACGGCAACGCTTCCACCTCGACAACCGTCGGCGCTTCAGCTCGGCCCTCAGCCCCGACATCACCCGTGGAACTGTGGAGAAACACAGGGGAGAGTCGACCTTCATACCAAGTATCGTCGCCGAACATGGGCCCTGCCGGCAACAATTATATACCCCCCGGCCGCCCCGAATCTCCCGGTCCTCTGGCTACTGACTTCATCCAACAACAAGTCGCGAAACAACGCAACAACAACTACCACTCTACTTCTCTCAAAAACATGGTTGCCACTTCTGTGAACCGCACAGCGCTGCACCCCGGTGGTGTTCAGTATGTTCTCTCTTGATGTCGTTGTCGTCGCTAGGTCGTCGTCGCTAACAGATCCATCGATAGACCTGGCAAGGGTCACACCGAGCTGGAGGAGGAGCTGCACGAGACCGCGCACATCGACTACGATCGAGTCGCAATCATTGCCAACCCTGCTGTCCCTGCTCTCTATGAAGATGCCCTGGTCTACGAGACCGGTACTGCCATCACCTCCAGCGGTGCCCTCAGCGCATACTCCGGTGCAAAGACCGGCCGGTCACCATCCGACAAGCGCATTGTCAAGGAAGAGTCTTCCGAGAACCAGGTCTGGTGGGGTCCTGTCAACAAGCCCATGACTCCTGATGTAAGTGGTCAAGCGTCTTTTTTTTTATTTTTTGCTTTTTCCTTCACATACCTCGGAAGGATACCCTTGCAGCCTCCAGGGATCCCTTGCATGTACATCCGGGGGTCAAGCTTTTTCTAGTTTGTGTAACGCAAACCATCCCTCCCTCGACACTCCACTTCACTTACCTCACTTTCCTTTCTATTGTTATCCTCCATACTTGCTCAATCATTTTTTCTATCTCTTTACTTTTACCTCGGCTGCTTCGCACCTCATGCAATGACATCGTGCTGACTCCCACCAGGTCTGGCGCATCAACCGTGAGCGTGCTGTCGACTATCTCAACACCCGGAATCGCATCTATGTCATTGATGGGTACGCCGGCTGGGACGAGCGCTACCGCATCAGCGTGCGCGTCGTCTGCGCCCGTGCCTACCATGCGCTGTTCATGCGCAACATGCTGATCCGCCCCAGTCGTGAGGAGCTGGAGCACTTCCACCCCGACTATGTCATCTACAACGCCGGCTCTTTCCCCGCCAACCGCTTCACCGAGGGTATGACCTCGGCCACCTCCGTGGCGATCAACTTTGCCGAGAAGGAGATGGTCATCCTGGGTACCGAGTACGCCGGTGAGATGAAGAAGGGTGTCTTCACAGTCCTCTTCTACGAGATGCCCGTCAAGCACAACGTCTTGACCCTGCACTCCTCGGCCAACGAGGGCCAGAACGGCGACGTCACTGTCTTCTTCGGTCTGTCCGGCACGGGCAAGACCACTCTGTCCGCCGACCCCAAGCGTGCCCTGATCGGTGACGACGAGCACTGCTGGTCCGACAAGGGTGTCTTCAACATCGAGGGCGGCTGCTACGCCAAGTGCATTGGCCTCTCTGGCGAGAAGGAGCCCGATATTTTCAATGCCATCCGCTTCGGCTCCGTTCTGGAGAACGTCGTCTTCGACCCGACCTCCCGTGTCGTCAACTACGACGACAGTACCCTGACTGAGAACACCCGCTGCGCTTACCCCATCGAGTACATCGAGAACGCCAAGATCCCCTGCAAGAGCGACTCGCACCCGACCAACATCATCCTGCTGACCTGCGACGCGCGCGGTGTCCTGCCCCCGATCTCCAAGCTCACCACCGAGCAGACCATGTTCCATTTCATCTCGGGTTACACCTCCAAGATGGCCGGTACCGAGGATGGCGTGACCGAGCCCCAGGCGACGTTCTCGTCGTGCTTCGCCCAGCCCTTCCTGGCTCTGCACCCCATGCGCTACGCCAGCATGCTGGCCGACAAGATCAAGGAGCACAAGGTCAACGCCTGGCTGCTGAACACCGGCTGGGTCGGCGCCGGCGCCACCACCGGCGGCAAGCGCTGCCCGCTCAAGTACACCCGTGCCATCCTGGACGCCATCCACAGCGGCGAGCTGGCCAAGGCCGAATACGAGACCTACGACGTTTTCAACCTGCCCGTGCCCAAGGCCTGCCCCGGCGTGCCGGATGAGCTGCTCAACCCCAAGAACAGCTGGACCGCCTCCACGTCCTTCAAGGACGAGGTCAACAAATTGGCCGGCCTCTTCAACGAGAACTTCAAGAAGTACTCTGACGAGGCCACGCCCGAGGTCATTGCTGCGGGGCCCCAGCCGCTATAAACTGATATTTGCTTGTCACAAAATTTGTCTCACATTTCTTCCTCGACTCATTGCATGGCGCGCTGCGTTTCCTTTTTCCTTTGCTTTCGATCTTCCGTGCCCCTCCGGCGTCCGCGCTTGTATTGGGACAAGTGCCGCGATGATCTGTTTCACCTACCGGATCTGTTCTTTTCTTTTATCTCTAAATAGGGAGTTGCGATGATGGCCGTACCCGGTCCACAATACGAATAGTTAAATGAAATGAGAATTTGATGAATGAATTGAATCTATGGCAGTGTAGTGCCTATGTACTTGAACAATATAACTACCCCATTGAGATTGCTGTCTATAGATCCATCGTATAAATCTCAATCGAAGCAGAGCACACGAAGTTAATCCATCCCGGAAACCTCGCGCGCGGGATAATCGAAACGCAATCCCCAGCCCGAAGTTTCGCCAGCCCTCCCAGCTCCCGCACACTCAACCCGTGCCCAACAGCCGAATCATCATTCTCTACACCAGCCCGATAGATAATAACATTCTCTCTAACAATCTTACTAGCATGCACATTCGTCGCAAGCCGCCTATTCCCATGCCACGGGGAAGAAACACAACTCTCCTCCGCACGGTCAGACGCGCGCTCCACCCCCAATTCAAACCACGTCCACGAGTTCCGGATCGTGTTGTAGTCCTGTCGGAAAATGCTGCAGCCCTGGTCGTGGCTCTGGATCTGGATTCGGATTTCGCGGACGGGAAAGTGTACCCCTTCGATAGGTGAGCTGCGGAGATAGGGGTCGTGGCTGTCGAAGTCGTGCTGGGTGTAGGTCACTTGTTCGGTGCGGGAGACGCGGTGCAGGACCCAGTATTGGGCGTGTTCGAGGATCTGGAGGGTTATTTCGATGGGGAGTTTCTGCGATAGGATGGTCAAGGCTGAGCGTGCGTCGGAGGCGTTCCGGGGGTAGTGGAGCTGGTTGTTGTGGGTGGGATTTGAGGCGGAGGTTGAGGGTCCCATTGGTCGTTCATTAGGATCTGTGTGTGGTTTCTAATGATGCCGCTGTCGGGCAGATAGACGGTGAGGCTCAAGGTTGAAGCTGGTTTGGGTTGGAGTGGGGTAGTTGGTGGCTTGGTTTGGTGCCTGACTGGACTGTGTTGAATAGATACATCTGCTAGAAAAAAACACTATTTAACGTCTCTGTTTTATTCTACGATATCTGGACTTGAATTCTAAAAAAAAAAAAAATGAATGGAATTCTGTGAACGGGCTAAATGTATTACAACCTCAGGTCTACACTAATCCCCACATATATATCACAGACCTAAACCGTCAACTACACTAGAATGTACTTAATAGCCACCATTTGGAAGTAGGCAATAGAATTTGGCATTGGGGCGCGAGTTGCCTTGAACCAGGGGGGAACCATCCATACCAGCAGGTGTGGGTTTGATTGGTAGAGACGGGTAGACGGGTATCCCACGTTTTGATAACTATAAGATAGCGGGAACTGACCGCACCAGGACTTGCACTATCCAACTTCAAACCTCAAGGCAGACCAGACCAGGACTTGAAAGAATGTTGAAGGCGCGATATCAAAAAAAGGCCAGTAAGTAGAGATGGAACAGCGGGCCGATCAGGAGTTCCATCTTTGGGCGCTATTGCTGAAAAAAAAGTCTATATCAAATGTCAATCCGCGAATTTGGGCCCCTGGTGATGGGCTCGTCGATGCACATCACGCCCCCACCAATTGCGTAATTCAGGGTCGATCGACCTCCCCGTTTGTCGACTGGTATAATACTTCGACCGATTCACTCCTCCGGGTCAGAATGGACGGGTAATGAAATCTCTCCGGGTCCAATGCAGGCGATTTGGCACTCCAAGGCGCCAGTTACTCACGGCGGCGATGGTGTTGGTCCTTCTGCTGCAGCTGCTGCTCGCCACGGCGTCTTGGCAGGGGTGGCGCGTATCCTCCCTCAATCCCTTCAGGTGCGGCACTCCTATATCCCCTGTCATGAATGTTCTGACCTATGAGCAGGCATTCGAACTCTTTCCCGACCGAGTTTGCAGGACAGCATCCGCATGGCCATCGACGGATCATCAACAATCCCTACCCTGATTACAATTCCGCGTCATGGAACTCGACATGGCGAGGATCACATCGAGCGTGCCTTGGGCCCCATGGCCGCGTACTGGACCGGCGCGATGAGGACACGATGATGAGCGGGTATCATTGGAATGCGTCGGACTTCCCGTCCCCAATCTTCGGTTCTTACGAGAACTGGGGTCTCGATCGCGATCTCTGTGCGGATTCGGTCTCGCGGTACGGCGCATACGGGTATAAGAACAGGAGGGACAATGGCTGGCCCGGCTCCGATGGATTTAATCATGCGGCTGAGCTGCAATGGGACGACGTCAACTGGGCCAATCTACAACAGGACTGCCTGCAGCGTAACGAAGACCGGTTTCGAACTACCGGGCCTCAGAAGAAACAAATATGGACCCTTGACAAGCGGTGGGATTCGTCCGTGCATGATGAGTTTGATCTCAGCGAACCCGAGCCGGGGATTCAACCGCGGACAGCTGTGATCATGCGCACTTGGCTGAGCAAGCGATACACGGAAGACGACCTATATTATATTCGGGCGATGATCATGGAGCTGGCTCTCCATTCCGGCGGGGAATATGATGTCGTCGTTTTAGTGGATTGCAAAGGCACTGAATTGCCGGACTTCATGGACACCGTTGCCATGGACAAATTCAAGGCAGAGCACCTGCCCAGAGAACTTCGCGAGCTCGCCGTCTTTTTCAACCAGAAGATGCTGAAGGAATGGTATCCCGGACTCAAGGCTCATGAGTATGTTCATCATTCGGCTCCACCACGATCTAGCTTCTAACAAATGGATCAGCGCGGTTCTGCAGTATTTCCAGCCAGTCCAGCTTTTTTCGCGACTTCATCCGCAATACGAATCCGTGTGGCAGTTTGAGATGGACGCACGTTACACTGGCCACTTTTACCGGCTAGTGACCCAAGCCACCGACTTCGCAAGGCGCCAACCCCGCAAGCACCTCTGGGAGCGAAACTCATACTTTTATATCCCAGCGAGTCATGGCACGTGGGGGGAGTTCGCCACGAAAGTAGACCGGGATATGGTGAAACGCGATAGCGTTTGGGGTCCTCAGCCCGCGGAAGGCATTGATCTTGAAGGACATAGCCCTGTGCCTCCAGTGGCAAGTCCAGATGACGACGAAGGTGCCTGGGGTGTCGGCGAAGAAGCCGACCTCATCACTTGGCTCCCACATTTTGACCCGGCTGGGGTGAAGAATTGGCCGTGGGGCCGAAAGATCTACCATTTCCAGCAGCAGAAGCACACACCACGACGCGCGACCATTGTCGCCATGTCTCGACTCTCGAAGCGGCTTCTACGGGTCATGCACAAGGACCAGGCCCACAAGGGCTTCGGTCTCGCATCGGAAATGACGCCAGTCTCTTGGGCTCTGTACTACGGCCTCAAAGCTGTTCAGGTTCCACAGCCGGTCTATCACGAGCGGGCATGGGATGCGGCAGAGCTGGATCGCCGCACTAATCCAGGCGAACCGGACAAGATCAATGGAGACCTCAATAGCATTTGGGGTTGTAACTCGTGCCATGACATCCTTCTGTATACAACCTTCATGTTCCGCTCCTACTTTGCTGAGAGGCTCTATCGTGCCTGGCTGGGGTACGATGGCGCAGAAGAGGTGAGAGATCCATGTTCAGCACGTACTTTCGGGTCACCGTATACTAAAAGAGCATCTAGTGGGAGAAAGAAAATCGCCCTCTTTGTCTTCCGCCTATCTTCATTCACCCGGTTAAGAACTCTGAGCGATAGAGCCAGTCTTGAGACAGTATCTTGTCTTTGTGGCCAAGTTTATCGTCGAGATCAGACCTAGTACCAGCTCGCCACTCTGCCTACTAGGGCCCGACCCATAATCTGCTCCCAAACATATGCAACTGCATCGGCATAATCGGATCCCCATACTGCTCAACGATATCATGCTTCTCAACCACACATTCCCATACTAGCACGTACGTTTCATCCGGAACCGATGGAGGCCACACGGTTATCAGCAGAACTATCTAGCACCTCATGCCGAGGAAAATAATAAAATTTGATATCTCTCCCTCCCTGCCTATTTCACCTCTTCTTCCTCCTCGTTTCCTTTCCCCCGTCATGTTGTTGCTATACACTATGCCAAAAACTCTCTCTATAGTCATCTTTACCCTCGCTGCCACGAAAACCTCATATTTCGCCGCTTTCGACGATTAGGTAAACTATATATGATAGTCTTATATCCACCGTTGTGTCTACATACCTATAGTGAAACCATCGTACCTCAATACGGTGAAGGTGCCTAAATAGCACTAGTACTAAGAACTTAGCGTGTATCTACCCTAGGCGTTTGCGGAGCATCGTGGTAGTATGGTTCATTTTAGTAGTATGATCCGATCGTACATCATTTGAACTAATCGTTGCCGCTTGTCGGGGAAGTATACAATGACTTATATAGTAATTAGGCATTGATTATGTAATGTTTGATGGCAAACTTACACTTTGCGAACTTATCTTCAATATCGTCCAGCTCAAGGTCTGCGATCTGAATCGTAAAATCGTTGGAGTGAAATTTCCCCATGTTCCGCGATATTTTCAAAAATAACCATACTCTCTCTGGTGCCA
Organism: Penicillium psychrofluorescens; assembly: GCF_964197705.1. Lineage (NCBI taxonomy): Eukaryota > Fungi > Ascomycota > Eurotiomycetes > Eurotiales > Aspergillaceae > Penicillium > Penicillium psychrofluorescens. Next base: position 2,032,984 of record NC_133440.1, read on the forward strand.
AAGAAGTGATTAAATGTCTTGTGTGTAGAATAACACGATTTTTTTCATCGTCGGTTAAGTGTGATTGATGATGCAGAATCTTGTCCGTTTTAATCTTCAGTAACATGATTCGGCCCGCTTGATCCATATCGTACCAAAAGTCTTGGCAAGTTGCTACAAGATAAACGATAAATAATCAGCTCTGTGTGTGCCATCAGATATTTGAGGGATACATAGTTACCTGAACACCCAGACGTAGACTGTTTCAGGAGTGAGTAAAGCAGCGGAAAGTTCTCGTCTTTTTTGTTTTGCAACAGTTGAATACCCACTTCGCCGGCTACATGTTCCGACATATGAATGTCTTGTCTTGGAAAGGGCTGGAAATGACATTTAGTGTCGCTCCCTAAATCATGGATAATTTTTCTCAAAGTCAGTAAGTAAGGCTTTCGCTTGTCCAGCGGATGAGGGACCAGATGTTTCATCCCAGGGGTCCTGTCCTGAAAATAACGCTCAAGGTTGACCCTCAGGGAAGATGAAGGGTGGTAGATGATCGATGAAGTGGAATGTGCCTCTTCCAGAAAGATGTTGTTTATGATTGAGACATGGTTCGAGTCAAGTTGGAAACAGCGAAAGATGAAAGTATCGTCTCTATGAGCTTTCGGAATCGAATTCCCGGTGTGCCTGTAAATTACCTCGCTCTTTTGGATTGGGATATTCTGTAGAATTGATCCTGCTGCATCGGGAGATAAATGACCGGCTCGCATTGCCGCTTCAATATCGTTCCACAGGTTTTGAATTTGTTGTGGTACGCCATGTCCTGGCAGAGGACATAGGAAATTGCTCCGCAGAACAATCATGAGTTTTGGTGAAATGGGTGCAAAATTGTGGTATTCAGTGTAGATGCCTGGAGTGACATCTCCTGACCGGAGACGTAAAATAGGATTCGATGGACCCTCAAACACAGAATAAGAATTTTCTGTTGCATTCGACGTGCAGAATAAACAACTTAGCATCATCAGGATATATTTGTTCCTGGATTTTCCGGATCCACGATTTTTCTGGATCCATTTCGAGATCGAGTGGGCCTCGTAGATTGTCGAACCATACGTCTCGAGGTTTAGTGAATCCTTTAGCTCTCATGTACTTCTCCATTATGTCTCGATCATCTTCAACGTACGCGTCGATTTCGTCGTGGTTGTAGCGATGGAAAAAGCTTGTATTCCGGTATTTCATTAAGAAGAGAAACTTGCGAAGAGTATCCTTTTCATATCGCCTTAGATTCAAAGTCAGAGTCCGAGAAAAGTTTTCGCATGCTCGCCGAATTATCTCGCTCGCGCGGCTCTCAAGACCGGAAAGCTTTTTTTCGAGGTGATTAGGATTTTCATCGAATCCCGGATCGCGATACATATCAACAAGAGCATATTCAGTCGAAATCGGGCTTTGGGTCAGAGATGATAGGGTCAAGTCGAGTTTGTTTATTAGGTGTTCCCGCTGTTGCTTCTGATGTACTCGTTTTCCTTTCTTTCCACTTTGATAGGAGAGTGGTGCGGCTGACAGATGCTCTCTCGGTGCATACTGGCGGAGGATAAATCGAGGTATGAAATGTTGCATCTGCGGTCTGTTTGAAGAAGACATGATAAACGATTGAGAAAAAAAGACTGTATTCTGAATTTTGCTTTTAGAATTGAGAATAGACGCTTCTGCTTTTATGTTTGGTCAAGGGCCCAGCGCATGCTTCTCTAATCATCCTTGTCTCGTAGTCGTAATCAAGCGACGGTTCCAAGACCTAAGCCTCATTCTTGTGTGTCATCGGTAGCCTATTAATCTGCAATGCCACTTTCATCGTATGAAGCGAGGCTAAGTAATTAGACTGTTTTTCTAAGTTTTGCTGCGGTATGGCGCTTAACAACTGGCTCTCATGCAAGAGTACTGCACTAGGGCGGGCGCTAGTAAGGCAGCCCACGAGGGATTTTGGTGTTGGTAAGGCCTGCATTAATGTGGACGAGTCATTGCTGGGGCTGTGTTAGGAGCCCCCCGGGACAGCGACGCCATTTTTGGCGTCATTTGACGCCCTTCTTGCAGCTCCGGATCAAATCGAAGTGTTGTAGCGGTGACGGTAAACGTCTCTTAACTTCAGTGCGCTCTCCGTCAACACTGGCTAGACCGTCGCTCCTTAGTGAGACACTCGGCGATGGCCAGGACATCCTTTCATCCTTCATCCTATTATTAATTGCTCTGCTATCCCGCCCTGCCCGCTCCACCGACTGATCAGCCTGCGCGAGGGGCAATGCTAACATAGCGAAAAGCGAGGTCTCGAGGAGCAGGTCTTCTCCAGTTAAATCAGCATCTGCCTAGGAGAAAAGCATATTAAGCCCACCACCATCAGTGCTTTTACCTGTAACAGCTGGGAAGATATCGTGTCATCTTCCTATAGATTTTGGTTAAAGCACCTAGCCCCTCGCCACGGTGCGGGACTACCTAGCGCCGATCATTACAAACCAAGGCGCACGAACCGAGAAAATAAATGCATTAAAATATGAGCTTGGGCTGCTTTTGAGTTATTATTTGTGTTTTATAAAGTCTCACTACAAGAGCTTTTCACCAGCCCCCGCCCTCCCTAGGCTCCATTGGAGGCTGAACATATCCAAATGCCGTTCACGATAGTAATAGGAGAGCTCGCGTCAATTTTGTTCAAAGCTTCATTGCTTTGTCAAGGCTTGAGTTCCTCCCCCACCTTGAATCTGCTGTTGGGCAGGATGGCGTTCGTTATGCTTAGAGCCTTGAGGAGGAGGGCTGGCAAAGTGGTCTTGATAGGAATGTTTGGAGGTGGTGCGTGTCTGGAATTTATCGACATGATACTTAGTGCCCGTTCAAATCGCCTTGTTCTTGGGGACGATGAACAGAGCCTTGGCTCGAGCAGCTGGTACTATCTCGCCGGTCATCTCTTTGGCGATCATAATGGAGCCCTCCATGAAGATCTTGCGACCTTCAATCTTTGCTGGCCATGCATTCAGCACCAATGTTGTTCTTGGTGGAATGGGGAGCATATAGTCGATGCTCAGATTGGCTGTCAGTGCTGGAGAGCAGCAGTCGGCGAAAAGATGGTCCATGAGAAAAGCCTGGTAACCGCCGTGCAGTTTGCCAGGATAGTAGCAGATCTTTTGGTGCGGGCCAAGCATCAATGCCGCTTTCGCTTCGCGGCCTCCACCACTTTGCCGGAAATCGGGTCGGTAGCCATCCAGAAGGCTCTGCCGGAGCGACATGGTGGGTGGTTGCTCTTCTGCTGGGGGTGTAGCGAGAACAGAACTAGTCCAAGGCTATATTGGCATTAACATCAGCATATTTATACAGGACTCAGATCTTAGGAAAGTATGAGGACTAAGAGGGATGTGACGCACCTTATCCAAAGTACTCTTCACAAAGTTTCGACGGGCGGGAGGATTGATGGCTGGCTTGAACGAGCGGATTAAGCCCAGCTGCTGACCCATGGAGGCGACGTATCGCAACAATGAGGCCATATTGAGAGGTGATATCAAAGGTTGTCCTTGAACAATAGGCTGAAATGCTGGGTTGGAATTTAACCAACGAAATAGAAGACAAAGATATATGAAAAGCTAGACTGGGAAAAACGAGAAGATTGGAATGAAAGGGATAAAGACCAAGTTCTTTATAGACCTGAGGAACGAGCAGGGCATTGAAGCTAGAAATATCCTAGCGACCACGAGAGAACTGAGTTGATAAGCATGAACTAAAGGATCTCCTAGTGGAGCTTAGCAAGTTGGATAGCCATACAGACTCTTGGGATTGCCTCGATGATCTAGGCTTTCTGTAAATGGCCCATTAGCGCTGCGATCCTTCGAAAATTGACCCCGCTCAAGGTGGGATGGCCGCTCTATCAGCGAGGATAGATCAGTTTCACGACAGGATTTTCGCAAGACTCGAAATATATGAGAGACCCAGCAAAGTATCGCATGTGCGATCTTGCAAGCAGTATTGGTCGAATTGTGACCGGGAGGAATACTGTGCCGAAGCCGGATCCGCAGGGGACGCTATCAGCGTGGGCCTCGTAGACCATATGCCGCAATGGGTACTGGTTCTTGAGCCTAGCAGTATGTGCTCGTAGGGGAGCTTCATTTTGGATCGAGATCCCTGCTTTAGATCATCGTTGGGTGGAGCGGTTGATACGCTCGTGCATGGCGGGCGCAATCTTGCAACCTGCAAAATCTTGTTCTACATATGCATTTGAACATATGTAGCGCAGAACTCTCAAGGAATTGAGTGCTAATTCCTCCTCCCCGCTTCCTTCGTGACTTGGAGCATATTCCATATGCCACGCACGCTGATCACTCTTCGAACGGAGTGGGACCGAGAATAAGTCTATAGCAATTCCGGGCGAAGAAATGGACACCAATTGGCGTGAAAAATGGGGTTGCGTCTATTAAGGATTCTTCAGAGGCTGCGGAAACGTTGTGAACTGCAATTGCTAGTCCAGGCATATGTGAAGAAAAGGGTTTGATAGCTTCGACGGGAAGGGGCTAGGGTTCTCGTCCCGGATGAGTGCGAACAGGATATCAATACAGGCTTTCGTTGGATTGACACCGGCCAGTCTCAAAGTTCTACGGTCACAGAGAAGCCCAATGGCGCAATCCGCAATCACTTTGCATAGCTCGAAAGCACTGTGACGGCGCCAACCACGTGTTCATGCAAGGCCTAGCGTGTATAGTGCCAATTTAAGTTTGGCCCCAGCTTCTCAGTCTCCTTCGGCATGCGCTAACAGCCGTGGCCACCGACTTTTGCGCCCAAGGACTCCGAGAGCCCCTCTCTTTTGCTTGTTTTAATCGCACGGGATATGATTTATCGGGACCCGGTGAACCTGTCCGTCCGACCAATTCAGCTCGGGCTCCGTTTCATGGCACGCATGAACTCGGCTGCAGTTTGCTCATCTATCACAGCAAGCGAGCTTCTTTGTTTTCTTTTGGTCGAATCTAATCTGAATCCTAATCCTACACGAGTACTATCCTCCTTCCTGATACGGATTGATGGATTGAGGGATTGATGCATGATATGACAACAAACAAATTCGAGCTTTCGTTTCCACTCGTGGATTGCGCATCGAAACAAAGAATTAAATTGAATTCATAAGTTAGTCGGTTGATTGATTAAAAATGGATATATCTCCCTTCCACGACCGCTGTTATGAGCATGGTGTACTATCATAGATGTGGATCGTCGATCCAGAGTTCAAAATCTAGGAATTCTCCAACCGAAGATGTGCATCTTTGATAGTATGTTGGTTGGAGTAATGGCCTGGGATTAGTCCAAAGATAAGGCTGATTCAGTACTGATTGATCCGGATTTGGGCTATAATACTATCTTCCCACTGCTGCATTCGTTGGAGGTTCACGATGAAGATGGCTTGGTTGGGACCAACTCTTTCCCACCTAGCATTGTGGTATATTATTTTAATCATAGAGGAACAAAAACCAAGTCAATATTTAGCGAAAACAATGGACCTACTTACTTCCCATTCAAATAGACAAATAGTCCATCCTAGACACCCTCCCTGTGTATAGTGGACACATCCCCACTACCGAACACCCAACCGAGAAACCACCACAATTGCCGCGCACCGCTCCAGAACCCGCTTCCCGCACCCCAGCCGCAGCCCGATAAATACGACCGTATTTACCGATTTCTCTCTCCAAGCCGGTGGTGGGGAGGCTTCCGAGCTGTGTGTCTTTGCCGACGACCCTTTCCGCGGAGGAGGACAAACAGACAGAGTTGGCGGGGTGGTTCAATTCCACGGTGGGTACCATTTTCTTAGATACTCAGTTAGATATCGGAGAGACCGCACGTGTTGATCGCACGTGTTGTACGTAGGGAGTGGATGGGCACCACTTACGATACTACTATTTACTACTATTTACTACTGTTTTACTGCTGTACTATGTTCGGAAAACCCCGTTGCAGGGATTGTGCTTCTCGCGGAGGTCCGGATTTGCGTCTACTTGTTGATTGGAGAACCGGAGGAGCCCGTTGGACTGTATAGTGAATAAGTACAACCCGCGGGAGTCATGCGTGTGTCGGAAAATAACAAGTGGGTGCTATGTAGGTATTTACTTGGTACACTACAGACTGTATTCCAAGACTTTGTTGTGGGAAATACTGAGGTGTACGTTAGATGGGCAACGATAATGCCCAGTTAATCGGCTGCTTAGCTTGGGCTGGCGGGGTTATTTACCTTGATCTGTTGGGATCGATCCAACTGGACTGCAAAACCCCGGAGATGCGGTCCTAGAAATGTGCAGTATAGACAATTCTCTACAATGAATCCATCGGAGTCTAGACTGCTCACATTCCAGCCAGCCTAAGGTAAAGTCCGAAGAGGTATCGTACCGTCCGGACAGGAGCTCGATCCCCAACAGGATGACGGTCTCACCAACTCCTACTCCCCATCCAGCACAAGCTTATCACTTGGATAAATACTATGTCAGTGCGTGTTCAGGACATCGATCCCACTTGGGACCGGTGAGTCCATCAGCCTCTCGGGTCGTAACCCGGACGATCGATCTACTCTCCTTTAGGCTTGAAAACACGGACGCCCCAGGCATGCGGCGAGTGAAAACGGCCACAAAACGCAGCGCCGAAAATGACCGCGATGATAGCCGAGTGGTGATGACGCAGAGAATACGCCGGTCATCGGCGGAAAGAATCACCCTGAATCGGAGGAATCGTAAGATTAGCGTAGATCCGGTGGATCGAGGCTAGGCCCTGTCATCGCCTCAACAAAAGCTAGCCAAGCACGGACAAGCCAATTGGTATATGCGAGCAGGGGATACGCTAGGAGGGTAAGTGGGCCAGGGTCAGGTCAATATCGCCGTTCCTGAAGTGAATGAAATGGTGGAGCGCCGATTGAACTAACTGCCGTGATTGTTAACGTGCTCGGTTACTGGTCCGCGGCGCGGACGGCGGGAGAAAATTACTGAGGCGGAATAGCCGATCTGGGTTGCCATTGAGGGTTTTGTATTGCCGAATTGACGGGCGATGTCCCGGCCAGTGTTCCCGGAGATGATGATTGTAGATAAGCCGCGTGCCTTGGTTAGTGGGTGATGGCGACTCCGTGAGCATTGGACTTCAAGGTATTCATTGTCCGCCGGCGAGGGCTTGTCTGGAGAAGATGACTGTTTCCCTCGGATATCCGGGCAGGCGGAGAGCAGCAGTGCTGTCAGACCAGGCTGACCGAGTTTTGTATTCATTCGGGCCAGGCGGTTTCCCGAGCCGTTCTCGTGGGCGCCCAAAGGGGAATAGCGCGACAATGTGGGGGTTCCGAGTTTAGCTCGTGGCGCTATGGCAAGTGTGGAGAAGGATGACGAGACGGGTGAAGAGTGAAGAAGAAACGAAGGAGAAGCAGAAGAAGCAAGGGATAGCACGAAGAGTAAATGGGCAGACGAGCCATAAATAGCGGTGTCTGCTCAACAGGGAAGTCCCTTCCCTGTCCCCCGCATTCCCACGAGTGAGACAGTGGTCCATCGTGCGACAACCCCGGGCGATCGACGGGTCGGTGGGGAGCTATTTCGTAGAGACCAAGAGGGCATACTTGATCGTACAGTATGTAATGGAACCGAGCACACGAGGAGCCGCCCGACCCGGACAGCAGGCGGACAAGTACCATACCACGTCTGTACAAGGAGAACAGCACAAGTACAAAGTCAAGTCCAACCCCCGCATCATCTGACAGCCCGTGACGCGCCTCCTCATCGGCCTGTTCTTCTCCTCTTTGCTTCTGCTCGTCTTTTGATTCTTCTTGCCTCACGCTGGTTGACGATTCTGGTTCTCCCTTCAACATCTGAAGTCAAGTGTTCGCGTCATCGAGCTCGCTGTATCTGCCCGTCGCCGAACTCTCCCACATCCCAATCTACATCCCAGAAAGAAGGTTCATTCCCCTGTCTGCTCCCCGTCTGGTTTCCCCTCTTGAGTTCTTGAGTTCCCCGTTTCCGCCCGCAACAACGCAGAGGACTCTGGCGGCCTGCTCTGCTGTCCATGGCCACCCATCCTACCGTCTAGTTCACGACACTAACCACATCGCAGATCTGGTGTGGATCATCCGTCGCGACCATGGCATCCAAGTCTGTCAAAGATGCCGCCAACCAGGCGGCTGAGACCACCAAGTCCGCCATTGACAATCCATCCCAAACCACCTCCGATTTTCTGCACCATCCATGGACCCGCGCTGCACTCCCCTTCATCAACGGCGGCCTGGCCGGCATGACAGCCACCTCCGTGATCCAGCCCGTCGACATGGTCAAGGTGCGTCTCCAGCTAGCCGGCGAGGGAGCGCGGACGGGTCCGCGCCCATCTGCCCTGGGCGTGACGCGCGAGATCATCGCCTCGGGCAAGTTCCTCGACCTGTATACGGGTCTCTCGGCGGGTCTTCTCCGCCAGGCCGTCTACACCACCGCCCGGCTCGGCTTCTTCGACACCTTCATCAAGGCTATAGGTGCGCGCGCCGACGCCGCAGAGCGCAAGGTCACCTTCGCCGAGCGCGCCGCCGCAGGTCTAACGGCCGGCGGCGTGGCAGCCATGATTGGAAACCCGGCGGACTTGGCTCTCGTGCGCATGCAGTCTGACGGCCTCAAGCCACGCGAGGCCCGCGCCAACTACCGCTCCGTCTTCGATGCACTGCTGCGCATCCCCAAGCACGAAGGCATTGGCGCGCTGTGGGCCGGCGCCCTGCCCACCGTCGTGCGCGCCATGGCACTAAACCTCGGCCAGCTGACCTTCTTCGCGGAGGCGAAGCAGCAACTGAAACAGCACACGACCCTGACCGCGCAAAACCAGACCTTCGCAGCCTCCGCCATCGCCGGATTCTTCGCCTCGTTCCTCTCCCTGCCCTTCGATTTCATCAAGACCCGTCTGCAGAAACAGCAAAAGGACCCAAGCACCGGGAAGCTGCCCTATCGTGGCCTGTTGGATTGCGCCCGCAAGGTTGTCAAGGAGGAGGGCTGGTTGCGCTTCTATCGCGGCTTTGGAACATACTACGTGCGGATCGCGCCTCATGCGTTAGTTGCCCCCACTTCGTGGTTGATCGTGTGTTTTTGTCCCCACTAACCCCATATATCTTTTTCTCTAATCAGGATGGTCACCCTTATCGTCGCCGATTATCTGAACCTCATCACCAAATAGGTGACTTCCAAGACGCTTTTCTTCGTACAGCCGAATTGTCTAGGTCGGCATCATTTTCGCTCAATCGGCTTATTCGGCTCCGTTTCCATCGCCGGGTCCTCTTTGCCAGCGTTTGATGATGTCAATTCCACATCCATATCCTTGTCATCGGCGCAGTGGGAATTGTGACCTGCCGGCCGGAAAAGCACTGTCGGAGAGGATTCCCGGCGGAGAAACAAGATCTGATTTTTGCGTGCGTATTCATCGCCTCGGAGGAGATTGCGCAAGTGCGCCCGTGCCGGACAGCTGAAATGGGCTGGCTGGATCACTTGCTTCTCCGCGGAAAGCGATGGCTTTTTTGTCCCTGATGAACCTGATGTTTGATTGTTTTTCTTTTCTATTTCCTCAACGAGCGAATATCAATACCCACTATCCCCATCCCCCTTGATTTTTTATTTCTCCGAGCAATCGATGACCGGGTCTGGGTCTTCTCCGTTGCGCGGACATTGTTACCCCATCCTGCGTCGATCGCAGATGACTCTGTTTCTTTTTCTCTATTTCTTTTGTCCAATGCACACTTCATGCGTTGTCAGATTCAAAGACGGAGCTAGAGCTAGAGCTCTTGTTTGTTACATGTTGATGGTCCATTCCCATTAGAGCCCTAGTTCTGCTACAGAGGCAGATATATGCTGTTCCCACAAGTTCTATCCCGATGAATGATATGCGTTCCATCATAATTGAATTCTCTCATCTTCAGAAAGGGAAAGGCTTATTCGTCCGAAGACTCCGTCCTCTCATCCTCCTCCTCCGATGACCCATCTGCTTCATCGCTACTATCTTCCGTCCCTTCAACCTTCATCTGCTCCGGGGCCACACTCCTCCGCTCCGACTTAATCCTAACAGCAGCAGCAGCGCTCTCACTCTCCTCCCTCTGGTCCTCATCATCCAAATCAACATCCACATCCTCATTCCTCCCATCGGGCCCATCACTCGTAAGCAATAGACCATCCTGGCTCGCACTCGGAACCTTGCGCCCATCTCCATCCTCATCATCATCACCCGCCCGCTCCGCCCGCTCCTGCATCCTGCGCACCCGTCGCAACAAAACAGGGTCAGCCCGCAGATCAGCCAGCGATAGCGGGACATCGCACACAGGACACTTGACAATGCGGACGCGCCGCCCACCGCCGGGAGCATATGAGTTGCTGCGCGAGATCATGTCCGTGATTGCGTCGCGCTCGAAGCTGTGCGGGCACTTCGTGCTGGTCACTGGATCGCGGTAGTCGAGTAGGGTGAGTGGGCATTTGAGCGAGATGCGCTCGCGCTCGATGGCGATGTCGTCTGAGTCGACGCTGCGGGCGCGTTTGCGGGAGCGCCGCGCTTGGGTCTGGCTGGCGCTGGTGTTTTGGCGCTGGGAGGATTGCGTGGGTAGGTCTTCGAGGTGCGAGAACCAGGTCGAGGAGTGTGGGAGTGGTGGCACTTCGTCACCGGGGAATTTGGAGTCGTGGACCATTCGGTAAAAACCGACGTAGGCGTTGTGTGTTGAATACCTGTAGGGCAAGACATTAGCGTGGTCATGGGTTGTGGGAGCGATAGAAGGAGGAAAAACACGCACCTCTCCGTGAGAGACAGATCCTCCCACTTGGCTCCCTTCTCCGCAATCGCGTCTTCCACCCTGCGACTAAGCGGGTTCTGCGCGTTGCGCTCTCGCACCTCCCTTTCCGGCGTGCCTTCAAAATCCTCATCCTCCTGATCGTCATAATCCTCCTCCTCTTCCCCATCATCCCCATGCCGCGGCCTCTGTCTCCGCGTCCGTCTAGGCCCCAACACAGCAGCCTGCGCCTGCGCCTCCTCCTGCTGCAGATCCGTAACAGTATCCGTCAGACTCTGTAACCTCCCCTCCGTATCAATCATCAGACGCATCCTAGCCTCGAGCCGCTCAGTCACGGCATTAACCTTGGTTTCCGTGTCCTCGAGACGGCGATGCGCATCATCGATCTCGGAATTCTCCTCTTCGTCGTTACCATCTGCACTCTCTTCATTGCGCCGTTGAGTATCTTTGGCACGCTGATATCGCCCCTTCGCGTCGCAGAGGCGGTCGTTTATCTCGCCCGCTGAATCGGTGAGTTTCTCCGTCGCGTGCTGGATGTGAGTTTTTAGGTGGCGCAGGGATGCGGATTCGAGCAGCGAGGCTAGCGTGCGCTGGCCTTCGGCTGTGAGAGGTGCTTCGGGGGTTTCGTAGGGCGGTAGAGACGGGCGTGAGGCCGGTTGGTTTTCTTGTCTTCTGTTGCGGGCCGCGCTGGATGGGGGGTGTGATTGCGGTGCCCGCGAATGGCGCGGCGTTGCCGATTGGCGTGGTGTTGCTGATAGCATGGTGTATAAGGTGAGAGTCTTGCTCTCCCGTTCGTTGAATGGAGAATTGAGAGTGAAGTTGAAGAAGAAAGAGAAAGAGTCGAGATTACGCGACGCGATCGCACTAGGCCGGATGAGGTAATCATTAGTGCCTGGGGCAGCCGATTCTACATAGATCGTTGGAACTATACCTAACATGTGAGACACGATATAACTATTGAATTGTCTGCTAGAATACAAATATGAACTTGGCTTCCGCTAAACCTTGTAGAAACAAAATGCATGATAGAAGCCTGGAAAAGTTAGTAAAGATAACACCCAGCAGGTCAACATCCACTTACTGACTGCCTCCTTCTCCTCCTCGGTCATCGCCAACGCGCCCGTCGCACGGTCTCGGACACCCATGCGCTCGCTCAACGGACCGAGTTCTGGGTCGTTCTTTTCTTCCTCCCAAATCTCCATAAACGGTTTGCGGTACTGCAACTCCAGGTTATAGTCCTCGGTCAGACTAGCCACAAACAAGTCAGCCACGCACTCCGAAACCCCCAAAGGATACTCACGCTCGGAATGCTTCCCACGGGACGACGTATTCAGGAACCTCCTCGACGGCCTCCTGCATGAAATAGCTGTATTTCCATCCAAATGGTGGCCGGAAGACACCGTCCTCGGGTGTCTGCCCGGGAAAACGAACACGGTAGATATCGTTGCCCCATTGCGCTCGGTCATCCTCCTCGACTTCCCCGTCCTCGGGACCTTCAGGCTGGGCGGGTTTGGTAGCCTCGCGCTCCTTGCGCTGCTTGTGGAATTCAGCGACCTGGTGGCTGATGATGTCCGGGTTGGGGCAAACGGCGAGAAAACGGCCGCCTTTTTTGAGACATCCGGACACGTTGCGGAGCATCTGGCGAGCCTTTTCCTCGCTTTCAAATGCGTAGTGAATGGCAAACATGGACGTGACAACATCGAAGCCACCACCGCCGCCCCAGCGGGCAGCCATCATCGACCCGCCGGGCCCAGCATTGGCATCAATTCCCACCTGCTGGATAATCCGGATATCGCCCAGCCACTCGCCGAAGCAATCCTTTGGGACGAATTCAGCATGGAAAATCGGCTGCGGGGGGCGACGGCCGCGCTGTCCACGACCACTTCGCATGCCACTATACCGCTCTCGCGCCTGTTCGATGGAGATATGAGCCGGATCAAGGCCGACGTAGAGATCAACCGGCTGCGGAGCCAGCTGCCATTTGCCCAGATCGCCGCCCTTGCCGCAGCCCAGATCTAGCACGAGCAGTCGTTTGTCTTCTGTCGGGGGCGGGCCCGAGCTGCTGTCGTTCGCCCATTCATCAGTCTTGCCGAAGCGGGAGAGGAACTCCTCGTCCGGCGAAAACTTCTGGATCAGCGTGCTCTTCACCCAATTGTTAAAGCTCCGAAGCCCCTTGATCTTGCTTTCTGTCTTGCGCCACTCGCGCCCTCGCTGGGGGACAGCGTTGTAGTGCTGCCGGACCACATCAGTCACCCCTCGATCACGAGACGTTCGCATTGCGTCCTCTTCCTGGGCGCGGTCGCGCTCCTCCTGCCGACGGCGCATCGTTTGAGGGTCCACCAGGCCCATGCGCGCTCCACCACCAGGTCGTTTCCGCTGTCGCGGCTGTGCATCGGGCAAGGGAGATCGGGGTGGCAATGGGGATCGTGATCGCCGGGTGTGGTCATCTCGTGGTGTCGCATCGTTTGGATTGCGATCCCGATCACGGCGTGAGAAAACCGAGGAGGGTGGTGTGCGTCCGCGTTTGCGTGCCTGGTGTCGTTCTTGGAGTCGCTTGCGCTTTGAAGCGGGTCCAGATGCCTGTCTGGATTGCTCGACCGCGGACGCTTCTTCTTCTGTCATATGTCGCTTCTGGTCGTTGGGGTATCCATTCCGCTCGGCCGCTGGGGCGGAGGAAGCGGTTGCGTTGTCCCTGCTGTCCGCAGATGGCCTGGCCGAAGGTGGTTTCACAGCTGCAGAGCTGGTAGAAGACTCCATTTGTGGGGGTATGGTTGCCAAGGTCAGGTCGATTGGTGAGGTGAGGCGAGGCGAGGTGGGATTTGATGAGAAATGAGAGAGTAATGAGAGAAAAAAGTGTCTAAAACACGCTCACTGAGAGATGCCGGAGTTGAGTGGTTACAGAAACAAAGCTCTGCGGGTCTGGATGTTGGGGCCTGAGCATCCCTGAGGATCCAGGCATCAACTACCCATACGAGGTAAAAATAAGGCTATCTGATTCCCCTGTACTTTCCAGAATGAAAAGAATAGGCATTAGCAACGCGCTATTCACAAGTTCCCAGAATTCCCTCAAAAAAAATAATAATAAGAAACTAAAGAAACGGAACTGAATGCATCCCCCAAGCGCCGTTCTCCCGTAGCCCTAACTAACCGCCCCCAGTTCGAATTCCCAGCTCAGATTCAACGCAGTGGTGTCCAAAGCCTCAATCACTCCAAAACGCTTCATATGCTGAATTCAACTCGGCCAATCCTAAAGCCTTGCTTGCGGAACGTTAAAGTACATGTACACGTTGGAGCAGCCTTCACTTGGCAGAAGATCAACAATGAGAACCAGACCTGGTCTGATGTATGAATTAGCTAACTATTATTTTCAACATCCCGAGGAATCCACGATCAGAGATCTGGAGAAATACTCGGAGAGGTAACTGGCATGAGTCGTACTTTGCAAGCACCAGCTAACAAAAGAATGAAGAATGACAGAAGATGTGGACCATATCAATGTCCAAAGCCATCGGCACCAGCACCAGCAGCAAACTTCCCACGCCGCGTACCATGTCGACTCCCCGCTGACGCAGCCTCATAGTACTCTTGCGCCTCACGCGCATGGTCCCGTTCCAGCGTGGCGGAGTATTTTTGACCACTCTGGGGCGGTAATGGCGGAGGAACCGCATCAAAAGTCGCAGTTGGAGGCACAGACACCGCTACAGGCCCGGGCTCATAGTTTCGCTCCGCAAGCTTGATATCCGCACTTGCAGGATCCCCACCCAAGCCAGGCTCGCTACCTACAACAACACCATACTGACCACGACGGTACCCGCGTTGTATCCCCCGCGCGCGAATATCAATCCACAGCGACGCAATACACGCCACCAAGCTAGTCACAATGAATGCAAACAGCGCCTTGTAGGAGCGACAGACGGCAATGCCGGTGTCATTGCCCCAGTCGGAGGTATTGCACTGTGTCAAAAGAGTACCGGACATGCTCCAGCTCATCAGAGCTACTGAGACCAGCCACAGGAGTAGTAGGAGGATGTTAAGCGTCATCGATAGTTGGGTCGAAAGGCCGCAGGTGCAGTGAATTAGGCTAGTGAGGAGGACGGTGAGGACAGAGAGGATAGTTGATACGAGAAGCTAAATTCCAAGTTTGTTAATGGAAAGGCTGCTTTGATGGATGTCTGGAATCAGCTAGTTCGTGGTTACTCACCACCAGAAAGGTGAATGGTAGCTTGTAGCCATCTTTATGGAGGTGGTAGATAAACACGCTTAGAATGGCGCCGACGACAGCGGATGAAAAGAAAAAGATGGTGCGAATGATATGAAAAGGTAGCGGAGAATAAACTGAGGGCCCGAAAGGCATCTGTCTAGAGCGCATTTTGACGAGGTGCAAAGAAAGTGAATTGACCGGCGCGAAACAAGGGCGTCTATGGACGACATTGTTGAACAGGATCAGCGCTCCCCTTGACAGCTTGGGACCAACGTCACGAAGAATGATAATAGACCACCTGTTGTCCCTAGGATCACAGAGACGTTCTATACACCCATCCATAGTAAGTTTCCTCCAATGATGTTTCTCAGGGCCCAGACGCCCCACCGCCGCAAGCGTCGCTTGGCGTAGGAGCTTGCCCGGGAACTGACCACCTTCACCATTGTTATTGACCCTCGTCAACACCACTACATACTCGACACCTCACACTACACCATGTTGCAAGTGCCCGTGCGGGAACACCCTGCCCAGGCCTCCACCAAGGCCGTGATCTTGGTCAGTGATGGAATTCCCCGGAAGAAAACATGGACTGACTGACCCCACTGCAGGTCGGAGGCCCCTCCAGAGGCACTCGATTCCGCCCATTGTCGCTCGACGTCCCCAAGGTGCGTTGCCAATCTCTAGTGATGCCACTTCGACTCGTCACTAACATCCCCGATAGCCCCTCTTCGAAGTCGCCGGACACCCCATCATTCACCACTGCCTCAAGGCGCTGGCCAAGGTCGACGAGGTGCGCGAGGTCATTCTGGTGGGATACTACGACGAATCCGTGTTTCGGGATTTCATCAAGGACGCCGCCAAGGAGTTTCCCCAGTTCCGCATCCTGTATCTGCGCGAATACACGGCGCTGGGCACGGCGGGCGGGCTGTACCACTTCCGCGATGCGATCCTCAAGGGCAAGCCCGAGCGGTTACTCGTGCTGAACGCCGACGTGTGCTGCTCGTTCCCGCTCGGCGAGATGCTGAAGCTGTTTGAGGAGAAGGATGCCGAAGCCGTCATCCTCGGCACGCGGGTGAGCAACGAAGCCGCGACAAACTTTGGATGCATCGTGTCGGACTCGCACACCAAGCGGGTCCTGCACTATGTCGAGAAGCCCGAGTCGCATATCTCCAACTTGATCAACTGCGGTGTGTACCTCTTTTCGACGGAGTGCATTTTCCCGTCCATCCGCAGCGCCATCAAGCGCCGCACCACCCGCCCGCGCATCCTGTCGTACCCATCCTCCGACAACCTTGAATCGTCGTTCATTGCCGCCACGGACGAGGAAGACGATCTCGAGAAGAACGAGGTCCTCCGTCTGGAGCAGGACATTCTGTCCGATCTGGCTGACAGCAATCGGTTCTTTGTCCACGAGACCAAGGACTTCTGGCGGCAGATCAAATCGGCCGGCTCTGCCGTCCCCGCCAACGCCCTGTACCTCCAGAAGGCCTTCCAGGCGGAGTCCTCGGAGCTCACGGCACCATCAGCCACCATCGTGCCCCCGGTGTATATCCACCCCACCGCTACCGTCGATCCCACTGCCAAGCTAGGCCCGAACGTCTCCATCGGTCCGCGCGTGGTGGTCGGTGCCGGCGCCCGTATCAAGGACTCGATTGTGCTCGAAGACTCAGAGATCCGCCACGACGCCTGCGTCATGCACTCGATCATCGGCTGGAATGGCCGGGTCGGGTCCTGGGCGCGCGTCGAAGGCACCCCGATCCCCATTGGCAGTCACTCGACCAGCATCATCAAGCAGGGCGTCAAAGTCCAGAGCATTACGATCCTCGGCAAGGAGTGCACCGTCGGCGATGAGGTTCGGGTGCAGAACTGCGTGTGTCTGCCGTATAAGGAGCTGAAACGGGTATGTTGATTCTTGGATTCTCTAACCCGTCAACCTCGCTAACAACATTAATCTAGGATGTCGCCAACGAAGTCATCATGTAAAGAGACTAGTGCGGATCTTGAATCTTTTGTTTGGACTTTTGATGAGAATAACTCCCACTTCTTCCCGCCATTGGGTCTTCGATGCAGCTATGATAACTATTCTCTGTCGTGCCATATACTTCAGCGCAGCGCCTATTTAAAAATCAAAATCGAGCAGTAACCATTATGTATAAATAGATACTTGATATCAACCGTCTTGCTCAGCTCCAACGCCATGCCAAAGTCGCTGGCAATAACCCAATAAAAAGTGAAGCAAAATAAAGAAATCAAGTCGAGACTCCCGTGCCTTCATTCCTCCACAGGATTTCTCTCTTCCTGTTCCTCAGTAATACCGGAGCGCAAGAAAGCATCATTGAAAATCTGCGATAGACGCATTTGCAGTATGATCGAGACAGCCTCCAAAAAGTCCATCCAATATGCATGGGCCCGTTCAATGAGATGCTCCGGAACGCGAGGGTACAGATCGCCAACCTCAATCCGGAATTTCTGAAGCAAAGCTCTGATCTCCTCAGCCTGTTTCTGGATGCCCAGTCCGGGCTGCTGCTGAAGGGTATCAGGCCACGATGATATCTGAGCAATCGCCACGCGGACCCAGCTGTTGACGGCAAGAAGAAGATCGTAATCCGGTCCATTGATCGTGGTTGGTGCTTTGACCAGGCGATATCGGTTGCATCCCTCTCGTATTTCAGCGAGGGTTTGGTTCAGCTCGCCTAGAGTGTTGATCATCTCCTGGTGTTCTTCCAGACTGGCGAGTAGGTTGTCGATTTCCGTCTGGGTGTCGTTGTGGATATCCAAGGCTGCGTATCGGGCTGCCAGCTCTTCCAAGACATCATCCATGTTTGTTGGTTGTGTGGGAATTCAAGTAGCTGGGTCTGTGTAGAGGTCGAAGACTCAGAGTCTAGGAGGTGAAACAAGTCAAACCAAATGGTTTGTTCACTTCTTTGTCTACTAAGTCGGAGAGGAAAGGTCTAGGCAGGTGTACCGAACAAAGGGTGAGCAACAAAGCCCGAAAATAAAAAGATTATGTATGCCCTATTCTGATATGCAACGCCGAATGCAACCTACCGAACGCTCCTGGAAATGGAAAAAAGAAATCACTGAATGACCGACTTCCGCCTGGGCGACTTGGTAGTCAACAACTGCCTCATGCGCCGAATCTTCGCCCACCATTCGCGGTCCGCAGTCTTCTTTGCCTCGTCATTTTCATCATCTTCTCCAAATTCTGCCGACGGGGTGCCCGTGTCCGTTTGAACTGTATCCATGGATGTCGTCGAGCGGAGGTGCCGGCGATGCTTGACCCGTACAGCTTGCGCCACGAGCTCCCAGCCACTCCGTAAATCCTCCGTCTTCTGGTTAGGCTTGCCTGTGCCGCTCTGGGCCATCCGGTCAATCCATGGGCAGTACTCCATGTGTTCGAATGCCACGTCCAAGGAAGCGTAGACGGTTACATCGCCGTTGGCCTTGGGCTTGTACATCCACAGACCGAGACGACGGAAACACGCTCCACATCCGACGAGACCGGTGGCCCCATCAGATACTGCGTCCCAGCCGAAAAAGGCTAGGGTCAATGCTGCGCGATTAAGAGGAGTCTCCGTCGACGGCGGAGCGTTGGCTTCTGTGCTGTCTTGGTTGTCACTGCTGGCTGCTTCGCCATTCACTGCTGGTTTTTCGGATGTCTTCGACCAATCCTCAGGCAGCATCTTCAAAAGCTCGTCAAGTTGAAAGTCCTCTGGTGATTGAATAGCATCATCGGCCGGTAGCTTATCGCCCATCTGCAGCATGTTCAAATAGCGTTTTCGAAGCCCAGCAAGGGCAGAGTCGGCGTTGGTCAACGGCAGATGTTGAATGGTGTCTATGAGAAGGTTAGAGAGGGAAATCCACCGGGTACTATGGCTGGACATACCATCACAACCTCTGTTCCGCCACGGACAGCTCTCGCCATGGCCGTCATGTAGTAATTTCGCGAATTCTTCGACCAGTTTTGCACCTGCAGGCACGTCATTTAGCATTCCCCTTCCTTTTTTCGTACCATTGTAAACCACTTACGGACTTCTTTCCGCTCCTGCACCTTCTCTGCGTCATACCCATCCAGCTCATCAATCTCATCCGGCAGCTTAACCACCACCGAGCCACCACACCCACTAATACAAGACACGCGCATCGCATCCGTGCAGATCCAACCACACTTCGCCCATTGTACCTCATTGATCGGGGTCGGTTTCGAGGTCCACCGGTCCACGCGCCGGAAGGTCTCCAGGCGCTCGAGGAAACGCTCGCGATCCCAAGGCACGAAGCTTGGGCGCTTGTTCGAGGACGCGGATGCGAGCTGGTGTGCAGGCCGGGAGATCTTTTGGATGGAGTTGCGCACTGCAGCCAGGTCTGATTGATCACCGCTGCTCAGGCGGACTTTCTTGATCGATAGGTTCGTGAGGAGGCGATCTTGCGCCGTCGCGGACGTTGTGGAGGGAGCTGCTGCTTTGGAGACATTGTCGGTGATGGGCTTGGAGATGGATTCCAGCATGCGGTGGAATTTGCGCTTCTTGGATTCCACGGCGTAGGACATGTTGGGCGTGCGGAGGGTTGGGCGAGGTTGAAAGGAAGGTCAGGTTGCGGCGAAGAGGGAGAGCTGAGGGTGCCTCAGGCAGACACTCAGGCCAGCCTAAAATGAGCTTGTTGAAAGTCCGAAGGCTGACAGTAAATAGGTACTGAATATCGTTATTTAGTAGTTAAGCAATTCACTAATTCATTGTTAAGTTTGTGAAATACCTATTGTGAGGTCTCGAACTACGACTTGGTTGAATAACGAGTGCCGTGATTGGCCCACTCTTCATCCGCAACAGTTCCGCATCGTGTTTTCTTCTTCCTTTCCGCACTCCCGCCCTCGATCGCCATGGCCTCGTTGGCACCAGCTCTGCCGCTATGGCGCACTCTTGCACCTCGTATCTCCAGAGACCTCTTCACTTGTCGCCAATGCCTGCGCAACCAAGGCCTCGCGGTTAATCCTTTGCGCCGATATCATGCCGTGCCTTCCCCCCAGACCCGAGTCCGATCCACCATCCTGAACAGCAAGAACCGCCAGTTCTTCACATCCAGTCTCAGAAACTCGACTACTGCGTCGACCATTGAAAGCGCTGCTGCAAATGGGGCTAGGGAAGCCAAGAGCAAATCACGCTTCCCCGGAGTCAGCGATAAGTCTGTCGCGTACTGGCTTCTGGGAAGTGCTGCCAGTGTCTTTGGAATTGTGGTCTTTGGCGGCTTGACACGGCTGACTGAATCGGGGTATGTTCTTTCTTTCTACAACTATGGAACTGTGAACATTTTATTGACAAGCCAATTTTTACCAGACTGAGTATCACCGAATGGCGACCCGTCACCGGCTCTATGCCCCCCATGAATACAGAAGACTGGGAATCCGAGTTTTCGAAATACCGCGCCTCCCCGGAGTTTAAATTGCTGAACCCACACATGACCCTATCTGATTTCAAGTCAATCTACTACATGGAATGGATCCACCGGCTCTGGGGCCGGTTCGTCGGACTATCCTTTGTCCTACCTGCCGTGTACTTTGTCGCGCGGAAGAAGGTTTCCACGCCCATGGCATGGCGTCTGGCAGGTATTGCAGGTCTCATTGGGTTCCAGGGCTTCCTGGGCTGGTGGATGGTCAAGTCTGGTCTGAAAGATGACCTCTTTGCGCCGGGCAGCCACCCGCGAGTGAGTCAGTACCGGCTTACAGCACATCTTGGCGCGGCGTTTGCGTGCTACGTCGCGATGCTGTGGAACGGGCTTGCTATCCTGCGATCTCACCGGCTTCTGGCGGATGCGACTTCTGGTCTGGGCCAGCTCGACGCGCTGCGTGATCCGCGCCTGAAGCTGTTCCGCCGTTCTGTCGCGGGCCTGGCTCTTCTAGTCTTTGTGACTGCCATGTCCGGCGGTCTGGTGGCCGGCCTGGACGCAGGTCTGATCTACAACGAGTTCCCCTATATGGGCAAGGGCCTGACACCACCGCGTTCCGAGCTGTGGGACGCACACTACTCCCGCCATGAGGACCGCTCTGATCTCTGGTGGCGCAACATGCTCGAGAACCCGTCTCTCGTCCAACTAGATCACCGCATCCTCGCCATGACCACTTTCACGGCTATCATGGGTCTCTGGGCGTACACGCGCCGCTCGGCGACAGTGAAGCGTCTGCTGCCGCCAGCCGCGAGGAAGGGCGTACATGGCGTTGTGGGGTTTGCCTTTATGCAGGTCGGTCTCGGCCTCACCACTCTGCTCTATCTTGTCCCGATCCCTCTGGCCTCCGCCCACCAGGCTGGAAGCTTGTTTCTTCTCACCTGGGTCCTTGTTCTCGGTAGCCGTGTCTGGCATCCGTCGCGGACGGCGAAGTTGCTGCAAATGGCCGCGAAAGCTCGGGGGCAGCAGCTATCTCACGCGGCTGCTTCCAAGAGGCTGTGATTGAACCCATTAGGTGTCTCGATGCCATTCATTCAATCGTGGAATCGTAAAATCCCTTCCATAAGGCGGATAGCTCACCGCAGAAACTGTCTTGTACCATATCCGTTCATCTTCTGGGCTGTTCGAACCTCTCCTGTATGTACTATTATAAGCATCTTTTTCTCCACTTTACATTTATTATATGAGGACGCGAAAACGACCGCTTTGGCCAGAAATAGCCGCCTTTCTGCCTGTAATTTGCAGCGGTAGTCCGGGGCCTGGCCACTCATCACCCTGTACCACCACGATTCTACAAACTAATCACAGTTATCAGGCTGATTTTGTACTCACTTTATTTCTATCACAATTACCCACTCAATTTATAACCCATATGTGACGCTCAACGAAAGATAGATCAATAGAGAAGACTCTTCACTGCAGGCGCAAACTCATCGCACATCTCTGCTCGATAGGTAACCCGGCATCAGCCTCTTCTTTCATAACAGCATTCAGTGTCATGGTCAATTCCGAGGACTTCAAAGTCGTGAAGCCCAAAGACCTATAGAATCCTTCATTCCAGGGTACATCTCGAAAAGTGGTTAGGGTAATAGATAGGCAGCCGTGAGATTCTGCCCATTCCCTCGCTGCGTTCATCATCTTCCGGCCAATTCCTTTGCCCTGGTAATTAAATTGAACCGAGATTTCATTGATATGGAGATCTTGGTCCGTCCACTTGCCGTTGAGAAAGGCAATCGGTATGTCTTCAGGGTTAACGGCTACCCATGCAGCCCCATGCTCGATTAGCTCCAGGTGTCGCTCTTCGGTTTGTACCCTGTCATTGGCGATCCATGCAAGATCCGGGAGTTGTAGAAACACTTGGGCCGCGGAGCGCTCCACAGCTGGTAGAAGCGGTGCGTCTTTTGCCTTGGCCAGTCTGACTGTGATAGTATCCATGCTATATGATGTTTATAAAGGGTCTCGAAATGCGTTGAAACTATGTGCTCATGCGAGAACGGTGAAGCCTTCTAAGCTATACCCGTCAAAAATAATCCTCCGGCATTAGCGAATATTCAACCAGGAAACTGCACGGTATCAAGTGCCTTGTGCGTCGGGCAATGCAATAGACAATATAGATATAAGGTAGAAGCTGTAAACATACTGAGATGTTCCAGGGACGGTAACAAAAGATATGGTTGACGAGAAGAGATCGAGGTCGAGTCATTCGTGGAGAAGGCGAGGTTTATCTGACGACCTACGGGGTACGGCGGCGCTAAACCGGGAACAGCAAAAGTGACAGAGAAAATTCAAGGTCTCCACCAATAAAAGGCCGAGAGCTCCGGGAGGTATAACTTTTCAGGAAGGCGATAGTCGAAGGGGTGCTCAAACTGTTGCTATGTGACTCTAGCTTAGGGACCAGGCAGAGGCTTGCTCCGGTTGAAAACTAGATACTAACAAGGCAGGCGCCTAGCAGTTTCTCTATCGCCTAGAGCCAAACCCTATCTCGAGTTCAAAGGAGGGTAGATACTGTATAGTGAGATTAATTTCTATTAGTACTTAGCTATAGCTTACTGGCCGTTGATTATCGCATTCCAATCCGGCAAAAACGGAATCTCCGGCATCAATAGATCCAGAGATGAAGAGACTCTTTGGTCAGGATCAGTAATGAATTCGTGACCCCACTCGGGGAGGATGAATGTCCCATGATCTGCTACTGCCGTGCTGGTGGACCGCGGGATTTCGGCATCTGGAGGAAGCTGGGAAGTAAAATACCCCCCACTGCTGGACAGCTGAACCCCGTCATCTGCAGTGGCCGTAGATAACTGGACATGCTGTCTCAAGGACCAAGCTTGATGTCGAAGCAGCTTGAGAAACTTCCAAATCCTGTTGTGCCCGTGCTCATCATGGATTGCTGCCGGATGACCTTGATTATTAGTTCCGCGAGGGAAAAGCCCGTCAACCAAAGCCCAGGCACGATCTGCCTCGAAGCCACAAGGGCTGCTACGGAGACAGCGCAGAACGTAGGCCAAGGCGTACCATTGCGTGTACATGTTGAAAAACCATTGGAACCTCCAAGCAAGACCCTCCTTCAACAAAACATGACTGCTTTCCAGCCCGTCACAGGCCAACTTGAAAGAAGACTTGAGAACGTCGGGAGTCGCATCAGTTTGCGCCTCGTTTTGCTTTCGCATGCAAATCTCCTCTCGTAGTTGCAACACGAACTCCATTTTCTTACAGGCAGTGGTGATATGTTGAGTTGCAATGCGCTGCAGATTAGTCGATGTTTCAGATCTAGGTGAAATGCCATATTTGGCTGACAGATATTGGCCAGGGTCTTGAATCATTTCCCGCTTTTCTCTAATATCACGAAGAGGATCTGCGGAATGTTGCTGTTGAGTGTCAAGGATCGGATGTATCACCCGACACGACTCAGTTTGGATCAGAAAAAAGGACATTTCCGTCCACCCATCAGACTCCGCTGGAAAATGTGTCATATCTGGGTAGACTTGATTGTCATTCAAATTCAAGGGAAGCCGTAGTTCCTGGTTCGTGAGATCAACCGTGGGTTGAAATCCTTGATCCTCCGGGGCACGAGAGTCAAGCACACATAGATGCCACCAAAGACGAAGACGCATCTCCGTCTCAAAGGGGCTCAGTTTGAGAGAGGTGCCGTCTCGATGGAGGCTAATCGATTGGGCGAGCCGGATTACTAGCCCAGTGAGGACCCATACTCTACGGCCAAGTTCATGAGCCCGTAAGCAGGTCTGGAGAGAACGTGATCAGCTAGATAAACCAACAAAGTAGAAATACATGATCGATTGCAGGGCCAGCCTCTGTACTCACCACATAAATTGCGAGAGCCTGTAAGCTCGCTATATCAGGTCGACTCATGAGATCGGGCGTCACGAGAAGTCGGTCCAAGGCAGTCTGGTAGCGTTTCAAAAGGGCCGGTTTCTCCCACGGTAGGTCAACAGACTCGTCACTATCATCGTGACAAAGGGCCGTGACGGCGGCGTAATAGATGGCAAATGTCAACGCCACCGTTGAGGGTTGTGCAGATCTGGGGTCCAGAATCGTTTCCACAACAGCAGACTGTACCGTCGGTATATGCAAGATTTTAAGGACTGGATCGACCGATTTGACGTACACATCCCACAATCGGAGGGCTAATTGGGTATCAGGATAGAAATCCAGTGGCTCGGAGTCCCTGTCTAGAGGAGCATAAGCACCTGGCTGCGCAGGAAGTTTGTGGTACGCTGTTGTATTCACCCGAAGGTGCGAAGGTGCTGTTTCCAAGTCAATAGATTCCTGGTAAATGCGTCATACATTAGCTTAGTCGGGTTATGTATGGTCTCTTCATAGAGGGAGGGAAATCCGAGCAGCCGTAAGAATTAATCTAGGCTTACCTCCTGTAACAACGGTTCGATATCAGAGTTGTTCAATAATATCTCCCATGTTGATTTGTTTGGGGGTCTATCGGATGAACGCTGACTCGCAGTTTCAATTGCATTGACACTTGCACTAGGCCGGGCCTGGATTTGAATCTCGGACTTGGCACGACCGCGACCGCGACTACCATCACCATCAACTGCAAATCCCGCAGTGACTTCGCTACTCTCGGCAAAACGTGAGAGCAAATTTTCCAGTCGTTTCAGACAGTCGGAGATGTCTCGGAGTGTAGGAGTTTTTTGTGCGGAGTCTGAGTCCCTTGTGGGATACACGCAGGTCACATCATACCTCGAACAATTGGTGCAAGGCACTCCACGGTCACAGCGGACCTTTCGCTGATGGCAGCCTTCACAGGACCGCGCCCCTGGTCTGTAAGTCCGTGGGACCGATGCCCGCGGTGGGCGTGCCGTGCCATCGTCATCGGCGGAGGAGGCGGACCTTTTTGCTCCAGCCATCATTATTGATGTTCGATACACAGTGCTCAGAAGCCGTGGGTAAAAACGGAGTTCGATTCTAGCAGGACAATGTTGGAAACTATGCTGTCGGTAGGCTTCTCGGCCTCTCGGAACCGAGAGGCCCGAACTGGGCTTGCGTGGGTCGGTTCAGCCGCACTCGTGCACTCGCACACCTCGCTCTCAGCGATCATGGCGCTCTCTGCCTTGCATTGGATGCTGTGGCAGATCAGGACCTGTGGCATCTCTGCGACTGGCTCCTGAGCGTCCATTTCGTGAAGGTATGGCTCGATCGTGGGGAGCAACAAGGTCGTTGTCTTGTCGAGAGTCAGGCGAGGATCAAAAGACAATCGGCCGCAGCTGTCGCATTAGACCGGAGGGAAGTCAGGATGGTGAATTTGGTATGTTCGGCTCTTGGAGTCCCATGATCCGAGATGCCGACTGATGAATGTCACTGTGTTGGAGGGCCGGCATACATAAGTCCTCCGTTGCGTAGTCGCCGTCGTCCAGCACAGGACAAGATTCTGTTGCGCGTACCAAACTTGATATCGATATCGTTGTTCAAACCGCAAGGCTTTTAATCGACATCACCATGGAGAAGAAGAATCCTGGCAGTGTCTTTGCACCAGGCACAGACTCCAGAGCCGGTCTGAAACACGAAGCGCAGCGTGCATTCAAAGAGACCACGGTGCCTCCGGTGCGTTTCTGGATCCTTAGCGTCGGGTAAGTCTGCCCAAGATATTTAAATACCCGCAGTACAAACACTCACCATCAATAAAAACGTTCTTTAGAGTATATCTTGGGCTCTTCCTCTCCATCATCGACACCTCCATCGTCGCCACTAGCATCTACAGCATCGGCGTCGAGTTTCAAGACGTCCGCCGCGTCAACTGGGTTGTCTTGGCCTACACGCTTGCCTATCTCGGCTGCGCTGTGACCTTTACTCGCGTCTCTGACGTGGTGGGCAGGCGGAACGCCTTTGTCGCTGCCTATATTCTCTTCTTCGCTTTTTCCCTGGGATGTGGTTTTGCACAGAGCCTGGAGCAGCTCATTGCTTGCCGGACTCTGCAGGGGATAGGCGGCTCTGGTAGGCGATGGCTCATTGTTCGAGGCTGTGGTCGTGCTGATTTTGACCAGGCCTTTACTCTCTTCCCATGATAATTTTGCCCGAGCTGTGTCCCGAGAATCTTCGGCAATATATAGGCAGCATAATCGGCCTAGTCATCGCCGGGTCGGGGGCCCTTGGGCCTGTTCTGGGAGGCATCTTGACGCACTACGCCACCTGGAGATG
Organism: Penicillium psychrofluorescens; assembly: GCF_964197705.1. Lineage (NCBI taxonomy): Eukaryota > Fungi > Ascomycota > Eurotiomycetes > Eurotiales > Aspergillaceae > Penicillium > Penicillium psychrofluorescens. Next base: position 2,059,542 of record NC_133440.1, read on the forward strand.
GGTCTTTTGGATAAAGTATGTTTCCGATCAAGTTTCCTCATTTGCAGCACCGATATGTTATTGACGCTTGATAGTGGACCCATTGGTTTCGTGTCCTTGATCATCTTCTTGCTCTCCTGGCCGAAGGCCGAACACCTGCCTTCGACGACAAGACGATCTTGGAAGGAATTCGACTATGTCGGCTCCTTTCTTATCATTGCCGCGGCTGTTCTGGTTGTCTTCTCCTTCCAGAATGCGGGTGAGTCTCCTGGCACGGCATGGGGCACCGCCGTCTTCATCGCGCCCTTGACCGTCGGCCTTGTCCTCTGGCTGGCCCTCTTAGCTTGGGGCTACTTGGCCGGACGTGTCTTTGAGGGCCACCTTGCACCCACCTTTCCCATCCGCCTCTTCCGCAACAGAGCATACGCGGCCGCTGCGATTTCTACACTATGCCTTGGCTATCCCTATTTCATAATTACTTACACCTTTCCGCTCAGGGCCCAGGTCGTGGACGACAAAAGCCCGTTGTTGGCTGGTATCATGCTGCTCCCCATGTTGGGCTCCACAGCTGTGGGAAGCGTCCTCGCGGGAGTCTTGAGCAGGACCAAGAACTATCTTTTCGAGACGATGCTCGCTGGTGCTTGCCTGATGACTCTTGGGGTTGGACTACTTACCCTCGTTCACGATGCCGGTGATGATGCCAAGGCTCTCGCTTTCATTGTCTTTGCTGGCCTTGGGTTCGGATTAAACGTCGCATCCGCAACGATGCTCACGTCGGTTGAAGTGCCCATCATAGACTATGGTAACTTTCATCGACGCCCTCCCAAATCCGTCAAGTCACCCCGGGCTAATCAAACGCAGCACCCGCACAGGGCATTATAGCACAATTGAGAATCCTCGGGGGCAGCCTGGGTATCTCCACCTCAACCGTCTTCCTGAACCTCAAATCCAGCGAACTGCTCTCGGGGCTTCTGACGCCACAAGAACAGGCCACACTCGGTCGCGGCGGAGCGCCGCTTTCGTCGGAGCAGCGCAGTGCAGTGCACCGAGCCTTCTCGGAAGCCTTCCACAACGACATGGTGGCTGCCGCAGCGGTCTCAGGGGTGTCTGTCTTGGTGGTCCTCGGCGCATATCGTCGCGGACGGATGCTTCTGGCGGATCAGAAGAAGGCCCGGGTCCAGGAGGAGATAGCGCGCAGATCGGGACTGTATAAAGCTTCTGGTCGTGATTCGGCGTTGCAGACATGATCGCATTGGTACATTGATATAGACGACGATGTGGAGTTTGGGTCGACAAACTGGATGCAATCATTAAGATACAAACCTTTAGACGGTAAAGCGGAGAAGGTCCGTCGTTTACTTTGTACGAGTAACGACATGAATCAAATCCAATGAATCACATTCTTCTTCCATTGACAAATTCACCAGTCACTCAAATATAGAATTATCTTCTACGGTGAGGGAGTAAAAAAAGAAAAAAAAGAAGATATACATGCAACAGTCAGGATTCGCTGGTGGTCACCCACCCAACTACTAACTGACCGGCGTGTGGCTTAAGTACGGCTGAGCGGACGGGAAGCCCTGTTCTCCACACCCTGTGGTCGCATGTACTGGAATCGATATGGAAGATGTTTATGTGCCAAAAGAGTACTTGTAGAATTGACCAGTAATTTCAGCCAGACTAGTGGCCTGGTGCTGCATTGACCAATAGTGTCGCTCCATCACTATTTCTCACCCAACGTGTCTGCGCAGTTGATATTGTAACCAGGAAAGACTTTACGTATCCTCTAGATAAATTGCCAATGATATGCAGAAGTGCTTGATTGATAAATGTATTTCTACAACCTACCCTAGATAAATGTATTTCCATCTATCAGAACTAGACTCAAAAGAATGTATGTGACCTCGGTGGGCGGTCGTCAGCTTCCTGAAGGCCAACCACGGCTCATGCTCCACTCAGAGCCGGCGATCATAGCGGCGCGCATCTTGGCCTTCTGCATATCTGAGAAGGTTCTACCGGTGACTAAATGGACGGCTTATACGGCGATGCTGAACAGGCTAAGTGCCAGCTTCTCTGCGACACCTTTTTGGGCGCCGCAGCTGTTTGCTCGCATATGACAACATTTGACACAAGATAAGAAGCACAAGAATGTAAGCATAGGCCACAATTCTTGTGCTTAAACACAAAACATGCCTACTAACACATGACAAGTAGGGGAGTTGATTTGAGTTGATTTGCGTGCATGTTTTGAGCCGAGAAACCGATACTCGATTTGAGTAAAGACTTATTATAAGAGAAGACAAATTATAGATTCTTAGTTTCATATTTAATTACCTACGTAGATATATGATCTAGGAGCACCTTTCCAAGAATCAGATTTTGTGTGAGATGCTAATTCATGTAGATCCTCTTGAGAGGATATGACTCCTGTGAGCATTGATCTATGTGTGGATGGTGTGAAGACCTGAAGGCACAAACGGGATCACATGACTCTGTTTGCACTGTTTGCTTCTTCCCTGTATTTAGACTGTCTGTTTTCCCTTCTTCTTTCTTCTTCTTCTTCTCTCCAGTTTGAAGATTCTTGTAGAATGTCACTTCTTCTTCTTCGTTGAACCGGACCCTCACAGATGGGATATGAGATAATCTGATTTGAGAGGATCTTCACATATGGGATTTCGTTACTATATCAGTGGAAAGACACGAGTTCTCTAGTATCATAAGTGAAATTGTTTTTGCATCTACATCGCGTGGATCTCTAGGGTACTATAGCAAGGCAATGGCTGTTCGTACGTCTATTCAGTGCTCAGATAAGCCGTAGCTATTGAAACTAGCCTACTAGCACTTAGGTTAGGATCATATCAGAAGTCGGGCTTAGCAGTTGTTGCCTAAGTCTATAACTTCAATTGAAAAGATTCTCCTCGAAGGCCTAGGGGGCCCGGGGGTATTAGGAAAAATGCGCGGACTTGACCGTGTGGGTGGGAAAAGTAGGTGGGATGGCCGGTTGAGTTCTTAATGTTCACTCTACTTCTCTGTTTAGAGGAATTGGCACTCTATCTATTTGCGCTTTGTTTGCTCCTCTATTGCCCCTAGTCGGCTCCCGTGTTGGCTCTTCTGTTAGCTCCTCTATTTGTCCCTCTACTTAGCCCCTATTGGCCCCTCTGTTAGCCCCTTTGTTAGCGTGCGCTAATATTCTACCGGCAATTAGCGTCTATACTACTCAAAACCTACTATTAATAGGCGGCATATTCCTTATAAGGGGCGGTAAAGAGGTACGCTAGGGCATCTTAGACTTTTGCGGTACTACTATATGTCTACTATTTGTATTAAGTGAGTGCCCGAGGCAATCTAAGAGTAATCAGGATGGTCTCTCTAGCCGATATAATGACGAAACATGATCGTTAACGCACGTGGCCATCGATGGAAGGACCACCAACCGCTATAGCCAGACACCTAGCCTAGCCGCTAGTTGAGGGGCTATTAGCCTCGATGGATTATAGGCCCTAGTCTAGACTCCGACTAGGATAGTGGGCTATGACTAGGGACGCTTAGCCTTAACTCCTTTGATTTCTATCCTCATTCTTCGAACCATAGCCCTCTAACCACGGCCACTCGACCCTGGACATTTGCTCTTTGACTAATGGCACAATTGGACACAGGTTCTTAGATCGAGGTCATCGCTGGCTGCGCAGCAATAGACCAGTATCTTAAGTCTGACGGCTTTTGTTGAACAGCTTTCCCAAGGTAAGTGAACAATTGGCCGATCTCAAAGACGAGCCTGCGATGTGAGCCTAGCTCTTTATAGGCATTAGCTGCTATAGAGTGGGAAGGCCTTAGCAGAGTAAGCACTTACCTTTAAGCATTCGTAATCGTGTAGTAATACGAGACTTCATCAAAGGCCAAGCAATAGGAGCTAGTCACAGTCCCTTCTGCTGCCAGATCGCCACAGCCTGCAGCGTCGAAGTAAGCTAGCGAAAGGTCGGAACTGTCACTCTCAATATAGTGGGGTCTAGTAAGACTAGGAGGTCTAGTAGGACTAGGGGTGCTAGTAGGACTAGGGGCTGAGGGGTCGAGTAGGACTTAGGGTCCCTAGTCAGCTAGGGGCCGAGCCAAGGTTTTACGACCTAAAATAGTATCGCAGCTTTTGTTAAATACTAGCTTCTACTTAAGGTATCGAAAATTGAGAAAATAGATGCTTTAGACAATCCTCTTAGCCAACGAACGAATGAACTTGCTACTTAGAGGCTTTAGTATTACTAGGGATATACTGTCATTGAATTTCAATACTTAAAGTTTAAAGAAGACATCTTTCTTAGAGTTTAGCTCTTTAATAAATAGAATATTTAAAGACTTCTTAAAATCTTTTAGATTAAAGGGTATAGAAGTCTTAAGCTAGAATATAGAGTTACTATACTATTTATAGGATTATAGAAACCTATAAAGACGTTATAGATTAAGAGGATACTTAGTATTGTTTGACATGGTGAGCGGGGCGCCGGAAACCGCGCCTATTGGCACCGTTCTTCTGCTGCGGCCGACCGCCTGCCCGACACCGCCACCTCCCTTCCTTTCCGGGTAAGGCGTCCTCACCCAGTGCCTCCTTGGGGCCTAGCGTCGCACTGGCCGCTTTAACCGCCCCGGTCACCTGCCGTCCATCTATAAAAGACTACTGCTCCTCCCCTCGACAAGACCACGCACTTTCTCTTCTTTTTCCTCGTCCCCCTTTTCTACTTTCGCCCCCACTGCCTCCTGCGTGCCGGAGGGCCTGGCCCTATGCACTGCCCCTTTCATTTCCTCGTAGATGCCGCGCCATCCGACGCTTAGGCCATACCGGCCAGCGTGGACAGCGAGGCGATGCGGACGCCCGGGAGCCTAGCTGGATAGTTGAGTCCTCAACCACATCGCATGGGTTTAGGACTTATCTAGTGGAAGACATGGCTATTGTCCGTGCTACTCAGTTATCTTCGTTACCCTTGTCTTGAGCCCGACTCGCTCCGAGTAGATATTCTATTTCAACGTGTCTCATGCTGTTGATCACGCTCTTCTAAGGTATCGTTTCGGGGATGCTTGACTCGGCACGCCATTGCCCCTCCTAGATCCATCGGGGGGCTGCATTGTATAGCCCCGTTGCAGATCTATCTCCGGATGCTCGCCCTCGAGCGTCTTAGCTAGCGATTGTCGTCATCGTCGGTCACTCCGTCCGCTTTGCTTTTTGTGAATGTGTGTCAGAGCCACTACACAGCAGTACGAACCAATGGCGAAAATACCGCACTGGTACATCCCATCGACTGGCGCCTTGCCTCTAGGCCAATGATTGACCGTGACCGCGCTAACTCGCTAGTGATCAAGCGGCCACTCAGCGAATGGACGACGACCTAGAAAGTACGGTGGATCTATGTTAATGGGGCTTCGCCGGCGAGTGCGACTAAGAGAAGTACCTAGTGACCTACAATTTCCGATCCTTGTAGGTGCGGGCAATGGATGAGCTTGGACGAGCTGGTCTGCCATTTTCAGCTCTAGGGAATAGGGCGATTCGCTTTGTACAATCATTAGTTATAAAGGATACCGTTTCCTCACTCAAATGGCAACCTCGGACTTTATTCCCAATCTACCTCTTCTTCCCTCCCCATTATTCCCGTGTGCCCTATCCCTGGCCCTCTGTTCTTCAGAATTTTCGAGAGTTTCCAATCCCCATACTAATATTCTAGCCCTTTACATTTGTAACTTCTAGCATGGCGAATACTAGATTTCGCCTTGAAAGCTTTCGACCATAGAATCCGTTTTAAGATAATGCTCAGCCTCTGCTTGATCACCCTAACATTTGCCGTTATCTAAGTCCCGTCTCAATTACTGCTACTACTCCTCTCCCTAATCCTAATGATACCATCTCAAAGGCTTCGAGGGTTTATCCCCACAAACCGGAACAGCATCCCCTTCCTACCCGCCTGCCGGTGGAGGTTTGCTTGGATGGTAGCGCGCGACCGGATTCCTAAGGTGCCGGTCTTGAACTAGGCGACTCGGAACTAGTAGTCTCTACCGATCAGCATCCTTAAGCTTCCGATGCTGAGGACTCTGTTTAGACTCGAGAACTGCCAAACACTGAAGCAATCGATCCCGCGATCCTATCCGATCAAACCTGTCTAGGTGCTGAGCAGATCTAAGCAACGGAGAATATTGCTGGCACTGCAATAAGTCCACATCTTGCTCTTACAGATAGTTAGCCTTTATAGCGCCCTCGCTTTCCTAGTGGAGATACGCCCTCCCAGTCAAAACGGCATGATGCAAAGGACAAGGTAACGCCTAATCGGCCGCATTCTAGAGTGGCGAAACGATCAAAAGCCAAGAAGAGACATACCGGGAATGGTTCTAGTCGACTTCCGAACACAGGACCCGGCCGCCGCAAAAGCCTCTCTTTTCCTATGCTACGTTCTCAGTTCTTAGCCTTGTCAGTCGAAGATCGACTACAGTTCTTGTCTTGGCTGTTTGAGGGTGCTTTACAACACTGCGTTACCTCTACCAGCGTGATTACCCCATCTGAATTAACTTGCCATCCCGAGCTTGATGCGGAAATGACGTACGACTATGACCAACCAAACTCAGTCGCTAAACCCGTTGATGCGCAAAAAGCCTCTCCGACGAGAAAGGGCCTTCGGTGGTCCGAGGAGGAAGGACGCCTATTAGTAGAACTCAGGGAAGAACAGAACCTCCCTTAGTCGGAAGTGATAGAACAGTTTGAACGAAAGTTTCCCGGAAGGGGTAAAGGGTCTATACAGGTGTACTAGTGCACGACACTCAAGAAACAGCGGTTATCTTAGTCAAATCACCCAAATTGAGATGAAAAATAATTACGTGTTTTCCTATTTCCACTCCTAGAATACACAACCGGTCATAAGTTTATAAATTATAGGCCCGGTGAACTCAACTATTTCGGAGTCATCCCTCGGCCCGTCAAACCTTATCCTTTCAAAACTAACGCGATAATCATATGTCACTTGCTAACACCCTCCATTTCCTATCAGCATAGAACGCGAGTCTCATTAGACAAATTCGTTCCTAGGTAACGCTAATGTGTACAAGCGTATGGTCTGGCCAAAAGCGGGAGATGCTATTATATGTCTAGGCGGCGAGATGGTTTTGCAGGCGCCTAAAGGTAGGGTGGAAGATCATTGGCATGATTCTATGAGAGTACTGGTTGACCTAAAGTTCCCGGTGTGTCTTCCGCCCGAGTGAACTAGAAATATACAAGGTCATCCCTTTTCCCATTCTCTCGAGTCCTGTATTAATCAACATCCACCTCTCCAGGCCTCTCAGATACTCAGACTTTGGCATGGATCACAATGAGAGAGAGAGATGCCGCCAAAAGTTGCCCAAATGCCATAGCATCGCCCCAATCCTTGGTCTTTCCTTCCCATGTTATGACAAAAGACCAGATGAGAGTCAAAAAAAACCATGTCCATGAGATAGAGAGGGGTATTTCTGAGATTATTCGATCGAACTGCCATCCTATTTTGATCTCAATACCCCGCATTCTATCTCTTTGCGTGAAAGGCTGGTCGCGTCGAGGTAGATTAATTCGACCGATGCGTCTAAGTTCATATTAGAATCATGATAGAGATCGGAGTCATAGGGCGCACTCCAACTCATAGATACAGCTCTCTTGAGCCATCCCTTCAAGTGTCCTTAGACCATTTGCCTTTCGCGGGTTCCGAGCGCAATCCTTCAGTAGAAAAAGCATGTCAAGCCTTCTTTTGCGCAAATGCGCCGCATCCGCCATATCCAGAATACATGGCATATCCTCATCGAACGAGGCTGGACATTTCGTGCTGTGGGAGAACCCTATGCAGCTATTGTCATACTCCCTATCAACCTCGTTTGGTACCGAAGCAATTGTCCGATTGGCTTCCTCGCGGACTTTCTCCACGTTAACAGGCATCAGGTCAAATATTTCGAAGCGCCCACTTATGTCTTCCGTTCCTATAAAATGGAACTTGAATTTCTATGCTCAGCATGGAACGGCCAGTCAAGGTAGGAAAGCGTACGGTAACTTCTCGCACCGCAATAGGTCCAAAGAATGGAAGCCACTGCTTCCAAGAGCCCTTGGGATCGAAAGATGCCTCCGTCATTCTACTCCAGATTGCAGCGTCATCCTCAAAGGCTTCCTTCCTAATAATCGGCTGCTCATATATCTCCCCACCGGGAATGAAACGAAGAATTCCATCCTGATTTTCTAGACGTCGACTAATAAGCCGACGCGGACCCGACCGTAAACAGGGAATTCGAATGGCGTAAGCTCCCTTGCTACTATTCAGACAGAGAAACATGCACTGCGCCGCTCTTTCGTGGACGCCTAAATAGCATTGGATTTCCATATAAGGTAGTTGGGGAACTAACTGTACTTGAAAGAGCACCCTTTCTGTTGGGTCGGCCTGTCAATGCTGCTTGGGCGGACTTGGAACGTGGGAATAACGTGACTATATCCCACATCTTCGCCCATAAAGCTGGCCAACCCAAGAGACTTGACTGGCCCTCTTCTGGATCGGAATGCTGCATACTGTTCCACTCTAGGTCCGGAGGAGCACAAGAAGACATATTTCGGGAAAAGGCAGCTAGGTAGGAACGTGCAAAATAAAAATCACTCTGTGGTCAATATTAGAGAATCCTGAAAAATGGATCTATTTAAGGTGAAAGGAATCTGAAACTCCTGGTACCGCCGAAGAGCTTCAGCAGCCAACCAAAAAGCCCTTAGATATCTCCTTTGTTATTGAAGACTATTCATAGCTCTCCATAGGCGTGGACATATGGCCAGTAATGCCGTCCGGGTGAGAAGTGGGTGTGTAAGTCTCGTTGGCAGAAATATGAAACATAGCCGCGGCAATTTGTTGGCTGTGAGCTCTTCACTATCCATACCCGGCGGCTGGCAACATTCGAGGGGCAATCTGTTTTGCTGTCGCACTGAGTAGGGGAACCAGCAATGCATACAGCGGCAGAAAAGGAGAAGTCACCAGAGTTTTCATGTTACGCGTCTCGTAGTGTACTGTAATGCAACTTGCGCACGAAAGTTCAACCTCCAGCAACTATTAGAGGCTCCTCTCGCACGCGCTCGACTTGGTCCCGGCTTCGCGGACGGCTAGGACAAGGGTCGTGGACCCCGCCTCACGGTACAGCCGACCCAGAACCAGACGCATATTTGATCGCTTTTCACCTTTTTAATCTGAGCGGAGGGAGCGATGGAGAGAAAGGTGGAGGAGGGGGCCCAAAGTCCTACAGCAATATTCGAAATGGGCTTCCATGTTTTACACACAGAAACTATCTCAACCCCTTACGCCAAGGCCACCTCTAAGCCTATCTAGGACTAGTGCAGGTAGCCTGCATATCATCCCTGTCCGTCAGAATGGAAATGTAAAATATCTGACAAGACCAATACGAGCTGAATATCTGATGATAAGCAGCGGCGAATTAACCGTCTCCCAGAGTGGCTGAAGATGCTGGCAGCAGCAAGTGCGCAATCATCAGGATCCGTTCTAATTTGCGGCTTTTCGGTACCATCAAACCTCCTCCCATCAAAACTAGATGGCCAGGAAAAATCACTCCAATCATGCTGGAAGTATTCTGCGACCATCTGCTTGCAAAGCTGAGATTATATCTTTATGAAATGATACTATCCCTACTGCTGTAGTTTTTCTCTGATATATCAATCGACCCCAAACTTGATTCCGCTGATCGGACCATTATTCACACCAACCTGAAACCCAAAATTCTGGCCTTCAAATGGGACATTTGTATGGTGATCTCCTTCCTTAACAATATTGACGATTTTTGTCTCCTTCTCCACCTGCTGGGGGGCAATTAGAGTCTATTCAGACAAACACGGGATTCAGCTGAGGGGGTTTGTCGATAGCGACTTCGCTGGGTGTGAGGACTCGCGCAAGTCAACAACTGGATGGGTGTTCACGCTGGCTGGAGGGCCTGTATCTTGGTCATCTCAGAGACAAAAAACAGTGGCTACATCAACCATGGATGCTGAATGTGTTGCGTGCGCCGAGGCTGCGAAGGAAGCTATGTGGATTCGCAACTTTATCAATGACCTCCGCATCCCCGGGGTCAATATCGACACGGTTCCCCTTTATATTGACAACAACTCAGCCTTGAAGCTCACCAGGAATCCGGAGTTCCACAGTAGGTCCAAACATATTGATGTCAAGCATCATTTCGTTCGGGAAAAAGTGGAGGAAGGACTTATCAATACCCAGCGCGTCAATACGAAAGACAACTTGGCAGATGTTTTCACGAAAGCATTACCCCAGGTCCACACACGAAGACCTTATAGAGCGTCTGAATCTTCATTCAGGGGGAGGTGTTCAATCTGCAATTTCGTTGGAAGAAAGGAAGGCAAACGCCAGGTCAAATTCTGGGATCCTTAATGTGCCTCGGCCGCTTCGGGTCCTTGGCACAAGGGGAGAGTTGGATCTGTTGGTGAATGTGTGTGTCATTGGAAGGGGCCCTGGGGGGCAGCCCAACTATCCTAACTATGAGCTGACTAAGTGAGGTCGGACCCGGAGTCACGTGACCACTGTGAGGGCAGTGCTCCAACAGGATCCCCGAATCACGTGATGCATATAGATCTATAGGAGTGGCTGCCTGTTAGGCAGGCACTCCGTTAGGCGGCAGGGAGATGAGCTGCTGCGACTACAAATAGCTGGATCTTTTCATATAGACCAGAATATAACACTTGTACCTCAATCCAAGGTTCAACTCGGTGAGAGGTCAGGGTAAATGAAGTCATCCATCCATCCATCCGACTGTATCTTCGTGACACTTGGGCCTAGATTTAGGAACGGTCGGCCATTATTCCTAGCGTGTAGGTGGTATAAGCAGAATGGCAGCGAGGCTCGAAGATGGGCGGGTTCTTAGTGGGCAGCCCCCTGCTAGAGGAAGAGGCTCTCAAAAGTCCATATTATGGTAAAATCAGCTTCATTCTGCTACCCAATCCTAGTGGTGTCCGTGACCATTTTATGATGAAAGTTGATTTGAGGTATACCAAGGGCCATAATAGCAGACCTAAAAGATTTCATTGACGTTGGAGGTGAAAAAGCCTATCTTCTACGTTATAATACTTGTGTTGCAGTGGCGATTCTAGCCAATGCGCTCTTACCGAACATTCGTTCTACCGAGAATATTTTTTAGAACATTATTCAATCATCGGACTGCTGCCGGAAGATCGCACCGAAGGGCTAAGTCATTTTGTTTCCTTCGAAGGAGTCGATTCACATCTCCATTTCCGGCCCCTTCTCCGTCTCTATCTCCGCCTTCTCCACCACAGAGTTTTGGTGGCGGTGGGGATTTTCCGGACATCGTAGGGTCACATTATTTCCTCGTCCAAGATCTCTGCCGAATCCCACCCGCGCGCTCTATCCTACTCGGCAGTTGTCGACTGTCCCACCTTCCTGTCGAGTAATATAAGACCACATATCCAACTTTACCGATAAAGGGACTCTTGTCAGGATTTCATTTCACGTTATACACAAACTATCCTTTGAAGCCATACTACGATGGCCTCCATCTTGGAAAAGAAAATACCATCCCACCAAAGGGTAGTCGTACTTGAAAATGTAAGTATCATGCCCTACCACAATAGGCAATCGTACTTTGCTCAGATAACCTCGAGTCGCAGCAAGGGACAGAGTTTCGTTTCAAAATACAGCAAATCGAAGTCCCGACCTTGAAACCAGGCGAAGTTCTCGTTGAAATTGACGTCACGGGTATTTGTGGAACCGACCTTTCACTTGCTCAAGGTCTTCTGGGCCCTTGCAATTCCATCCTAGGCCACGAGGGCGTCGGCAGAATCGTCGCCGTCAGCTCTAGGTGTACTAGTGAAGCGGCCGTGGTCGGGAAATTAGTCGGTGTTGGCTGGATTCGCGATGCGTGCGGGTCCTGTCATGTGTGCGGTAACGGTCTGGGAGACGAGACGCGATGCCAGACGCGGGTATTCAGTGGTCGTGATGTGCCCGGCACCTTGGCCAGATATACCGTGGTTCCAGAGAGGTATATCACTCTTTTACCCGACGATATTCCGAGCGAGTTACTAGCACCAATTATGTGTGCAGGTGTTACGGCATACAAAGCTCTCAAAGTGGCAAATGTATTGCCTGGATCATGGGTGGCCATCTCTGGCGCTGGAGGGGGGGTGGGCTCACTAGCACTGTCTTACGCCAGGGCGATGGGTTATCGTCCTATTGCAATTGACGGAGGGAAGCTACGGGAAGACATCTGTATAAATGCAGGCGCGGAAATCTATTTAGACTTTGAGAAGGAGCACAGTTTAAAGGAAGCTGTCCTCCGTGAGACAGGCGGCAAATTATGTGCTGGGTTCATTGTGTGTGCCGGGGCTACATCAGCTTATGAGGTGGCGCTTGATTGCTTGGATTACTTTGGCACTCTGGTCGCGATAGGAATTCCCCCGCCTGGTTCAAAAATGTCACTTCACCCTCTCACTTTGATAGATTATGGAATTCGGATGGTGGGGAGCATTACAGGGAGCCGTGTGGACACTGCAGAAGCTGCAGAATTTGTTCGCAAAGGGTTGGTGAAGCCAAGAGTTACTGTCATTGATCTTCATGAGCTAGGGCAATATGCTTGTCATGTGAACGTACTAGAAGGGAAACTTGTGGTGCGGCTGGACAAATAGTTTCTTTTTTAGGTGTACTAGGCGACTTGCACAACAGGCTCCTGAGCTCTAGGTTTGGTGTACGTAGGGATAGAAAGCTTTGGGAGATGTGTTGGTTGCAGGACGATATCCTGAAAATTATGGACGAGAACCGACTAAATCTCAAATTCTAAAGGGTCAAAAATGTGATCCGTGATTAGATGCGTCATAGTATCTCCATTACGTCTATCGACCTAAGTAGGGAGTTCCCCGCGGCATATCTTTTGGACTCTTTGCCGAAGACCTTCGCGCTCTTTGAGCGGGCTTCCACAGTATTGCTGCCATAACGCCTGCGGGAAATACTCTCATCCCAGCGGCAAACTCCCACTTTGATAGTGAAAGATTTCCGCATACTCCACATTTTGTCTGGAACGTGTCCCCGCTTCGCCACAATGACCCCGTGGGGTTTGTTGGTGAAAGTACTGAACTTTGTCTCGTATGCTACTCTCTCATAAACCTATTTAGTCGCCACCAATTTCTTGGATTTTCAGTCCCTGCCTTATACTGTATTGCCACTTAATTCTAGCTCTGATTATTCACGATCATGTCCGACCGAGACACATTTACTCAGCCGAGCTTTTTCGGCTCGACCTCGACTCCCCTGAAGGCCAGGCCCTTGGTGCTTCCACCAAACGTGACTCGCGAGGATTTCGGCACATTCCTTCGAGAAATTATTGATCTCGTTGGCAATGGAAATGTTGAGATCATAACTTCCGAGGACCAAATCGACGACCGCTCATACATGAATCCTGCACACACGCATGACCCCCACCATGTCATGGAACAGGACTATTTCCTCGCCTCTGCGGTTGTGGCTCCTCGGAACGTCGCTGATGTACAGTAAGTTCTCTCTCAATTTAGGAAAGACACTCTCGGCCAAGCGCTTACTTGACAAGGGCTATCGTTCGATTGGCCAACACGCTATCCTTCCCGCTATGGCCAATCTCTATTGGAAGAAACTCCGGATACGGCGGTGCCGCACCCCGTGTCAGTGGTAGCATTGTGCTAAATATGGGCAAAAACATGAATAAGATCCTGGAGGTCAATGTTGAGGGTGCATATTGCTTGGTTGAACCTGGTAAGAAGCTAATCCCATAGTTATGAAGCTGAGATATCCGTACGAAACTAATATGAGACATCAAGGTGTAACTTTTCAGGACATGCACGATTATCTTGTGGCTAACAATCTTCGAGACAAGCTCTGGATAGATGTACCAGATCTTGGTGGTGGTTCTATCCTTGGAAATACCACGGAACGAGGAGTGGGATACACACCTTACGGAGGTGAGTAACAGCTATCAGATGGTTGACGTTTCTAAGGGGGTGGTGTGTTTTTTTTTTCGGCGGATTTCTGATATTTTTCAGACCACTGGATGATGCATAGCGGCCTAGAGGTTGTTTTGCCCAACGGCGAGCTGCTGAGAACTGGCATGGGTGCTCTGCCTGACCCCAAGCGTCCCGATACGATGGGTATGAAGCCAGAAGACCAGCCTTGGAACAAAGCTGCTCAGCTATTTCCTTATGGGTTCGGGCCTTACGTGGACGGAATTTTCAGCCAATCTAATCTAGGAATTGTGACAAAGATGGGCATGTGGTTGATGCCGAATCCAGGAGGCTACCAATCGTACATGATCACCTTGCCTAAAGAAGATGATCTGAAGCAAGCGGTTGACGTAATCCGGCCTCTTCGTTTGGGAATGGCACTTCAAAACGTGCCGACCATTCGCCATATTCTTTTGGACGCGGCAGTCATGGGCTCCAAGGCCCATTATTCGTCAAAATCCGAGCCGCTCTCTGATGAAGATTTGGATGCAATTGCCGAGAAGCTTAACCTTGGACGCTGGAACTTCTATGGTGCACTTTACGTGAGGACTCCTATCTCTGACATAAATCTTTTAATTAACTATTACAAGGGGCCTAAACCGATTCGAGACGTTCTTTGGGACACAATCAAAGGGGCTTTCTCAACTATCCCGGGAGTTAAATTCTACTTCCCAGAGGACACTCCCGAGGACTCTGTTCTACGCATCCGTGACAAGACTATGCAGGGCATCCCGACATATGACGAACTAAAATGGATCGACTGGCTCCCAAATGGAGCCCATCTCTTTTTTTCTCCGATCGCGAAGGTCGCTGGAGAAGACGCTATGGCGCAATACGCAGTAACTAAAAGAAGATGCCAAGAGGTCGGCCTAGACTTCATTGGGACGTTCACAGTTGGCATGAGAGAGATGCGTAAGTTGTTCATTTCATTACTCTAATAGATGAACCTGATATTTGCACTATGACTAAAGTTGGAACTCTTGGAGCAGATCACATTGTGTGCATTGTCTTTAACAAGAAGGACCCCCTGCAGAAGAAGAAAGCCCACTGGCTTATAAAGACGTTGATCGATGATTGTGCAGCAAATGGATGGGGAGAGTATCGAACTCACTTAGCTGTGATGGATCAGATCATGGGCACCTACAACTGGAACAATGGCGCTTTCTTGAAATTCAACGAGCTTATCAAAAACGCAGTGGACCCCAATGGCATCATTGCCCCCGGAAAGTCCGGCGTTTGGCCACGCCAGTACAGTAAGGTGACTCACAAACTGTGAAACTGATGGCTGGATAATGAAATAATTGTATCACGAAGCATTACGTGCTGTATTTACTTGATGCTGCTGGTCTGATCCGATATTATTCTACCTTCATTGTTTTCAAGGGGAAAGGGGGTTGTGTTGATTAGCCCCACTAGGACAACTTATACATGAAATTGGTCTTTATTTTTACCTTTCGGTGAAATTAGAAAACAAAATGAAGTTAACTTGTAAGCTAGCCAGAATTGCTCTAAAATCAAGTATTATTCAACTTCTTGAAATACAAATAGACCAGAAACCCAAATAGATCGACAAGGCTAGACGACCCGTTCTCCGTTCTGCAGCTCCCTTACCATGCTCTTCATAATGAGATATTGGGTCAAATTCTATATTTATGAACTTTAGGAATTTAGTGCCGACGTAGATTTATACTTATATGATAGCAGAATATAGTTTTACTAGAGGAAG
This sequence comes from Penicillium psychrofluorescens, assembly GCF_964197705.1. Classification (NCBI taxonomy): domain Eukaryota; kingdom Fungi; phylum Ascomycota; class Eurotiomycetes; order Eurotiales; family Aspergillaceae; genus Penicillium; species Penicillium psychrofluorescens. The sequence goes on from NC_133440.1 coordinate 2,075,270, forward strand.
CAAACCGTTGTGGATGACAGAGAAGCCGATTGTTGGTTTTCGGAGTGCCGCTGTGATTGACACGAAAGTTTGAAAGCATTAAAACCTGTTATACCGTGCCAGGGGCTTGATGGATAGTCAGTGCGGCACCAACACGGCACTTGCCTCGTCAGAACTTTCCGATTAGAAACAGCCGAAAATACTCAGCAAATATCAACAATGCTTGCTCTGGATCACAAGGAGCGGAATTCTCCATCGGCTAGTCTAAAACAAGCGGGAGGGGGTGTAGAAAATCCGCCACGGGTGTTCGACAAACCCGCTAAAACTGGGGCCTTCTCCACTTTATTTTCGTGCCCGATATTTTGAGGGTCAATGCATGCCAGGGACCTGTCAGATTGCCATGTTATTTATTATCTCAATCTTTGCGGGCATGCAATCAATTAATGTTCAGTTCATGCAAGTAGACTCACCATGTTTTTCAATATCATCAATTCGGGCCTGCGTATCGGAGCTTCGACGGCGACTATCACGGATCCCAGGACTAGAAAGCCTCTTTACGAGGTACCGGTTGCGAGTACTCAAGATCTCGACGACGCCGTGAAATCTGCAAGACTGGCTTTTAGCTCATGGAAGCACGTTCCGATCGACCAAAGGCAGAAAGTGTTGCTGGAATTGGCCGACAAACTTGACGAGCATAGATGCAAGATACATCAGGTTCTGGCCAAGGAGACCGGGAAATCCGTGAGCATACTAGAGCAGCATGACTGCATGAAGATATCTGACACCGCTTCAGGACCTTCTTGCCAACATTGAGATTGATCACACGTTGAAGTTTCTCAGATTTAATGGTACTGCATATCGCCTGTTGCCATTGATAAACTTGATAAACAACAAACCAGGCTAACTATGGTGCAGCTTCCCAGGAGCTACCGGATGAAATTCAACATGAAGATGCGATGCTTAAGATAGTGTCTACGTATCGTCCTATTGGAGTTGTGGGTGCTATTTGCCCGTGGAACTTCCCACTCGTTCTCGCGGCCGCAAAAATCGCCGCCGCTCTCGTCACTGGAAACTGTATCATTGTTAAGCCATCTCCATTCACGCCTTGCGCCACATTGAAGTTTGCAGAGCTTGCCATCTCAGTGCTCCCGCCGGGTGTGTTGCAAGCGCTTAATGGGGACAATGATCTGGGACGTCTCATCACCATCCATCCTGGAATTGATAAGGTTACCTTCACGGGTTCCACCGCCACGGGCAGACTAGTGGCAGCTAATGCGGCCAAGACCCTCAAGCGAGTAACCCTTGAGCTTGGAGGCAATGATGCAAGTATCGTCTGCCCCGACGTTGATGTGAAAATTGTTGCCCAAAAAATTGCCGCTGGTGTCTTTTTCCACTCTGGTCAAATGTGTGTTGCCACAAAGAGGGTCTACGTGCATCGAGACATTTTCACAGAATTCCGAGATGCATTTGTCGAGGCCGTCAGAAACATCGAAATTGATGTCTCTGGTAAACTTCCGACTACGTTTAGCCCTATGCAGAACGAGTTACAGTACAACATCGTGAAGAGTTTGATCGACGACAGTCGGAAAAATGGCTACACCCTTCTTCGCGGAGATCCATCTGATGAGGAGCGCCTAGGGTTTTTCATCCATCCTGTGGTTGTGGACCAACCCCCTGAGGATTCCAAGGTTATCCAGGTAGAGCAGTTCGGGCCTATCATTCCTCTTTCTACCTGGTCCTCAGAGGTGGATGTAATTGACCGCGTGAATAGGGTGGACACCGGCCTAGGATCATGTGTCTGGGCGAAAGATATCGGCATTGCGCAACGGGTTGCTCGTCAACTCGAGGTCGGAACGGTCTGGATTAACAGCGCTGAAATACCCGATCCGCGTGGTTACTTTTCTGGTTGGAAGCAGAGTGGAATTGGTGGAGAGTGGGGGAAGGAGGGCTTGCGATCATATTGCCACATACAGACCATCCAATTGTATAAATAGCAGAAAAATGGGCAAGACGGAAACGGTGGTGAACATGTGCTTGAACAGCCTGTAGGTCTCTAACCATTTTCTGGCTGGCTTGAGTGTTTCCGAATAGCCAATATGAATCCTCCCCTTTCTGCTTCTTCTCCCAGACACATCCGTTTTCTCTCGGACAAGCCGTCAACCTGGTTTACAGTGGAAAGTCAGGTGAGTGTCGAACAGTCCGCCCAACCTTGCTCTGTACAGAAATAGGGGTGACGTGATCAGATGGAGATGTAACCATCTTGTATGTCCTGTGGTAGGAAAAAGCCCCAGTAGCATGGCATGGCCGCAAAGTGTGGCTCTTTTCTCCAGGTTGTCCTCATTGCCGAACCATTCTTCCCCGCTTTGTTCGCCACATGCAGAGCAGAACGACGGCTTGACCCCCAACCACCACCAACTATTTCCTTGGCCTGCCCGAGATCTCTTTCTCTCCATCTCTATCTCCACTTTTGGCGACAAGCATGATTTTATCGCACAAATCGCATATTTGCGTGTTTTGCCAGGCATCCTTCACGCGGTCAGACGCCCTTAAGCGGCATTGGACCACCTGTCAGGTCCGTCGCGCTAGATTTATTGACATACCCGAGATCGCCACCAACCCCAAGGGCCGAAAGCTGAAGGCGTGCGACCGCTGCTCGCGCCTCAAACGAGCTTGTGTATCAGAGAGCCGCTTTCAGCCTTGTCAAAAATGTGCCTTGAGCAACAAGCCTTGCTCATACCGCAGGATACAAACCGAACATGAACTAGGAATCGGGAGCGAAAGTGCCACCCAGATAAGCAAAGCTTCGAGACATGATGGTTTCCTCCCTATGGATTTTGAGATCCATTCTTTAAAAAACTCTTTCGACGCGAATCCCCATGACACAAGCCAGCCCCATTTCTCGTCGGACATCTTCACAAGCCATTCAGATCTTGCCTGGAACCGAGACAGCCTGATCCGAGCGCTGGGTATGGAATTTACGATCGCGGAGTCTCAAATCCGTGGACCAACACATTTGGACCTTTCTGTCGTCGCTAGCTTTCCATTCTTAGGAAGCATAGCCCGGTCAAGTGGGCTTGCCAACTGCTTTGAATGCGGCAGCGGTGAGCGTCGTTCGGTCCTACCGCACACAGCTTGGAAATCCAACACGTATCGGGAAACATCGAGCCCATTGATTACTGGACCTCATAGTCACGGTGCATTCGCTTCTCATTCGCCGAATTCGGACGCAACCTCTCTTGAAAGCGAATATTGTTGGCCGATGCCAACATTCGCGAATGTCTCTGGAGCACCACTGGAAGCTCATCAGCATTGGAGCGATTCCATTAATTTAGGATCAGTCCCCTTGGCGAATACCTGTTCTCCGAGATTAAACTCGACCCCTCAATTACCAAGAGGAGCACACGACTCGAGTTTTTCCCCATCTCCTCGCTCGATATTGCATGATCACAGCTCTTTTTTATCCACCAAATGCTACCAAATCATCAATGAGATCCGTCAAGCCGTCATAAACAAAAACCAGGACAGTATAATTACCATATCTTGGACGGATTCGCTGAATGCTTTGTCTTACGAATTCTTTCATCCTGTCAAAGTCGAGAGATTTCTGGCACTATTTTGGTCATGCTGGCATCCGAATTGGCCAGTTGTACACCGGCCAACATTTGACCCAGTCACGTCTCAACTTGGTCTTCTCATGGCGGTCCTCTTAATCGGGGCCTGTTTATCCACTGATCAACGAGACCGTGCTATAGCCAGCATTTGGCTGAACACGGTCGAAGAAATTGTGTTTCGAAATGAGGCTTTTTCTGGGGCTATGTGCAACAATTTGAAAAACAATAATTTGAGAGAAGTGCGCCTCAAAAATCGACTTGGTATACTTCAGGGCGCCTACTGTGTCTGTTTGCTCCAGACATGGGAGGGGTCTAAAGAGAGCAAAAGACGTATCAGGCGCGATCGTTACAATTCCCTCATCTGGGTAAGATTTTTCTTATAATACCCCAAAAAGATATGTTTTCTACTCTACAGTTTGCAATTGACATCAGTATAGCTTGCTCGTGACACGGGATTCAATCATGCTACTTTGAAACATGTGAGCACTACTGACCTAGCAGAATTCAACTGGGAAGACTTTTCAACCAAAGAATCTTTCACACGGTAAGCATATCTTTCTGTTCGAGGGCCGGGGGATGAAATTACTTAATGCAAACTTCATGGGTCTACCACTAGGATCATAACCTATATCTACAACTTGGACTCTGCATATGCTATGTTCTGTTGCCAACCACCAAGGATGCTCCTTCGCGAGCTTCACATTGATCTTACAGCTCCAGGGTTATGCTTCGAGGCTGAGTCTGCAGAAGAGTGTTTCGTAGCTTTGAAGGCTTGGCGGCAAAACCTGGGGGCCAGCGAAAACCCTACTCTATATTCGGCCATCAAGACCATATGTCATGGAGACGCAGCTCAGTTGCACATGTTCACCTACACGAGCGTTCTTAATATGTTCACAATTGCTTCAGGTAGGCCGCGCATATCGTTCCAGCAATTTTGCGTTGTGTGGAGCATGTCGATTACACAACAGACGGATTGACATCAGCCTCCTAGCTCTATTCGCTATGACCTTCCAGGTCTGCACCATGGACGTATCTTCAATGGATACATCTTGGATTCAAGCCGGTCTTCAGAACTGGGGATCCCTTTGGCCGTCGCCAGCTAGGGATGAAGAACTCTCCTCAAGCCTGACAGATCCTGCTCCCAATGGAAAGAGAGTCGGTTTCATGCGACATGCTCCCGAATACTGGTTTTTAACATATTCGATTTTGAATCGAATGGATCAAAAGGAACAAAAGGGGCTGGATTTTGGCAACTGCGATTTTGAACGCCATGCTACTGGGATGGCACATCTGAGTGTCTTGGTTGATGAGTTTCGCACGCAGCAACGATGATACCATACTTCCCAAAACAAAACAGAGAACTACAAAATATTCCACATCTATTGGCAAGTTTTCTAAAAAGGTTTATTAAAAAGAAAAAATAAGAGTGGGATCAGTACCTAGTCATTCGTTCTCCTCACAACTAAAGATCGTCATCAGCATCCACAGGTGGGCCGATGCAGAGTTTGAGGGTCTTTTCAACATTGCCGGGGGACAAAGGCTTCGAGTGTGGAAGAGAGGCAAATTAGTCTCCCGTTCTGGGCAAATATCGAATTGTCGGCGTTAACCCCACAAAGTTTGTGGAACCCAACCACCCCCGCAGGGGCTGTCGCCGCCGCCGCCGCCGGGAGCGGGGGTGGTGTTTATCCGTGGCGGCGTGGCAATGCCGGCATTGAATATATACTTCATCATGGACATAAGTTGTAGGGACCCAACAAAGCTCAAGGGTGAAGTGTGCACATTGTTTGCTTTTAGACTGTGTCTGATCTCGACGCCACCTATCCTCTCGTTGCCTACAATTATTACCGAAGCTTCTGGCCATGATGTTGCTACTTATTGGTTTCCAGGGTTTCATTGAATATGCATTACTCATGCTCGTCATGAGTGCGGCGTGCTATATCTGTTGGCTAATATACGCTCTAAAATTCCATCCTTTGGCCAGATATCCAGGTCCATTTCTAGCGTCCATCTCTCGATTCTGGATTGCACTAGAAGTTCTCCGCGGGAACGCACACAAGACTCAAGCAGAGCTGCATCAAAAACATGGTATACTCACATGCATTTTGGAGTTCTCCCCGTGTCTGTCAGATGTCTTTTATCTAATTCCAAGGCAGGCCCAATTATACGAATAGCTCCAAATGAGGTTGCTATTTCTGATCCAGAATCTTTGAAGATTATTTATGGAATCAACTCCGGATTTCAAAAGGTACAAATTGAACCGTGACATGTGTGTGTTTCCCGTGCTTACCTTTTCATTCTCAGACTGACTTCTACCTTCCGTGGCGGCCGGCTTTCGGTATCTTGATTCCGCTGCGTCGATCATGATGAACTGCTAGCAATGCTGACATTTTATTTGCCCAGGCCGATTCCCCGACCATTTTACTTCAACCGATGAGAAACTTCATGGACAAAGGAGAAAGATTGTGAACAATATCTATTCCATGAGTAGTATCTTGAAATCGGAGCCTTTCATCGACTCCTGCACAGAGCTTTTCATAGAAAGAATGGGGGAATACGCCAATAACGGCCAACAAATTGATCTTGCTAAATGGGTGCAATGGTACGCTTTCGATGTCATCGGAGAACTTTATTTCAGCTCCATGTTTGGTTTCATGAGGAAGCGCGACGACCATGGTGGATATATCTCCGCCCTCGAGACTCTTCTCCCTATTCTTTGCACCGCCAGCGTACTTCCATCGTACGCTCGGGTCCCCCTCATGCTTTCTGGCTTCTTGATACCATCTATCAGGGCAGCACTGAAGTCCTTGGCCAAGATTCAAGAAGCATCTTTGTCCTGTGTTCGCGACAGGATGGTTCTGAAGGAGAAAGGAGAGGCCAGCAGAGAAGATATCCTGGAGAGGTTGTTCCGTGTATATGAGGACCGAGGGGACAATGTGAACTTCAATGTCACGGATATTCAGGTGGAAGTCTTCGTCGGATTGTAAGCACGCCTTCATGATTAAAGCGAAAGGCAGATCTAACGGGAACGATCCAACACTACAGATTTGCAGGAAGTGACACCACTGCAGTGGCGCTGACATCCATATTTTATCATCTTATGAAGCATCCCGTCGCTTATGATAAATTGATGAAAGAGGTCGATGAAGCCTCAGCTACCGGCAAGCTCAGCTGTCCCCGGATCAAATTTGCAGAAGCCATGGAGCTACCCTATCTTGCTGCCTGTTGCAAAGAAGCAATGCGAATGATTCCTAGTGTCGGATTAACCCTTCCCAGGGTTGTTCCACAAGAGGGGCGCTACATTGCCGGGCAGTGGTTTGACGGGGGCTTGCGCGTAGGTATGAATGCTGCAGTGATCCATTTCAACAAAGAGGTATTCGGTGACGACGCCGACGATTTCAATCCAGAGCGATGGTTCAGACCAAATGCAAATCAGATGGATCGATGCATGTTCCAGGTGAGATCTCTACAGAGTGCGTCGTTGCATATAACATGAATGACGATTCTTTTTTGGAGCAGTTTGGTGGTGGTTCAAGGACCTGCATTGGGAAAAATGTAAGCATGCGACTCCCCGACAGATTGTTTGTTGTTGATTCGTCATGCAACCACTTGGCCACTGACGCGAAATAGATTTCTCTCTGTGAGATACATAAATTAGTCCCCGAGCTTCTTCGGCTTTACAAACTTGAAATGGTCAATCCCAAGGAGCATTTGAGGACCACGAACCGTTGGTTTAATAAACCAAAGTATCTTTATGTGACAGTCAAAAGGCGAACTGCGAGTGTGTGTGACTGAAGACAAATGGGTATTGAGTATTGCTCACTGTGTAGAGAATGTACAAGAGGTTTTCAAGTGGGTTCAAAGGTTTAGAGCCACTTCCATAGGAATCGCACTTCACTTTAGCCATTGACTACTCAATATGTGATTGATACTCAAGCGCAATTTTGAGGCTGCCGTCAGATTTTGGTTCTATGAGAGATTGTCATATCTTGTCAATTTTCTCGAGCTCATATGATCTGTTATCTCGAAGACGAACCATGTGGACCCGACCGTATTCCTATTAAGTCATACTTGATCCTAGATACGGAAGAAGCCAGGAGATTACGTCTTCCGACTTGCTTGTGAACCAGTGTTTCGGCTCATAGACTGTGAGGGAGAGTCCGTGTGATGTCCGGAATCAGGCTTAGAATCAAGGTTTTCTTAAATGCGGGGTCTCCGCAGATGACCCAAGTTTGAGCAAAATTTCGGTAATGGCAAGAAGGGCAATTCCCGAAGGAGTGTGGAGACATGGGCTTGCGACTCATAACTTCATCTTTGGCTTACCACCCTCATTGAGATACGATCATTGTCTCAAAATTCAAATAATTATCCCACACAATTTTTTCGCCGGATCTGAAGGAAAGTCAAAAAGCCAGCAACGCCCTTGGGATGCACATGTGTGCTACGTGCAACGCCACATTTGGTCGCCGGGAACATTTTCAACGGCACATGGACTCGCGTATGCACTCAACAACCTGTGAAATGCATGTTCGAGGGGACTTGTTAACAGAATTGTAGACAGTGCAAGCCGCCCATTCCAATGTGAATGTGGACATGCGTTCAAACGGAAGTAAGTTCGCTTCTAATTGCAAGTTTCAGGACGTTCCTGATGGACGAGACCAGAGACTCACTCAAACGACACTTTGACGCGTGTCAAACGAGGTTAGGAGGGGATGTCAGCATCTCAAAACGTTATCCATCACAAGGGGTGAAGAAAGCCAAAGCCTGCGACCGTTGCTCTAGGCTTAAAAAAGCCTGTAGCTCTGGTCAACCGTGCTTTTCATGCAAATCGAGGGATATATCTTGCTCTTACACTAGGCGTGACTCTTTCCGCGTGGTGCATGGCCCGAATACGCAGCAGACCGCTCAGTCAGAACACCAGCAAACTCGAGCAGATATTTCATCCAGCGCAGGCACGGACCCAAATGACGACAATGACTTTGCCCAGCAGCAAGACACCAATTTGGCCGGGATAGGCACTCTTTCCCCCTTAAATCTCGACTCTGAAGAGGTGCTCCCTTGTGGTATTGATTTTCCCCTGCAATTACTTCATGAGGATTCTTTCAAATTCTCCGACTGGGGTGATATCCAAATGCTGTCGAGCATGCTAGGGGAATCTTCCGCGAGGGTCGTCACTTCACAGAATCCAAGCGAATCTATTTCGAGTTTCGACTATTTAGAAAGATTGACCAGCTCTTCTGGCCTTGCAGACTCTTTCGAATGCGGGACAGGTGATCAAAGAGAGATTGTGAACTCTGATATCGATCGTTACGACTATCAACAATGGCACCGTGCTTTGCGAACTCATATATCGCCCATCGAGCCAATGTCTAGCCTTTCCTTCCTTCCAGATCCTCTTATAGGGACGAGTATCCAGATTGTCCGCTTGCTTGAAAACGTGAGCCAGAGGATTCCTGAAAAAAGCGTTGATTTACCATGGTCAGCTTACTTGGAGGATGCGTGCCTCCAATTCTTTGCGCCATGTAATTTACGCAGATTCCTACATTTGTTTTGGGCCTTGTGGTATCCGAATTGGCCTGTCATTCATAAGCCTTCATTCGGTACGAAGCCTTTTTCTGGGTTGCTTCTCATGGCAATGAACCTCATGGGTGCATGTTTATCGCCTGATAAAGCGGATAAAAAATTTGCTAGGCTCCTTTTGAATTATGTTGAGGAGGCAGTTTTTGCAACTAGGCCTATGGGCCAACATTCGTCATCAGGGGACTTTATGAACAATCTTGTTGACAATCAATCAAGACTACAAAAGCTTCAAGCAATGTATTTGGTCTGTATACTTCAGACCTGGGAAGGCACTGCCGAGGCAAAGAGTCGAATACAACGTGACCGATACACGGCTGTTGTCACGGTCAGTTTTGTCTCTCTATATCCTTCAGACTGACCTTTCTGACAACCTAAAGGCTGCAAGGGACATTCGGATATATACCGCTACTCACAACGACCTTGATTTGGCTAGTGCATCCGAATCTTGGTGGCATCAATTCATTGCAAAAGAAGAGCTAATACGGTATTGTGCTTATTTATATGCTTTTAATTCGACAAGACTAATATGTCATCAAAGTACCCTGATCTACATTTCGCTTCTAGACACCGCGTTTGCACTTTTCTACAACGTTCCTCCCAGAATGGTCCTCGCTGAGTTGCAAATGGACATTGCGTGCCCAGAGAAATGCTTCCAAGCCACCAATGCAGAAGACTGTTTCCATCAAGTTCAACTCTGGGCCACCTCTCGGGTCTGGCCTGGGAGACTTTCTGTGCAGAATGTTGTTTACAAACTCTGCGATCTATCCACAGTCCAAGCTCTTCAAGAAGAGATTAGCTCACTAAGCACTCTGAATATGTTTGTTTTGATAACCGGTATGCTCGAAATAGCTCTACATTATGCACCTGATGAGGCTGCTTACTACCATTTTTAGCGCTACACTTGCTTGTATTCAATCTGCGAACCTCAGGGGTCAAGCCAAATTACTTGCCAATTGATCGTGGCCTCGCCAACTGGAAAGCAATGTGGGACGAGAAAAAGGTTCAGCCAGCAGCTGATACATCTTACCTTTTCTCATCGGAGCCTTGGAACCGTTTGGGCTTCATGCAGCACGCCCAAGAATATTGGATGCTGGCTCACATTATATTGGAAGAATCTCGCAGGTCTCGCATTGATGAGAATCCGTGTCCTTTGCTCCGCAATACTGGACTATGCCACTATGATATGACCACGCTGAACATCTTGATAAAAGAATGTCAATTTTCTAAGGCAGGGGTCGTCTGAAGTCGTGCGAGCGAAACCGGACAAAGATGCCACTTTATCATGTCCATCTGTTGAGCAGCGATAAGAATCGCTTTCCACTCTCTTTTTTTCATTCTCGAGACCAATGCCCTTCCAACCTACCTGTTTCTTGGAGTTACCACGGTTCCTTGGGCTTCTAGATACCACCAAGCCTGCCAAATTCGTGGTCTGCCCTAAGGTGTGAATCTATACAGGCATGATAGGTTGCGAGAGCAACAAAATATCGGGAATCATGGCATGCCGTGTTACAGGCTCCATTGAGGGATAATGATTGATTTGATTATTCACTTTACAATAGCGCAAAAAGACTGACGAAGTCAGAGATTTCCAGCACTATTTATTCTACCATCCATATCCTCTATTTCATTCACCGTCTTTAAACTGCGTCCTGTCAAGAGGGCCGGTAGTCATTTCACGATATCTCGCATGCTCTTCGATTCTTGTACTTTCTACCTATAAAACGCGGCTCCTCGAGCTCTGTGGCAGGAGACCACGTGGCATTGGTCTAGGAACCATGGCGTGCGCCACTGGAAGTTATCATCGACGATTTCGAGACTTCTATACAAATGCATAAGGAGATTATGATCAGACTTTGGATACGGCCCTTGATCATCTACACCGACGGAAGAGGCTATGAGGGAAGAATTAGAGCTACGATGACTAGCGACGAAGATAGCTAGTCTACAGTGAAAGCACTCCGCCGCCTTCGAATGTCATTAGGACATCTGAGATCTACGTATCTAGCTGCCCCAACACCATACGCCAGTTAACTAACAGGCGCATCATAGTAGAGTTTCGCTTGATCTTACCCGCTAAGTGGTGGTTCTACTACTTAGGTAGGACTTTGTTCCCAAAACACCGACAATTCATTCAATCGGGATACCTCTCCTGGGCCTCTCTAGGCCCGAAGGAGTTGGCCTTGCCCCATGGAAACTGCAGATCTAAGAGTTTCCACTCACGACTCGCCGCAAGGGCCTCCCAGGGACACATGATTTGATCTCCTTCTTGACCTGGCATACTCCCCCCTTTACAAAACCCATCCAGGTAAATAACAGCGCGGAGTTTCTGCATGGTTGTGAATTTATCTTGAAGCACGCGAACGAATGCTGGATAAACGTCTTTCCACTCTTCACCGAGTTTCATCACGCGATCGTGACCAACGTGAACGCTGAGTGAGATGTCCAAGGCCGTGATGAGGTGGAGGCTACTAACGGGCAGAATCCTCGACATGCGGAAGAGCGTATCCATCTGATCACCCATAACAAAAACATTCGTACCATAGAGAATCGGTATAGCCTCTTCGTAACTACATTCGTGTGTTAGCTGAACATAGTAGATACAGCAGGTAGGCCATCTGAACTTACGCTAGCTGACAACGCCTTAACCACGCTCCTCCGAAGCATTTTTCTTTCCTTTTCCCATTTCGCAGCTGTTAACCCTTCCCAATAGCTACTAGATCTGTGCCAGAAACATGCTGCACTCGGGCACTCACACGTCTCTTTATCGTCAAGAAACGCATCGAAATCTCTACACACTTCATGCCACCATTGCCACTCCTCGTTGGGTTTGTTTTTCTGTTGATTCCAGTGTAATGGCTGACAAAATGCACAGTCAATATGCACGCGCCAGTATCCGAACAGCTCCCCGTAGACATGGATTTTGATCTCTGCCGGAAGATTGAAAAATAAGCATTGTGGCTGGGGATTGACGGCTAGTCGTGTAAACTCCGATAATGTTCGTCGACGCTGGATTTCTGGGTGGGATCGGGAGCTTCGAAGAGTTGGTAAGGCAGGTTGTAACTTCGCAAGTGGAATCGTCGACGCCCTGGCTCGTCGGATTGTATCGGGGATTTTCTCTGTTGTCCATATCTCTCTCAATTAGGGGAGTTGACTATTATCGAAAGAAAGAATGAAAGCAATATATGTTTTCTTTTCATTAGGCAAGAAATTATCAAAGCCCTGTTCAGGATTATCTTCATACTATACCCAATGCCTCCGAATGAAGGCTTTGAGCTCAGCGAAGAATTCCTCGATCGGATTTAGGTCAGGTGAGTAGGGCGGCAGGTATATTAGCTTTACCCCAGCATCTAAACACATTTGCTCTATACGGTCGGAGTGATGGAAAGATGCGTTATCCATCACTAAAACAGACTTGGGCTCGGGCCACCTTCCGCAATGTTGCAGAAGCTCCTCAATGAAATCCTCAAAAACCAGCGCGTCGGTCGAGCCCTTGAACACTCGAGACAGAACGATCCCATCCTGGGAGTATGCGGGCAAAATCTGGTACCGTTGATCGCGATGGAATTTGGACACCTGGACCGGTGCAGTGCCGAGCGGTAACCAACCTGTTCGCCTGAAGCCAATCCGTTTATCACATCCAGACTCGTCAATATACACTAGTTGATACGACTGAAATTCAGACAGGTTATGTAGATAACAATCCCGTAGATCGGCATTCCGTTCCCTCGCTTTCTGTCGAGAAACCTTCTTTGACCATTTTTTGGAGATCAACGCTCTCCTGATGCTAGAGGTTGTATGTGTTCCAAACTCGTCCCACAGAAAAACTCGTCCCACAGAAAAACTCGTCCCACAGAAAAACTTCCATCTCATCGAGGTAGAGGTCAGGCTTTTCCAACAGGTGTTCACAGAGAGCCTCTAACATTGGTGCTGTGATAGTGCGCGGTCGGCCCGCTCGAATGGGAGGAGCTCTAGTATCGCCGAACTGCCGCAGGTTGCTGCGGATGGTGGTAACAGAACGCGGGCTGCATCCAGCCGCTTTAGCGATCTGCGATGTAGTCAGTGATCTGCCCAAGATCATATCGCGGATGAACTCTCGAGTAGCAGGGTGCAGGTTTGGGGCCATTCTGCGCGGTGGGTGTTCATCTGTTGGTGGGTGTTGAAGTGTTAAGTTGCAATAACATGGACTCAGGTGGGCGGTAACACCTGCCAGGAAGTGTATTGTGGTGAGACGCGTAATCAGATATTCAGTGCGTATCGGTCTTGTCAGATAGTTTACATTTGTGTCGGCATGGCCAGCATGGTGGGACCATGCACAAAAGTTTTGTACAGCACTAAACTGCTTTTGTTTTTCTACATTCTTGGTATTGTGCGCTTGTTTCGCTTATTATGCATTTTGTACTATAAAAGAGATAGCTAGATGATACTCAGAATGTCAGACTTCTTCAATTTTACGATTTTCGACCACATAGTGGAAATCCCTGACGGGATTCGTGGTGGATCGCATACACCGCCTTAATTCGACAATTTCCATTATGACGGACAGGGATGATATGCAGGCTACCTGCACCAGTCCTAGATAGGCTTAGCCGTGGCCTTGGCGTTGGGGTTGACGTAGTTTCTGTGTGTAAAACATGGAAGCCAATTTCGAATATTGCTGTATGCACCTCCGCCCCCATTCTCCACAGCTGACAAGAAGACAAGAACATTGGTTCTGACGTGCAGATAATTGGATACACAATGGACACCTGGTCGTTTCATGGATAGACTGGCTGATAGGCAACTGTGCGATTCGTTGTGAGCATGAGTCCGAAGTTCTGATGTGATGGTTCCAGGTAATAACAGCAGGGTTCCTTGGGAACACCGTATGCGGCTCCTGGGAGCAAGCGGTGGTTCCCGGGAACACACGACGGTGTCCTAGTAGCACTGTACGCACACCTTACCTCTCTTTCCTGAGAGTGGCGGGTCAGGGAGCAGACTTTTGACCTATCTGGAATTTGACCTTGCGAAGGGAAAAGCAGTTGCTTTTCCACCATTCCCTAACCCAATTCCCCCCTAATTATTCTACGGGGGCTCTATTATCTGACTATTCTAATGCATGCCTTTAGTCCCGATAGATTCTTATCACATCTGCGATGGAGGCGCCCATTTCGATCTCCTTCTGCTTCGGTGTTCACACTTAATATCTATGGTTCAGGGTCTATTCTAACCTCGTCATGAGGTCAAGCATCGTCTGCGACCGTACAAACTCGCTCAAGATCATGGGGCTACCCAGCGGATGAAGACTAAAATTCGTAGATTTGCATTGTAGCCCGCTAGTGACTAATGGGAAACTGCAACAAGCGATCCCATGTTCATCAATCTGACTGTACAATTTAAATTCATATTGTGAGAATGTGAAAAGGCTCCTCTCGCAAGATGTCCCAGTTGACAGAGGACATCTCTCGGTGTGGCGGGCCTAACATGCCTGCTATCAGCCGTATGTCTGGATAAATCTCTGCAAAATCTCACACCCTAGTCGCATTGGTTGCCAGCATTCATTTATGGGCATCCCGCATCCTCGTCTCTTTTAGAAGTCGATCGTAATTTATCTTTCTCATATGTTTATGTGACGGTTTCTTTCTCTGGGCTATGAGTAGTTGCTGCGAATATATCCCGAAAGCATCTCTTTAAAGCCATGTTTACGCACCTCAGGATTCAATCGTTTTGTCGATAGCTCCTACAGTACTTCTAAATTGCGATCCGGCCCGGAGGAGATAGGGAGAAACGGATGCCCGGGGGCTAATACTAGTGAATATAGGAGACATCCATTTGAGCTACTCCGGATTTGACTAGCCTAAGCACTGACTAGATGTCTATTGAGCGAACCTATCCGTCGAAGTTTAGATCATGTGATCCAATACCCACGTCCGCTGGATTAACATACCTCCGCGAGTTTGTATGGTTTGCACACCTGCAATCCTTTATAACCCCCTAGATGACTGACTATCTTTTCGAAAAGATGTCTAGCCATCGAGACGGCTTACGGCTTTCGCTTCGTCACTACGAATTCATTACTTCGAATCTTTTCTTTCACAATAAACTTTTTTCGAGTAATATGGTATCCTTTCGAGATTGTATTTGGTTCGATATTTAAGGCTTCGCATGGTTAGACATACCGAACGAGTGATACTGAAGCGCTAGATATATCTTCAAAACCTACTTCAAAAATCGTTAGTTTGTAGTGTATTAGATGTTAAAATTGTTGCTAATAGATATAGGATGGCATAACTATAAATGAATGCGATCTAAATGCTATGTCCTATGTCGAGTTTATCGAAGTGCGTCGATATCTCCCTCTAGGAGTTTCAGAGATCATCGGTCGTGGTGGCGAGTGCTTCATCGGTGTTATCGATGACTCTACTATTATGAAATACCTATGTATCCCTAGCAACTATGAAAGCATTCATACAGAGGCTTAACTTCTTGAGGTCCTTAGAAATCATCCCCGAATTATCGCATCAAAAGGCCAGACGGAATATAGTCTTATTCTATAGCGTGCCTCAAACGGTTCGTTAAGCGACTACATTACATCACAATTATTTATATCTTTAGACTAGAGATTACTTTAGTGCAAACAAGTAGCTAAAGTAGTTAGTTACATACATAAGAAACATGTTATTCACTATAACATAAACCTCAGAAATTTTCTGCTTAACGAGGATTTTGATCTCCTACTTGCGGACTTCTAGGGGATGCTAAAGTCAGCTAATAGCGAAACATTACTAGATAGGCTCTCTCAGGAGTATTCGAAGTCATATATGCCTCGTTGCCATAGGGACTATGCATGTATGAAAACTAATCTCTTTACTCTTAGTTCTACTATTTATTTCATTATGACCAGACATAAGGTTTTCCCCGAGCTTAACAGCTTAGAGGATGACGAAGAAATATTGTTGCGCTTCTAAAATAGTGTGTTTCCGATTGACAGCCATTATTACAGTCACATTACGGAAAAGTGTTGGAAGCAGGAGTACAAATCGGCTGATGATATTGTTTCTGATATATCTCTGATTCAGACGTCCAAGGCAGTTGCTGAATAGTTGGCAATAGCGAGACATATTATCTTTTAGAATTGTACATATGCTTCAATAGACAAAATTTGTTTCCCGCCATCTTCCTTGTGACCGGGCAGCCAGATCAGAAGAGAAAACGATGAAGTTATTCAAATTGAGTGCTATGGCCGACGGGACTTCCAAGTTGGAGAAGGGAAAGAAGAAGAAGGAAAAGAAACAAAAAGAGTCCCTACTATCTACAGAACCCATATCACGTGCCAGGCACTGTCGCCTCAGGCAGCGCTCATTAGGCTGGTCACAGCTTTTACCATTGTCTATTCACATTTAGCACGGACAGACACGGCTGAGCTGGTGCAAAATGAAACAGGGAGCGACAAGGCAAGCCGAGAAATCCATTAATACCGCCTGCTAGCCCAGTCCTCTATCATACTAAATCACTGCGTGGCTTTGTCACACTAAGAAAATGCAGCGAAAGAAGCGCACTGAGACGATTGACAGTGAAGATTCCAAGCATCGTGAATAGGCAAAGTTGGATACGCTCATATCCAAGGTGGAAGCGCTTCTCCTAGGTACGAAGAATTGTCTCGTTGAATTCTGTCAAGTCTTAGACGTAAATAGGCTCCTTGCCGCGTTCGTCTCGGTTGAGGCCGAACTTGTCGACGAGTTTCCGGATACCCTAGGCTTGTTAGCACGATTCAATGTTTCAGAGAAGGTGGCTCACGGCATTGATTTCTTCGCTATCTTTGGGGCTTATTTTGGTTCGAGTCACTTTTCTATAGTAGCCCCCGAATACTTTCTAGTCGGCTCGTAGGGAACTCGCTTTCAATATGCCCTTTAGATGTCGACTATCTTGCCCGTACTTAAGCTTAAGGCAGAAATTAAGGAACTAATGAACGTCGTTCGATGTTAGGTAACGAAGTACGTCTTCGGCGTTCTTCTATTTAGGTAGCGCACTAGGCTCGTCGTTTTTAACTTGATAATACCTGCTAAAATGTTAATTAACTCATATCATGAGAAGCTTAGAGACGTCCTTATATTTTCCAACGGTGCTCGATGCGTTGCATTAGAGCTTTAGTCCCTTCCGATTGTCTATAGTTAAGAGGCACATTAGTAATGTCCTCGTCCGTTTCATCATTAGGATTATCGCTATAATCTAGACTTTGATCAGGACTTGCTTAAGGGCATATAGCGCGTAGGGAATATTGTGAAGAACGTTTGTAAGTATAGAGGTATGATGGCGTCACTGAGGTGATCTTAGCCGAAGAGTCGTTGGCGTCTGACACCTCTGAATCATCGCTATCGGTCTCTTGCAACTGTTGGTTGGAGTCTAGGGACAATTCCCGCGCGGCCATGCGCTTCGCCATCGATAACGAAAGAATCAAGTATTTCGTAGGAAAATACGACGATCCGATAGGGGAATCAAGTATTAAAGCGCAGTAGGGAAAGAATGATGTAGAGTTTGTAGAGAACGAAACTATTAGAGATACTAAGTAGGATGACGGGGGATATCGAGTCGTTTTATAACCAACGAAGCCGAGGGGACCTTCCCTAATGTGTGCCTGGCTCAGCCATGGTGAGTCTCGGTAGGAACCTAGCTTGACATAACTTGACTAACCGAAGAGGTGAGCGGAAGGTAAGCAGAATGGGATGGAAACCTATTACCACGGGGCAACCCGGCTAGGCAAAGCCTAGGTAGGTCCTCCGTTTTCTAGAACATTACGCGGAAGGGACGAGGGGGCGCGCGTGGTCGTAGGGAACGGGTGCGTAGGCACGCCGAACTATGCCGGAGAGGCCATTTTCGGCCGCCAAGCAGGCTAGAAACGGCCGCCTCAGCACAAATGCAAATTGTTTTGACGCAAATAATACTATATAAGACTATAAAATCCTACCGCTTTATATATATTTAACTAAGCTCTCTAGCTTATCCTAGTAGAGCTTATAGTGTTTTTTCTATAGGGATCCTACTAGTAGTATAAGCCTAGTTCAGAAGACCTAGGACAACGCATCAAATCATATACCTCTTTCTAGGTAGGCGGCTCTCTAGAAGCTGCTTCCTTAGCATAGATTAGTCAATCTCGCTCTTAAAGTATCCGCTAGGTAGCAGACGAAGTGCCTCGTTTATTAGTCATCCTACTACTTCCGTTTAAGCTCGAAGAGTTTTTTATATAATTGAATAAGATGACTAGTCTTAGTTTCTTACTAGCAAGAAATAGGTCTCCCTAATCCGAAAGCTACCTCTCTATAGAGGTCTAATTAATATTAGTTCTAGTAAACCTTAGAGTAGGGCCCTTCTACCGAGCAGCGGATATGACAATAGATGTATCATCTAATTCAAGTTTTTAATATAGATACTTTCGTAAAAGTAGCTCCTTTAGCTTTAGTTGCAAAAAGAGCCTCTAGTGAAATTGAGGGGCTAGAACCAGACCTGTTATGGTATAGTCCCTAGGAGGGATAATGCGGGAACGGACGCAACCACCATTAGACCAAAAGGTCTGCACAAGAATAACAAACCGCTTGTTATCTTGCCGATTCCACTTATATAGCTAATTCATTCAATGTTAGGGACTATCCCATAACAAGATCTTGTTCTATATCTTTCGCCACCGTTTTATAATTAAGAGCGACCTTCTACCCGATCAAGTAGTAGATATAGGTTAGTAAGTCCTCGGTATATATTCGACCTGACGTAGCTCGTGTAATACGCTCTTTAAGAGCTTTCTAGATTTTTAATTCGGTAGAAATTGTGCTTATAGGATTAGTAGAGTAATGCTAAAGAGGATAAAAGGCCCTAGGTCCTGAATTTA
Source organism: Penicillium psychrofluorescens (assembly GCF_964197705.1). Lineage (NCBI taxonomy): Eukaryota > Fungi > Ascomycota > Eurotiomycetes > Eurotiales > Aspergillaceae > Penicillium > Penicillium psychrofluorescens. The sequence goes on from NC_133440.1 coordinate 2,094,293, forward strand.
TATTTTTTATAGTGGCCTAGGGGGAGAGGGGATCAGCCCTTCTTACCCTATCGGGGTAATAATTCTCACCCCGTTCTCACCTCTATCACCCTAGTCTCTAAATTTCTCACCTATATCACCCACACTCACCCAAGGACACTTTCCATCACCCTTTTAAAATAATAGGGGTGTCGAGGGCATATTGAGAATTGGCCTTGCACAATATGTGGCTTAAGTACGGCTGAGCGGACGGGAAGCCCTGTTCTCCACACCCTATGGTCGCATGTACTGAAAATGATATTGAAGATAGCCATAAGTGCAAAAGAAGTGTTACTAGTAGAATTGACCAGTAATTTCAGCCAGCCTGGTGCTGCATTGACCAATAGTGTCGCTCCATCACTATTTCTGACCCAACGTGTCTGCGCAGTTGATATTGTACATTTAATCAAGCTGCACACTCAGTCCCGTCACCAACACCGAAAGAAAAAGACATCAACAAATCCTCCAACCTAATTCGAATCCGTAGTCATCGAAGACGAGAATCTCGCCTGGCGCCCGGGGTTGCGCCGAACCCTCCCCGATTTCGCCCTCTGCTTGCCCTCATCACCACTGTGCGAAGTCCACGACAGCGTCTCCTCACTATCCATCGACTCTTCCGGCTCCTCGAAGTCGAGATCCATGGGCTCAGGCAGATCTCCACTAGTTCCACTAACATCGGCGCCACCACTTGGGGAGGATACATCTCGAGAGCCAGAGCCAGAGCCAGAGGGAGTCGTCACGCCCAAAGAAGACAAATCAGACGTGCGCGTCAAGTCACTCGGCTCGGAGCCAAGGTTGTCATCGGCAGCTCTGGCACCAGCAGTAGTCGTAGTACGTGTAGGTGTGGGTGTTTCTCTCTGCTGAACAACAACAGAATCCGGAAGCTCAGACGCAGACGAATGAAGTGTGCCCAGGTAGCGATGCGAGCGATCACCGCCCCTCGCATCGAGACAGGGCCGGCAGCACTGCCAGCCACAGGATAGGCAGCGGGTCATGCCGTTCTTGTTGCGGCGGTCACACTTGTCACATTTCGCCGTGTGGGCGGCGACGTCGGCGAACTGGACTGCCACGATTTCCGGGTTAGTTGTCTGCGAAGGGGGGTGCCATTCTGGTTGAGGGAGAAGGGGTCGAGCCTGCTGGCGCTGAGTCCGGTTCTGTTGCTGCTGCTGCTGGTTGTCGTGCTGGAAAGATATGGTGGAAGGAGTGGGTGGAGTCATAGGCACAGAGTTGGTATTGTCCCGAGGTTGATACTGATAGTGACATGTCCTCGGCGGTGCAGGGCAGTAGCAGTAAGCCTCTGTGCCGTGATAAACCTCTTCTGTCCGGGGATATTGGCGTTGAGCAGATTGAGCAAGAGAGGCGTTGAAGCGCGTAACGGCACTATGCCACATTTCTGTGTTGAGGGATATATAGATGTTAGCATGCTTACTTTCTTCATGATCCATATAGGCCCCAGATGATGAAGTAGACCAGATTGATCATCGTCTTTCTTTCTTTTTTATTTTTCCTTTCCCTGTTTCTCTTTTGTGTTTCTGGGGTGCTCACCTTCAAGGTCAACCTTAGGCTCGCGGCGCCTGTGCTCCTGGTAGATAACATCCTGCGCATGCACAGGATGAAATACTGCGTAGGCCACAGGATGAGAGCTCAGATACGCATCAGCCACGATGGGAGGACCACCCGGTCGAAAGCCCGAACGGTAGTAGGCCTACAAGATAGATGGATCAGTAAGTATCTGTGCCAGCGAGGTCTGCTCTGCTTGCAAGAAGCACAGAAGAAAAGAAAAGAAACAGATATACATTGTGACTCGGATCAGAAAACCTGTGCGCGCCGTGAACAGGATACAGCGGGAAGTCATTGGTAATGGGACTTGGGTCGAGCTGGAAGCGGAGTCCGTTGTCTGCCTCGAGCCAGTAGCCTGGATGACAGTCGATGAAGATAGCAATGCCCTGTTCGTGGACGGACGGGAGGTGGCGGTTGGGATCCTGGGGGAAAGGGAGGGTGGTGTAGTCCATCGTGGTGGTTGGTATGGCTACTGATTGATGGAAAGAGGGTTATGGGGAGAGTGGAAAGGGGAAGGGGACAAGATCAAGAGAGAGGACAAACAGAGAGTGTCTGTGGGAAAGAGAGGAGAAATATCTAAGGTGATTTGATAGAGGATATCATCTTGCCTGGATCGATGGCGACTTAGGGCTGCTGGCAACTCCCCGAGCATTTGCGAGAATAGAAGGCATATTCCGCCGTCCGGATGCATCTACATCTAATTTCTAGTAGAAAGGACCTGAATGTTTTTTTTTTGGAAACCCTAAGTTCATCTGATGCATTCCTCGTATAGAACCGTGTACCATTTGCAACCGCATCATGCGAGACAACCAGGAAACGAAAACTCCCTGGTATCGACATTCCATTCCATCCTGGACAAAGATTCAGTTTTCAATTCAATTATTTGTGGGCTGTATATTCATCGTCAGTGAGACCGGCTCATAGAGATTGGCGGAAATCAATAACGTACGAATTCCCTCCTCGGGCAGGGGCTCGACGCCAGCGACCTCGGCGGCAAGCTTGGGCTCGGCCTTGGTCAAATCGTCCTTCATCATGGGGAAGGCCAGCACCTCCTTGATGCTGTAGTTGTCCGTCAAGAACATGACCAGACGGTCGATGCCCATGCCCCAGCCACCTGTCGGAGGAAGACCGTACTCGAGAGAGTTGCAGAACGTCTCGTCGATCAGCTGGGCCTCGTCGTCGCCCTGCTCCTTCTGTCGAGCCTGCTCCTCAAAGCGCAGACGCTGCTCGAACACGTTGTTCAACTCGGTGTAGGCATTGACGATCTCCTTCTTGCAGACAAAGGCCTCGAATCGTTCGCACAGACCGGGGTTCTTGCGGTGGTACTTGGCCAGCGGCGACATCATCTGCGGGTGGCCGGTGATGAAGGTTGGGTTGACGCAGGTTTCCTCGATGAATTCGCCAACCAGCTTGTCCAGCATGCGGGCGTTGGTCAGAGGCGGCGCGCAGTCCACGTTCATCTTCTTCAGCATGCGCTTGAGGAACTCGTTCGTCTCATCCGTGTGCAGCTGGTCGCCAGGTGGGAACTTCTCGCCGCACGCCTCCTCCAGCGCAGGAATCATCTCCACCCGCCGCCAGGGTGCCTTCCAGTTCACGTTGTACTCCTCGCCAGTCTGTGTGTGGAACGTGGTCTCGTAGCCACCGGTGACGTGCTTCACGAGGCCCGAAACCAGCTCCTCCGTCAAGTTCATCACATCGTACACATCTGCATAGGCCCAGTAGAACTCGCAGGTGGTGAACTCAGGGTTATGCGTGAGGTCAATGCCCTCGTTCCGGAATTGCCGGCCCAGCTCGTACACACGCTCGAGACCGCCGACGATCAGCATCTTCAGGTACAGCTCGGGAGCAACGCGCATGAACAGGTTCATGTCCAGGTCGTTGTGGTGTGTGACGAAGGGCTTGGCCGTGGCGCCACCGGCAATGGCGTTCATCATGGGGGTTTCGACCTCGGTAAAATCACGGCTGTCGAAGTAGTTGCGGATGTAGGAGACGATCTTGGCTCGCGTGCGGAAGATGTTGCGCGAGCGATCGTTCATGATCAGATCCAGGTAGCGCTTGCGGAAACGCAGCTCCTTGTCCTGGAAGCCGTAGTGCTCGGAGGGGATGGCGTGCAGGCAGGGCGCCAGGAGGATGACCTCGGAGGCGAAGATAGAGAGCTCGCCGTCGTCGCGGTTCTTCGGGCTGGTGCGGCCGGGGAAACCAACGATACCGATCACGTCGCCTCTCCGCAGGTGCTCGTGCTGTTCCTCAAATGGCACGCTACCAGCCGCATTCTGAGACTGGCACATCACCTGGACTTTGACGCCCTCGGCACGGATATCGTAGAAGATCAACTTGGGGCCGGAGGAACGCTTGGTGAAGATACGGCCGGCAATGCGAACGGGAACGTCGGGCTTCTGCTCGCCCTTGGCAAGGCCGTCATACTCCTTGAGGAATTCGCGCAGATCGTTGGTGACCTGGAACTTGTGCGGGTACGGGTCCGGCTTCTTGGTCTCGCACAGCTTGTTGATCTTCTTGGAGCGGATTTCGAAGTATTGCTGTTCAGCGGAATAAATCAGTCTGGCTATCGGAGTCAGTCTCTGGAAGATGTGACACGTACGTTAGGAGTCAAGTTCGCCTCCTCCTCCTCCGCGGACACCTTCTTCTCGGCCTTGGGAGGAGCAGCAGCCTCCTTCTCCTTCTTCTTGGCCTCCTTCTCGCGCACCTTCTGGCGGCGCTTCAATTCAGACTTGGACACCTTCTCGCCGGTGACCTCGTCGAGCAGAAGGTTGGCCATGGAGGCCTCAGCCTCCTTCACGGGGTTGGGATCCGTCATGATTGTGGAGGGTGGTGGTGTGTTCAAGGTCGGGAGCGGATGGTGGGATGAATCATGACCCAGGCGGGAGAAATTTTGGGGGAGAGAAAGGCTGCCCCGCCACTGATTGAGCCGTGCTTCTTATACAACACCCTTGCTTTGCGATGACTCAATTCAGCAGTCAGGGGTGTTGGTCACTAAGTCAGTGGGAATCGTAGTCATTGGGTTTTCGCTGGCATGGTGATTCCTCTATTTTGCATTGTATCCTCCTCGATTCATCTTTACTGCGACATTCTCCAAACGGGAGTCAGGGCTTAGGGCTAACTGATAAAGGAATACCCAATCAGCGCGCTCCAGTCGGGTTGTTATCCCTGCGAATCTATACGACTCGAGAAAGATCCAGTTTCAATCAAACAATATTTTTTCATATTCTCACTAGCCCAGATATCCTGCAAAACACATTTTTTTTTCCATACAAAACCACCGACTGCCAGTCTCAAAAACACCACCATAGTTCGAATTCACCATCTTTGCAAATCGCCATCCGCACCCTTCCGCAACTCAACGCCAATCAGTCATTCAATCACCACGCCGCGCCAGAAAAAGCCTTGGTTCCAGCCTCAAGAAAACACCTAACCAACCACTCATTCCAGATAATCCATCTTGTAGTCACCCTGCTCCACAAACAGAGTGTTGTCCGATCCTTCATCCTCCGGGTTGCGGAAGGTATCCAGCCATGCCAGCGCCTTCTTGACCCTCTCGTGCTCCTTCTGCAGATAATTGCGACGGTGCTGGCGCTCTGGATCTTCTGCCATGAGCTCAAGGCAACGATCAAATGCTAGGGTGATCCAAATGATTAGCCATGTCCTGAAAAGAACGTAAAGAGGGACAGGGATAGAAAGAGCAGCCAACATACAGTTCGGGCCGAAGATCTTCAGCTGGGTGTCGATGGCACCCACGAGTTCATTGCGACACTTAGAGAATAGCTTGATGTGAACCGACTGTCCAATGACGTCGAGGAATCTGGAGCTGGCAACGTCGTAGTACGCGCGAGCTCTCTGTACACGCATTTAGTGATGCCTCTAGTTAACACCTGTACAGAAGGATCACTTACCGCCATCATATCCACCTCCTGGGCAAATGGGTCCGGACCAAGATCTTCGAGCGAAAGCTTGCTGTTCACCACGGGACTAGCCTCGTTAATCGAGCTAAACTGGTATCCGCGGAGCTCGAGGTACGCTTTGCCACGGGTGAGAAAGCGGGCGCGAGTGAGTTCCTGCAGTGCCACTTTCTGGGCTTTGTTGAGCTGGTCGATAGCCCGAGTGAAGGGCTTGCCGTTCTCCATCTTGTAGACCTCACGTCCGTAGGCCAGGTGCTCAGATTTGAGCTGGGTCAGGTAACTCATGATCGTGTCTTTGACTTCCCGGTACAGGCCTGTCTGATGGTAATCACTAAACACTTTTTCGACCATGTCCAGCAGCGCTTTCTGGACTTCCGTATTGGTGGAATCAACGAACCGATTCATCAAACCCTCCCAATGTTCGATGCTGGCGCGCTGCAGGGTTTCAATAGCGCGAGGGTCAATCTGGTTCGGCATACCAGCCGAGCAGAAGTCGTCCTTGATGTCCCTAATACCCTCCCAAGTGAATTTTTTGCCTGGTCCATCCCACGGGCTGAAATACGACAGTTCGTATCCCGAAACACGGACATTGACGGCCGACGACGGGTTTGCCTCTGGCGATCGAGGCTCGGGCATGGGCGCCTTACGCTTCTTCGGCGTGTGGCCCGGGCCGTCAAGAATGATGCAGTCAGAGTCCTGCGTCAGAGACTCCTTGTCAGAGATTGCGGGCAAAACCACGGTGGGACGGGTTTTGGCCAGCGCCCGTTGGAAATCGTTGACAACCTGGTTCCAACGCTTCTGCAAAGAGTACTCCGAGGTGCCGCTGCCGCCATCAACATTTGCACGAAGTTTCTCCAGGAGCTCGCACCGCTTCTGGTAGATGATACTCTGGACATTTTCAATCATGCAAGTAGGGAGAGTGCTCAGCTCTGTATCGATGGTCGCATCTTTCTCTCTGATCTTCGTAGTGATGGACGGCAGGCACTTCTTGATCTGCTTCAAAAGTAGATCAGACAGTGCAGACTGGAGCTTCTTAGTGCCGAACCGGTGCTGATACATGTAGAGATCATCGGTCCACAGGCCGTGGGAGAAGAACTGATCCTCTTCCATTCGCGCCTGTGCGTGGTCCACCGCAGAGTCCGGGTTGTTACGCACAACAAAGTACCCATATCCAACCTTGAACTTCAGACCTGCAAGGATGTCTGTCCACTGCTGATAGCTATCACTGCCTAAGGGCACTTGGTCGGGCTTGGTCAACACACCGAGAGTGCGGTCTTTGGCGCCGCGAATCTCACGAATCAGTCGGGCTGAGCTGGAGTTGGTAGCATCGTCGGTCATAGTCATCGCTAGCAAAACAATGCAGTTCTCCTGAGACACGTATTTTTTCACCAAATTCTCCACGAGCTTGACGAGATACTGTTCGTCTTCGTGCTCAGGCTGGCTAATCACGCCGGGGAGATCGTAGAACGATAGATTCGGGAATCCAGGAGAGGTAATATCCAGGCGAATAACATTAGGCGAGAATTTCACTAGATAGTCTTCGGAGGTCATGTCGTTGAGACCGGGAACGTAATTATGGAAGTCGCTGCTGGGGTTCAAGGTGGCCAGCTGCGCCCACATCAGAGCATCCTCGACTTCACCCTTGTCTTTTAGAGTGATGAAAAGTTCATCTTCCTGGGCACCCCCCATCATGGTCCAGGGTCCAAATGGCTCGGAGCGGCGAGGGAGTTTGGTCATCTTTCGGTCAGGATCGTACATGTATCGTTGCGATAGGTAAATATCGCACCTCCACACCTGGCCGGGCTCGCTCTCAGATAGGTTGATTTCAAGCGGACAGCGAGTGCAGGTGCCAGCGCTTCGAGGGACCTTGATCTCAGAAATACCCTCGATAAGAGAGCTCTTCCCATGACTCTGGTCGCCAACCACGCAGATTTTCGGAAGGGCGATCTTGCTGTCCTCGATTCCCAGGTGGCTGAGGGCCTGGATCTTCTTGACCAGGTCCTTCATGTCCAGGGTGAGGAGGTCCAGATTGCCCCGCGCCAAAGAGGGGAGAGCGTTAGGGTAAGGCATATTGAGAGGAACTGTAGAGAGGCATCAGCTTCTTATTCAGGATGTATGGCTGGACAGTCAGGATATACCCACTACTGTCTCCTTCACGCTTGGTTGGAAGGGAAGGTGTGGAAATGGCCGAGTCCCTCCAATCTTGTGTTGATGGATGGAAGGAGAGAGAGAAGACGGGAGAAGAAGAGAGGGAGGGAAAGGAAAGACAGAAGATGGGGAGGAAGAGAAGGGAAAGAGAGGAATGGAGGGAGAAGTGAAGGAGGAAAAGGAAAGAGAGAAGATGGGAGAGGGAGAAGGACAAACAAAGATAGAAGAAGGAGGAGGAGGAAGAGGAGAAGGGAGGTGAAGGAAAGAAAGGGAGCAAGAGTCAACAAACAACCAGGACGTTCATATTCTGGTTTATAATCTACATTGAGTAATTTCATGTTTATCTAGTACGCCCAGCAATCATCTAGATTATACGTAATGGTTCTCGCTCGATTTTGACTTTCAAACAAAGACACTCCGCTGAAGCTAACGGCACGACAGAGAAAAGCTATCAGAAGAAGGCCGATGGCGGGAAAAAGTGGTAGTATCCGCAGTTTTCTCTCTAAATACGTGGCAAGGTCGCACACGCATTTAGTATTAATAGTTGTTGTTGTTGTTGCAGGTAAGAGGTTGCAGGTGGGAAGTTGTGGGTAGAAGGTATAGATGGTTGTTGTGCAAAGTGCGAGTGTGGTTAGACTCGTCGGGATTATGGTAAGAGTTGGAAAGAACAACAAGCGAGAAGGGAACAGATACACGGTGTGGATGTATTTTCTCTGGATCATGGTCTCCATCAGGGAAAAGAATATACTCTGTACTTGCCTAGTATGTATATGTCGTTGCAGTTGGTTGTCGATCTGCCCCACACAGTGAACGATTATTGCGCGGGCTTGCGTTATCAGTCTGCTGCCTCAAGCTCTCTCTCGGCTTCCACCTTCTTCCACCTTTTCCTCTCCAATTCCACAAACAATCCTGCGTCACATCTCTCCCCAGTCCAGCCCATCCCGGGCTCATCACTCCTCCTTTTTCCCTCCTTGGTTCTTCCTACCAGAGAACCACCGCCAACATGTCCACCTACGAAAGTACGCCGTTCTCCCAGAAGAACCCTCCCTATCCCCAATCCAATCCAATCCAGCACAAGAAAGACCAAGAGAAGACAAAATACACGCTAACATCCCAACCCAATCAGTCGAGCACAACACCACCGACCCCTCAACAACAACCCAGCCCCCGCGCCGCCGCCGCCCTGACCTCTCCACCTTCTTCGCAACCCTCTCCGAAATCACCCCGGGCCCAGACCACCGTCCGCACGCCGTGCCCGTCCCCGGCGATGTAAGCGCTGCGTTTTACAGCCTCGCTGAGGCGCTGGAGGTCATGCGCCGCGACGCAGATGTGGGTGGTGGCGCACCCCCCGCAGGTACCACTTCCGCGGCGGAGGGACAAGAGACCAGCGCCGGCGGCGACGATGGCGCGGGCATAGATCGCGATCTGTTGACGCAGATGATCCAGACGCTGCTCCAAGAGGCGGATACACCACCGCGGGAGGTGGAGGGTGTGAGTGAGGAGTTTTGCGATAGTATGATATACCCTCCTTCCTTTTGCCTTCCGTCCGTTGTTAACCTATTTATTGCAGTGCTCGACCGTGTCCCCAAATCGTCCCTAACAGCCACCCAAACCTGCCCAATCTGCAACAACCCCTTCCTGGAGGATGAGTACCCGCTCGTCGTCCAGCTCCCCTGCCACCCGACGCACCTGTTCGATATGGAGTGCGTGCGGCCCTGGCTGCGGCTGCGCGGGACGTGTCCGCTGGATCGGGTGGATTTTGCGAAGCAATTACGGGAAAAGGCGGAGGCGCGGAAGAAGATCGTTGAGGAGGATGAGGAGGAGGAGTGGGATGGCATGTACGGGTGATTTCCTGTCAACATAAACCAGATACCATTGGCTTCATGAGCAAGAAACAGTGGAAGAGAAAGCGGTTCCTTCATTAGGCGGTCTGATCATAGGGGGTTAACAGGAATTACAGCAAGGTTTCATTCAGTTCAATGCATTGCAAAGCAATATACATGCTACTTCATGTCTTCGTATCTATAATGTGGTCCGGGATTCAGCCCAGCATCTAATCTAGTCGTGGATCAACAGACCACCATCCTTAGGTCGAATCGCCAGCTTACCAGCCTGGTCAATCATAGCCTGAACACCACTGCGCTCCAAAACACCTCCCTCATCCTTAACGACCTCGCGCGCCTCCAACTCCTCAATCAGCCGCTGGTTCTCGCGGTTGCCCTCCAGCAAGAACTTCAGACACATAACAGCGTGCTCTTTGATGTAAGGGTTATGCGCGTCGAAAGCCGTGCAGCAGAGGATCGCCTCGACGCCGCCATGTTGCCGGATCTGCTCTTGCACCTCGGGACATTTCCAGACAAGTGACGAGAGAACGAGGACGACGAGTTTCTTGAGATTGCGCCATTCGAACTCAGAGGGGTCTTCTGAGATGGGTGGGGATTCCGGGCGGGAGTCCACGCTGGCGGCGCAGGTGTCGATGGGGTCTGGGTCGCTGGGGTCGTAGGGCCGCTCGACGGCCACGGGGGCGGCGGGGAGGGCAGACTCGGTGGTGCGGGGCGAGGTGCTGCGCGGGGGTGGGGGAGGCGGAGGGACAGAGCCAAAGGATAGAGAGTTGAGCTGGCCCTTGGGGATGCTGGCTTCCAGCTCCTTAATGAGGGTTACCAGGTCGTAGACAATCTCCCATTTCACGAGCAGGTTCTTCCAGTCGTTGTTCTCTGTGAGCACGGCGAAGAACTCCAGGAACTGGTAGACGCCTTCGTACACCCGTTCCATGTCCCACAGATTCAAGGGGAAGTCCTCGGGCAGGGCCATGCCGTCGCGGATCTGGCCTTGCAGGTAGATCAGGGCGCAAGTTTCGGGGATGATGTTACCGCGGAAGATGGTGAAGATGTAGCGCACGGTCAAGATGTCGACGCGCGATAGCGGCGAGGGAATACGCTTTTGCGAGGAGCCGGTAACCGGGGATGGGGAGTACTTGGAGCGGAAGATGTGGGTGAGGATTTTGATGACCACTGCCTGCGCGGGCGAAATGATGTCCTTGGGCTGGCCAAAGTCCGAGTATGCGTGGGACATGAGTCCGTTCTTGAGCACGGCCTCCATGATCTGGACCATCATCTTGAAGTAGAGCTCGTCGTCAGGGAGATCCCAGGCCGCAATAAAGATCAAAAGCTCGCGCAGCAGGTTTCGGCCCGTCTCCTGGGTGAGCAGAACATGACACCGCATGGCCTGCATGTTCCGAGAACCATTGCGTTCGCCTCCCTTCAACCCAAAGCTGTCGACGATGCCGGCCTGGACAATCATAGGCAGAGCTTCAATCTCCGCTGGTCCCAACACAAGAGGAATATCGGTCAGAAGGCCACGCTGTTGGTCTCCTGGTCGACCCCGGTAGTCGTCGTCCTCATCGTCTTCTTCCTCGTCCTCCTCGATACTTCCATCAGCGATGGCTTCCAAGCTGCGCGAGTCATCGTCGCCCACGGTCCCTACATCGCCGTGGTCATGATCGTGATCATGGTCGTGGTCATGATGGTCGTGATCGTGGTCATGTTCGTGGTCGTGATCGTGGTCATGTTCGTGGTCATGGTCGTGGTCGTGATCGTGATCGTGGTCGTGGTCATGGTCGTGGTCATGGTCATGGTCGTGATCGTGATCGTGATGATGGTCATGATCATGGTCGTGGTCGTAGTCCCCATCTGGATCACCGCCAAGCTGGGATGACTCCTGCAGCCGTGCCATAAGTTCGTCCTTGGCTTCTTGAAGCGTCTCAGCCGCAGACTGCGCTGACCGTGGCATGCTGGTGTCTTCCTCCGTGACCGGCGCATCCACAGCAGCAAGCGCACCAAACTCATTGAGGTCTGGCATATCAGCCCAGCAGATGCGTGGGTAGCCAGCAGTATAGCTGCGGTCGATCGTCAGAATCGGTCGCTTACGCGGCGGTTCATCTTCCGGAAGCGCAGGCGGGAGATCGCGAGCGCGGTCTTGAAGATCGGACCATCCATCCACCTTGGCGCCCAGGATAGCCGTCAACGCAGCGCGGATCTCCTTGACTTGTATCGGATCCTTGCCCATTTCCTGGATGGCGGTCAAGTCTCGGCCTAGTAGTTTTTCCATGTGGTCCTTGATATTGGCGAGAAGCAGCATTGCCGCCTCTTCCTTGATCGTGGCTGGCTCCCGAGGGAAGTTCGAGATGGTCTCCAGTAACAAGTCCTCGGCGGTCTGGTCATACAATGCCCGGATGGGAGGGTTCACCACGCGTTCTCCAGTCTTTACGACGGGTGCCAATCCCTCAGCGCGAACACTGGTCTGGTCCAACGGCTCCTTGGGCTGAATGATGTTTGAGTCACCAGTGGAATGATACCCAAAAAGATCCAGCCACAGCACCATCTTCCGTTGTTCGTTATGCATGATGAAGTTGTGCAGGTATTGGAGGCAGGTAATCAACAGCCGCTTGTACAGGTTGACCACTTTCTGCCACCGTTCTTCATTTCGTGCATTTGTTTCTCCATCGAAGCCACGAGCCGTTACGCGCACGCAGGTGTCTATCAGGGCAAGAATCCTCTGGTCGAACCCTTTCTCCGCGGCAAGGTTCTGTGCTTTCTTTGTTGTTGCGAGAAGGTTCCGCGCAATGGTGCAGAGGTCATTGAGACGCTCGATGTCCTTGACGAGCGAGAAATAATGGAACGCGATGAGGTTGGAGGAAGAGTGGTCGTAGTTTGCCGAGGCAGGGTTTTTCCACGCAAAGGACTGCGACTCGAGGACGGGGATGGCGTTGGTGAGGACGTCGGTGAGGCCTTTCCAGATGTCTGGCGACATGCCTAGATTGTGTCTACACAAGACTATTAGCGCCGACAATCGCGCTGACAATCATAATAACTATGGGGTACCTACCGAACATCGCTCTCCTGGTGCGTCTTGTACAAGATCTGCTTTCCGGCGGCCAGCATGTGCTCCAGACGCTTGTCGTCGATCATGCCTCGAGTCTCGTAGTGGCTCAAAGTGCCGGCCAGGACGACCTTGAGCATTAGCTCCGCCGGAGTGCAGCTGGGTTTGACCTCCGCCATTCTGCCTGAGAGGGTTGGACGTGGCAGGGACGAAAGGGCGTGGGGGAGGAAGAAGTTGAGAAGGTCGGGAAAATTTCCGCCCGCAGAATTTGGTCCCGCCATTCGCTGGGATCAACTATGTACTGTCTACACAGCTACACTCCGGACTATGCAAAAGATCCATAAGATTAAATTCATTATCATCGTTATTGTACAGAAAATCCCATGGCATCTCGCAAATTGAGCCAAAATCCCATGTCATAAATATTGTCCACATCCCGCATACTACGCAGTCGCCTCCACCGCACATCCACCGGTGCATCAGGCCGACCCTGATGGGCGATCTGGTTGGAGGTAGATGCTAACACGTATTCGCCGCGTGGGGGTTCGTTGTCGGTGACCAGAATCTGATCGCTGTGGACCGGCCAGTCTGACGGCGACGACAGGCCAAAAACCTCATTCCGGTTGGCCTTGTAGACGAACCCGTCGAGAACATCTTCCTTCCAATCCGACCACTTGGAAGTCTCGTTGGTCGTCATGCCCGCCCAGACGAGATAGGTATGGTAGACAAGAAACGCGACGGCCAATGGGGCCGTCATGAGCATCAACAAAAACACCGCCCCGATCTTGGGATCAAGGGTAATAACTGACGTCCAGACATTGATGTGTGTTATCCAACTCTCCCGCATCTCTTCGCGCACATCGAGCGACACGTACTGCTCCAGGGTCTGGCAGAGCAGCAAATAGCCAAGCACGGAGCCGTAGATCAACAGTACGGAAAGCGACAGCAGCAGCAAGAGGAAGTAGGGGTAGTTTTGAGCTCCGACGCAATTCATCAGCCACACGCAGTGGTGGTCATGTCTTGACACGCAGGCACGGCAGATGCTGCAGTGTTTGCTACGGGCCGGTTTGAGGAAGCGGCAGGTGCTGCAGTGATTCCCTGGGTGGAAGAGGGCCCGGTCGTAGGGATATCGCTTCATCTCTTCCTCGTGGTTTTGCGAGGTGATAAAGGACTTGGTCACCACGCACTTGTAGAGGAGCAAATATGGTATGATGACCACGGCGAGCACCCAGGGCTTGTGAGAGCTGGAGAGCCGGGGCCAGGCCGGTGGCAGGAAGATATACTCGCCAATGAAGAGCAAGGACAAAAAGAAAATCTCGACCAGAGTTAGAGTGCTCGTCATCTGATGGGGGTGTTACTACTCACCAAGACTAATGGATGATTCTCATTCAGGACATAACTGCCGGATCGTTTCCAAAGCCACACCACTCGACCCCCGAGCAGGCGAGAGTCAATGAAGCTAATTCCATTGGGGATATATATCCACAGGGTCCGATGTAGAAACCCCACGGGAGTTTTGCTGGGACGAAGGTTAGTTGTGCTTTCACCACCACTTGGGGCCGTCTCACCGGAACAGCGGCAGTCTGCCGAAGAGGGCAATGAAGATAAACGTTGATATCCCCAGGATGACCAGGGCCACAGTCCGAAGCGCTCCCATTCTGACTGGGGGATGAACGATCCCAGTTACATGCTCCGAAACAGAACCAGACTGGGTGTTGATGCGGCTGCCAGGCACCGCGCGGTCATGTGATCGTGTCCCGGGCCCAACCAAGCTAGGCCTGCATTCATTCGCTCATTGATTCCTTCATACCTCGACTTCACTTCCAGAACATCAACTGACCAGGGATTGCTAGACAGACCAATCTGCTCGACTGGTCGCGTCTGTCCAGAGAATGTGGTACCGGGACATGTGACGCGTCGCAGTGAATCGCGAGTGAGCTTGAGACTCAACATGGCCGCGCCATTGTCCAACTTGTTCAACGGAACGCGTTTCTGGGTGTCTTCGTATGTCTCCAAAAGAGGCACGCTGAAGGAGTCGATAAAAGTATGGTTTCCATCCTTCATGTCTTGACCATCAAGCTGACCCTGACCTAGCTTAACGGCGGCCTCGTAGTGATAAGCCCTAAAGATGCCGACATCAGATTGGTGGATCCCGACAAAAAGGGCCACGATGTGTCTCTTGACACGTAAGGTCACTCTTGTCACATCATGATAGACTCACTCTTACTAAACTACCGAAATCAGCTACTCTTACAAGTGGGTAGAGCGTACCCTCGAGAAAGGCCGGCTTGAGCCTTTTGAACCCTACCGGGTTCGGCCCTCAGCGCCGCGTCCAATGGGTGCTTCTTACATCGCCACAAAAGCCACTAGAACAAGCTACTCGCTTGAAGATGACCAACTCCTGTTCGACTGGGTTGCAGCGTACAAAGAGGTCACAGGTACGGAGGGAAGCGGCACCGGCGTATATAAAGAGCTCGAGAAACATGTATGTGTGAGTGTACACTATAGAAGGACCATTGTTTTAACCGTCATTTCTGTGCAGTATCCCTGGCATCCCTGGCAGTCCTGGCGTGCTCGCTATGTCAAGAAACTTCTGGGCAGCCCTCGTCCCGGGGGTGGTGAACCGAGGCCAATTGAAGAGCTACACCCAGTCGGTTCTAACCCCCCGATGTGGGTAGCCGTTCAATCTCGACAAGAACTACAGCCACAAGAGGATCCCTTAAGATATCCCAAAAGGAAACGCCTTTCTACTCCTGGGCCGTCCAGTGCCGTTCCAACTGATGCCGACCCGGCACCACCTCCAAAGCGAATATCTGTGGAGGCGACTATATCAACTACTGCGCCGGCAACGCGCGAGTCTCTACATGGAATCCGTGAACCCAGTCCGCGATCACCGAGTCTGGTAATACCCTCGCCGCGGAATTACCATCCAGATCCTACTCAACCCGCTGCTGCTCACCCTACCCAGTCATCACATGCCGTCAAGGCCGCTACAACCCAGAGCAAGCCCCCATCAAATGAGCCAGCGACGGCAGCAGCATTTCTGCTAGAACTTCCTTTCTTCCCATCCCCTCCAGAGCCTGAAGAGGACGATGAGGAAACCGTGGACGAAGACGAGGACGAGGACGAGGACTATGAAGAGTGGGTCGATATCCACGATCTCAACTCATGGATCGGTTCACGAATTGCAAGACGCGGCGTCGATGAATCCGAGGTGATAAATACCTTGCGTTGCACGAGCATGAACCCCATAATCGCGGACAAAGTTCTCAAACTCGTGGCTGCCGGACAGGACATTCCCACCGACATGCGCGGGTTCTGGACACCACAAGACGACCAGTCTCTCGAGGGAGGAGACAAATACGGCGTCGAGCGCGTGCTGAAGAAACATGGTGACGAGGCGGTCACTGCCCGATGGGAATATTTGAGCATGGCGCGG
Source organism: Penicillium psychrofluorescens (assembly GCF_964197705.1). NCBI lineage: Eukaryota > Fungi > Ascomycota > Eurotiomycetes > Eurotiales > Aspergillaceae > Penicillium > Penicillium psychrofluorescens. The sequence continues at coordinate 2,110,250 of NC_133440.1, forward strand.
GGATAAAGGACGGGTTTACGGCTTATTATACGTCTCATCTCAGCCGATAGCAATGGACGAAGCAACGACGCATGTTCAAATCGATGTTTTCAATTGCCCAGAGGGGCTACGGCGCCTAATGTAATTTGAACAGCGTAATTGAGATGGCAAATAATAAGGCCATGTCCAATTCTAGGCTTATCCGACTGGCTTGAAATCACTATGTTGAAACCGCCATGTTTCTAGACGGTGCACTAGGAAAATTCCCAGACCTCTAGGGAACCTCACAACGCCGAAACCAAAAGGCCACTCAGGGTTGTGCTCAGCTGTACTCAGGAGTGAAAAGCGGCATAGGGTGAGCATTAAAAAGGAGGGGAAAAGGAGGGCCAAGACGTGCCGACCATTATGCGGTCTGTATAAGCACAGCAGCGAGGTGATACGCTCAAGTTTCCATTGCATTCGCATCCTTTTCCTCATCTCTGTTCTGTTCATTCTTGTTCTCGTTCTTGTTCTCGTCCTTGAAAACGCTAGACAAAAATAGTTAGCAGCTCATCTCCTAGCTCCAGCAGATTCAAGACGTACAGATGTGATTCATAAAACTTGAGCATCTTCAGAAAGAAACAGCGTTAGCAACATTATCACTCGAGCTATATCGAAATCACAGTATACCTTCTGCGGACACTTCTCGTAGCAACTTTGAATGGAGACCTTCGTCTGCTTGCCATTGGTCCACTTGAGAAAAGCAAAAAGAGTGTCGGTGTCCGGATCGCGCACAATCGTATCCACGCTGTCGACTTGCTTCTCCCAGCTTTTGGCCTTGGATACCCAGTTCAGGTCGCTCTCCTCGCTACCCTCCTCTGTCTCCTCCTTCGGGGATCGTTTGCGCCGCTTGATTGGCGAGGGCGGTGATACCAGTGACGTGGCGGGCTTTGGATCGGTCATGGTTTTGCGCTTGCGTGCTGGGCCTTTGGACGGCTTGGGAAGTGGCTGAGGTCGGCCACCGATTTTCTTGTAGTACTCGGCGACGATGTCATCGGCTCCCTCTCTGTAGGGATATGTGAACACGGCTTCAATTGAGATAGCGAGATATAAAGAGCATACAAAAGTCCCTCCTCTGGCTCGAATGTTTGATCCTCGGGTTCCTCGTACCCCTTCCACTTCACCAAGAGTTCAAGCTCGCCCTGTGGCTTTGGTTAGCGCGCGCGGGGGAGGGTGCCATTGGCGGGGTGTATGTGGCATACTTTGACAAATTTATGGTCGAGGATATCTTCAACGACATATCTATGACCCTATTAGGAGCTTTGAAGTCGACCAGAGATCCAACGCCGCGACTCACAGTCCTTCCTCCGAGTCCTCCTCCCCCTCGCCATTCTCCTCCGAGTCCTCCGACTCAGGCTCGGGGCCACCGTGTGGGATATCGCCGAGATCCTCATCGTCGGATTCGAGGTCCTCCAGGGCAGCTGGGAGTGTCGGTCAGCTTCGACTGCGCTCGCGACGCATCCAGGCGCAAACACTCACGCGGCATGGTTCCAGGGGAGGAGGGGGAAACGAGGTGAATCAATCGTTTGAACAGCTTGGCGACTGGAGGCGTACACCTCGGGGCACTGGATGGGGGAACAGCAGAAGGAGAGAGCAGCAGCAAAAAGCTCACGCGGAATAATGAATGATGGCTGAATCGCGAGGCGCGTGAATAAAGGCGGAACGAAAGGGCAGGCACTAAGTCTGATTAGGCAAGCAGCTTTCGACTAGCCCGATCGGGTGTGTGTCTCCAGAATTTCATCCCTCACTCTTCCCTCCACCACAACGAAAACAACTCCTCGACTACTGCGTTGTTCTGCCACCACTCTCCTTTCTTCGCTCTCCCTTTCTAGAGCTCTCGCTGCGGAATCGTTTCTCCTGCCAGGTGGCAGCCCGCCGTCAACATGGCAATGCGTACGCCTCCCTCATCTCATGCCCCTCATTCTTCTTACCGTGCGGTTACTGACTGTTGGACTGAACAGAGCTGGATCTATCTCAAGGTGATTACCATTCGACGGCCAATTTTTGTGATGGCGACTGACACCCGCTCCAGCCCAGATGTTGAAGGATGAAAATGGGCGTCCGTTCATTGTGGTCCGAGAGTACGTGGGATGCGCTGCCCATCAACTATACGTTGCGCTGACCAGTGGATTTTCTATCATACAGCCAGGGGAAGAAGAAGAGAGTACACGGCAACGAGGCCGTCAAGTCGCACATCGTTGCTGCCAAGACAGTGGCCAGCATTGTCAAGACGTCTCTGGTAGGCAGTCGAACCTGTGCTAGGATGAGCAACCTCTGATTTTCCGCCATATAGGGTCCCCGCGGTCTCGACAAGATTTTGATCTCCCCCGACGGTGATATTACGGTCACGAACGATGGCGCAACCATTCTCGGTCAGGTACGACAGCACCACCCCTTTTCTATCGTTCGCCGTTGGTGTTGAGCAATATTGATATCTGGGGTCTTGATAGATGGAAATCACCAACAACGTGGCCAAGCTGCTGGTCGAGCTCTCCAAGTCGCAGGATGACGAAATCGGTGACGGGACAACGGGTGTCGTGGTGCTGGCAGCGGCCATGCTGGAACAGGCCTCGGAACTCATCGACAAGGGCATCCACCCCATTCGGATAGCAGACGGATACGACCAGGCCTGCGAGATTGCCATCGCAGAGCTTGATAAGATCAGTGATGAGATCCCCTTCTCCCGAGACGATACCTCCAATCTCTTGCAGGTTGCCAAAACCAGCTTGGGCAGCAAGATGTATGCGCCACATCCCCTTTGCCTTCTTGATCCACGCTAAAAAATCCACAGTGTCTCCAAGTCTCATGACCAATTCGCCAAGATCGCCGTTGATGCCGTGCTCTCGGTTGCGGACCTGCAGCGCAAGGATGTCGACTTCGAACTGATCAAGGTTGACGGAAAAGTGGGCGGCTCTCTCGAGGATTCGCTGCTTGTCCAGGGTGTGATCGTCGATAAGGATTTCTCGCACCCTCAGATGCCCGATGAGGTCCAGGACGCCAAGCTGGCCATCCTGACTTGCCCGTTCGAGCCCCCGAAGCCCAAGACCAAGCACAAGCTGGACATCACGTCCGTGGAGGAGTTCAAGAAGCTTCAGGATTACGAGAAGAACAAGTTCACGGAGATGATCCAGAATCTCAAGGACTCCGGTGCCAATCTGGTCATCTGCCAGTGGGGTTTCGATGACGAGGCCAACCATCTTCTTCTCCAGAACCACCTGCCTGCTGTTCGGTGGGTTGGTGGGCCCGAGATTGAGCTGATTGCCATTGCCACAAATGGCCGGATTGTGCCGCGGTTTGAGGATCTGAGCGCGGACAAGCTGGGCACTGCGGGTCGTGTTCGTGAGATGACGTTTGGAACCACGAGGGAGAAGATGCTGGTCATTGAGGAGTGTGCCAACAGCCGGGCAGTGACCGTCTTCATCCGTGGAAGTAACAAGATGGTGAGTTTTCTAACATCTCCAGCAAATCATACCAGTGGCTAACTTGATCCACAGATCATCGATGAGGCCAAGCGGTCATTACACGATGCCCTGTGTGTGGTGCGCAACCTCGTCCGAGACAACCGGGTGGTGTATGGTGGAGGTGCAGCGGAGATTGCGTGCTCTTTGGCCGTTGAAGAGGCTGCTGTCAATGTGCGTTGCCTACCATTTCTCTCTCAAGACTCACTGACTGATTTTTCTCTTTTCTTCTAGAGCCCCGGTATTGAGCAGTACGCTATGCGCGCCTTCGCCGATGCGCTGGATGCCGTGCCAATGGCACTGGCCGAGAACTCTGGTTTGAGTCCGATTGAGACCCTGGCATCGATCAAGTCGCGTCAGGTCAAGGAGAAGAACACCCGCTTGGGTGTTGACTGCATGATGACCGGCACCAATGGTAGGCCATCCTTTTCCTCCATAACATTCTCCGACTAACTTTGTGGGTACAGACATGAAGGAGCACTTTGCCATTGACCCGCTGATCGGGAAGCGCCAGCAGCTTCTGCTCGCGACCCAGTTGTGCCGCATGGTCCTCAAGGTACGGTTTCCATCAGCTTTATTGTGAATATTGCTAACAGATCATAGATCAACAACGTTATCATCTCTGGTGATGACGACCAGGAGTTCTAGATCATTCGCGGAGAGACTGGTAGCAGTGTAGTCGTCAAAAAAAGGTCTTACTTATTGGACCTTATGTAAAGCATGGTTTCTTCCATAGAAAGTTATAGTTGGAACGAAAAAGGATTGATGATCTCTCATACCGAGATGTCCCTAGATCTATTCAAGTGGATATTTATATTTTCTCTATAATATGGAACGCCACTATTATTTTTAAGATTGCTATTCTCCGTCTGTTCCAACAGTGATGTTCAAAGAATATACATGTAGCAGTGGATATATATTTTAGACCTCGGAACATGCAAAAGATACTTTTGCTTTAAGCCATACTTACCCATAAAACACCTTCTACGAAGACATTTCTTGCAATGCCCAACGAGAGCAATAGATCAATATTGTATCGCACAACTCGCATACGTATTAGCCTATACTGCCCCGTAAATGCATGTGTACCCGCACGACCTGATGTCAGACAATATGAGGATATTGGCTTCTTGTACGCTGGAATATATTCATGCGGGCAGATCATCTTTACGGACTAATCGGAGCAATAGAGATTCATGAATGCTTGTGAGAATGAGCTAGGGTTATCTGTGCGCTTGTCTGTGTTCACGAGGGCCAGCCACCGCCGTGTCTGCCGAGGATGAAAGGAGGGACGAAAGGGAAGAGAAAGCAGCCTTGCAGACCCTCTTTCTGGGGATCAGTCAATTCTATTGCCTCATGCGTACCTCGGTCAGTATTTAAGTTCCCCAGGATTTATCATAGGTTCACTCGACACTCGTGTGCGGTGATCTCACGACCCAGATGATCGACACTTCGTGCCGCGGCAAGTGGTACTGGGTACAAGGCTGGATTTATCACATTCACAGTATGGACCTACTAGACAAGACAATATCAGCCAACGGCATTTAATTATTTCTTTGCTAGTGGTATTGTGTACATTGATCTTTATACGTCGTCATGAACGCAGAGCCACAGTTTGAAGATCTACACACGGATCCTACTTGCGACGAGATTCACTAGCCGAACCGGGAGCTATGACGAAGTCATTTGTTGCACAAGTATAGACAGACTCAAGCTATCGGAAAAGCTATGACACATCCAAGTTAATTCACCCACAGAAATATCTCGATAAGTGTAACAGCTCACCAAGCCGAACTCTACTTACTCCCGCGACCATTTCACCCGGTGAATGAACCACCGTACATACATCGCGCAACACTACATTTTACCCAACCTATAGGACTCCGTGGAAAGAAAGACAACCCGTATGGTATAACGTATAACGCTTGGCAACACTCACCCACTCGGTATAATAATCCGACTAGCAAGTCCAGATCGAAATGAGCAGCTACAGAAACGAAAGTGTTCCACCATCTTCCGTGGAAGTCGCCATGTGAGTAAAAGCCGTCCGTCGCTCTGTTCTTTTAAGGAAGGAGAAAAAAGTCATCAGGAAAGGCTGCTTGAACTGGTTTGAACCGTAAGCTTTTCCAAGCCCGAGATCAGGGTTTAGCCTGGCCCGGCTCATGGTTTCACGGGAAGCATAACCCGATTCCCCGCGACTCGTGGTTCATGAATTGGAAATCTTGGTGGTCACGGCGACAGAAGGCTGAGACATGTCCAAATATCTAAGAAGAAGTGATTGAGAATCCAGGAGAGCGAGCTGTATGTATATGTTCTAATCCACATGCGATACTGCAGGTCTATAGCTCGTAATCAGCAATCTTGGAGGTGGAACATGATTGGGAGCCATCAATTGATTTAAGACGTCAATCGAGAGACAATATCATTAGGGCTCAAGTGGAATCGCTCGGGAGATAGTTACGAGAACACAAGTTCGATTTCATGCAGCGCAAAAAAAGAAAACATTCCCAGGCTGGCGCTGTGCCAGTCGTGAATACCGCGACACCCGACCGAAATTTCTTGAATGTCAAGTCAAGTAGGTTAAACTTCGAGCTCATTCACATCAACCGCTCCGATACCAATCCTTCAGTGCGGTGTGACAGCAGCATCTGAGAACTCCTATCCGGGGGACAGTGTTCAATTTTCGTCGTCCAAGCCCATATTGCAACCGGTGAGACCTGGTCTGTAGCTTCAGTTGAAAATGCGCCTACTGTGACCCTGTGTGCGAGTGGTTCTATTCTTGGGCACTCCTCTCCTATCCTTCGAATTTTTACCTGGGTGTGGTCCAGATGACCTGCGGTGAAGATAGGGATTCCATGCGGGACGGGCGACGGAGGGCATCAGCCTCATGATTGAGTCTCGGGCTTCCCGCTCTACCTCCATCACATGGCGCGGGGGGCTTATTGACGTGGCTGCGTTCTGTTCGTAGGCGCCCGGGTCTCAGGATCTCTCTTGACGCCCTTCATCCCGTCTCATCTCTTCTCGTCTCTACTTCGGCCTGCTGGTGTCCGTCACACGACTGCCAACTCATCAAAAAGAAAAGAAATAGGACATGGTAACGTATTCATTCCGCAACGGACGATACGATACTCTTCTGCAAAATGCGACCGGATACGGATCATTTTATTTCTTATGTTGTCTTTCAGGCCGGATGCGGCGGAAACAGTCTGGGGTAGTAAACAAACAGGAGGCCCCGGATTGACTATTGGCATCCGACTGGCACATGGTGTTATTTTTACGAGTAAGATTATCGTTTCCGCCCTATCAACAAAGGGCATAACACAACAAGAAAGGGATCGACAAGCCCTGTAAGCCATCGAGCGTAGCGAGACTCATTTTTCGTATTTCGTTCGCCCGCGGACCCGGACGCAGACCCGAAGCCCAACAGGCGCCGTGGCGGACGGAGAAAAAGCCAGGTGACAGAACCCGGAGATTAGGCTGAACATCCCCCGGGCTCTGTGTTTAAGCGTCATGTGTCAGTAAACAGCCGTGTGTTCTTTTGACGGGCAGAAGGCAAAGGCGCCCAATAAATGCAAATAGCCATCGTGCCACCCTGATCCATCTTGAGTTGGCGCGTCGTGGCGCCCGGCAAAAGTGTTGACGGTCTAGAACTTTACCCCACGGATCAGCCGTACATGGGCAGACAAAGACCCTAGGCAAGAGAAAGACCCGTCGATGTCAAATCAGATCAGCCACAATCGCGCCGAGAAACACCGACTCGTTTTCCGTCAGCTGTCTTTGATCGCCGCCGCGAATCAGGGCAAGGAATAAATCTGAAAAGATAGCCGCCCCTAGTCCAATAACATGGTGCACCTGGCCCGAAATAGTTGCTGGTGCTGGGATCATTGGCGGACCTGCAAAAACTGGCGGCTCGTGGCGTTGTTTGTCTGACGAAAGAAAAAGCAATTCTCAGTGTGTGAGAGAGACTGAGGATTCGATTTGACAGCTCTGGGAAGGGAGGCTGACTCTAGATCACGACGGCTGCGTGCATGCAACAACTGTATGGAGAGTTAGTTGGTTGGTAACCAACCAACCAGAAAGCAACCCTCCATTGGAGTGGCCGATCCGTCTCCCAGCCCCTGTCTGGTTCCTTTCCGGGTTTGGGCAAAGAATCTGGAGTGAGTCTGGGGGAGCAACGTCTGGCCGGATCGGGGGTATAGAAACACCAGAAACACGAAATACCAGATACTGTAAAAACCGACACAGCTTTTTTTTTTTCAAACCCATTGTCGCCCGGACTAGGAGGCTCTGCGCTCACATTGTCGCAGATAGAGAGGGCCAGAGCACATGGACAAAATTATACAAATCATCCCTTGGAGACCAAAGTCCGTGTACCGGGAAGTGGGCCCGCAGCTGTCGGAGAATGAACAGAGGCATGCTAGGGCTCCCAGATACCCGGATACATGCCCTTCCCTGCAGAATTCAAGGGGAGAGAGCTTACCTCACATATCAATAAACAAGGAGAAACACAGGGCTGGATCTAGAACATTGGAGGCATGCTCGGCGTGAGTGTGACTCTCTCACGCAAAATTGTATATCGAGGCTTGAGAGTAAAACAGCAAGTATAGGGCGATGTCGAATTCAGCAGAAGGAAGGCTCTCTTGATCACCTATGATACATGTATTGCATTGGGTATACCCCTACGCCTTTCTTCATATTGATCGGGCTGAGGTGAAACACAGATAATAAAGTACAAGATGATCGGCCGGAAATGCAAATCTTCCTTCCGGCTGGATTGCAAGACAATTGAATCATTAGACTAGTCAGTCATTACACGATTTGAATAATTAGACTAGTCAGTCATTACACGATTTGAATAATTCGCCCGGCCATCATCGCTGTGTCATTCCCTTCATGCCTTACGCAGTACACGGGGGAGAGTCGACAAGTTTACCCCGGAGTAAACAACAAAGGAATCTATGGATCACAACATACCTTCTTGGTATGAACGCATCACAGCAAAGGCACCACCGATTAACTCTACGATCCCTCGATCGACCGCTCAGCTGACCAAGAGTCTAGAAGGGCGAGCGACCAAACTATGCGCGGATGCCGCCTCCGCGATCCCCGGATTGATGCCCCTTGCGCAGATCTGGGAGAGAGATTAGCATACAGTTTATACCTTACCGGGGAGAGCGGGCCGGTGTATATATGGCGTGCCAGATGAAAGGAATGTGATTATTGACCGGAGATGCGACACGAAAAGAAAAAGCATTGAAAACGCTCATTTGTTGATACGAATTAGGGCTGTCACATTTGATCGGTGGGGTGGCGCGGCCCGCCGAATCCAGGCACCCGGAGACCTGACGGACTCAGGGTAATGTGACAGCACTGAGCTACCAATTCATCTACCCTACGACAATACAGTAGTCATAAAATATAACGATTAATAGGAACTCTCCGTACGACGGAGCTGTCTACTCCTCCCATCCCTACTACTGCTATTGGACCCCGCGTCAGGTGATGCCCTCGTGACCGCGTGACCCGTGATTTGCCACTATGCGCTGTCTTCCCCATCAGCTGGTTCAGCTGGACTGCCTCGGCTGGTTGGAGCTGGAGCAACTAACTACGACCCTCGCCACAGCAGCGACTGGGTTGTTCTTCATCGACTGGTACTACCCGAATATGACGAACGGTCGTTGTGCAAGGTCGGCAGCTGAGAAGGATGACTGACATCCAATTACCCCAGACCGACTCACATCACATGATGGATGAAACGTGCATCTTGTGTGACTCTCCGACCAGGGGGGGCCACCAGAGGATCGATCGGCCCCGTCCTTGCCAGTCCCCCGGGTTAGCGGCCGCGAGAGCTCTGGATGGAGAGCCTTTCCGTCAGTCCGGAGCGACGGGTAAATCTTTGGACAGACTTCCTATATAGTACCTAGTGTTGGGAGAGCTTGTGACGGTGGCTCCGTTTGGCAGGTGCTTTCTAATATGTATGTCGGTACAGAGACCGAACTAGGATGTGCCCTTTCGGAAGACACCAAAGGAAACAAAAGAAAAAAGGAGCGGTAAGAGACAAGGCTCTTTCAATCTGCCCGCCACATGATGACGCCCAGCAAATGCCTCACCGTTCGAGATTCATCTATGAATATATTATCATTAATTGAGGCTTGAACACTCCTACAACGTGGCGTCCCGACCTCTGCTCGCTGCTTGAACGACCCTTCCGTGACTAGAATAGACAACACAGCAATACTATCAGCCGGACTCTCCAATGGCCAACCAGCAAGTGCGACAGTTCCTATTCCCTACAAGTCACAAGCAGTAAAGAATCTGAAGCGCCTTCTAGACGGAAACCGGCCGGGCCTAGCAATACCGGTAATGACCGTTTGGTATTTACGGGTGCTCGTGACACACTGATTTTTCTCACCGACCCTCGGTAGGATCGTTAATAAAATCATTTAATATTTTCCCTTTTGGGTTCTTACCGTACCGTACATAATAATCCCCCTCTCTGGCTCTCTGTCATAATTATCGGTTTCGGTTCCTCTTCTATCTCTCGTTCCTTCTTTCTCTCCCTCCTCCTACATTCACCTCTTTCACCTCGCCTTCCATTCAACCCCCCCCCCCCATCTCCCATTCCCATCCGCCCTCGCTCTCGTTGTTCTCTTCTCAACCCTGAACGCGGCAAATATCCACCTCTGTTCGGTCGACCCACTCGCATTACGCCTCCGTTCCGATAACCTCCGCCTCAAACCCACTGCCAGATCTCCGCATCGCCAGTGGCGCCCGGACAGAAATTTGACGGGACTCGACGAATTCTCTCTTCTTCACCCCTCTCTTGACAACTCAACTCGTACCCAAGCGCTCAATCTTACCTCCGGCGCCAGACACAATCCAATTTGCTGCAAACACTCTTCTGTCAGCATCTAGATCCAGTCCTTACTCCGATCTTGACGTGAACGCCGCGGGATTCGAAGAGATTTTTGCACCACCGCTCCTCAGCGCCGTACGATCACTCTCGGGGGAGACGGCGACCCCGGAACAACTCCCACACACCCCAACAATCGACAGCAAAGGCTCCCGCCGTAACTGTGGCGTCGGTAGAATGCCTTCGCGTTTTACAACACCGGTGTTAACGGTGGATGCGGATAATATCCACAAGGTGGACACCGCAAATGCACAGAGCCTTCATGGCATGTGGATGGGTGAGATCGACTCGGATTGTCTTTTGAAATGCGAACAAAAAACTGACTTGGACGCAGTCTTCTCAAAATGTGCCGACTATATGGACCAGGGCCGTCGACTCGAAAACCTCAGCTGGCGCCTATGGACTCGCGAAACCTTCTGTGTCGAACCTGAGAAATCCAGCGATACCTCTGTGCTCCCACTCCTTCGCTCGGAAGCTGGGGAGCCTCCGGAGCTCTCCGCTAGTGTCGAGTCGGCCGCATCCGATCAAGCAGAGCGGATAGAGGCTCACATCAAACGACCTAAATGCCAGGACTATCGACCTGCCGTCGTTCGTGATGACTCGATCGCTAGCCTAGGCCGGGGCAAGGAGAAGCATATCACCTCCCTAGACCTGGAGCGCATGGTCCTCAACATCAAAGAGCGGAAAAGCCTAGAACCTCTGACCGCCGTGGTCAGCCCTGCGGCTCCCGTGGTCGACATCACTCCACGCCCATCCTCTACTCCCACTCCTTCTGTTGTTTCGACCGCAAAGCAGGTTCTATTCCCTCGACGACCAATTCAAAAACCCCACGACTCGACTGAATCATGCTCGACCACTGCCCCGGAGGGCAACGACGACAGCGATTCGACGCAGGTCACCGCGTCCGACACCAGTGTTTCGTCTTCGGGAGTTCTCCCCTGTCCGGACCTAATGAAATCCCCTAGCGTTGTTCGTGGATTCTCTCCCTCCCACATCTCGTCGTCTTTCCGATCGCAGGCCAAGCTATCCGGCGACTCTAGCCCCTCTCGAGCTACCACGCAACTAAAGCCATCGCCACTCAAGAAGAAGGGCGGAATGTTCACATTAGGTGGTTCGTCCGGTGACGATGATGAGAGCTCTTTTGAAGATCGCATGGTTACTCAGGACAAGCCTACCGCTGATTCACCCGCGGTGGCTAGCAAACCCAGCCCAGCCAAGAAGATGGCCTCGTTCAGCGACCAGGTTACATCACGAACTATAAGACACCCCAAGAGCCCGATCTGCATGGACGAAGATGCCATCGAGACCGATGACGATGTTTCGGAGAGCGCTATCGAGGATGACGAAGACTCGGATTGGGAAGACTCGGTGACGGAGAGTGGGCGGTCCAGCGTGGACGAGCGAGAGCGACCAGAAATGTTCAAGCGGGTGGATTCCCGGCCTAATTTGGTATCACGGCGCTCGCTGCTTACAATGATGATGCACCAACCGGGACGGATGCAAAACAACGCTTTCCGATCTAGTCCTGCGCTACAGCGCTCGCGCCTGACATCACCTAATGGCCCATCTATTCCGGCCTCCCCACCGGAGAACGACGAAGAGAACTTGACTATGCGCGGCCCCGACGTTCCTCGATCTAAGCCCATCGGCATGAAACCGCCAGTGACGCAATCGCTCGCGCATTCTCCACGCACCACTCGACGGAATATGCTTGCAACCGAGCTGACCGAGTCCCTTCGCAAACACCTCCTTTGGGAGCGCCAACAAAAGAGCGCAACCGCCAACGCTTTCAAACGCCGACACACCGCCCACGACATGAAGAACCTCCAGGAGTATCCAGACCCTCGCAGAGCTCAAGCCGAAGCCTCAGCTGGTGTCGGGCCGAATGCTAATCCGGGCGGCCAGGCCAAGGACAAAGACCTTGCTAAGAACGGCTCTTGGACAAATTACACGACTGATTATGGGCCCTGGGAGTACCATGTCAAGGGGTGGTGATTTTTTTCTTTAATTTTTGTTGGACTGTTCCATGTGACAATATCCACGTACGATTATGAACCTGCATTTGCATCAAGGGCGCACACATCTGGATATCTGGGTTTTATGTTTTTTGGGGAGGCTTGGGCTGGTGTTATCCTTACACATTCACTGGGCGCCGGCCCTGCATGGATCTCATGAAAAACCTACTACTACTATTATTTCGTTATCTACGATATTAATTTTCTTGTACAGCCTCTTCTTAATTTCTTCTCGGGTCTCAGGTGAAACGAACACACATTGGGGGCTTAATGCTGCTTCCTGTCTTGCAAGAAAGATTCTTGACCCCAAAGTTCCCTCCACCCCAAAAAACAATACGGCAGAAGGATCCGAACTTCTTAATGATGATGACTGCTGCAAATGCGCCTCTCGTTTTCTTTCATTGCAGTATGGCTGTTTGTCGATACCAGATTTGTATTTCTTTGCTTTTATCGGGATTTTCAAGGCGTTGGCTAGTTTGGGGTCGAGACCGCATCCAGCCACCACCATCCATGTTCGATCTCTTGATTTCTTTCTCACATGCTATCTCCCTGTGTACGTTAGATAATTACTACTACCGCGCGCTCCTACAGCGGGCCAAAAAATTAATAAGAATCCAAAACTTGGAATGGGCACGACTCGCATGCAGAGTCATACCTAAATTCCTGCTGTTAGTATGTAGATGTGAAGTGAGGCTGGCGCCACGCAGGAAAGAATAGCGGTCTGGGCCCCCGAGCTCTCCCCATTGCGCACTGATAGCTATATGTAGACCCTGTCTAGCTGTGGATCTCTAGAGGTCCGTAAAGGGTTTCCCGGCGCATTTATCCCTGCTCATCATGTCATCTTCTTACGAGGTTGACTCAAGCCGCCACGGGCGTCTGCAGCGCATTATCTGTGGCGCTGACACGTATGAAGAAGGAGGGTGGTGGTGGTGGTGGTGGTGTGGGGAAGGAAGCCATGAATTCAAGATTTCTTACCAGTATCTGTATCTATCATAAGCAGGAAGCAAGCATGGCCCTAGCAGGGATTTATGCACTGTAGGTATAGCTACATCCCAGTTCGAGCTAGCTAACCAGTTCAGGTAGTTAGTTAGAATTAGTTACGATATGTAAATCGGACCTGCCTAAGAGGGACATCGCGAAAAAGGGCAACAGTCGTGCAACAATTTAGAACCAACCGATCCTTCGGTTGGGAAGGGGACCCAGACCCTCGATGGCCGGGCACGGTCAGCTGAGAACTCCCTGCGGATTGTGAATCTGTACCCCCGGGCCGGGGGTAGGGAGAGGGGAACAAAAGTACCTTTTGTTGATTGAGCTAAACTTAGCCTGGAACAAACAGGTTCGCGACCTGCCCTTCTAGGGTCCAGCCCCCGGGATCCCCTTTTTGAGTTCTAAGCAGCACTGATCGCTTCCACATGTCTGCGTGTCAGTCTATGACATCTTCTAGTCATCATCTTGTCTTTTGTCATGACTACCTAGACAGCGTGGTGTCTCCACGGGGTTTATCCGGCGTATGGAGTATGGACTGAGATGCAGGCAGAGCAAGATGGGAAGGAAACGCGAGGGAAGCGCCTTGGTCTCGTCTTCAAATACCCTCCACGCATCTTGTTACTATGTTATTAAATCAGAGTGGATTCATGATGCGCCCTTCGCCTGATTTTCGCGATCGGATTAAACTTTCGCGTGGATGGTGAGCGCGTGCTTATTTATCAACACAATCTGGCCGCGGCGATGGAGACTTCTCTGGTCGGTTTTACGACCCAATTCGACATCCGCTTCATACTTTCGCCGCCACAAATAGCTATGGGTGTGTTCTCGACGTACGGTTAACTATTATGCGAATCGCTGCACTCCAATTCGTCGCTACTTAGCTGCTCTTGGTTTGATTTGAACTTCTGCCAATGAAGTTAGCCTTGTCCAATGAATATGGAAATATGCAACAATATCCGCAGAAGGAATCCATATGTTGTAACTGCAGCTCTGGCTAGATTTGTCTGTCTCATCATGCATGTCATGGTGAGGTGGATGGTGGATGCCATCATAGTGCCCGTCAGATCCACCTCGGCCCCCAGTCCAGAGCTAGTCATGTGGTTCTCTTTCGGGCCATGCACATGACCGTCTATTACGGTAGTACACTGAGTTTCATCTTCCATAGTATGGGAAGTATGGGAACAACTTCCGGCTAAAAGGCATCCTGTAGTTTTGTCCTCCCCGAGAACTTCTTATTAAGTGACGTAATTGCAGAACCTTCTTTATTTTGGTTAATCAAAATAACACTCTTTGGAGTGAAGGGCTATGTTGCATCAATTCGAGGAGTGTGGATCCCGGATTGTGCTCCAGAGTCTAAGAACACTCCACATCCATCGCAGGTTCCTAAAACGCCCGACAGCCGTCTCGGTTTTAAGAAGTGTTTCCTCCACGAACTTTTACATACATGTACATGTATATGCTCAACCTGGCATGGCATGTCGGCTTGTATCCGAATCCCCCCAACACCGTCGTAGGGCTTATAAAAAAAGAACATTGTAGCTAGAGAGCTACATGCACATCGGTCCAAATGAACGCGGTCGCAGTGGTAACTACGTGAGCTAAGAAATCAATGCGCGTCGCGATCCATGTCTGAGCGCGGCTCTGCAGAGCCGCGCTCAGACATCGAAGTTGCGTCCAGCCACCTCCACGGAAACGAAAAAGGCCTAGCCAGTTGAATTCGGCTCGTTTCTGAAATCTCAGCTGTGTTTTGTCCTGTCCTGTCTATGCTGAGCCTAGTTGGTGGATTCGCAGTGGGCCTGCCAGAAAACGGGGATCGGGCATGATTCGTCGGAAATTCCGACGCGTTTAGTTTTCGTCTCGCCTCACCGAGTACCAGTATGTTTTTCTATGAAATTAATGTACGTTGATGACCATTGGATCTTTTTGGTTTATGAGCGTCGGGATATTGATGCCGTGCGTATTTGGGATGTACGTGCATAGGATCAACACACTTGTCCGAATTGACCTGTCACAGTGTTCCACAATTTGGCATTGCTTTGGATTTTCGCTGAAAGGATTTGGCTTGTTGATCTGTCGGCTTGATATCGCCCTCTGCGGTCCCACAAGTCTTTGACAGGTCTGCGAAGGAATCGGCAAGCCGAAGCCGACTTTATAGGGGTCAGTTGACGGTCAAAGAATGAGCCGGAATTCAGTACAACTTGGTCAATTGGGTTGCATCTGTATACTGTTTGTCTGCAAGCCATAGTTCAGTTCCTACTTTCTTATAAAAATTGCCTTTATCGTAGGTGTTGATTGTGCGGTATTTACCTGATGTCATCCGCGGTCAATGGCGAATCCTTTGCTTCTGCCCCATCCTACAGCCCGACGAGACCAGGTCAGCTGAACCCCGAGTGAGCTGGGCGTCAATCCCGAATAACAAAAATAGTAGCTGGATGACTGATCCCTCAGCCTTTTCGACGTTTCTCGGCATAGTTACCTGCAGAGCTCATCAAATCACGTGTGCCCCGCCCTGGTCTGGACTCTTCTGGGAGTAGACTGCTCCGGCGAATCAGAAAATACAGGTGGACAGGCTTCAGATTCCCACCACGAAAGCTGATTGCATCATGCCCTGCTCACGCTGATGATGGAGCGAAGATTTCCCGAGCGACAATCCCGAAGCACACAGCCGTGGTCAAGAGCGCCGCACGCCCACGGTCTTCTGAGCAGCTTTTTTTGGAAGTGTTCTGGAAGGGGCGATCCGGCGAACCGCAACGGGTTTAGCGTTGTACGAAACCCATTACATACCTGACTATACCTGACAGTGATCCACTGATTCGGGTCTTTTCGCGCGCGCCACATGGCGCTGGCCGAAACGAATGAATGCTTTTGTTCGGTCTGTCCGGGGCAGGAACAATTGCTTTCGGACGATAGTTGATGCCACGATATACAGCTATACATCCATACTGGACCGATGTGCTCGAGACATTCTTCAATATTCTCCCGGTTCATATTAGACCGAATCCCGGGGCTCTGGATGCCGTTGTAAGGTCGCGGAGGAGACCGGGGTGTGAAACGATGGGGTGCGCCACTCTCCATGTGGAAGGCCGCTATCGAAGCTAGCACAAACTTTCCCCCGCGGACTGCTCGGTCGGAACTTTCCATCCCGATAATGGGATCTTCCCGGTTCTGATTTCATGCAACATAACTATTGGCTATAGTCTGCGTGTCTCAATTGCCGCCGTTGTCATAACCTCTCCCCCTTCCCCACATCAGCAGAGGAAATAGTAAATGTCGGTGTAAACAAGCTCAGATGCCACCCATTTAGGATAAAATCACCTGAGTGATACTGGCTGTGGAGCCGATGTTGCATCCCGATCGAAGTGGCTTGAGTTCTAGAAAACATACCCCTCTTCTGCGGGTGAGCGGAGAACAGAATAGTAGCTCAGGCCGCCGCACTAGGCTCTATTGTTGGGGGAAATGATGCAGGGTTTATCGGAAGATAGCGGCAGAACTATGGAAAGGGTAACATGACCGTTTAGGGCTGAGCAGGGGTTTACTATGTGGCCGATGGCGGGGAGTTCCGAGAAAGGGTTTCATGGTTGGATATGATATACTGTTGATGTTTTCGTTTTCTAGTCCAACTAGCGTCAGGCAGATATGCTGCACGGACAGCCACAAGCCGACCGGGGAATCCATACAATGAATTTCCCAAAAGATTAGTCGCTGACACTTTCACATCACATCTATCGAGTCATCGGTAACGTATTTGCCTTTGGTAGTCTAGCGCTGACTATCCGGTCATACGTACATGTAGGGTGTATAGAGCGACTGATTTCCCTTGATGATGGGGTTCAACTCACCCGGAGAATATTACGCCATCGTCATCGCACAGCAGGGAATACCCAGATGCCAAACAACGAGCGTATCACCGAGGGAAGCCGCGGAAGTCAACAGCATGGCAGTGCCCAGTCATGCCAGCGACGGCCCTCTGCTACAACCTCTGCAAGGTGTTTTGAGAAGATTGTACATTGATCGCTATTGTTGTTCTCTGGCTTGTGGCCCCTATTGATACTAGTTCGAAGATGTAGGTGACCAGATTGGGATTGACATGAGAGCTCTCGATTTTGATGCTGGCTCTTATAGGCAGGAAACGTAGGCGATAAGGTTGGGTTAAAGACCAAATTTACGAACATAACGCCCTGGATGTCAGTACCTAAGGCACGGTAGAATGTTGAAAAAGTAAAGCTCCAAGTATAAAGATCAATATAGCCGCCACGCAGCCCAGGGAAGGACGCGATGCTGGAGTAGATGTGCCCATAAGATGGGACCCAAATTATTTCAATCCTCAATCGAATGACTCGCCTATCTCCGTCGATTGTTGCATACACAGTAACTATGGATCATTATCGATTGCAAGAGCCGTGTAGACTGAATTACTCAAAATGAGTCAAAACGTGTTAAGACCCGCACTAAGCGGGCGGGCCCCGCCACGAGATCCTCGAGCTTTCTGCACAGACGACTGCTATATTGACTATCTTCACCATTTGACTATATCTACTGCTACTACCACCACCGCAACTACTACCCTACTTGATTATTCACCTCCAGCACTTCTTCCCTTTCTTCACTGTCACGTGCCCCCTCCCAGTCACCCGATCTCTGCGTTGGCAATCCGGCCCCGATCGACTGCCGCCCTTCACCATGTCAGTTGACGCTCACCGTAAGTCGTCATCTCGTATCTTTTTTTATCTGGCGGGGATATGCACTTCGCCCCTTGACGCACAGGGCTGGTCTTCTCGCCCCCCACCACCGGGCACTGAGCGGCCCGCAACCTTTTTGATCACACGCTCACCACTATGCTAGGGTCAGAGCCGCCGTCCTCTATGAGTGATGACTTGTCAGCGGCTCAGTCGCCAGGCGTTCCGGACCCAGACAGGTCGCCTCGCCCGCCCCAATCACACCCTCGCAAGCCTATCAAGTGCCGCTTTTTTGCTTCCAAAAAAGGTAGGTCCTTTACTCTTCTGCAGGATGTACCAGGCGTATGTACTTGTCCTGGTATTTCGTATACGCCTGGTGTTGTTTTTCACAGTATACACGTCTGGCATGCCAGTCGGGGCCATATCGTAATGAGAGCGTTACCAGGAGGCCGTTGCTTGGAATGTCTTTACAAAGCATCTCAATACTGACTCTCGTCTAGGATGCCGTACTGGCGTAGCTTGCCCGTATGTTCATGATGTTTCTTCTGTGGCATCAAAACAAATCGCGTCTGAACAGCGGTCTGGACCGGAGGATGACGCTCAACCTTCCGTCCAAGATGTAACCGCCAACATCCGAAATTTGATTGTGGGTGGAAATCAACCAACAAGTACTGCCCAACCTCAAAGGCCCGTGTCGAAAGTTGAACAGACGAATCCAAGAGAATTTCAGATCAATCAGTTGAGGCGGCGCTTCCGTCCTCAAGAAACTGATGATGATCTGGGATCGACTCTGACCTTTGGCTTGGCTCCATCAGACCCGGATTTTCCTTTTGAGCTGGAAAGCTTGCAATGCGTTCTTCATGTCCCCTTTTCATACCCAGGGAAAGGGCGACCCGCGCTGAAGGTCACGAACTCTGATATGGCACCCGGATTCCAAGAAAATGTTGCCAGAGGGTTTGATGACATGGTCGACTTTACTTTGCGCACAAGTGGCCAAGGGAATCTGCTCAATTGGATGAAGGCTCTGGACAGACAGCTCGAGCGGTTACTTACAACCCTCGAAAGGGGCCCGAAACTGACATTTGTCCCAAATATCGGTGCCAGCTCTGAGGCTACAAGCTCTGAAAATGCTCAAATCCGACTTCCAGTATCGCACACCACAACAGCAGCGCCGACGGTTGCAACGAAAGCCCCAAAATCAAAACCGCCACCTGTGAAACCCACCTACACAGCCGAAGAGAGAGCCCAGGCTGAGAAACGACGGGCAACCGAGACCAAGCAAATTGAAGCTCGGTTGGGAAGACTTCCCATGTTCCAGAAAAGGCCAGATGGAGTCTCTTTCATCGTCCCCATTCAGCCGACCAAGCAAGACCGCCTACCTCGAACACTTCAAGCTGTCAAGACCGTGAAGTTGCTAGTTCCCCACCTTTATCCGTTGGAACGAAGCTTTATTGAGATACAAGGAGTCGACAGCACCGAGGCAAGATCAGCGGAGGTGGGATTTGCGCAATGGATTGAGCAAAATTCTCAATTGAATCTGGTGTCTCAGATCAACTATTTGGCCAGCAATCTGCATAATTTTGCCAAAACGCCACTTCCCGAGGAGCGCGAAGATGTGCCATTACCGGTCTTACAAACCGTTGATGAGCCCACCGAAGCTCCACCTGTCCGTGACGGTCTGGCGGCAGACACAGAAGATCGGCCACATTTGCACGTCATCCCTCGCCCGCCTGAATGGTCTGTTCCAGATGGAAATAGTGACGATGAAACGACAGAGGAATCAAGTTATGACGAGGATTCCTTCGAGGAAGAAGAGGAGGAGGAAGACGGCGGCGCACCTGTCCCTGCAATCGTGGACAAGCCTCCTGGCAAAGGGGTTGCTCTGTCATTTCCTTTTATGGAGCTGTATGGCATTGAGCTATTGGAGCTTACCAATCTTTATATCACGGTCAAATGTGAACGATGCAAAGAATCACTCGATGTGAAGAATGTGCCGCAGGCCAAGGACGAGAAGGATGTTTCGCCAAAGGTGGAATCTTGCAGGAAATGCGCTAATTCTATGAGCATTGGTGAGTCTAACTAACTAGCTACTTTGCGAACCGGAGGCTTATTGAGTTTATTCCAGCCTTCCGGCGACAGTTGATGCATTCTCACTCCAATCGCGCTGGCTACTTGGACCTAGATGGCTGCACTATAGGGGATCTTCTTCCAAGGTGAGCTTTTTGTTTCTGTTGTTTGCTCAATAGCTAATTCCAGGACAGTCATTTCATTCCAACATGTTCCGAGTGCTCGACTGTTTATCCGTCTCCTGGAGTGTCGGCTGTTCGTGGAGAAAGCGCTATGGCGATTTGCCGACACTGCCATCGCAAGATGGGTGAGCATTTGCATGTTACAAAACTTAGTCTATTGCTAACTCTAAAATAGTCTTAAAGATTCCAGAAGTCAAGTTCCTGGTTGTCGGGACTGCAGCGGGTGAGTCAAACAGATTAAGCGCTGAAACGACTTCATTCTAACTCGTTTACTTGGTAGTATCTGGCCGCGGCGCTCTTCCATTAAAGAAGAAGGTCAGCAGCCCCGTCAACGACATTCGAAGATTTTGCTGACCAAAATAACAGCCCAAGGAGGTCCTTGGTATTGTTGCTGGTCAGGAGCTGCCCCGGCGTGGCCGCTGTCAGCATTACGGGAAAAGCTACCGCTGGTTCAGATTCGGCTGTTGTGACAAAGTCTTCCCATGTGACAGGTATGAATTAATTGGCAATTGACAAAATATTAGTATGAGCGGACATGCTAAGAGGTATAATAGATGCCATGACACTGAAACAGACCATCCCAATGAACACGCAAACCGCATGATCTGGTATGTTGACCTTTCTCCTCGATGGTAAATAAGTATACAACAAACTAACCAAATTCACAGTGGCTTCTGCTCCCGAGAACAGATTTACAGACCTGAAGCCTGTGGCATCTGCAGAGCAGTCCTTGTCGGTAAAGCGGGCAGCGGATTCTGGGAAGGTGGCAAAGGCACCCGAAACCGGGCCCTGATGAGCCGGAAAGGTATGTGTCTGTCTAGGATGATACGAGAATATACACTGACAGTCTAGATCCTCGGAAATACAAACGGCGAGGGGCAACAGTTCCTGGTGGTTCCTCATCGAAAAAGAAGTGATAGCGGAGCACAAGTTCGTGTACTGTACTTGCTGGTCCAACATCATATCCAACCTTGTCTAAGTCAAGCAAAGAGATGGTACTTAGATCAAATTACGTGATGGTATTGAGCAATTTACATAGAGATGCGCTAGATGCAATCGAAAGGGAATACAAAAAAGCAATCTGGGTCAAAGCAACTCTTTTGTCCCCATCAAATCAGATTCCCGCGCAGCTCCTGCTCCCTCTCAATAGCTTCAAAGAGGGATTTGAAATTCCCAGCCCCAAATCCAGAGAAGTTATGCCTCTGAATAATCTCAATAAACACCGTAGGCCGGTCCATGAGATGCTATACCACAAATCAGTCACCCATTCAGTCCCAACTATAACAACCGGAATTGATATAGAAACAGAAGAGACACATACCTTAGTAAAAAGCTGAAGCAAATACCCGCCCTCGTCAAAATCGATCAGAATATCCAAACTCCGAATCGTCTCAAAGTCCTCGTGAAGCACGAGCCCGGACTTCTTCAACCGGGCCTGCATATCCGTGTAATACGTCTCCGGCACTTTGATGAACTCGACGCCGCGCGCTTTCAGATTCGTGATGTCGCGGATGATGTCGTCCGTGAGGAGGGCGATGTGCTGCACACCCGCCCCGTTGTAAAAGTCCACGTATTCCTCGATCTGGGACTGCTTCTTGCCCTTGGCGGGCTCGTTAATGGGCATTTTGACGATCTCGTTCGGGGATGCCATCACGATGCTCTTGAGCGCTGAGAACTCCGTGCAGATCTGGCTGTCGTCTACGCACCAGAAACGGTGGAAGCCGAGCGCTTTCTCGTAGCTGGATCATGGCTGTTAGTTTGATGACAGGATAAAGAAAATGGAGAGAGGGGGTGTTCTTACTACTCGCAAATCTTGTCCATCTCGTCCCAGTCCTGATTCCCAACACAGTGATCAATCCGCTTCAACTGCACGCCGGGCAAGAACTTCTCCAGAGGGTCCTCGGCCCCTGATTCAGAGCGATACCCCGGCATGAAGACACCGTGATACTCACTCCGCTCGATGAGAGTATGGGTCGTCTCTCCATAAGTCTGGATCGTAGCGACCTTGACACACCCACCGGCATCCTCGAGGATCTTTGGCTCCGAGACGGCCTTCGCACCGTTCTTGACAGCCGCGTAGAACACGGCTTCGACGTCATCCACCTCAAACGCAACGTCCTTGACCGCGTCGCCGTGTTGCTCAAGGTGTCGATGCATCTCTTTCAGTAGCTCTTGCTCCTCGGCATCGAAGCGCTCGAGTTGGTTCAGCGAGCGCAGTGGAGATGTCAGGATGAAGGTGATGTCGCCGTTGCGAATGACGTGCGAGCATGTTGCCCGGCTGCCGGTTTCTAGGCCGCGGTATGCGACCCGCTTGAATCCCATGCGGGTTGTGTAGTAGGTTGCCGCTTGCTTGGCGTTGCCGACATACCAGTGGACATGGTCGTACCCGCGGTAGCTCGCCAGTGACGAGGAGGTCCCGTTTGTTTCAGAAGGGGGAGGGCTGGTTGAGATGGCTGAAGGAGCCATTTTTGGGTTCTCTGTCCGGTATTCCTCGAAGTAACAAGTTGGTGATACAAGTTGGTGATGGAGCTCAGTGATGGGACCCTGGCTAAGTCTGGCTGCAGAACTGCACCTTTAAGTCACATCCAAATGGGCTGCCCACAGTAGCCGCCACCATGACTCGGATATTCTGTGAAGCTGGTGGTTCATACTACGGCTGACCACGGGTGTTGGGAGATACCCGCCGGTTGCCGAGAATATCCGCCATATTATCATCGCGGCATCACCACTGAATTAGTTGTTGCGCTTCCTCTAACACCACAATCAAACAACAGAATGGCTACAACTAAGCCAAACCTCACCACAAACGACGCGGCGGTCCTCCAGGCTCTCTTCGACGCCGAGTCCTCGCCGTCATCCGGGGTGGTGATCGACCCTTCCCTCTCACCATGGCCGTCAAGTGTATCCATCTCGGAACAAGAGTTGGCGTCGCTCAAGGAGCGCGAAGCATCAATAATCCGCCAAATATCGGGCGATAATCCAACCCGAGAAATAGTCGAATCTGCAGTCGCCGATTTCGATGCTCTCATCGAGACATACCCAACCTATCCGTCAGCATACACCAACCGCGCACAAACACTGCGACTCCTAGTAGACATCCAAGAGGAAAGCAAGACCAAAAATACAGACTCTGCCTCAGACGACACCCTCTTCACGTCCCAATCCAGCTCCCTCGCCACCCGTATCTTCAACGACCTCGGCCAAGCCATCTCCCTCGCCACGCCTCGCTCCCCTGCAGACCCAGTCTCAAACACACAAGCACGACTATTAGCAGACGTGCACACGCATCGTGGGTACTTGCTACTAAAAGCGGCGCGGGCGAAAAAGAACATAGTGGGAGAGAAAGAAGAGACCGGGAGAGGGCCGGAACGACTGCGCGGACTGGCCGCTGATCAGCTCGAGGAGATGGCGAGTCAGGATTTCTTTCTTGGGGGACGGTATGGGAATAAAGTTGCACAGCAGTTAGCGGTGCAGACGAATCCATATGCGAAGATGTGTGGCGCGATTGTGAAGGAGGCGATGAGGAAGGAGGTTGAGGGGTGACTTACTTGGATTAAACATGATCTATGCTGATGGATTCCTCTCTAAATATCTTGGCCTACAAAGCTACATATTCAAAACAATGTATATACGGCAAATCATATTTCTGCTGTCTGCACTTAGGACAACGTAGGTAGAATAATCTGCAGGACTTCGACGTCCGTATCGGCAGAGAGAGCAACATCGTGGGTATTCCGCGTCAGGCGGATAGCACTCTCTTCCTGAAACGTCACCACTCTACCTCCCGCCTCCGGCTGAGATCCAACACCCTTCCCTTGTAGCACGTACAAAAGCTGGGTCGCATCCTGGGCGCGAACAAGCCATTCGTGCCCAGCAACGATCTGCACGATCTGCACGCACGTTTCCCGCTCAGTGAACACTCCAAGGGTCTTCCTGAAAATCCCCTTGCCAGCATGGGTGTATGGCTTCCAGGCGAAACTCTTCGGCTTGACGATGACCGGTTTATCGAATCGAGGCTCGGCGTATACCAGTGGCCGGTGGTTAAAGTATTCCCAGAGCGATTCATAGCCATCTTTACCCTCGGACGCATCACCGTCGTTCTCGGCATAGTATCTGCCTCCTTCGAAGCGGCCCTTCTCTTTCAACGCGGCCTGCGCAGTCGCCAGTTGGTCAAACGACAAATATCCTTGCCCGCTGGCTCCGCCGAACTGCAGGACGAGGACATCGCGGTCTCCGCCCTCATCTTTCTGTGGTCCGTAGTGTACGGCTTCGGGATGATAGCACAGTTCGCCTTCGTGCAGTAGCATTTCCGGGCTGATGGAGACGTCATTCCGCACGGCGTATCGGAACTGGTCGAAGTTGTGCCTGTGGCGAGGGGAGTAGAAGTCGCCTTGCCGTGCTAGCGCGAGGTAGTAGTTCTCGGGCGTGCCATCTTCACCGCGGAAAAAGTTTTTGAAAGCGATGCCGTCGCCGCGGTGTTTGAGGGGCGGTGCGATGAATTCGAGGTCTTTGCCTTGAACGATTTCGATGTCCATTTTTGTTATGTTTTTTTTTATCTGGTTTGATTCCAAGAATTCGGTAGATGGGTTGTGACAAGTTGGAGCAAGGAAAATCGGTGGCTCAACGGTTGATATGTATCGGTTCGCATTCAATAGCTTACTCCAGGACGCGTGGAGCGGGGTCGTGGGTGCCTCAGAGGGACCCGGATTTTCTATTTTTGCAAGAAGGGGCCGAAATATGGTAAGCCGATAGTAAGCAGACAGGGTATCTAGGTCCTACGCTAGTATTGACTAGCTTTAATTTTATCACGTCAATATTCCGAGATACTCGTTCTTTTGCCTCTCGCAGAAGATGCACTAGATATATTTGTTGGATATCCGAAGAAGCCCTTTCGGACTATGGACAGGTTTTAGGGAACCCAACCCATGATCGCATGATCTGCATGAGCCGCCAGTGAGATCAGCTGAATCGTGGTAGGGTAGATATATAGAAAAGTAAATAAGTCTATATTTTTACAATAATTTACTTGCCAGATCACCTATGTATATTTCTCGATCCTCATCACTAATGGTGCTAGAGATTGGTCTCAAAGGTATCCCATATTGTGTTAGACTATTGCATAAAGGAGCATACACGCATCACTTTTTCCTTATATTGGTCCATGTCAATCAGGCCTTCTTGTCTGGGTTCACGAAATGCCGCTTAAGAGGCTTCCAACTATGCTCATTATATTCCTCCTGCACTTTCTGGCAGGTCTTCAATCCCCACTCCGAGACACCAACCATGAGAGAGCTAATAAAAACCCCGGGTCAGCACAGTGCATCGTTGATAGCAATGGAAGCCAAAACATACCTCTCAAACATGAACGCCAAGCTCTCATAGCCGACCTTCTGCGGCTTCAGCTCCGCATTGCTTGCTCCCTCAAAGGCAGCCGAGTCCGGCCCGTGAGCGCTCATGACATTATGCAGACTCGCACCTGCGGGCTGGAACCCACCGCCCGTCTTTGCGTCGTAGTTTCCGCAGATCAGACCCATGAACTCGGACATTGTGTTGCGGTGATACCACGGCGGACGGAAGGTCCCTTCTGCGACCAGCCAACGAGGCGGGAAGATAACAAAGTCCGCAATGGCGGTGCCCACATGGTCTGAGGGACCGGTGAGCACGGTAAAGATCGAGGGATCGGGGTGGTCGAATGAGATCGATCCGATGGTGTTGAACCGGCCGAGGTCATACTTGAACGGGTAGTAATTGCCGTGCCAGGCGACCACGTCGAAGGGCGTGTGGTCCTGGCGTGCAGAGAAGAGCGTGTTATTGAACTTGCTATACAGTCTGTACTCGCTGCGCTCTTCCTCGTCGTCGAAGGCAGCGACGGGCGCTTGGAAGTCGCGCGCATTGGCGAGACAGTTCGAGCCGATGGGCCCGAGTTCGGGAAGCTGGTAGTGGCCCTGATACAGCTCACAGATATAGCCTCGTACGGGGCCAGAGGGGAGGGTTACACGGTATCTAATAGGGGATTAACAATAAAGAATAGAGATATTATGGAAGAGAGCTTACCGGACACCGCGGGGAATGACGCAGATCTCATTCGGACGCAAGAGAATCCGACCCAGCTCCGTCTGGATATCCAGCACACCGTGCTGCGGCACAATTAGGAAATCTCCATCCGCCGAATAAAAGGCTTCCTTGCCCATATCCTTGCCGGCCGCGTAGAGTAAGATACCCATGCCATGCTTGAGGGTGGGGTCACCGGCGCCGGCAACCAGGTGTAGACCATGTACCCAGTCAACTTTCTCGTCGAGGTCAAAGGGGTTCCAGCGTAGCTGGTTAGGGATGTGGTGCAGCTTGTGCGATTCGGTGGTCATACTAGTGTGATACGAGTCCTCATTTTCAGCGGCGAAGTTCTCGTGCGCGGCGGCGGGAATGATGCGGTAGACCCATGTCTGCTTGTTCTCGTGGCGCGGCGCCGTGAATGCAGTGCCCGAGAGTTTCTCGGTATATAGACCATGCGGTGCTTTTTGCGGCGAGTTTTGGCCGATGGGGAGGGCGCCCTTGACGGCCTCGGTCCTGGTGATGGTTTAGTAGCTAGATCCCCATAGATGAATCCATGACACATACTCGTGGTACGAGTCGAAGCCCGTCTGATAGGCGTAAGGATCCGGATGGGCAAAGTTAGTGACGGGCATTGTTGGAGAGAGTGCTGTTGAAATTGAGCCCGTCGGTTACTCGCCTCTAATAATATCATTATCGTGGCAAACGGAGCTCCGCGATCGCGGAATTCATGATTGCCGGGGCCAAGCGGGGTTGTCTGGGTACGTTTCTCTACTTCGGTCTAGAAGGGTGCAATCCACACGCCCATTCCACCTCCGCCCTCATCGTGGCCAATGCATCTGTCCAACCTTCTACAGAACAATGGATTCTCAGTTTTCCTAGAATAATGATTCGAGAGTCATTCTATAGCTTTATCGCTCTTGATATTATTTCATTTACAGATCAGACGTGGTGGACGGAAAGAACGGAATAGCGTCATAGCTGCCCTACACCACACCCAATCCATACAACCCCGGAGCGGAGGGTTTCCGCTGACCCGGAATGGGCAGCGCAACAAGCCGCCGTTAAGTACTAGAATGCCACTTTCCTGTTTACATTATTTTCCGACGGTTCACACACATATACACACATCTATCCATCATGGCGTCGTGGCTCCCCATCCCCAAGAACTCGCCATTCTCACTGGCGAACATCCCCTTTGGCATCATCTCCACCAAGTCCGTCTCTCGCGTCCCCGCGGTTGCCATCGGCGACTATGCGCTCAACCTGAGCGCTTTCGCCTCGTCCGGCGGCTTTGCACAGCTTCCCGCCATCCAGCAGCACTTAGATGTGTTCAGCCAGCCCACTCTGAATGCCTTCGCGGCACTGGGACGCCCCGTGCACCGCCAGGTGCGTGAGTATCTGCAAAACGTCTTCCGCACCGAGACCCAGTTCCCCGAGGTGCTCAAGGACAATGCCGCGGCACAGAAGTCGGCCCTGCTGCCTCTGTTGCAGGTCACCAACCACGTCCCCATGCAGATCGGCGACTACACGGATTTCTATGCCGGTCTGAACCACGCTTACAACATTGGCGTGCTCTTCCGTGGGCCGGACAACGCCCTGCAGCCCAACTACAAGCACCTTCCAGTGGGCTACCACGGCCGTGCCTCGTCAGTTGTGACTTCGGGCACGCCTCTGCACCGTCCCCACGGTCAGATTCTGGCCAACCCGGCCGCTACCCCCAAAGTGCCGACGTTCTCGCCGTGCAAGCGCCTCGATATCGAGCTGGAACTTGCCGCCTTCGTCAGCACGCCCAATGATCTCGGCAAGCCCGTCCCCATCGAGGAGGCCGAAGACCACATCTTCGGCCTAGTGCTCATGAATGACTGGTCTGCGCGCGACATTCAGGCCTGGGAGTACGTGCCACTGGGCCCGTTCAACGCCAAGAATTTTGGCACGACGATCACGCCCTGGGTGGTCCTGATTGATGCTCTCGAGCCTTTCCGTACCTCCGGCCTGGAACCAGGGAATCGCGAATCTCTGCTGCCGTATCTGCGCGAGAAGCACGCGGCCAGCGCCTTTGACATCGCCCTCGAAGTTGAGCTGACCAACAAGGGTGGTAAGCCTACGACCATCTCCAAGACTAATGCCACCAACCTCCTTTTCTCCTTCCCTCAGATGCTCACCCACCACACTATCGCGGGCTGCAATATGAACACCGGTGACTTGCTGGGCTCGGGCACTATCTCGGGCACGGAGCCCAAGACCCAGGGAAGTCTGCTGGAACAGACTAATGGCAAGAACCCGCTGAAGCTGGAAGATGGCTCGGAGCGTCTGTTCCTAGAGGATGGTGACACGGTTGTTCTGCGCGGCGTGGCTGGCTCCGAAGGAAACTATGTTGGTTTCGGTGATTGTGCCGGCACCATCTTGCCTGCCTATCCGCTGTAGATGAAGTGAAATGTAAAAGAATGGAAAGTCATGTTGATGGTTCGTAAATAGATATTTCACAATGAATGAATTACGCAAATCACTGGCATCGATCATCCCATAAACACCGAGATCCTATTCCTACTGCTTCACTCTGAATTCCTCTGGCGTATCCTCCTGATTCCTCCAATGCCCCAACTTTACCGCACTCTCCTCTTCCAAACGCCGCACAATCTCTTTGACCACCGGATACATCTCTAAGTCCATACCCGCTCGCTCAGCACCCCAAGCCGCCGGGACCAGACACACATCCGCCAGGGAGATCTTATCCCCAACACTAAACTTGCCAGCCGACTTGGCAGCAATAGCCTCATACGCGCGCAGGCCATCTTCAATCAGACTCCTCGACCAGCCCTCCCGATCCGCGCCGAGCGGGGCCACGCGCTTCAGGATCTTGAGGTTCGTCACGGGCTGGACATCGCATGCAAGAATAGATACGAGACTGCGCACTGTAGCGCGAGTTTCCGGGTCTGAAGGAAGGAGGGATGTTGTGTTTGGATATGCTTCGTCGAGGTATTCCAGTGCAGCAAGAGACTGAGTAATTGTCACGGGCTTGGCAGAGGCCCGTTCAACCACGAGTGCTGGAACGGTTCCTGAGGGGTTGATTTCTTTGTACTCGGCGGAGGATTGCTCGCCTTTGAGGAGGTTGACGTAGACGGGTGTGAAGGCGAGGCCCTTGAGATGGAGGGCTATGCGGACCCGCGCTGAGCAGGACGAGCGGAAGTAGGTGTAGAGCGTGATATTGTCGGCCATGGTTGGACAAGTTGTGCGATGTTTAGCCTCTGTGACTGGCGTACGAGTTTATACTTGGAGTGGACATAGGCGCGGAACGAGTTCCGGGACTGATCTGGGCAAGGAGGAAACCGGTTTGCGCCGGTCAGGGATGCTCGGAGAACTTCTCTCCGGGGGCTATTGATACCAATCAATCTATTTCTCGTTGAAGGGTAAAAAGGGGACTCTTTACTTTATTCCGTCTGCTGTATATTCTTTCATATTGGCCAGCCCCATCGTAATCATCTGGGTGTTCCGGTCCGGAAACTCAACCCCCAATTCCCTCCGTGTTCATTATGGAGCCAATCAGCATGTTGTTGAATGACTTCATCGCCGCCTAGTAGGAAACTATCTCTATGTTTGCCCTATTGCACGTGCCGTTGAGACGATGGGCCGTCTAGTACTAAGGAATCTTCTGCTGAGCCCGTCCTCACGAATCTCATGTTTAGCGCAAGTACCCTGCTCCGATTATCGACATTAGATTTAACAATGTCGGAGGTGCGAATCAAACGACGATTGTAGTAGTATCATGTCGTGCATTGCATGTAAGCTCCTGCAGGATACCGAGGTATTGTGTACAATTCCGAGAGAACCCATGCTTAGCGATAGTTATATGGTATCTACATGAAGTACTGAAGTAGTATTCTGCGACTAATAGTTCTGACTCCAACACCCAATTTTGTTGCGTAAACAGACCGAGCCCGTCCCTGTTGCTGAACTGCTGAGCGGTCAGCATCGGATAGCGGCGGCTAAAGCCCACGCCCTCACGACCACCACATTGCAATCTCCAAAGCTCCAATTGAGTCTCGACCACCGAGCCAGACAGGCCGGTGACAGTGCTAGCAGTAGTGACCACAGTGGTTCTGCAACATACATCCACTCACTCTCCACACCGCGGAAGAATCCTTCACCAACTTCTCCCTGATCCAGCCGCACAGCGACGGCCCGTTGAGAATGAGCGACGGCACTCGGCCACCCCGCCCGGAACGGCCCTACCAGCGAACTTACAAAGCGTGCATTCCTTGTCGGCAACGCAAGGCCAAATGCGACCTAGGTACCGGGCCGGATGGATTGCCTATCGGCCCACCATGTGCGAGATGCCGCAGGGAGCTGAGGCAGTGTGTTTTTCCGGAGAAGCGCGCTTGGGAGAGGTCTCGCAAGCGAGGTTTGGTTTCCACTTTTAGTCTCTATGGTCCGTACCAACGGTGATACAGGTCGGTCATCTGAGGAAAATGATGATGGTGTCTCGCTTCAACATGCGAGGGCAGACTCACATACTCCTCTGGATCAGTCGAATATCCAGCATTCATATTATGGCGCTGCGCCAGAAAGTAACTCGGCCTATAACAATTTACAATCAACCCCCAGTGGCGCGCCGTACACTCCAAGTGCGACAAGTCCATTCCAGTCAGGATGGACCTTCTCCCGGCCTCAGAGACAGACACCCCTAGACTCACGAGCCGCAGAGCCCATTGCCATGGACCATAATAGACACACTGACAACTCCCCTTCACAATCATATGAATCCAATAATCGACACCGGTCTAATTCCAATCTGGCCAGCTCGATGATGCGGACGGTCGTCGCGAGCGGGAACGATGCATTGAACATTTTGTTCGAGGCTGCGACTGCGCACGACCAAGAAAATCACCGGAATGACACAACGCCAGAGTCAACTACTGGGAATACGTCTTTGAGGCCTATAAAACGAACAACTCCCAGGAACTACGACAGCCCCGCGGTCTTTGAGCCGATGCCCACGGTTAGACGCCCTGTAGGACTGTCCGATGCTGCAGGAGAGACCTTGGATATATGGAAAGCATGTCGATTCGTGAAACAGGGCTGGTTTACTGCTCGAGAGGCTGTCACCTTTATGGATATGTAAGCTCCTCGGGATGTATTTTCCATGCTCATAGCTAACAATACTGCCAGGTTCTTCAAGAACATGTCTTGGCTGTCCCCAATTCTGACCGACTTCTACGCCAATCATGATAATCACTACTTGCTAATCACTCGAGAGCCGGTGTTATGCTGTACCATACTCATGATTTCTTCTCGATATCATATTCTCCCCGGGGCCGGCGGCGAGTCCAGGAACTTTTTCATTCACCATCGACTCTGGCAGCATTGCCAACAGTTGACGATGCGACTCATCTTTGGTCAAGAAAAGTCCACCAAATCCAAAGTCCGCAGCCTGGGGACTGTCGAAGCACTTCTTCTCATGTCGGAGTGGCATCCTCGCTCCCTACATTTTCCTCCTGAAACGGACGGGTGGGATGACGACCTGATCTCTCCCGCCCCGAATTCGAAACATTCAGAGAACGGAGACAATAACTCCGAGAGCCGCTGGGTCGAAGATATGATCGAGCCCGCCAGGAGGTCGGACCAGATGTCGTGGATGCTCCTTGGATGCGGGCTCTCTCTTGCACATGAACTGGGCATTTTCGACAATGACGATAGCGACATGAACTGCTCCTCCGAAGAAGAACAGCAATGGACCGATCAAATGACCCTGCGCCGACAGCGCGTCCAGCGTCTTCTCTACGTGTACATCAACCAGCTCGCCTGGCGCATAGGATGCATGTCTCCAATCCCGCAGTCTCTCAACCACGCCATCCTGGGAGGCCGCCGACCCCGCGGACTCAGCCAGCCAGGCAACACCTGGCTCACGTTCATGGACTCGTGGATCGAGCTAACTAAGCTCGCCAAATCAGTGACTGACATGTTCTTCCCATCAGCCGTCTTCTCACGACAACAGCTGCTCACGGGCCGATATGTTGGCCTCCTGGAACATTTCCGACCGCTGCTCAACCAGTGGAAAGATAAGTACCTGCAGCCCCAAGTCCTGGACAAAGCATTTTACAACGACCTCTTCATCGAATACAACTTCGTGCGCGTGTACACCCACTCAGTGGGCATGCAGGCCGTCGTGGAACGCGCCGTGGCCGACACAGAGCCGAACCAGTTCGACGAAATGCGGCCTATGACCATCGACCCCACAGACTACGAATACATCCAGGAAGTCATCGACGGATGCTGCCAGATTCTGCAGAAAGTGACCCATCTCGCCGAGGCAGGGGCGCTGCGTTTCTCCCCTGTGCGAATTGTGCTGCGCATCACCAGCGCCTCGATCTTCCTGATGAAGGCGCTCAGTCTCGGCACGCGACATGCAAAGCTTCAGGAGGCGCTGGAGATCCTGGAAAAAGCAATCGACGCGCTCAAGTCCAATGCCCTTGACGACGTCCATCTGAGTACCCGCTACGCTGCCCTGCTGGACATGCACGTCTCGCGCTTACGGCGCAATCTGCTGGCATCGTCGAAAGTCATGAAAAACAGTCGAGGTACCATGCGGCGATCATCGATGGGACCTCCACCTTGGCCGGATAGCACCAGCAATAGCCATGCAGACCGTACGAATCCGATGGGCACGCCTGCGTCCCAGGAATTGACACCCGAGCTGGGGTTCATGCCCTCGTTGAATGACATGGCGGGTGACGAGTGGCTTTCGCTTCCATTTGATCCTTCCATGGCCCCGTTTGGGATCAGCAGTAGTGGCGGGCAGTTTCCTATGTATGAGGGGGGTGGACTAGATTTCATTTGGAATCTGCCGTCTTGAATAAGATGGGGGTGTTTTTGTATGATCTAGATGTTGATACACCATGCAGAGGTAAATAGATCTAATATTTATAGATCTAATATTGAAGAATTCACGATTATTATGGCGCTTACTATGCTATACATCAAGACATCACTGATGCATCTTGGATTACACTAATACAACAAACCGCCCACACACTACCAAATCTTCTTAGCAACCATCTCATACCGCTGCACATGGTCGATATTCATATCCCCATCCTTGTTCTTGTCCCGCTCCTCTTTCTCCTTGAGGCGCCGGAGCCCGTCAGGATCATCCGCATAAATCCATCGACGCCTCTCATCGCCCACTTCCACCATGCCCCAGCCTCCGACACGGCGACTGCCTTCCACAGCAAACCCGCGGTGGCGTGGAGCCGAAGATCCACTGGGCGTCTGAGCATGAGACGAGGAATTGGGTGGCGGGGCCTCGTTTTCAGACCCGTTCATCTTGCCATAGCGCGAGCGGGCAAAGGCAAGGAGGCCCATGCCCAAGAGGAGCTTGAGAATGAGCAGGACCACAAATCCGGTGATGACCAGGATGACGGTGAAGATCTGCACGGACTGTGCGGGGGTCGGGATGAGGTTGGCTAGGACGGTGCGGACGAAGGTATTGAAGTGCGCGGCGGAGGCAGGCAGGATATTCCGCAGACTCAAAGGCGGTCCGGACGGAATAGGCGCCGGGGCGTAATGGTCGTGGATGGATGAAAGGGAGGCGGAATCCATTGCGGTGGATGAAGGATGCTGGGGTAGCAGGGAGGTGAGGAACATCTGGTATGTTTGCACAGAGACCCTGACAAACAGGCAGGACAGCGGGATAACAGGGAGACCAAGACGACGGGTGAGGTTATGATCGCCAAAGGCATTGGTGTAGTAATCTTTGGCGAGCAAGTCAAGGAACCGGCCATAGATGGCGGGACGAGTGTTGTTAAACTTGTTGATGTAGGCATGCTTTAACCAATCCACAAGCATCTCCGATCCAAGAACCATCATAAAGGGGCCCAGAACTTGTGCCAGCGTCGGGAGGAAAGAATTGGCATTGCTCAGAGACGACAAGATTGACGAGGGAAAGAAGGTGAAAGCTTGGGGTATGATAGACGACGCGGTCCTTGGCGGTGTTGACAGAGGTGTGCTGTTGGTGGCAGTGGACGTGGACTGGCTGGAAAGGCTGGACCCAAACCCCATGTCACCAACGAAATTGAACGCCCCTTGTTCCACGATATTGCGAGAGGCAATAATGGTGAGCATCAGCCAGAGTTGGAATCGCTCCACGACGTCCGCGCAGGTGAGTTGAAAGAGATTCTCT
Source organism: Penicillium psychrofluorescens (assembly GCF_964197705.1). Lineage (NCBI taxonomy): Eukaryota > Fungi > Ascomycota > Eurotiomycetes > Eurotiales > Aspergillaceae > Penicillium > Penicillium psychrofluorescens. Next base: position 2,144,793 of record NC_133440.1, read on the forward strand.
TTCTCAAACTTGCGGAAGACGGTAGATTTGATCTCCACGAACTGATTTGACAAGAGTAGCGTGATCAGAGCATTCGAGTATGCGTTCACTGCCACGTTGAGTGTCATGACCTGGTAAAAGAGTGATATGGCATGTGTCACAGTATAAACCAGGGAAAGCAAAAATAGCCCCAAAGGACGGAAAATCTTGCTGCGTCCATCGGGTCGTCGTTCGAGGGCTTCCCGTGAGAAGAGACACTCAAGCACATCTTGCCCAATAGCAGCCAACAGCCGGTCACTCACTTCCAATACGTTGTAAATCACGTATAACTTGATGGCCGCCTGTCCTCGAATCCAGTGATACATCCGACTCGCATCGAAATACATCAAAGCACAACAAGTGGCTATCATGAGGAGGCCAGTCAAAATATCGGCCTTGTCATCGGGCAGCAACGCCGAGGGCATCGATTTCTGCCTTCGATGATGGTGATGATGTTTGCGAGCCTCAGAAGTGCGGTGTCTCCGTGAAGAGTCTCTGTGTCGATGTTTGAATTCTCGGTCAACCGGAGTAGATTCTGGCGCTACCGAGGAGCTAGATGCTAGTCGAGGAGTTACCTCGGGCTCGCTTCCACGTCTTTCACCTGCATGGTCCGTAGACGACTGGATCTTTCTTTGCCAGACTCGTCCAACTCCGTTGAGAACGAAGTTCCAGATAAATCGAATTTCGGCGTCGAGGTTCATCACCCAAGACTCGGCCAATATAAACAGAGCTTTGGCGAATCGAAGAGGGAGAATGGTGAATGAATGGAGCCACGAGTCGAGACACGCGAGGGCGCCAAACCAGAGCACCTGCTCCAATTCTAAAGGCAGTCGAAGAAAGTTCATCAGCCTCTCAAGCTTCACCTGTGCCGATTCGTAAGGAAAGTCGCTTGTTCCAGAGCGACGAATATACAACGGAGATGGACGACCCGACGCGAGCTCGAGCTGGAGGTATGTGGGTATTGAAACGGGAGGCAATGGGTATGACGGAAGTGGTGAGGACATAGGCGTCTCAATGATCTGGGGCGACGAGCCGAGATGGCCCTTGGACTCGCGATCCATATGGTTTGTTGTGGGCCGATCTTGTTTTGGCCGTGAAGCCCAAGTTTGTGTCAACCGTTCATTGTTCGGTGAAATAGGCAGTGGCCGTCGCGAAGAAGCAGGTGATGAAAAGGTGCGTGATGTATGGGGTCGATTTCGAACAGATGGAGGATTGGGTTGCCGAGTGGTCACTGGGCTTGCTGGTGCAGATGCTTCTTCGAGGAAGACATCTTTACCTGGCCGAGCCTCCAGCGCACTATCCGTGACGGTCGTCTTTGCGCTGGTAGGTGCTTGTTCGGAGTCCGGTAACTCGGGTCGAGAAATCACGCCATTGATATAGGTGTAATCCGAAACCACTCTTCTGCCGGACTTTGTATCTGGTGTTAAAACGCGGTAGGGAATCGAATCCGGCGACGACGTGAGTTCCTGAATCTTCGCTGGAGATAGTTTTATCACTTTTTCCTTTTCCTCGGCCGGTTGCGATGAGCCGTCTCCGGTCAGCTCTGTCAGGGCTGCCGTGATCTTTTGGCCTTCCAAAACATCCACGACCGACGACCGACCAGTATCCGTTGTGTCATCATGGGTATGCTCGACGAGGATGCCCAGACCCTGGTCCGGCGATTTCGCTGGCTGAAGTTCTTTATGTGTCCCATTCGTGGAGTGCCAGTTCGACGAGGCTTTGCCATTGGCTTCGAGGTGGTCCTTCAAGTCGAGATCTCGGGTCATGATGTCCTCGTCTGCGGGAATATCGGGCCAGGCTGAGCTTTCCATGTCCCGTGGAGGCGATGACGTTGCATCTTTCCCAGAAGACTCCGTATTCCCATTAAGTCCGTTGTCCAGGTTGTTCCCAGCAGCGTCCTGACTGCCCTTGGAGATACCACTCATGTTGTCTTGTAAAGTCAACGCGCGGGGCTTGACTTGTCGACGTTCACCGTTCATCCCGAAGACCGCGGAGATATCGCGACGTGCATTATCCAGGGCTACGTCGCAGCTCGGAAGGAAGGAAGCCGGGGTGCAATCAAGCTTGGCGAGGGTTCAGCTGGGGAAAAAGCATGGAGACGCGGCCGATGTAGCTGATGGCGACGTATCACGCGTTTGCAGATGCAAGGGAGGAGAGTGAGTGAGGGTGATGCAACGGATAAGAAGATCATCGGAGATTATCTGGCCCGTCGCATGGATGCATGCCTCAGGCAGAAAGTAGTATAACCGACCAACTGCCTGGCTAGGGAAGTATACACAGCATCTGTATTAAGTAACTATAATAATAAAGCAGGGACCTCTTGCAGGCGTTAAGTTCTGCTTGCCGTCCATATCCTCTGCAAACCCGCCCTTATTTTCAACAGATCATACCAAACATCCGGAGCACACAGATCCAAATACATCCATTCTCGGCTAACTACGTCGGTAACCTAGCGGGTTGCAGTGGATTCTATGGATTTGATTTCTATTTAGACAGCTAGTGGACTTCGACATCCCCTCCACAGTTTTCCAATACTTCAATAATAGCCTGGTGACCTTTTACTTTGGCCGTTTCCAGGGCCGCATCGTCTACCCCAACCCCGTGTTCCAGCATAAGCTTCACAACACCCAGATGTCCCTCCATTGCAGCTTGCTGAAGCGGCGTCTCCGGAGGAGTCGATGCGCTCAAGGGATCTTTGTCCACCCCACGATCCAGCAAAACCTGGACTACGTCTTCGTGGCCACCACACGCCGCATAATGCAATGCGCGCCAGCCATTATGGTCCATTAATTCAGGCGATACCGGCTGGTTGAGGAGAAACTTGACGACTTCTATGCAGCCGGCGCCTGATGCTAGCATAAGAGGCGTTTCCAGCTGATTGGTGAGCGCTTCTAAATCGGCGCGGTGATGTAGCAGATATTTGACTATATCCAAGCTGCCAACAAGAGCGGCCACATGCAGAACAGTGCGACCATCTGAGCCGCGTAGTTCGGTTGTCATGAACTTTTCGTGAATAATTTTCACAACACCGTCGTGGCCCTCGGCCATTGCTAGATGCATTGGGGTCTCTCGGCGATAGGTGCGGTCCAGTGGGTAGGCACCGTGGTCCAATAGAACTTTGACCATGGCCTCATTTCCAGCACGAGCAGCCATATGGAGTGGGCTGTGGCCATCGTCCGCGTGCGGAAAGTGTCTGTCTGCATCACTCTCCAGCAGGACTGTTGCAATAGAGACCCTATCAGAAGCTACTGCCTGGGCGAGAGCGTAGGGGCAAGTGGGATCAGCGCCGGAGGCGATCAACAGCCGCACCATATCCTCATGTCCAAGTTGAATCGCAAAAATTAGAAGGTCCGGGATGTTTGGGACTAAACCAAGGTCAACCAAGACTTGCACCGTGGCCAAATCATTGCTCTTAATCAGGAGTAGGAATGCCGCGAAAATGTTATCAGTTTTTATCTCGTCGATATTGCCGTTCTTCAGAAGTTTCTGTATTGCCCGCATTTGTCTTTTGCGGGTAGCCCATGGTAGTGCAGAGCCGCCGTTGTGGACGTTGACGGAGTAGAGGTAGTTGTTCAGGAGAGCGTAAAAGCCTCGGCTTGTTTGAGCGAGTGCGTTGATGTCTGCTTCTGACTGGAGAGCGTGAGTGATGAGGTCCATCACCTCCAGTGGGAGGTCTATCAATGACATCTCGTGCGCTGGTAACAGATGCAAGAAAGCAAGTGTTGATGTGGAGTGATTGAGCGGAGCAGATTGACTCAGCCTTGCAGTCAGATAACTAACTAGTTAACTAGTCGTGATTGGTGGACACGCTAGGAACAGGAAACAAATAAAATGAGTATTATTGAGAGTCGGTGTGAGAAGGGTAGAGCTCAAGGCGCTGGGATGAAGTTATTCGAACGTGCCTACTTGTAGCAGAAGCAACACACCATACGTACAGTAATGTTCCAAAAGTCTGTACCCCTCTACCTACCGCCTACACCACTGTACATATACATATCGACCATCTACGACATCTTATGCCAAGCAAAATAAAAAAAAATATGGTAGATCCATATCATATTCAAGCAAAAGATCCATGACAGACACCGCCAAACGGACAAAAAAATGGCGCGTGGGTATGGGGTTGGAGTGGGAATATGTACAACAATCTCCAGACTCGCTCGCTGGTCATGAAGGGGTATTAACAGGGAGTGTGTGAAAACTTCCGATCCGGTCATCAGAGACAACAACAGTAGACAGAGCCAGCTCTTCTGCAGTTGGTCATTCATAAATCGACGTTCCTTTTTCTCTTTCTTCTGGCAGCACCATCTCACCTCAGAACTGGTCTGTGTTTGCGCGAGTAAATCCATATCCCTGGGGAGTGCCATTGTTGACATTGCGGTTCATGGCAGAGGGAGAGGCGGTGTTCGCGCGAGTGAAGGGTTGGTAGCCTGATGGCGCGGCTGGTATTGGCCGATTTGGTGGTGGGCGGGGTGGGCCCATCGATGTTGGGCTGTAGGCTGCATACCCGCCACCGCCGCCGCTGCTGTCTCCTTGTTGAGGACCTGGGGTGCTGCTCTGGCTGAGAGATGTGAAATTTCGAGGTGGGGGCTGTACTGCTGGTCCGCCTGATGGCGGGGGAGGGGTTCCGCGGTAGCTTGCTGGGGTCATGGACCGCGCAGTTGGGCCGGTGCTCATGGGCGGAGGCGTTCTCCCGGTGCTGGCTGGCGTGAAAGATCTTTGGTAGGGACCGGCGGGCGGGCGAGGAGTACTGCGTTGGCTCATTGGGGTTCCAGATCGGGCGTAATAGTCGTCTTCGCCGCCATGTGCAGCGACAGAAGCGCCATATGCGTCATAGCGATTTGGGTTTTCGTAGCGACTAAAGTAGTCGTCAGAAATGGAAGCTCCAGGTGTGTGTGACCGGGAAGCATAAGGGTCCGTGGCTGGACTGAACGGGCGATATTGGCCAGGTCCGGGGGAACTGTCGGTCAAATTGCGATACCCCGGCCCAGGGCTGCTACCGGACTCGTTGGCAAACGGCGGCGGACCAGGAGTACCTCGAGATCTGGGAGGTTGAATGGAGGCCGGCAGAGGTGGAACTGGTGGCGCCGGCGAGTTCTGACTGTCCAGTGGACTGTATCCCATCATCGCCGCATGGCCTGTCAACGGGGCCGTTTCAGAATAAGTCGATGACTGAGTGGTTGTTCGAGTGAGTGGCGGCCTAAAATCAAAGCCACCTTCCAAGTTTGGAAGAGTGGGATTCTGCTCCGGGGCAGCAGAATTTGATCGCGCGTAAGATGACTCCAGGTTTGGCAGAGAAGGTTTCTGTTCTGTGGCATAAGAATTTGATCGGGTGTAAGGCGGCAGGGTGGTCATCGTGGTGCTGCGCGATATAGTAGCCACGGTTGGACCCTTGTCTTGGTCGAAAGACGGCAGCGTCGGTTTCGTATCCAAAGTCGCGAGACTCGGTTGAGTGGGCGTGCGTTCCTGCAGCATAAAGCCCTTTTGCAGAGCCTTGTCGACTTTGCGCTGCACAATCCGCTTCAGCCGAGTGCTAATCTTGCGACGACAATACCGGGTCAAGCTGCCATCTTCGGACGGGATATGGTGGAACAGATAGATCAGGTAGAGCACAATTGCCGAGGCCAGCCTCAAAGCCGAGATGATCCAAATGATCACCGTGAAGAGCATACCGAGTAACACCACCAACTGGAGGACGTTGTCGTCGGCCATGAGTTTGAGGTTGTTGAAGAACTGGCTGAATCCCGAAGCGTCGTCGTCCTTTTGGGCATTTTCGCCCCCCGGGAGAAGATCCATCTTGGCCACCGAATACAGAGTGATGCCGTTGAGCACCTGCCGCGGCCCATCGGCGAACACCGTCGTCATCCAGGAATGAAAAGAGAAGTACGAGTACAGGGCGACGTACTCCGCACCTTTCTTACTCTTTGTCAGTTCCGCGAAGACCAGATATCGCTTCCAGCCACGACCTTTAGAGCCAAAGATGCGGAAACTCTGAACGCGAACCGCAAGAGGGTCCATGTAACTGCGTGTGATGCTGCCCGAGCGCATCGCACGAATCGCATTCATCCAACGGTAGGCCAAGAGAGCGAAGGAGAAGAGGATACACGCAGCAAAGATCCATCGCGAGATGTAGAATGGGATGGCCGGTTTGATTCGACCGGCCCATCGGGAGAAGGCGAGCAGATTGATCGCAGTGAACGTGTCGACCCCGTAGACCGCCAATGAGACAAACAAAAAAATCCAGAGGAAGAAGTAGGAGAAGGGCGTCCAGCAAGATTCGGATTTGAAGTCGTCCAGATTCTGGAGCTGTCAGTCAATCATGCACCAGTACTATCCACGTTCATTGTCTACGTACCACATAATCCCACTTTTCCTCCAACTTGGCGTGACCCTTTTCGCGATCTCCACAGCAAGACATCGTCGGGGATAGAGCCTGGTCCGGCCAGGAACGGACCGCGAGACGGCGAACAGGTGGGGAGTTTACAGATGGACAACTGTAGACTTTCCTCGGGCCAGCCGGGCAAAGTCACGGATTGAACGAGCGAGGCGGGCGAGAAATCTGAAGGAGGGAAGTTCCGACAAAAGAGAGCGACCGAATAAATGGATGTCTTAGAGGCGGGAATGGCGCATTACGGCGGGCGGCCGGGCAAAGGAATGTTGAAGGGACCAGGTCGAGTCGCAACTGATGCAAGTTCCACACGACGATTGGAAGATCAGGACAAGGGCTGTTTCAAGACAGCCTGCATTGCAGTTCTTGGATAGAGTTGTGATTGCCAGGGCCGGCGCTTGGAGTGGTTCTCTTTGTGATCGCAGGCGCTACAGGGGCAGCTGGGATTCGACGGGATCTCGAAGGTGGAGAAAGAATGTGGGCTGTAATGCGGCTAGAGGAAGAACAATGAGTGTGGGTAGGGATGGTGCAAGAGAGAATGAATGTCGTGTTTGAAACACAAAGGAGTGCGTGGAAGAGGAGGAGAAGGGGAAGCAGCGATGAAACACAGGGGTGGTGGGGAAGGGGTTCGTCTTAGGGCTGATGGATCGTCCGTCAGTGAAGGGGATAATATGGATCGTAGTAAGATATCATGATGCTGATGATAATCATACATTTACTATTCTATATCCTATTCTTGCTCCTCTGCTCAGCTACGACTCCTATGATTCCTACCACCGTCACGCTTGTGATTCACTATCGCCGTCAAAAAGGGGCACCACTCCACCCGCTGCAACAACAATGGAACGCTAGCTGGGACCAGTCAGCGCCTCTCGTTTGCCCGCCAGCGCCTCGCGTAACCCCGTCACTCCCGCCGGCTCGGACCCAATGAATGGACTAAACCAGATTCGCGTAATCCCGTCACTTTCGTTTTTTCGATGGGGCACATCCGACATAGGATGCAATTGTTCGGACTTCGACCCGATATCTTGCTTCCTGAGGTGGGTCCGGTTTCCGATCAGAGCTGGTAATCGTGACGTTTGCATGCCGGCATTTATAAGCCCTGCAGAACATTTATAAGCTCTGCGCAATTTTAACTAAGCTTCTAGCACATTTATAAGCCGGAGTACAAGGTGGCAGCTCGACATAAGTGCCCAATTGCATCTCATCTAGATACTTTCCTCACACTTCCTTGCGACCATGGCCCAACCTAATCATCCCGACATCGCCAACAAGCCCGCCCAGGGTATCTCATACTACACCCCGGCCCAAGTGCCTCCAGCTGGATCGGCCGCGATCCCGCAATCGGATGGATCACAGCCTCCCAAGCTCTTCCAGCCCATGAAGGTGCGGGGGTTGACCTTTCAGAACCGAATTGGGGTGAGTGTGCTTGGTCAAGATGGTAGTGTGGAACTATTGGCTGATAGGTTGCGTGACAGCTCTCTCCGCTCTGCCAGTACAGCGCCGACGATGGACACATGACGGACTGGCACATGGCGCATCTGGGCGGCATTGCCCAGCGCGGGCCCGGGTTCGTCATGGTCGAAGCAACCGCGGTGCAGGCAGAAGGCCGCATCACCCCGCAAGACCACGGCCTGTGGAAGGACTCACAGATCGAACCACTCCGTCGAGTCGTCGAATTCGTGCACAGCCAGAACCAGCATATCGGCGTTCAGCTGGCGCATGCCGGTCGTAAGGCGAGCACCGTCGCGCCCTGGCTGAGCATGGGCGATATGGCGACCGCCGAGGTGGGCGGATGGCCGGACAATGTCAAGGGTCCGACCAACGTGCCTTTTACCGATCGGTACCCGACCCCGAAGGCCATGACCAAATCCGATATTGAAGATTTCAAGCGGGACTACGTGGCCGCGCTGAAGCGCGCCCTCAAGGCCGGGGTGGACTTTGTGGAAATCCACAATGCGCACGGATACCTGCTCATGAGCTTCCTTTCTCCCGCGACGAACACCCGCACCGATGAGTACGGCGGCAGCTTTGAGAATCGCACTCGTCTGTCCATGGAGATTGCCAAGCTGACCCGCGCGAACGTGCCCAAGGATATGCCCGTGTTTCTGCGTGTCTCGGCGACCGACTGGCTGGAGGAGGTGATGCCCAACGACCCCAGCTGGCGTGTGGAGGATACTGTTCGCTTTGCGCAGGCGCTGGCTGAGAGCGGGGATGTCGATGTGCTGGATATCAGCAGTGGCGGTAACCACCAGGCGCAGCACATCCATGCCAAGGCAGGCTTCCAGGCTCCCTTTGCCATAGAGGTCAAGAAGGCTGTCGGGGATCGCATGCAGGTTGGTTCCGTCGGGATGATCGGCAATGGTTCGCTGGCCAATTCCCTGCTGGAGAACAGCGGGCTGGACTTCGTGCTTGTCGGTCGTGGGTTCCAGAAGAACCCGGGACTAGTCTGGACCTGGGCCGAGGAACTGGACGTGGAAATCTCCATGGCCAACCAGATCCGGTGGGGATTCTCGAGCCGGGGAGGTGGTGTGTATCTGAAGAAAACGGCCGAATAAGGTGTAGACCCTGTTGAAAAAAACGACTACTGAGCAGACATTGCGTTGAATCTGGTGACATACTTAGTGCTGTATATTCTACTTAAATACTCCCTGTAAAACAAAATCATGAATGTTCTACAATAGCCCAATCAATGGATTATCCATCGGTGGCAAAGCACGTCCGTCTCCACCGGAGCTTCTATAGTGAGAGTGGGACCCCTCAGTCAAGTATAAAAGGTCCCCTCGACTCCCACCATTTTGCCGAGTTCAAAGTAGAAATTGTGAACAACACATCCACAAAATGGCCACCACCAACAATATAATCACGGTCTCGCTCCCCCAACTCGCCAAAATGATCGACCACTCCCTCCTTCACCCAACCATGACAGACAGCGATATCCTCTCCGGCCTCAAGATCGCCAAAGAAAACCACGTCGCGACAGCCTGTGTGAAACCATATCTAATCCCGCTCGCCAAAAAAGAATTAGATGGCAGCGACGTGCTCGTCTGCCCCGTCATCGGGTTCCCACACGGCAACAGCACCACCGAAATCAAAGTCGCTGAAGCGACTGCCGCGGCGCAGGCCGGGGGCGCCGAGATCGATATGGTGGTGAATATCGGCAAGGTCCTCGGCGGGGACTGGAAGTATGTGCGTGAGGAGATCCGGCTGATCAATGAGGCTGTCACGGCAAACAATGCGATTCTTAAAGTGATCTTTGAGAATGACTATCTGCAGACGACACACATTGCGCGTCTTTGTGAGATTTGTACTGAGTTGGGGGTTGCTTTCGTTAAGACCTCGACCGGGTATGGGTTTGTCAAGCAGGCTGATGGGTCGTATAATTACAAGGGCGCGACGGTGAAACATCTCAAGCTGATGCGTGCTTCGTCTGGAGAGAAAGTGCAGATTAAGGCGGCCGGTGGGGTGCGGACGCTGGATGATTTGTTGCATGTTATGAGTTTGGGGGTTACCAGAATCGGGGCGACGGCGACGGTGACCATTTTGGAGGAGGCAAGGAAACGAGGGATTGGAAATGAGCCTGTGGAGGTTTCGTTTAAGCCGATGGCGGAGGAGGGAGAGTCAGGGGGTTATTGAAAGCGATCTGTGCCATAGGAATCAATTTGAACTGTCGGGATCACAACTATATAGAGCACATTCTTCAACTCGGAAATGGGTGGATCCCCGGCGCGACTAGCGTCTTAGCTGCTCCGTCATAATGGCAACGACACCCCAGCCACCTTTTTCTCTCTCTCAGTTTTCTCGACCTCTCATGTACCAGATCTGACAAAGAAAGCTGTGGTCAACTGTTGATTTTCCACCGACCAACCCACCAAGCAAGAATTGTAAAGGCATCCCCCGTTTCTATTATTGTCATCCAAATCCAAATCCCAAACAAAATGCCACTCTCCCAAAACAAAGCCCTCCACCTCGCCGCAAATGCCATCGCAACCATCTCCATCGGCTTCGGCTTCAACGCCTTCCTCCGGCCGGAACATGGGCTCACCTTCTTCGCATGGGACTACCCCACGTCTCTGCCGGAGAGACAGCTGGTCGACAGCTTAATGTATATCTATGGGATCCGCGACATCTTCATGGGAGTCGCCATCTACATCTGCTCTTTCTTGGGGACACGCCAGTCTCTGGGGTGGATGCTTCTTGCTAATGGTGCGGTGGCCTTGGCGGATGGATTTGTGTGTTGGACATGGGGAGAGGGCCAGGGAGCGCATTGGGGGTATGCGCCGCTGATTATTGGTCTTGGGAGTGCCTTACTTGGGATGTTTGATTCGGCTTGAGTTGAGTATAGCTCATAGGCCATAGTTGGATCATCAGACTGCTCAGACTTGCAGTCTATAGTTACTTAGGATTGTGCCAGCCAATAAGAGACCAGATCGATGTACAAACCACGGACATCTCAGACACCAACACCTTCATTGATGATATCATGCTTTAATGCTTTAATGCTCTAGTTATATGCAATGCCATTTCGTGGCCGGCACGTTTGATCTCCCCCGGACCAACGGGATAGTTTTCGCCCGTCCGTCTTACCAAGTCCGGGGTGAATGACGAATGACATTCAGCTGAGGGGTTATTATTTAAGAGGACCCCAGATCCAAGGCAAGCCTAGATGACAATAGCTCAGTTTTATTTTCCTCACCCAACATGGTCTCCCTATCCGAGGTCCAGGCCTCAAATGCCCAGATCGCGACTTCCCTGCCGCCCGGTCTCGTGGCTGTCTTCGTCGGAGCCACCGGCGGGATCGGCGAGAGCACTCTCAAGGAATTTGCACGCAATGCTCGGCAGCCTCGTGTGTATTTTGTCGGGCGCTCGCAAGACGCGGGCAATCGCGTCACTGCCGAATGTCGCCAACTGAACCCCGAGGGCGAGTTCATCTTCATCCAGGCGGATTGCAGTCTCATCAAGGTGGTGGATTCAGTCTGTAGCGAGATCAAGAACAAGGAGGATGCCATCAATTTGCTCTTCCTTAGCTGCGGGACTGTGGTACTTAATGCTGGTACGCAATGTGATAGTCCTACGGTTAGGTTTCGATGCTAATAAGGATCCCCGTCCCAAGAAACATCGGAGAATCTGCTTCTCCTCGTCGCTGTCGGATACTATGCCCGCACGCGATTCGTACTCAACCTCCTCCCACTCCTACGCAAAGCTACTAGCCTCCGACGCGTTGTCAGCGTACTAGCAGGCGGCAAAAACGGCGCCATACACCCCGAAGATTTCCAAAGTAGGAAGCTCTCGCTCCTGGCCCGGCGCGCGCACATCGTCTCTATGACAGATCTAGCGCTTGAGGCATTGGCCCAACGCACCCCAGAAGTGAGTTTCGTCCACGACTACCCCGGCACCGTGAAGACGGACCTCGGCAAAAACGCCGACAGCATCCTCGTGAGCATCCTATTCTCCATGATATCTCTATTCGGGTGGCTGTTCTGCGTCCCAATCAAGGAGTGTGGCGAGCGGCATCTGTTCCTGGCAACGAGTGCGAAATATCCCGCCCTTGCGAATAAGCCCGTTAAAGTAGTTCCTCTGTCGGGCGATGTTCAAATAGCTATGGGGACGGACGGGGAGAGTGGTAGTGGGGTGTACAGTGTCGACTGGGATGGAGAAGGCACCCCAGCCAAGGTTGTGGGTATTCTGGGGGAACTCCGCCAACAGGGAATGGGCACGCAGGTGTGGGAGCACACGATAGCCGAGTTCAAGCGGATTACGGAGGTGGGGGAGTAAGGATTGATCTGCAGAGTTCATAGTTCATAGTGGTGACCTGTCCCCATCGATCAATGCCTAGGTCCAAGCAGCGGGCAGTCCCGATAAGGGAAGTGTTGCGAATAATCCCACCGTCGGTCGGTGTTGAGAAACCCCGTCTCCGGTGACAATAAAGGGAGGCTCAGTTTGATCCTGTCTTCTTCTTTTCTTCTTCTTCTTTTCGTAATTTACAGCCTAGCGCCCAGCAAAGACATTCGCACAGTCAGTCGGTAGTCCGTCGGTCATATAAAGGAGACCGAACTGTGGAGTCTGTGTTTTCATATGCCAATCCAATCCGAGGCTGCGACATTTTGCTGACGGGCCGAAATTCGACCACACAACATCGAATCCGAACGGTTCTGCGAATCTCGCCCGTATCGATCCCTTGAGTGGTGCTGAAAGATTGATTCAACCAACGAGCGCACGCGACTTGGTCATCCTCCTCACGGAAGATCACAATGGGACGCGTCAACGAAGGTTTCGGCGCGCTGTACGTAGGCGTGATCGCCGCCATGTACTTCAAGCCCGATTACGCCTTTTACGACTCGCGCACGGTGACGGTCGCCGTGCTCTTCTCCATCCTCACCGTGTCCCGAATCATCTACCAGCTCGTTCTGTATCCCGAGCTTTTCACCTCTCTGAAGCACATACCGACTCCTGGGGTATGGATCAGCCCCATTGCTTCCTGGAATGCAACTAACAGATACAATCCAGGGACGGAGGTTGCTCACGGGCCATGGGTTTATGAACGTAATCCAGACCCCATATGAGAAGATGATCGGATGGGTCAAAACCATCCCCAATGATGGACTCATCCGGTTTTATGGGGTCGCCAATATTGAGCGCGTCCTCTTAACCAGCCCCAAGGCATTGAGCGAGCTGCTTGTGACCAAAGTCTATGACTTTGAGAAGCCCGAGCCGGTCCGCAATGCTTTGCGCCGCGTTGCCGGTGAGGGCATCCTGCTCGCCGAGGGCGACGAGCACAAGGTACGACAGATACGCTTTTTTGAATGGGGGGGCACGTTAACATTCCAATAGCTCCAACGCAAGAACCTGATGCCGGCATTTGCCTACCGCCACATCAAAGATCTGTACCCAACCTTCTGGGCGAAGAGCGTAGAGATGGTGAACAGAATCGACAAGGACTTGGCGCAAAGAAAGCCCGACGAGGACAACACGGTCCAGATCCGCGAGTGGTCGAGTCGGGCCACGCTCGACATCATCGGCGTGGCAGGCATGGACCACGACTTCGACTCGCTGCGGGATCCGTCCAACCCGCTCAGCCTGGGCTACAAGAAGATCTTCTCTCCGCCGGGATTCTTCACCAAGATCGTGATCATCATCAGCATCGTTCTCATCCCCGGGAAGTATATGCAGAAACTGCCTACGAAGCGCAACAGGGATATCGACGAGGGCGGCCAGACGATCCGCGACGTTGCCCGCCAGACTATCCGGGAGAAGAAAGAGAAGATGAAGGACCCGAGTGCGCGGCAAAGCGTCGATATCATCTCCGTCGCACTGCGCAGCGGCACATTCGATGACGAAAACCTCGTCGAACAACTCATGACTTTCCTCGGCGCAGGCCACGAAACCACTTCCACAGCACTCCAATGGGCCGTCTATGCTCTGTGCAAGAATCCTGATGTGCAAACCCGTCTCCGCGAAGAAATCCGCGCCAATCTCCCCCCCGTCTCAACGGAAAACCCGGACCCCATCACCGCGGCCATGGTCGATAGCCTCCCCTACCTCAACGCAGTCTGCAACGAAGTCCTCCGCTTCCACCCCTCCGTGCCCACAACCTTGCGCGAATCCGTTCGCGATACGTCGCTGGCCGGCTACCCGATTCCCAAGGGTACCACTCTGGTCATCGCCCCAGAGATCACGAACCACACGAAAGAACTATGGGGTCCTGATGCAGATAAATTTGACCCGGAGCGCTTTATGGGTCCCGGGAAGGCGAATACCGGTGGCGCGACGAGCAACTATGCCTTCTTGACCTTCTTGCATGGTCCGCGCAGCTGTATTGGGCAGAAATTCGCCCAGGCGGAGCTCGCCTGTCTGCTTGCTTCTATGGTTGGTCATTTCCAGATGGAGTTGAAGTTCCCGGATGCCAAGTTGGAGGTGAAAGAGGGTGCCACGGTGTCGCCGAAGGATGGGGTCTTGGCTAAGCTTACTCCGTTGGAGGGTTGGTAGATGGTGAGGGTCATGATTATGATGATGATGATGAATTTCCCTTCTCATGAGTCGCAGTACTTAAACCCCGATAGCTTGGGCGAGAAGGCCACTTCGCTCCGTCATCTTACTGGACATGTACATATGAGTATCTTGTAAGCTATGCCAACAGCATTGTCAGATTCTAGTTATGTACGACCATCTATATAAGTTTATTTGTATTCCCCCCTGAAGACCATCACCCTCTCGACATCATTCCCATTCTCATCCTCTTCAACCCAAGCACGCCACATGCCCCCGCTATTGAAATCGAAGACGACCTTGCCCCGGCGAAGCTTTTTACCAGCAGCAGCAGGCCCCGTGTCCGCTTCGATGCCAATCATGCCGCCCTCGCCTTCACCTGTCTTCCTCCAACGCGGTCCAGCGGAGCGTTGCAGGTCGCCGCCTGGCCCGGCCACGGCGGTGACTGCATCAGCGAGGGTCTTCTCAGACGGGCCGAATCGTAGCATGGCGGCAGCGGTGCGAGAGGCTGCAACGCGAAGGAACGAGTCGCCGTTTCCAGTTCCAGAGACGGCGATGGCTCGCTTCTTGGTGCGATGTTGAGACGCGGCTCCTTGATACACTAGCGGCGCTTTTTCAGATGCGTAATGGTCTAGAACGGACTGGGACGGAGAAGGCGAATCCCTCATGCAACCGGGGAGACAGTCCACCATGCAAGACCGTGCCTCCTGGACCAGGTCGTTGACTGAAAAGGCACCGGCGTCGGAATCACCACTCGCAGCGGTACCGCTACATGCTGCCTCCCAGGACTCCGCCCAGAACCCTGTGCCCAGCGTAGGCGTATCGCCAATCCGGCCGGGAAGCTTGTTGGTCATTCCACCCGTGCTAGTCGCAACCGCTAGATTCCCCCACTGATCCAAGCAGACACAGCCCACAGTCCCCTGGCTCATAAAGATGGGATCCTCTTCGCCCTTCAGCCCGCGCCGGTGCTCGTCCCCGCGGCGCTGCGTCCGAAAGTACTCGTCCGGCTCAAATTTGAGTCCCCATTCGCTAGCCATCTTTTCGACATGTGGCCCGACGAGCTGAGAGTGCAGACACCCTCCATCGTCCGAAGGCTCGCCGTCTGCAGTGACCCCAGAACGTAAAAGAGATTCGCGTGCGAGATGGATAGGATTGCGGACATTCCTAATCCCCATCA
This sequence comes from Penicillium psychrofluorescens, assembly GCF_964197705.1. Classification (NCBI taxonomy): domain Eukaryota; kingdom Fungi; phylum Ascomycota; class Eurotiomycetes; order Eurotiales; family Aspergillaceae; genus Penicillium; species Penicillium psychrofluorescens. The sequence goes on from NC_133440.1 coordinate 2,160,362, forward strand.
CGCCTGCGCCGCGCTTGATAGCGCCCTCGCCCTCCTGATTAGGGTCGTTGCGGAGCGACGTGACCATCACCGAAGCTTCCATTTCGATGGTTCCCGCTTTGGTGAACACGCTGCCGCGACCGGAATTGAACAGCTCGTCATCTTCCAGTAGCGAGACACAGTGCACCGCCGCATCGAGGGCGCTGGCGCCTTCATTGAGAAGGGCATAGGTCGAGCGTAGGAAGGATTGCAGCGAGGCGTGGTAGCTGGCGTAGAGATCTGGTGGGATCTTGGAGCGTTGGATGTTGCCCGCGCCGCCGTGCAGGATCAGTGCAGACTTGAAGGTTGGTAGGTCGGACATGGTGGTGCGTGTTGGGTGTAACAATGCTTGGCGGAAAGAGCGAGAATTAATAGTTGGTGGTTGATGCGGGGGAGTGGCTTTTGCCTGAACCGGCGTTGGTCTAGCGCTGGATGAGGCAGAAGATAGGCTATCAGTTAGTCATAGAATCCTACTCGGCAATTGATCTCAGAAGTAGTTGAATATGTGTATATGCAGTGAGGGTGCTCGACCTGATGTGTTAATGTACAAGAATCCATCACCGTCCCGTCCGAATGCTTTTTGGTTTTGGAGGATGAGAAGAGGGGTTTTTTCTTTCGTGGCATGGTCATAATTGCCTGCCGAGAAAAACAACACACACGCCGAGGCTGGAAATCGGGCCGAACAACAGCGCTCAAGAAGACATTAACCGGATAAAAGCGCAAGATGCCGGGAGAACAAAAAATAGTATAAAAAGGAAATCTCTATGCCGCGTCGTTTAAAAATGATGATGATAATGTCGCAAACCGAACTCCTTTGAAAAGAGACTCGACGTGAGTTTTGATACAGAGTGAAGGAAAAGCGAGTAGGCCGCCGAGAGGAGGTGGAGGAGGCCCGGATGTGTGGGTGAATTGACTTAGGCAAAAGCCTTCTGTTCGGTCGGGGGCGGAGGGGGGAGCTATAGCGATGTCCATGTCAGTGGATGAGCCTGCGCTGGAAGCCGGTCACGGTCATCATACCTCGAGTTTTGTGTTGTCTGCCATCATCCGCTGGAACCCGATCCCAACACCCTCAATGACTGCCAGGAAGACACCGCACATGATCGCAGAGTTCCGAGCAGCCTTGACACCACCACGAACAGCCAGAGCACCACCGGTGCAGAAACCAGCGATGATAGCATTGTAAGGATCTTCCTTCTTGCGGATTCCCTTCACTGTGCAGTCGAACACCTAACCATTTATTAGAACCGATCTTCAAATTGCGTTGCACGTCCTTCCTTACCGAGAAAAGTCCTCCCCACACGCCGAAGTTTCCACCGAGCACAGGCGCGCGAGCCTTGATGGCTGTGAGGGCACCTATCCGGCGCTCACCGTAAGGGCTGTTCCGGAAACCCTTCACACCGTGCCAGACTGCACCACCGATCGCCTGGATCTGAATTAGCTTGGATGGTTGAAAACACGGTTCTTGGCGATACGTACACCCATGCAGAAAGCACCGCCGAAGTCGCTGAGAGCGACCCACGGGCAAGGGTCCCTTGAGTGATCCATCGGGAATATATGAAGGGGAGGCGGAGATCGAGGGTCGGATTGAAAGAAGTCGCAGGGATGAAAGGCGACGGAGGGAAAGAAGCTCTATTGATGTGAGGGAGCTGGAATAAAAGCTAGAACGTGTGGAAGAGATAAATTTGAAGATTATTTGGGGGGGACGGATGACTTTTTTACGCCCCGAAAAAACCGAAGTCACGTGGGCACTCCCCGGGCGCCACCGATAGCGATCGGGAGCTTCAGGAAGAAAAGCTGGGAGTGGCTGCCACTTCCGGGGGAGGCGAGAGAAAATTCCGGGCCAGCACTGATGACCTAAATGGCAATTTGTGCTTAGCCACCCTATTCACGGCCGAGAAAATACCGATTTTCGACAGAGTAGAGGGTGTAGTTCAATGAGGTAGGGCACTTACTGGGGTAAATGTATGGATAGTCACCATAGCGCCTCATCTCCACACTCCATGTTTGAATCCATAATGGATACTGTTGCGAGACGGACTCCACATTTGCCGTGTGCTACAGTGGTGTTCCAAAAGTCTGGAACTCGTGTGCAAGTCACAAATACAAGATCAGCAAGATGGGTTTTGTGCAGCCCGCAAATGTTCTTAGCGCACCGCTTGTGTCTAACACCATCAGTGTCAAGGGACTGTAGCTTGGAACAGCCTTTTTGTTACTCAGTTTTTCAGTCAGAACTCTGTATCTAGTGCGGACGTATATTTCAAAGTCTAATTTCTAATCAATGGATAGCAAAGTCTTGTAGATACTCCAGATATCAACCAAAGACCTCGATTATACTGCGCGGCTTGCTGTACTTCCCGATCGGAACATATTCAATCTCCTCGAAGCCCATTGACCCAGGTCCGCCCACCTCCATACCTCTCTTCGTATCGGTCCACCTTGGGGAGGCTGCAATGGCAATTATGACCACCCTAAGGCCATACTTGTACTCCGGTGTGCCCAATCCAGCACCCGTTTCCGCGTCGATCACGGCGATCAGGTCTGGAACAGCTGCCAGAATTTTCTTTGCACCGTCGGAAGTGACAGCTTCGACGAAAGCATTCTCGTTCTTGAACGGAACACTGAGAATTGCCTTTGTTCCATCTTGAAGAGTGCCTTCCACTTCCAGCACACCATATGTATGGCCTGTTTTGAGAACTCGAGAGACGCTGGTGATCTTTCCCTGGCCGAGTATGGCGGCGCTTTCCGGGCCACCAACTTCATCGATGATACGTTGAGCCTTGTCGGTGATGTTCTTCTCCAATGCGACTGCTCGTCCAATCCACCAGGCTAATGAAATAGTATTGGTGACTGCTTGCTCCTTCACCACTTTGGCGGTCTTCGGCGGGCCGGCACTACCAGCACGGCAGCCCATCTCCACGCAGGCAGCCCTCAATGCCTTATCAACCAGCCTGTCTGTGCGAGACTTGGTCATAGTGATAAACGACCCATCTCCGCTGGCGATCGTAGTCGGCACGAGAGCATCGCCTCTAGGTGACCCATATACATTCGGAGTCACTTGCCAGCAAGTGGGATACGCGCGACCCATATAGTCGGCATCGACGCAAGGCACGCCATAATGGGAAGAAACACTGAGATTGACAACGCCATTTCCACCGCCGATCTCGAGCGCCACGAACCCGGACACAGCTGGGCTCCCTGTGACTCGCATGAGCTCGTCGTGCGCTTGCAGACATTCATTGTTTTCTAGCCTCTCCATGCTCACTTCTGGGCTACCCATACAGCCGGTCCAGCCTACCAGCGAGTCATCTGGGAGATATTCGGGCGAGACCACTTTGACTTTACCAGGTGAGTTGCGGATAATGGCTTTTGCTTTGAGATACTCCTGGTAGGGATCACCTCCACCACCACAGCCCAGAATTCGGCATCCTTGTGCAATGAAATCGAGATCTGTGGCGGAGATAATCCATTGCTGATCATTGATTTGAGGTCGGTAAGTCTGGAGATTCACTGTCTCCGCTTCAAGCTGCGAAATCGTCTTGGACGAGGGCAAATTTGAGGTTTCATCAGACCCCTCCGAAATGGGCGCATTGATGAGTTTCGTCGATCCTTTCTGCTGAGAAACAATGTCCAGTTGCCCAACAGCTCGTATCAAAATTCGAGCTTTTGCATCCACGTACTGGATAGGTAACATGGTCACCTCGGCGACTTGGACGGTGTCCTTCTTGGCTCCATTCTCGATAGCCTTTTCAATCGCTAACTGAGAAACGGTCTCTTGTGCCTCTTTGACTGTACAGTTCGATGTATCGACCACAGTATCAATAACACCCGATACCTGTGAGATAGCAGCACCAACAGCATTGGCTACTTCGCCACCCTTGACCGTTCGCACCATGCGGACTCCAACGAGAGGGTCCTTGGTGTTGACAATCGGCGCTCCGCCACCGACAATCAAGACGTCGACATCTCCCTTCTGAATCTTGGTTCGATCCACGACCTCCTCAATCTTTTGTCGCATGAGCATCTGAGCGTTGCTGACCACCTCGGGAGTAATATCTGCCAGACGACTCGGATCACCCATACCCTGAAAGGGATTATTTCCAGTAGGCACGTGAAGCTCAGATGCAGCAACGATATCGGTGGAAGTGAGATATGGCCCGCCAAACAGCCGTGCTTTCTGTAAAAGTTCCAGAGCCACACTATCCGGTCCCACGGATAGTTCTCCATTACCCAGGTCTCTGATGATTGTGCCACCACCCAGCCCGATACTTTCCACAGCCGGAAGCGCAAAGTTCGTGCGGACACCTCCCACAAAGCTCATAACCGAACTCATCCGAGGTAGACCATTTGGAAGCAGTAAGCCACTGTCAGATGTGGTTCCTCCGATATCAATGACCACCAAAGGCTCCGTGCGTGTTTTACTTTGGTTGTCTGCGTTCTCTGCAGTGCGCCAGAGGAACTCTCCACCACGAATGGAGTTTGTTGGCCCCGAGTTGAACGTGCGAATAGGTAGCTCAATTGCTTCAGAAGCACTGAGAACACTACCATCATTTTGTGTTAGGTAAAGAGTGTAGGTGTTTCCTTGGAAAATATCTTCCATGGCCTGCTGGAAGCCGTATATAGTCTTCTCTGCCAGAGGCCGCAAAGTGGCGTTCAGAATGGCCGCATTCTCGCGAGCCAGAAACCCCAGTCCAGATACTTGATGAGATAGAGTAATCCGAGGCTTAAATCCGTCATGTTCCGCCATAGTCTTCTCCATGATTCCTTTAGCGGCCATCTCCTGGGCATGGTTCAAAGGGGCGTACATTCCGGAGAGAACCACCTCAGAAATTTTGTCTTTGGCTAATTCTTGGGCGACACGACGAATCTCCGCTTCGTCTAAAGGGCTGATCTCAGTACCGGAGATGTGATAGCCACCATTGCAAGAATACTTGCGAGGTGTCTCGATGCACGCTCGTAAGTCGACAGGAAAATCGACAAACGGTGGCATGTTGCGCCCAAAGCCCTCATCCGGCCCGCCACATAGTCTTACAACAGCGACGCGGCGAAGAGCTGCCGAGCGCTGGACGACAGCATTGACAAAGTGTGTCGTACCGATGATGACGCACCCAATAGAATCAAGAGACACCTTTGACGCATTAATGACTTCGCGAACGGAGTTGATAATTCCCGTCGTGACATCCAGGGTAGTCGGCGCCTTGTGAGACGCGATGATGGAAACCGGGTCGAGGGAGATGAGGACGGCATCGGTGTTGGTGCCTGATGTCTTTTTTTAAGTTTGTGTTTTCTTATCTGGTTGCAGGTTTTTTTCGCTCACCTCCTACATCCACACCGATGCGATATCTGTTATTGCTGCCCATAATGGCCGTTTTCTTGCGGTTAGGTTACAAGGGTGTTCGCGGTAGGGTCGCTCTGTCCCAACAAAATATCTCTCCCTCGCTGGTTATTTATATCCAAACAAGTTATGGCTGGGAATCCATGAGCCGACACAGCTAGGCGATAGTCAGGCCAAACGCGTCGGCACCTCTCCGATAGCACTAAGCTTGTCCCATTCAAGAAGGTCGAGGAAATAGTGTCGGCCAGCGTCCAATCACACGTCTATATGCCCGAATCGCCCTGGCTCAACTCCGACTTGGAAGCTCCGAAGCTCCGCTCGTAACCGACGCCTCTCTAGTAGATCGACGAATACATATTTGGCCTTCATCGCAAAATATTGCTCCCATGGCCTGATGTTGCTAGGGGATGGATGCGTGAAAGCGGTGAAGTTGGGGTAGTATGGGACTATATATCGTCACGTCTCAAGAGTCTAATTCTACTATTATATCCACAGGAACCAATTCCGAGGTGAGCTAGTGGTGTTTTCCTCAGTATCAGATAGCAATCTGAGAGATAATAGGAACGCTGGGCCTAGGACCCTAGCTAGGACCCGGCTTAGGTAGGCATACTAGATGTTGACCGGGCCGGACAATTAATGTTCCGTTGAGTCACGGCCGATGCCGGCGTCTGAGGGGCAAAAACTTTGTCGTGAGAACAGACAGATATCGAGTATTCGAAGGACAATTGCACCATCATGGCGACTGAATCTCAGAAATATCTCTCGACCAGAGGCGGCGACTACGGCGTGAGTAACAACGTGTGGCTCCTTGACCACCTGCTGATCTCGTTCAGCTTTCCTTCGAGACCGTGGTCTTGAAGGGACTCGCCGCGGACGGCGGTCTGTTCTTGCCTCATGAAGTTCCAATTGCAGAGGACTGGGTAGGTGTCAATTGGCCATTGGACAAGAAAGAGAGCTAAAGGCAATGTAGCGGAGTTGGGCGGACCTCTCCTACCAAGAGCTCGGTACGTATGAGTTGTATGCCCGAATGAATACATCTAACCACCTTTCCAGCCTTCCAAATCCTCAGCCTCTATATCTCCCGCTCTGAGATTCCCGCGGATGATTTGAAAGCCATTATTGATCGCAGCTACTCGACATTCCGTGCAGACGACATTACACCTCTAGTACATCTACAGGACGACAACATTCACCTTCTTGAGCTATTCCATGGTCCAAGCTTTTCATTCAAGGATTGCGCGTTGCAGTGCCTGGGCAATCTCTTTGAATTTTTCCTGGTCCGCAAAAATAAGGGGAAAACCGGAAAGGACCGCCACCATCTGACCGTGGTCGGTGCTACAAGCGGTGATGTACGTTTATTATGCGCCTTTGATCAGATTGCGTACTAACCTATGGAACAGACCGGATCCGCAGCTATCTATGGCCTTCGAGGCAAGAAGGATGTCTCAGTCACCATCTTGTACCCCAAGGGGCGTATCAGCGCAATCCAAGAGGCGCAGATGACAACCTGTACAGACAGGAATGTTCACAATCTTACTGTCACGGGCACCTTTGATGATTGCCAGGATATCGTCAAGGCTCTATTTGGCGATGCTGATACCAACGCGACCTTGAAGCTCGGTGCCGTCAATTCGATCAACTTTGCCAGAATTCTCGCCCAGATCGTCTTTTACTTCTATGCCTACTTTCAGCTTGTCAAGAAATCACCATCGTTTAAGCTAGGAGACAAGGTCAAATTCGTGACTCCCACTGGAAACTTTGGCAACATCCTCGCGGGCTACTTTGCTGCTAAGATGGGGCTGCCTGTGGAAAAGCTAGAAGTGGCGACCAACGAAAACGACATCCTCCATCGTTTCTGGACCACTGGCCGATACGAGAAGAATGAGGACTCTTGCAAGGAGACCCCCAGCCCGGCAATGGACATCTTAGTCTCTAGCAACTTTGAGAGACTGATGTGGTTCCTCGCCAGAGAGTCTGCCGCGAAGGGGGGCATGGATGATCAAGCTAGCAAGAAGCAAGCTGCTCAAGACGTTCTAGCCTGGTATCAGTCCTTAAAATCCACCGGCGGCTTCGGTCCCGTATCCAAGGACATTTTGGACAACGGACGATCGACCTTTGAGAGTGACCGCGTAAGCAATGCGGAGACCATCGAAACCATCAAGTCGTGCTACCAAAAGACTAAATACATCCTTGATCCCCACTCGGCAGTGGCCGTTACCGCGACCAACCGATCGATCGCTCGGGTTGGCTCGCAACAGCATCATATCTCTCTCTCAACTGCCCACCCGGCAAAGTTCTCTGATGTTGTGGAAAAGGCTCTAAAGAACGAGCCCGGCTTCGATTTCGACAAGCAGGTTCTCCCCGACGAGTTGAAGGCTCTTCTAACAATGGAAACACGCGTCACCGAGGTAGAGAACTCGTGGCAGAAGGTCAGGGAGATCGTTAAGAGGCAGGCTGAAGAGGACATGAAAGCTGAAAGCGCTTGATTCCAAACCGATTGATTTCAAATCAATTCACGGGCGAGCTGCTTAGGCTTACCAGTGATCTTAATCTCCCTTTCTGTGCGCAAAATTCAAATAGATGAACAACTTATAGCAATATTATTATAGTCCACCGCAACAAGAGAATATGAAGTCCATTAGTATAATGCTCGAAAGCAAAAGGGAGACGTAAACAAGTGACGAACTACTTCTTCTCTTCGGGCTTAGATTCCCCGAAAAGATAGTACTAGCTAAGCGGAGGCATATGAGGGGATGGTTGACGGGTGAAAAGTTTAGTCGCATACACAGGAAAATCACACCCGAGGCAGATTGCCGTCATAGTCATGCCATATTCATTTGCCCTTTGAAAGGGCATTCTATCCGTAAAATATCTATCAAGAAGACATACTCATCAAACATGTATCCACAAACCGAGAGATCCCCGAGAAACCATACGTTCACAAGCAGTCCACATCAAAAGTAACCCGGGAACAACCAATCGATCTTCTTTCGGGCCTCAGGACTCCAATTCGCCAGAGGCGTGCTGACACCAAACTTAATCCCGCCAGCGAGGTGCTTGGCCTGGACGAGATCGGCGTTCACATCCTCGGCAAGGGCGTCGAGAACGGCCGTCACGAAGCGACGCGCATTGTCGGCGTTGGCCTTCATGTTACCCATAACCATCTCCACCGTGACGTCGGCGGTGGTCGAGTGCCAGCAGTCATAGTCCGTGGACATGCAGATCATCTGGTAGGCGATCTCGGCCTCGCGGGCCAGCTTGGCCTCGGGGAGGGCGGACATGTTGATCACGCTGCCGCCGAAGGAGCGGTACATGTTGCTCTCGGCGCGAGTGGAGAATTGAGGTCCTTCTATTGTATCAAATGTTACAATATTAGCGACGACTCGAAAGTCAATGGGGGAGAATGTCACATACCCATGCAGACCAGGGTGCCGCGGTCATGCAGAACCACGCCCTCGCCCTCCAGACTGTGTCCGCACTCGCGCACGACCTTGGCAATGCCCTCATCGAACGGGTCGCCGAAAGGGACATGGGCAACCACACCGCCCTCGAAGTAGGTCCATGGCCGCACACCCTTGGTGCGATCAATCACCTGGTCCGGGATGACAAAGTCGCGCGGCTTGATGTCCTCTTGGAGACTGCCGACGGCGGAGAAGGCAATGATGCTGCGCACGCCGATTGAGCGGAGGGCAGCAATGTTGGCACGCGCGGGAACCTCATGCGGAGCGATCTGGTGGTGCGGACCGTGCCGACTGAGGAAAGCCACGGCGACGGTCTTGTGATTGTGTTGGCATTGGTGGTGGAGGATGGTGATGGGGGAAGAAGGAGTGCCCCATGGCGTCGAGACGTTCAGCGAGGCCACTTGAGTGAAGCCGGGCAGCTCGCGAAGACCAGTGCCGCCAATGACAGCAATCGGCACAGGGCCTGTGAGATTGAGGATCGTCAGCCTGAATCAACCAAGCGGGGCATGGGAGAGGGAGACGCGGGGCAGGATACACGCACCATCGTAGGTATCAGGAAGAGCAGTCATTCTGTAGGTCAATTAGGTTCGCGGACTCGTTTGGAGATAGAAGAACGTGAACGAGGTTACGACCGAAACATATGGTGAGAACCAGAATTTCCACGCCGACCGAGTGGCGGGGTGGGACCTGGATGCCTCAGGCAGCCGCAGATCTGATCTATAGAGCTAGGGCACGGCATTCCTAAGGAAGGGACCAGCATAAGGTGTACAATTTGTGCAGCTAGATCTATTCTCCCAATCTACGCTGGCTTCCACTCGTAATGATGCGGCCCTTTCTTGACTGGTCCCGGATCTTCACCAGGAATGCCCGGCTTGTTGTAGGCATGGGCGCCAAAGTAGTCCATCTGGCCCTCCATGAACTTGGTCGGCAGTCCCATACCACCCTCATACTTGAGATACTCCAAGCTCGCCGAGAGGGCGGGGATATACTGATCCGACAGGGTACCCTCAATGACGGTCTCCTTCAGCGCATCGAAATTCTTGTGCAGTTCGCGCGCCACCTCATCCACGAACTTCATATTGGTGAGACGCTTGTTTGATGTCAGCGCAGGCTGCAACAGGTCGGCAATGTACTCGGACTGAATGATACAGCCCGCGCGCCAGATTTGCAGACACCGGCCGAGATCAATGTCCCAGCCTTCGTCCTCGGACGCGCGGGCAATCAGCTCCAGGCCCTGACAAAACGACGCGAGGAAGGAGCAATAAACCGCGCAACGGAGGTTCTCAACCACGGCTTTATGGTCCTGGGTTTTCTCAATTGGTTTGGGAATAGGCATGTGCAGCTTCTTGGATACGCGTAGTCTCTCCTCCCGATTGCCACTTGCGACGCGCAGGTAATGTGCCACGGCGAGAGTCGGACACGCCACATGGCGTGCAGCAGAGTCCATGATCGACCAGAAGGGTGTACCCTCGGTGCCATCATCATCCTGCACCACTTTGTCGAGGACATCGTCCAGCACGTATCCATCGTCTCGGTCGGCGCCTTCGCCCTTGTAGTCGCCCTTGGGGGTTCTCTTTTTCTTCAACATATCGGCGCCGATCTGGATGAGGTAGTTGTTTCGCAGCTCGCCGCTTTCATTCCACTTGGTCAAGACGTCCCCGATCTGGTCGTAATCCATCCCCAGCCCATGGTGCATATAGGACCATGCCTCAGCCAGCACCGACAACATGCCACCCTCGATGCCGTTATGGATCATCTTGACAAAATGCCCCGAGCCTCCGGGGCCGATTCGCGTCACGCACGGCGTGCCAGTCTTGCGGTCCTTGGCGGCATACATCTCCAGGAGAGGCATGACGAGCTCCAGCGCTTTCGCATCTCCCCCAGGAGACAGACTGGGTCCATGTCGTGCAGACTGATATCCGCCCGAGACACCCATGCCGATCCAACTGACTCCAATAGCCGCACACTCTTTTTGACGCCGTTCAGTCCGACGGTAGTTCTCATTGCCTCCGTCGAGAATAATATCACCCTTTTTCAAGTCAGGTTTCATCATGCTCAAAACCGAGTCGGCGGGATGGCCGTGTGTGATAGAGAAGATGAATAGCTTCCGTTCTGATTTGCCCTCAAGGCTTTTGGTGAACTCTTCGATCTTGTAGAAACCCTCGATCTTGCCATTGACGTTTTTCGCTTCTTTGGTCCACTCCATAATCTGATCGACGTTCTTCTTTTCCACGTCCCAGACTGAGACGTCGAGTCCCATCTCTGAGAAGGCAAAGGTCATCATGGAGCCCATGTTACCAGCGCCCACAACTCCAATACGCTTGAACCTCTTCAGTGGCTCTGCGGATGGCATTTTGGATATTTTTACCTTCGTTGGTGCTATTTCACAAGTGCACAGGAGGGTCAGATTCACCGAGAGCAGAGCATTTTACACTGTCAAGTGGGAGACATCTATCTCTTGAGCAAATAGTTGGTGGCAATCGGGTCTGCATTCCGCGTTGTTGTCGCTACTAACGAGCGGTTTACATCACGGCGGCCAATCAGTATTTTGAGAGGCGACCCTGAAGGTCTGGGTGGAATCCCTGGCACAAAGTACTGGACGGAACATTTTGTCCGATGGTAATTCAGGTTGTGCAGCCAAAACAGCAAGCATAGGAGAATGGTTGTTCTGACGAGACGAATGATGCAACCTTGACGACATCCTAACAACAACCCATTGCATCATGATGGACGCAGAATGAAACATTGTTACCAACACCAAGACAGGAAGCTCAATATTCCTGCAAAATTCAGTCGCCATATCAATTGTCAAATTAGCCTAATATTTCGTGGCAACTGTGCCAGAACCAGGCCATTCCTTTTCACCAGGGAATCACCAGACTCGAAAATAAAAACATGGCCTCCAACATCGAATTCTCCTCCCTCCAGCGCATCCCCCTCGCCTATGCCACCTGCTCAATTGGCTGCGGCCCCAGTGATACCCTCCCGCGCAAGCTTGAAGCAATCGCTCAGGCAGGCTTCGTCGCCATCGAGCTCTCCTTCCCCGACATAATCGACTACGGCTCCCACGTGCTAGGCCACTCCATCGAGCCGGACAATTATGCCGAGATTTTGACGGTTACGCGAGAGATCCGCAAATTATGCGATGCGAATGGACTGAAGGTCATGATGCTGCAACCGTTTGCAAATTTCGAGGGCTGGGCTAAGGGCTCGCCGGAGAGGCAGAATGCTTTTGAGAGGGCGCTTGGCTGGATTGGGATTATGAAGGTGGTGGGAACTGATATATTGCAGGTATGTAATCTCCTTCTCTTTTTATTCCAAAAGATTCGCTATTAATCCTTGTTTGTGGGGATATAGGTCGGCGCGACGGATACACCTGCCTCCAAAATCTCCACGGCGCGCGACACCATTGTCGCTGATCTCCGCGAACTAGCCGACTTGCTGGCCAAGCACAAATTCCGCCTCGCCTATGAGAACTGGTGCTGGTCCACGCACGCACCGGGCTGGAAAGACGTCTGGGAAGTCGTGCAAGCCGTCGACAGGCCGAACGTCGGACTGTGTCTCGACACGTTCCAGACAGGCGGCAGCGAATGGGGCGATCCGACCACCCAGTCCGGATTGATTGAGAATGTTTCTCAAGAGGAGCTGCGCAAGCGGTTTGAAGCCAGCATGTGCGAGCTCGCACGTTCCGTGCCTGCGGATAAGATCTATCTGCTCCAGATCTCGGATGCATACAAGGTCTCTCCGCCGCTGGAGGATAAGACTATCGATGGACTGAGACCCCGTGGACGGTGGAGTCATGATTATAGACCCATGCCGTATGACGGAGGATATTTGCCCATCGAGGATGTGGCGAGGGCGGTGCTGAAGACGGGCTTTCGGGGTTGGTTCTCGATGGAGATCTTTGATGCGGGTCCGCAGGGGAAGGGAAAGAAGTATGAGATGGACGCATTTGCGAAGAAGGCTATGGAGAATATGCAGAAGCTCTTAAAGAGCTGTGCCACTGATTGCAATAAATAGAGACAACCGGCCATTTTTGCGACTATGGATGGAATTTTATACACGAAAGCCTTGTCCACCATTTGAAACAATCCACTGGATTTCCCTTTTAGGGAAGGAACATAACGCCGGGGGTAAAATGCAAGATGGTGCCCGTATATCATAAGACATACAATGTCAACATGAAAGAATTATTCTAGTTAGCGTTGCTGGGGTAGGCAACGGTGTAGGTCGGGCAGAACTCCTCCTTGATAGAGCGCAAGCTCACAAAGCGCGACAGCAAGTTGGCACTGCCAGCCTTGTCGTTCGTGCCGCTAGCACGAGCACCACCGAATGGCTGCTGGCCGACAACCGCACCGGTGCTCTTGCAGTTAATGTAGAAGTTCCCGGCCGAGTTGCGCAGCGCGTCGTCAGCAACCTGGATGGCCTCGCGGTCCTGCGCGAACACGGATCCCGTCAGGCCGTACATGCTGCTGTTGTCGATCTTCTCGCAGATCTTGGTGAAATCAGTCTCGGTGGAATCCTTGTACGAGTGAACAACCAGGACGGGTCCGAATAGCTCCCGCGAAAGAAGGGGATGGTCTGGGTTCGAGGTGCGGTAGACGGTGGGCTGGATGTACCAGCCCTTTGAGGAGTCGTAGGTGCCGCCAGTCAGCAGCTCGAGCTCCGGGTCATTCTTCGCCTCCTCGATGACGCCAGAAAGCTTGTTGAACGAGCCCTCGTGGATGACAGGGCCACAGAAGTTGGTGAACTCAGATGGCTCACCAACGTTCAGCTTCTGCACCTCCTCGACCAGCTGCTTCATGAACGAGTCCGCGATGGAAGAGGCAACGTAGACGCGGGAAGTGGCGCTGCACTTCTGACCCTGGAATTCAAACGCCCCACGCACGGTCTGGACCACCGCGTTGCGAACGTCTGCCGACTTGTGGATCAGATGGAAGTTCTTGCCACCAGTCTCGCCGACGATCCGAGGGTAGGAGCGGTATTTGCCATCCGCCACACCCTGAGAAATCTTGCCGTATAGCATACGGAAGACATCCGTGCTGCCTGTGAAGTGGAGGGCAGCAAAATCACGGTGGCCGAGGACGGTGCTGGTCACTTCTTCGGCCTCGCCAGGCACGAACTGGATGACATCCTTGGGGAGCCCGGCCTCAAGCAGGATCTGATGGACCAGCCAGTTGGAGGCAATGGCGGATGGCGACGGCTTCCACACCACAACGTTGCCCATCAAAGCGGGCGCGCCAGCCAGGTTTCCACCTATAGCAGTGAAGTTGAACGGACTGATCGCATAGACAAAGCCTTCCAGGGGACGATATTCAAGACGGCTGGTGTAGAGTTAGCAAAAAGTAGTCTTTATGGGGGTAAGAAAAAAAAGAGACTCACTTCCAAACTCCAGGCGCATGGTGCACAGGCTGCTGCGCATACAATTCCTCGGCGTACTTGACACCAAATCGGAAGAAATCGACCAGCTCAGCAGCCGAGTCAATCTCGGCCTGCCAGGCATTCTTGCCTTGGCCGTGCATGGTCAGAGCCATGATTTCATACCGATACTTGGTCGCAATCAAATCCGCGGCCTTCAGGAAGATGCTGGCGCGTTCTGCAAAGGGAGTTGAAGCCCAGGACTTGCGAGCAGCCAGAGCCGCGTCGATGGCGGACTGGACGTCAGCTTTGGAAGCATTGGAGTAGGTGGCGAGCGGAGCGTGGGTGGAAGGGTTGGTCTGCGTCAAGGTCTGAGAGCTCTTGATCTGTAGAGAATCGGGTTAGATGGCTACATGTATCTTATTTCGTCGACCAAGCACTTACCTCCTTCCCGGCAACCACCAGAGGTACGGTGAGGGGAGCATTCTTCTTGGTGGCGGCGAGCGCATCTTCCAATCCCTTGCGGTCCGGTGAGCCAGGCACGTAGTGCTTCTAAAAATCCATAGTTAGAAAGAGAGAGCCAAAATTGCCATTGCTTCTAGGACAATAACTTACGTTCGGTTCGTTGTTAATCTGCGGAATCTTGAAAGTCGCGTACGTGCCCAAGGCCCGCGAGCTTGGAGACACGCGCGAGGTGAATGACTGCCACCGCGCAATAGAGGGAGCTCTGGCACGCATGAGAACCGACTGCATCTTGGAGATCTGGAGATACAATAAACCAGGAAGACAACAGTGGAAGGTGCAGAGAGAAGAACGAGAAGTAAAGAAGAAGAATGTGTCCGTTGGAGAAGCACGCGGGGTACAAAACCACGAGTGATGCGAAGTACCGGCTACCACCGGCTTGAAGGTACACAGTACCTAACACAGTACAAGAGTGGCCGGGTCCACATCGGCGAGTGAGCAGGAGCCGGCAGCCGTGCCGGGTGGCACAACCGGGCCGGCACTGACGATTGGTTGGCCGGTGGGATTAACCTTGTGGGGCAGAAGTAAGTACCAAATACTTGCCATTTTGTCATATTCTTTAGAGAGCAATGAGAATTCTTCTAGTTATCTATCGAGAAATATATAGTGTACACTTTCATCTAAGCTATCCACCACCATACCCGCTGCAGCCAGTTCCGCGGCTGTCTCTCAAAGTCTTCCTCACTCAATCGGTCAATCTCCTCTTTACCGGAGAAGATATCAACTTCAGACGCCTTGACCATCCACGGCGTCTTGAACCAGAACTTGTGGCCCAGATAGAGCACGAAAAAGATGACAAACACAATATACGACACGAGGAAACCCGACGCCGTGAAGGAGCCCGGGAAGAACACCGCGTAGCCATTGGTGATGGCCAGCAGCCCCACCATCACCATGGCATAGTACGTCCCCCATGGCTGGAAGGGCGTTTTAAATGGTCGTGACTCGAGGAGACCGTGGAACTTTAGGGCACTGCGGAAACGCTATAGGTATCTTGTCAGTATAATACACAGAAATGGGGGAAAGGCAACAAACCAGATAAGCAACTCCCACCAGAACCCAGGAGATAAACCCACCAACGGTGGTGATGTTGGTGAACCAGTAGAAAACATCAGCTCCCGAGCTCGACAGGTTCAAAAAGGAGAGCAGTCCAATCGCCCAGGTGATCAGAACAGCCACGTAGGGCACGCCATTCTTGTTGCAGCGGGTAAACACTTTCGGGGCCTGGCCCTCGCGTGCAAGCGAATACAACGTACGAGATCCTGCGTACACCCAAGAATTCCCCGAGGACCAAGCAGAGGTCAAAATAACAGCGTTGATCACATGGTTCAGGCCCTGGATACCAGCGTTCTGAATGCCAATGACAAACGGACTGGCGCCAGCACCAGAGCCGCCGCTGGCCACACCGGAGAGGAGGCTTTTGTCGTTGTAAGCAACAGTCACACCGATTACCAAGCTTCCGAGCACGTAAAAGGCAAACAGGCGGTAGATGAAGCGATTAGTCGCCTTGGGGATGTTGCGACGCGGGGCGACAGCCTCTCCGGCGGCGGTGGTGATGAGTTCCGGGGAGAAGATGAACGAGAATCCGGACTTGATCAAAGCTGTCCAGAAGGCAAGAAAACGGCTGGTGTTGACATTCGACACGAGATATCCCTGCTTGAAAGCGCCCGGGTGCTCCCAGTATCGGAATCCAAGCCGGTCATGGTTCGGGCCGCCGCCGAAGAAAAGCACCACGCCCAGGATGATCAGACCGATGATGGCGATGATCTTGAGGGACGCAAACCAGAACTCCGCCTCACCGTACCATGAGACGGCAACGATGTTAAGGACGAGAATCACTGGGCTCGTTAGACAAAGACAGATACATCTCGAAATGATCTACTTACCCACGAGGATAATTGCAATCCACACACCCACACTCACGGAGGTTGGCCAATACTGGATGACCAATCCGGCGGCGGTGACTTCTGATGCTAGCAACATTGAAAAGGAGTACCAATAGTTGTACCCTGACCACATAGTTAGAACGAATCTCCACCACTCACCACCACCGGGACTTACCAATGGCGAACCCCAAACTCGGCTCCGTAAATCGGTTAATGAGATACGGGACGGAGACCCCCTGGACAGGCAGGTAGGTTGTCATTTCGCCCAGCATATTCATGACAAAGTATACCACAGTTGACATGACAATGTATCCCATCAGCAGAGGGGCTTCAAGTCAAGATGATTAGCTCTCACATCTTCCTAACGACTATTCATGGAAGACACTTACCAGGACCAACGGTCGATAGCGATGCACCACTTCCCACGAACAAGCCCGTGCCAATACAACCACCCAGCGCCAGAAATTGGATGTGCCGGGAGCTCAATCCACGGTGGGTTTGCGAGTTCGGCATGGGATCCACCTGGCCCATCGATTTCTCGTCATTATACTCCGGGGGAGTGTCCGGTAGGCCTTCCTCCAGACCTTTCGGTGATGTCTCCATGGTGGGCAGGAGTTTTGCAAAAGTGTCAAAACGGAAGTAGCTGACTGAGTGTGGGAAAGAAAAAAGATAGATGGGGAAAAAAACTCTAACTCTCCCTAGAACCCAACTGACCGAGAAATCGGGGTGGAGCGTGCTCTTTTTTATTCTTCTCGTTCCCCGGACCGGATTCCCCGCGTAAGAAGAGAGAGGAAACAATTGCCACTGAATTATGGCCCAGGGGGTTGAGGGATAAAGACCGCGAGAAGCATGAGTCTGATTTGTGGGGAAGAAACATAAACGAGGCTCCCCAGGACTAGCCAGACAGGGGCATGGAAACCTTCACCGTTTCTAGAAAGAGCGCCCCATTTGTGTGTGGGGGTGTCCAGGCCGAGACACTGGAGCCCGATCGGCGCTTGTCCTCGGCTCTAGGGGTCGCTCGGGGGATGTCCTATGGGTGGGATTGACAATCATCATGACATAATAACGGGGAATTTTACAAATATACTATTATGATAGTGACTTCATTCACTGGGGTTGGTATATACTCTGTCGTCTCCCGGTACGGGTGAGGCTTAGTGCCATCGGGCCGGGGTGCAAGCGGTTTGATTGGTGGCTGGTTTTAAGATGCGAGTCAGTGCTGTGCGGATCTGCGGGTGGTCAGAGATCAACCTCGGGTTGAGCGATTGTACCTATCGGTGTATCTCACCGATGAGCAGCAAGAATTGACTAATAGGTAGGCCATGAACATAGTATGATCCAATGGGAAACCTCGTGGTCAACCAACCCGCCGAAAATAGCCGTCTCCACGTGACTCCTCGACACCACCACCGGGCCGGTCACTCTGGCATTCTTATCAACCGCCCAATCTGCAACCGGGCCGTGGCCGTATAGGAACTCGGGCCCCAACACCCTACACCAACACCCTACAGACCAGGTGTAAGATAAGCCTGCCAGGGATCAGGGTGGCAGTTCATGCAGTTTGTATGCCCCGGGCAACCCGCCTGGCTGTTCGGGGAAGATGTCCCAGTCGGCCAGAGGTATACTCGGTCAGCCATAGTAGTGCCCCCGTTTCCCGATATTCCGAACTAGAAACGACCTTGTGGTTCCTGTGTGTCATCGTCCTCTCGCCGACCGTACCGGTGGCAGGCGGTTGCCACCGGCACTTATCCAATAAGTGTAGGATAACTAGTCCTGCTTGGGCCTACATATCAGGTTCGCTCGACCGTGGCTCTCAACAAGACTTTCTACCAACCAGCGTCCTTGGATAAGTCCTGAATATCAACCATAATTCTCTCTGGCAACTCTTCTTCTTTTCTTTTCTTTTCTTTGTCCCCTCCATCACCAGTATAATCCGCCCGCCGCAAAAGTTAGTAATGAAAGCTGTACCTCGCCCACAGGTCGCTTCCCTTCTTGCGCCCTGCCGGGCTGGCAAGAGGTTCGTCAGTGAGACGAGCAACACCCGCTCCTCGATTGCGGCCACGTCGACCAGCCCGCTCTGGCAGCCTTTCTCGCCTACTCCTGCCCCGCCGCCGCGTCAGGCTCTCGCCGCGCCGCTGGCCAAGTTGCCGCTGGCGAACGTGTTGAGATCGTTGCTGGTGTTGTCTATTTCGTCATCCCCCATCCTGCTCAAGCCATGCATCTATGCCCTGTCTCACCTGGCGCACCCACGCACCGCGCTGTGGGATGTCGCCAAAAACCCACTGCTGAACATGCTGGTCAAGCACACCATCTACAAGCAGTTTAATGCCGGCGAGAACAAGGCCGAGGTGCAGCAGTCGATTCAGAATATCAAGTCTCTGGGCTGCCGTGGTGTTCTGTTGGGATATGCGCGTGAGATTCTGGTGGGCGAGAACCAGGATGCTGCGTATGATGCAAAGGCAGCACGCGCGGAGATCCAGATGTGGCTGAATGGCACTTTGGCCACTGTTGATATGGCCCATGAAGGTGATTTCATTGCTTTGAAGTAAGGTCATCTCTCACCTTTCTTGGTAATCTATCTAACGGGATCCTTAGGTTCACCGGAATGGGCATCGATGCTCTCCGCCTGCTGCAGCAGCAGGCTCCACCAACCGAATTCATGGATGTCTCTATCAAGAAAGTCTGTGATATGGCTGTCGCCCGCGGTGTGCGTCTGCTCGTCGACGCAGAGGAGCAAGCTGTGCAGCCTGGCATCGAGGCCTGGATCATGAAGTACCAGAAATACTGCAACACCAAGACCCCCGGCCGCGCCACTTTCTACGGTACCTACCAGGCCTACCTGCGCTCTACGCCCGCCACTCTGGCCCGTCACCTTGAGACTTCCCGGCGCGAAGGATACACGCTGGGTGTCAAACTCGTCCGCGGTGCCTATCTAAAGACGGAGCCGCGGAATCTGATCTGGGCGGAAAAAGAAAAGACGGACGCATGCTATGACGAGGTTGTCGAGGCTCTCCTGACTCGTCGCTACAACTCTGTGCTCCAGCCCCCTACGAAGGATACTCCCACTGAACTGCCATCTGTGAACGTCATCATCGCCACGCACAACCGCGAATCCGTGAAGAAGGCCCACGCCCTGCGCATGCTGCAGACGACCCGTGGCGAAAACTACAATGTGGATCTGAGCTACGCCCAGCTGCAAGGCATGGCCGATGAAGTGAGCTGCGAGTTGGTGCAGGGCTTCGAAAGTGCCGAAGCCGCTGTCGGTGCCACACCGCGTGAGGCGCCGCATGTCTACAAGCTGCTGACGTGGGGATCCGTCAAGGAGTGTATGGGTTTCTTGATGCGGCGGGCTGTAGAGAACACCGAGGCTGTCGGACGCACCAAGGAGTCCCAGCTGGCCATGATGAGCGAGTTGAAGCGCCGCTGCCGGGCGATTCTCGGAGGTGGCAACTGAAACGGGTTTCTTTCACATCTTTTTCTTTTCTTTTTGCTGCATTGCGGACGACTAGAGGTTTTTTTCAATGTTGCGGTTGATTGCATTTTTGCGTTTGGGATGCATCCTATAGATGGTGTTAGCGTGTTTGCTCCAGGGTTATGGCTGCCAACGATAATAGCAATTCAAGTTTATTCTTACGATCAATGGGATACCCGAGTAGAATAATTATTGTACACAAATCATAGTTGTAGCATTCTGGGCGATTCCACCCCGCCGAGATAACGCGCGGATCGTACATCCGATGTGCGGAACACTTCCTACTGTGTACATCCACCTTCTTGCGCAAGACCATCGTGAGAATCTGTCTGGTACAACCATCTATCGACACAGACAAGTATATCTTTACCGTCTCAAACACTTGATTCACAAAATCCCCCAAACACATCAACCCGCCAACGCCCAACCCCACTCTCAATCCAAAATGCACGTCCTCTCCGAGCCAGACGTGGCCCAGGTTTTCCGCAGCCTGACTCAGAAACAAGGCCATGGACTGATCACCGCACTCGGTGAAGCCCTGACTGCCATCTCCGTAGAGTCCAAGTCAACCGTTCCGGCATCGGAGCAGCTCATCCACCAGCCATTGCGCACTTTGTTCACCACCAAAGATCAGAACACCTGCATGTTCATGCCGGTCTCGGACACTGCCAGCACCGGTATCAAGATCGTCACCGTCAGCAGCAGTGGGATCCGTGGGGTCATCAATGTCTTCTCGCCAGAGGGTCGCTTACAGGGTCTTCTCGCTGCGGCGGAAGTGACGGCCTTTCGCACGGCGCTGGCCACGATGACCCTCTTCGTGCGGTGTACAGCGTTCTCTAAAGAGTCCATTCTTATTTTCGGATCTGGTCGCCAGGCAGAATGGCATGCGCGACTGGCTCTGTTGCTTTACCCGGACCAGATCCGTCGCATCACCTTCGTGAACCGGGGTCGGAAGCGCCTGGAGGAAACGGAGCGCGACGTCATTGCTCCTCTGCGCCAGAGTCATTCGCATGTGGACTTTGCTACGCTCGCCCAGGAGGGTGTGGATGACTACGAGTCCCGACTCAACGCGGAACTAGCAGCCTGCGACGTGATCTTCAGCTGCACTCCATCGCCTGCGCCGAACTTCCCGTTCTCGGCGCTTCAAGCTGCTCCGAAACAGCGATTTATCTCCCTCATCGGCTCATACAAGCCGCATATGCATGAGATTGATACCGACACGCTCTTGTCCGGGGGTGGGAAGATCTACGTCGATTCCAAGACAGCCTGTCTCGAGGAAGCAGGCGAGCTCATCACCGCGCAGATCCAAGAGGACCAATTGACTGAGATGGGTGATCTACTGGGGGCGCTGGGGCCAGACGGTGCGCTGGACGTGCGCTCGGATTGCAATGTCATCTACAAATGTGTGGGCATGGGACTCATGGATCTCGTGGTGGGGAAGAAGGTGCTGGAGGTTGGGCGCGAGATGGGCCTGGGCACGCACGTTGAGGGATTCTGACGGAAGTAAAGATCGGCTCGCTTGTATAGATCTGATGTCAAGTGGCTGCTGTCATGCCTCTCACCTGCCTAATTCAGCAAGGATGGATGCTTTAGCGATGCCTGTTTCGAAGTAGATCGGCCCATGGTTCCTGAGCCACACCTCGTGTTTGACAGCCCCCATGCCTATAGTCTGGGGCGCTTTTGCAAGCACTGCCCCTTGAGCAGGCGTACTATCTGAAACATGCGCATCATGAGGAATATACAATAGTAGTTACATAGTAGGAGAAGTAGAATAAAAGAAACCCTAGAATGAATCTACGGCCATTAGCATTATCTGACCGCTGATAAACTCCCACTTTTCTGTCATTTCCTCTTTTCTCCGACAGAACCACCACTCAGTTCCTCAACTACCTGCCCAGCCTACAAACGTACCCAACTTGGAGTGATCGCATAGTTCGATCGGCACTCTCGGCTTCCGCAGTCTGGGACTATTTCCACGCGCGCACCGCTTTCTGTCTCCGCTTCGGCTCCGCACCTCCGCAATGTCGGTCGGCTCTCTGTGACTCGATTTTGCTTGCCATGGATGACCCGGCGTCGACTCCGGCGCAGCACCAGCAGAAGCGCCCGCGCGTAGCCGAGGAGAATCGCAAACGAGCAGTCAGAGCGTATGTCCTCTCTTCCCCGTGGTGCCCGCACGGGTTCGCTAATGCATTCCGCGCAGGTGTGACGGCTGCCGGAGAGTAAAAGAGAAATGCGAGGGTGGTGTCCCTTGTCGCCGGTGCTTGCGCTATCGGAGACAATGTCTCTTCACGCATATCGATCAGAGCGAGAAGGGCCGGTCGGCGAGTGTCTCGTGAGTTCGACCCCTCGTTTTCCATTCGCGTTGGTTTGTCTGACTGCCTAGCGAACAACATAGGCTCCTGGAGCGAGCGGCGACTCTGAATCGTCATGATATTGCCGAGGCCGAGAGGGTGCGGCTCATGGAACGCATCCTGTCGCATTATATGCCTAATAGCACCTTCGATATCCATTCCCTGCGCCAGGTCGCCGAGGACTTGAAAGGCAAACACCGGGGCTCGGACTCGGATGTGTTCTCGAATCAGATGGATGGTATTGACATGGAGGATTTGGCTATTGACGAGGAGGATTTCACTATCAAGGCTTTGCCTGATAATACCACCCGTATGTTGCTATGTTGCTTTGAGGCTGACTTGGTGGGCTGATTTGGGTATTGCTAGAATACTCCGGCGAGTTCTCTTACTTGAATTTCTCCATGAAAATCCGGCAGAAGATTGACGAGTGGATGAAGACGGCGGCACCAGAAGTGAGTCACTTCGAGTGTCCAAAAGGATCTGTGCTAATTGGGTTTCCAGGCGACCACCGAAGTAGAGCCATTTGAGGAACGATGGCGATCGACACAGCTGCAATCTGGGTCTTCGTTAGTCTCGGCATCAATTACCTGTCTCCCACCCCGATACGTGGCCGATTTCCTGGTTCAGATCTTCTTCAAATATGCGCAGACAAACAACTTCTACATTGAAGAAGATTGGCTCCGCGAGAAGCTGGCTGTCTGCTATACGAATCCGGACGATCTATTGCCCGACGACGCCGGAGCAGTGTGCGCTATCCTGATGGTTCTAGCGGTGGGCACGCAGTTTGCCCATATGGAATCATCCACCCCGGTGAATTGCTTGCCCTATAATTCTGCGGCGAGTCAGGACCACCATTTCTCGGAGGACGAGGTTGGTCTGACGTTCTATCAAGTTGCGTCCAAGCTTTTACCAGATATCATTGCCACAGCTTCTGTCCGGAGTGTACAGGCGTGTCTTTTGATTGGGACATACTTACTCCCGCTTGACACATCGGGGCTATGCTATACATATTTCGGTCTGGCTCTCAAGCTGGCAATTCAGAATGGGATGCATCGGAGATACCATGGAGAAGGGCTTTCGCAACGGATAATTGAAGTGCGAAATCGAGTTTTCTGGACGGCTTATACAATTGAGAAGTGAGTCTTGCCTCTAGAGTTCTGAACCCAACCCTAACAATGCCCAGACGGATCAGCATTCTTCATGGTAGACCAGCTTCTTTAGCTGATTCTGACGTCGACGCACCGCCCCCAGTGGATTTTCCTGGTCTAACGCCCGCAGGACAGCCGTCCAACCACACGAACATGCTGACCCTGATCACATTGACGTTAAAGCTTGGACAAGTCTCGAATGAAATGTAGGCGTTCCCCCCTTTTATCACTTACTCAGACTAACACTCGAACAGCACCTCTCTCCGGACCTGCCGCAAAGCCCAGCAACAGGACTGTCTTGAGCGGCTACTCAACATGCGCAAACATCTGGTCGAGTGGTGGTCGACTTTACCGGAAGAAACAAATTGTCGCGATCTCAATCCCAGAGAGCCTTTGTTCCGCTCCAATGTCCACCTGAAGTTGGACTACTGTCTGACCAGAGTCTTCATTGGACGACCGTTCCTTTTCAGCAACATCAAGGGTCTTCCTCATGCGCCCATGTACAAGGGTCCATCCGGTCTTTCCAAGAACCGCGTGGCCCTCGTCACCGATTGTGTGGAGGCAGCCCTGGAAATCATTGATCTGTGCCGACTTCTCCGTGACGAGACTGGACTTGCTCGTGCTTCGTTCACTGAGTTTAGTTCCTGCCGTGCTGCACTGCTAGTGATCCTGGCACAAGGTCTGACCAAACGGACTGAGCGACTTGGCGCCGCCCTGGAGCAGGGCATTTCATTGATCAAGATCATGTCCATGGGCGTTGGTTCAGCACGTTCAGCTGTCAGCGTCATCGAAGCGCTAGAGCGCGCCATTCGTCGTTTAGAAGTGTGGAGCGAGACCCAGCAGACCCAAAGCAATGGGAGCAGTGAGTCTGCCTACGACCGTTTCAAGAATTGGGAGATGCTTTGGAAAACCGGGCCTGTCTCCCCATCCACCATCGCCAGACAGCAGCAGGAAATCTACGCTGTCAGTGATCCATCCACCCATCAGGGATTGAGTTCTCTCCATGCACCCGCTGCCGCCGCCGCTGCAGCCGCCGCGGCCGTACCCGGTTTGGCCGTAACACCGCCGACAGCACTAATGACTGGCAGCCGCAACGGCTCTGATCCAGGCATAATAATGGGCCCAGACCAGGATTTCCTGGGGGAAGATGTTCCCAGCAGCGGACTCTCAGATAACTTCTCAATCTCCCAGCAGTCCCTATCTCAAATGCCAACTTTTGGCTTCGATCACTTCGTGTCGAATTTTCCGCAGGAGCTGGGCGAGTTCACAGCGATCCCCTGCTTCGAGCCTGATGCGCAGACTCACCCACCTGGCATGGTGGGTTCGAATGGGAAGAATGAAGGTGCTGCTGATCCACACTGGATGCAGTTTATGAATGAGTGATCTTGTGTTTTGTCGACTTGCATTCAGCGTTTCTGTCATTGCTTGGTTTGTTTATTGGCCGGTATACCATTTTATGTTTATTGTCATTTTAGTCTGTACTTGGTTATTTATAGCCTTGGTGAGAGAGAATATTTATAATGCAATGGACCCGTCTGAAGCTACTCAGCGCTGAATATGCAAAAAGAATACAATAAGCAGTCCCGGTCTGCATGTAGATAATCGCTCTTGTACTCGACTGCACCTCGGCGATATATCGCGTCCTGAGGAGGTTAGGTCACATCGTTGAGTCCCCCGATGTTCAGGTAGGCGGCGATGAAAGATTTTGGGTATGGCGGCAAGCCTGGTTTCTAGGAGGATCCTAATCAAACACGACCTTCGTCCCTTGAAACGACGCCGTGGACGCCTGCTCCTTCGCCTTCTTCTTCGCTTCCCAAGAAGGATGCAACGGCCCGCTATCCTGCGCCGCATTCTTTCCTTTACCCAAAGGCATAGTATTAGCACCCGTTTGTTCATCGCGGCGATTCTGCGGCCGTCCACCACGCCTCCCGGAACCCATAGCACCGCGCTTAACATCCCACCCATTATCTCTGTTCTTTTTCTGCTTCTTCATTTCACTCTGGACATGGTTCGCTTTTTCACCGTATTTCTTCTCCCATAGCGCGCGCCGAGCCTGCTGGCCCATCCGGTTCTTGCGCTTTGGTGGCCCTGCTGCAGCTTCGTCATCTGTTGCTTCGGATTCAGAGCCAGACCAGTATCCGCCCATCATTAGCGATGGCAGGAATGTGGTGTCTTTTGCTGGGGCTTTGGAGGATTTGGCGCTGTCCTTTGCTTTTTTTGTTGGTGGTGGTGGGGAGTCTTCTGCGGCGGAGAATGAGTGCGAGGGAGAGGGAGAGCGGGAGACTGATGAGATGGAGATGTCGTCGGCTGTTGTTGCTTGGGGGTTGTGTTGGGCTTGGAGGTCGTGGTTTGCGGAGTCTTCGTCTTCCGAGTCTGAGCCACCCACGAGGTTGTCGAATTGGGCAAAATCATCGCTTTCTGATCCTTCTGCGCCGGAGATGTCTAGATCTTCTTCCGATTGAAGAATGCGCTCAGAAGTCGGGAGAGATTTCTTTTTGATGTCGGTCTTGGTTTTCTCTTGCTCCGTTGACGATGACTCGGATTCCACTTCTTCGGGCTTCCGGCGTGCTGATTTATCCTTCTGTGCCGTATCCGTCTTGGATTTGGTGTTCTGCTGCTTTCCAGCCGGCACCTCCTCTAACTTCAGCAGTGTCCGAATTCCAGCCATGATATCCGGCATCACTTTTTGTACGGGGGTCGATTTGAACAGTCGGGCCTGGATATTCGCTTCGGCAGTGCTTTTAGGTCCCTCCGTGGCGATCTTCTTCGATTCCTGAAACTCGCCGAACGCAGATGACTCGGCAATCCGTTTTGTCTTGGAAAGCTGTTTGAATAGGTACTTCTCTGCAGTAACATGGTAGTCGAGTTCCTGTTGGCAAATAAACTCAATACTTAGCAAAGGTTCACCACATAGGTTAAAAGACAAGGTTGTCAACGTAAAACCCTGAGCAGCACCTGGAAACACACCTTCAAAGCCTTCACTTCCTCCGCCAACCGTGACAACGTCGTGGAAGCATTCTCCTGCGACTTTGCCGTCTTCTCACGCCGGCTCAGTTTCTGTCGCTCGAAACCACGCGCTACCTTCAAGCCGCGGGTGATAATCTGGACGCCGAGGTCGAACTTGTGTGTCAGTCGTACGGCCTGCATGGAGAGTTTGCGGGTGTCGCTGGACCGCGCGGGGCCGTTGAGCTCGGAGAGCTTGCGTTTCGGCATGGTGGATGTTATTAGATCGCACGAGTAAATAATCCGATATATTCAAATACTGCGATTGAGAGGAGGGTGAGAGTGGTTGTTGCGGTGGTTTTGGTTGAGTTGAAGAAAGAAGGTGCCGGGTAACTTTTTTTTTTTTGGGTCGGGGCGAATCATGTGCCAAGACCGATGAGAGTAGCAGTCCCGACACACCAGATGCGACACTTATGATGACTCTTTAATGGGCTAGATTTAGGTGAATTGTCTTGTTGGTAATGATAGTGGAAATTCACAAAAAGAACTACGAAATCTACAGCATTGCGAACCTCTGGAGTTGGAGACCACGTTCGTGGAATGACCGTCGATTTAACGCAGACTGGTATGTACATACAAATATGGCAAGGAAAGTAATACGCATACACTGCCTTTCTATTTCTTTTCTTCCTCCTTCTTCTCCTCGGGTTTCGGGGTCGGAAGATTGAACTATAGGTCCGGTGAGTTAGCGATGATTCCCCACGTCAGAACGGGATTTTACATACCGACTCGGGCGTCCGGCTTTGACCGGCGCCAACAGGCTCCCATGCAGTGCTGCCACTCTCAAAGTTGCGGAAGGCCTGGGTGAGCTCGAGCGGCTCGATGACAATGCGCTTCTTCTCCTCGTCATACCGCAGCTCGGTGTATCCCGTCAACGGGAAATCCTTGCGCAGCGGGTGACCGTCAAAGCCGTAGTCGGTCATAATGCGGCGCAGATCGGGGTGGCCCGAGAAGAAGACACCGAACATGTCGTACACCTCACGCTCGTACCAGAGAGCACCCTCAAACAGGCTTGTCACACTGGGCACCGGGGTGGCCTCGTCGGCGTAGGTCTTAACGCGGATGCGGGAGTTATAGCGGACACTAAGCATGTTGTATACCACCTCGAAGCGCTGGTCGCGGGTCGGAAAATCCACGCCGGTGATGTCGGAGATCTGGGTGAACTCGGCGGCTGTGTGGTTCTTCAGGAAGCTCATGACGGGAAGAATACCCGCTGGGGCGGTGTACACAGTGAGCTCATCCTTCCAGACAGTGAATTGCTGGATGTATTTTGGGAGACAGGACATGACATATTGTCCATATTTGTGCAGGCTGTCGGCCTTGTCCTGGTACTTGTCCGTGGGGTTGATGACCGGGGCGCGCAGGGGTCCCTGGGCTGGAAGACAAAGAAAAGTCAGTTCAATTGAATGGGAAAATGGCGATTGAAGTTATCCACATACGCGGACGCTGGGCCTGCCGCATGTTCTCAGGCTCCGGTGTGCCCGGCGCAGTCGACGCCTTAGGAGCGTGGTGCAGGGAAGACGAGGAAAAGGCACGGCCGGCCATTGAGGATCTCGAGGCCGAAGCCACCGAGCGGCCGGTGCTCAATCGTATCAAAGAGCGTGCAGAAGCCATGGTGGCGGGAGGGCAATGGCAGGTGCGGTCGCAACTGGAAGGGAAAGGGCACGAGTTGTGATGGGAGTTGAGTCGAGTTCAGTTGGGCGATGTGGTCACGTGCGGAGCTGACATAACCCGTCGGACCTAACGCGATCGGGCAATGCCAGCAAAATGCAGCCGCGCTTCTTTTCCTTCCCTTTCTTCTCTCCTTCGCCGCTCAACCTCCTTCCCCATCATCTCTCGCCTGTCTCGCGCGTCCTTCCTTCCACCTACTCTCCTCCCTCTCTCACTTCCCTTTCTTTCTCTTCTTTTCACCCATCGTCTCCAGGCGAGCGCGTTTTTTCTCTCCTCCTCGTCTTTCACCCGTCTGTTCGACGGTTGATCTCTGTTTCGCCTTTCGCTCTATCACAGATCTCCCGTGATCATGTCTAGTCGCCAACAGATCGACTCAGTCATCGACGACGATGATGAGTTCTGGTACGTTTTACCTTGGGTTTCAGAACATGCGACTGTGGCACTGACATCCCGCTAGCCCCCTTTGCATCGAAGAGTTCGATCTCTCGGACAAGAACTTCAAGCCCTGTCCCTGTGGGTATCAGGTACGTTCTATGACACCCCCTGAGCATGCGCCAGTCCTTCTGCAGGAACCTGGCGTTCGTTTTCCTTCGTGCAACCGCTGATACCCTGCTCTCTATAGATTTGCCAATTCTGCTACAACAATATCAAAACCCACAGCGAGGAAGGTCGATGCCCGAACTGCCGACGTTCTTACGACGACAGTACGATCGAGTACAAGGTTCCAAATGCGGATGAGTGAGTTTCTCCCCCGGCATCCCTGCCCTTATCATTCTGCTCACATCCTCTTTTCGCATCAGGTTCAAAGCAGACTTGGCTTTGAAACACCGCAAGGCCGCGGCGGCAAAGAAGAAGGAGGCAGAGAAACGAGAAATCGAGGCTTCCAGCCGAAAGAACTTGGCTGGGGTTCGCGTTGTCCAGAAAAACCTGGTCTACGTGATCGGCCTCAACCCGACGATACGCGACGAAAGCCAGCTTCTCCAAACTCTTCGTGGAAGGGATTACTTTGGACAATATGGGGATATCGAAAAGATCGTGGTCAGCAAAGCGAAGCCTGGCGGCAACCCCAACCAGGGTATCGGTGTCTACGTTACGTTCTCGCGGAAGCTCGATGCCGCTACATGCATCGCTGCCGTGGATGGATCGGCGAACGGTGATCGGGTACTGAGGTAAGATAATGTGCTGTCCGAAAATGACTGTCAACCTGTGCTAACATTGTTCGACGCTAACAGGGCTCAATACGGAACGACCAAGTATTGCTCGTCTTTTCTTCGCAATGAGCAGTGCAATAATCGCAACTGCACATTCTTGCATGAGACCGGAGAGGACAGTGATAGCTACAGTCGTCAGGATCTTTCGTCGATGAACACATTGTCCAGCCAACGCCCATCGCATCCCAGTGCTCGTGCCACCCAACCCATCTCCAATCCCATACGCCGTCAGCCGAGTAAAGACGACTCCATCAGTGGCCGTCCCGGTGTTCTAGATGGACCGGCCTTGCCCTCATCCGCAAGCTGGGCGAACACCAACGCTCCCATCAGTCGGACGAGGCGAGCCAGTCTTACCGGGAGCCAGGCTTCCCAGAGCCCACGACCCGTAAGCGCCACAATCGCGACCTCTACTGAAGATCACAAGCGCAGTGAGAAACCTTCGCCGGTTATTCAGGAGGCTCAACGGCCATCGCTGCCCCCCACTCGATCGTCGACAACCGCGTCTCGCCAAGGTCCTATCAAAGCGGAAACACCTTTTGACAGTCTGTTGAAAGCAGTGACGTCTCCCGACTTCAAGTTTGTTTTCTCAGCCTCCGAGTTGTCGCCAGATGAAGCTGCCATGATCTTGAACTACCCGTCTTTCATTGATCCGTACGGGGGTGTGAAGAGAAGGGCAATGCGCGAGAAGGTTGAGCAAGAACGGGTCAAGCGTGAGCATGAGCTTCTTCAGTCTACCACTGAAGATGAGGGGCCCGAAGCCGGTAGCCTGCAACTGGGTGGAGAACCAGAAGAGGCCAATGTACCCCGAGGTCGTCAAAGCCGTGAATCTCACGGAGCTATTCAACCACCTTCCCAGCAAGGCACTGCAGACAACTCTACTGTCGGCTCCCCTGTTTCTGCTACGAGCCACCAGTTCCAAGGTTTGAATCTTGCAGGCCGCAGCTTAACCCCCCTCCAGCAACAGCAATTGATGCTACTGAAATCTGCGAGCAACCAGCAGGCTGGTCTAGCTGATCCCTTGAGCTCTGCTGCCTTGGATCAAGCTGCTCAGGTTCGTCAAAGTCTCCTACATAGTCAGATGGCACAGTTCAATGCCTTACAGGCGCAGAATCGGCAGTCGTCCCGTTTCGCCTTTGCCAACGAGGCCGGTTCGAAGAACGTCCCCAATCCGCGATTGTTGGGTCAGATGCA
Organism: Penicillium psychrofluorescens; assembly: GCF_964197705.1. Classification (NCBI taxonomy): domain Eukaryota; kingdom Fungi; phylum Ascomycota; class Eurotiomycetes; order Eurotiales; family Aspergillaceae; genus Penicillium; species Penicillium psychrofluorescens. The sequence continues at coordinate 2,190,986 of NC_133440.1, forward strand.
ATCCGGAACCCCAAACCCCCTGTCCGCTCCCAGTCCCCAACAGGCTCTTGCAAGCGGTTTCTACGCAAGTGGTGCTCAAGGTCCCCCTCCAGGTTTGAAGACAGCGGGTACGCCCCCCATTAGCGGAGGTGGGATGTTTGCACAAGGACATGGTTTCACGTCAAACAACAACCTTGGACTCGGATCGAACATCGGAAAGCAAGAAGCGACACCGGAATTGATGCGCGAGTTGTTGCGTGGCCGAGGTGGCACGAATGTGGGTGGCTTGCAAGGCCAGGAAAATACTAAGCGTGAGTCCCTGTTTCCTTTTCTCCAACAGCACAATACCCCACCTCCCATGACTCCTACAAATGGCCTTCTCGCCTCTTTCTACGGGTCCCAGATGGGAGCATATCCTGAATCTGGTGGCCCACAGAAGCAGAAGAAGAAGGGGAAGAAGCACAGACATGCTAACACTTCCTCCGGTGGAGGTGGTGTAGTAGATCTTGCGGACCCGAGCATTTTGCAAGCGAGAATGCATCAGGTCGGCGCGAACGCTGGTGCTGGGCAAGCGTTGTACGGGAGTCAAGGCCAAGGTGGGTACAATCCTTCGATGGTATATGGCAGCGGAATCGGTCGCTATTGAAGGTCGCGATCATCACTCCCCAACTTTCTGCGTTCTTGCATCTTTCTATTTCTTTGCCTTTCGTTGGTTCATGATTTTCTTTGGTCCTTTTCCCTATTGTTTTACCGGGTCTGTATCCCTTGATGACATGATATCATTTCTTCCCCCATGGTGTCTGGTTTGCATTTCGATTTGTTTCGTTTGTTTTTTTTTTTTCCTTTTTTTTCTTCTTCTCTCACGAGGCAGACGGCTCTAAACGAGCTAGCCTTGTCTTTGGCGTCTGGCAATGGGCCTTGATTGTTTTCCTGTTTTGCTTTATTCCTGTACTTGTCTGGTTCAAGGTTTCCTTCCATTTCATGGACATATTCGCATGTCTTCTGGGTCACCCTTCCCGTTCGGTGGCTCTCGTTCATCCCTTTTAATCATTTTGCATTCGGGCTTCGATCTGCTATTTGTGGCGTCTTGATGATTGCCCAGATGGCCCGATCATGGATTAATGTACGTTAAGACCTCCCTGCCCTGTCTTTTCAAACCAAAGCAGGACGCTATTGAAAAAAATTTGTCTCACACCCGCGGTTTGCATAGATATCCAGCCCTCTTCTGTACCTGACCCTGATCGAGCGGGACCCATCGTGTAATCACCATTGTTTGCTGTTCTGTATCCCCGATTAGTCGTCGCTGCCTGTCATCGATCGCCTAGTTGTCTTGACCGTGAGATTCCGTCGCCTTCTGTTGACCTCTGCCAATACCATTTTGGGGAAACCTTTCACTCATCGAATCACTGGATTTGAGTGCGAAGAACCAACGCTGACTAGGGTCTTCTAGTGGATGAGGAGTTTCCTCCGCTCGGTATGCAGTCGAAAGAACGCCAGCCTGTCGACAGTTTTGGCTTTCTCAAATCCAGCGACTCGTCCATGCGCGCCGGAACCCCAAATCTACCCCCTGGTCTGCCGGTACCCCACGCTCATCCCGGACCGGGTACCTTTCAGGACCACCTGACTGCTTCGAATCGTTCATCCCCTGCTCCCATGCCGCCCCCTGGCCTGGGTGGAGAATTTTCCTCTGGATTTGGTACCCCGAAAAATGACGACGCATTGTCACGCCCTTCAACCCCTCCCATCGGTGTTAATACAACACGTCCTTCTAGTCATGTCAAAGATGCATCTCAGATATCGTTTGGTTCGCCCGTGCCGAAGTCTGCCACCAAGACTGGAGGCCGCCTCAAGGACGACTTTTCAATCGCCCCTGGCAAGAATGATTCCGGTGTTAGACTTGGCTCTGAGGCGAACTTGTCGCCCCTCAAAAAGCTGAGCCCGATTAAGCTTAATACGTCAGTTGGTGCTGTCCAGCCTCAAGAAATTGATCCTGCCAAGAATGAGCCGGTTCCTGCTCAAGGCTCTGCAATTGGATCGCGCCCGAATACGCCACTTACTACTGCATCGCGAATCTCTGACTCTTCGGGTTCTCGTCAACCTCGTGTTCTGCGTGTGGTGGACACTCCAAAGGCTGAACCTCCACCTGTCCCGACTGCTCCATCTGTCGCATCATTTGCGGGAACGGGTGGCGCAAGATCCCGCAAACAAAGCATCTCATCCAACAGTCGTTCGGATACTCCGATTGAATTTGGGTCAGAGGCTGACTTTTATGCGTCCGGTTCTGTGTCTCGCGCCAGCTCGCCTCCTGCTTCTAGCCGTATTGGCTCTGCTCCAGTTCGGGCCGTTACCAAGAGCCAAGCCAAGAAGGAGCGGCGACAGAAGGCCAAAGAAGCAGAGGCAAAGAAGGTCGAGATCGTTCCTGCAGTTGAAGAATCTGTGCAAGCTCCAATTCTTGGAAGAAAGCGCAAAACCAAGAAGCCTGCCAGCAATATTGTTGAGGCGGGTGGTGTAGCTGCCGACGCTGTGCCAGAGAGTGTGACTGCAGCCAAGCCAGACAAGTCTTCCCCGAAGAAGAAGGATCAACCCAAATCTGATTTTGCCAAGAACGCGAAAGGAAAGGAAGAACTGACCCGAGAGACAAAGACCCCTACAATGCCAGAGCAGCCCGTCGAGCAAAGGGCTCCTGTGGAGGAGTGGCGCTCACACAATACCGTGGAACAGTTGATGAAGGATTCTGAAGCCACTGGGATTTCTATAAGAGATCTTTTCCTGGAACGAACGAAGCCACTTCATGAACTGCTTGCTGCTATGCACCGGTCCGGGGAACTGAATCTCCATACTTCTTCGCTGTTCAGCCCCGCGAATCTCTGTCAGCGTGTCGACATGAAGTGCACTGCCGGTGACTATGACCTGCTCAGGCATCCCATTGAGTTGACCGAGGATTATCGGAAGACCTTGTTACGCGGGGAGTTTGTTCGCATTGGCACCGAGACCAAGAATCGATGTCTGATCACCCCGCGTGGCTGCGTGATCCCCCATCTATCGACTGAGGAGGAGGATAAGTACATTGAGCTGGAGAAGAGAATGAACGATGTCGTGGATCCTACCTTGGATGGGCCCGATCCCAGCAACCGCAGTGGTGGTCTAGAAGCGCTTTTCGCGACTCCCGAGAAATTTAACATTTGCTGGGTGGACGACACGTCAAACAGACTGGGTGTTACGTCCCCGAACGCAGCGCTGGTTGCGGCTGAATCGTCCGAATCCGCCTCCACGGTGCCGCCGAATGTGCTGTCCGCCATGGACGCCGACACAACCCGCACTCATAATTGGGCAGTCGCCAACACTGCCGAGCTGGTCAACTCGACCCCCGCTGCCGTGCGATCCTTCGCCGCAGCCACCGCCAAGCACCTCCTCGGCGGAGCCATCGCGTCTGGAAACAACCCCGACTTGGAAGAACTTGCGGCCCTGACGGATGATGAACTGAAAGCATTCGCAGGCAAGTCGCAGAAAGACCTAGAAGGAACCCGCAAGGAGGTGGATTCGCTGGACAAGAAATTTTCCGCTCTTCTTCGGCGGAACAAAAAGCTCGCGCAGCAGGCGCTGGCCATCGGATCCAACGATGAGTAAATGATTGGCGCAGTACAACACCACTGTCATCGCTGTCTATTTTGACTGCCCAGTCGTGTCAAGCGCAACGCTATCACCGAACTTTTATTGATGGCTCTGTATGATACTCGCACTTGTACTATTATTAGCGTGAATGTCTATGTCCACTAAACAATATGTCCGGAATGCTGTAGATGTCCATTTTAATGTAGTACGATGAAACTGTCCACGTAGCGTGTTTCCAGATTTTGCTTCGGCAGATTTGGCAAGCTATATCCCTGTCTGAGAGTTAGGGTGAGCCTGAGAACTGTAGTGAACAGAATGTGACCCGGCTTTCCAACAAGTAGATTGTGCTTCAATCCAAGGCAATCTACACAATGTCGATGATGCCTGAGGCCTCAGGGTTGGGGTTGCCTTCCAGGGTTGGTTAGAGCGTGGGGGTAGAAACATGGTCAACTCCGCACTGTCGGACAATCCCATCCGGACACACCATGAGACATTCAGAGGGCCACCAAACTTCAGCGCGCCGGGGATCTCGCTCTGTCGCCGGTTGCCTCACCTGTCGCCGGCGCAGAGTCAAGTGCAATTCACGTTCCACCCCCTGTGACGCTTGTCGCCGCCTGCGGCTATCCTGCGTCTCTTCTTTTCATCAGAATTTCAGATCATGGTCCACGTCTCAGCAGAGACAGGATGATACTTCGGAATTTGAGGTTTCCAGTCCGTTCACTTCATGCAATAGGCAGACGCCGGGTTATGGAGTTCAATCACCTCTGCAAGCAAATTCCGTCGGCGAGACACCTTCGGGCTCCATGTTCGATGAACTCTTCGATAACTTCCGAATAGACATGGGAGCATCCGGCTTGGATGCATACATTGCCCCAGACAACTTCAACAGACGCACTGACCTTATTACAACTGCTCGGCAACGACAGGGTGCTGACACTATTCCAATGGACCCGTTCGCCGCTTATCAAGCCTTGTTTCCGCCGTCCATATTGCACTCTCCACAATCAAATACTGAGGACAACTTTACTCCAGGTCCTCCAACTAGTTCAACAGACCCAGCTTGGGATGTTGTGGTCTGGAGTCAGTACATGAATCGGGTCCCGGAGTGGCTTTCGACCAAAAGCTCTATCTGGAGCTGTTACCACTATCTCATCAACTTGGCGCAAGCAATTCCCAACTCGCCACTGTTCCACGGCATCCTTAGCTGGACATATGCATATCTCTTTCGTTTAGGACTTTACTCGGAATCATCCCGAGTAACTCATTACACTACTGCATCGCAATTCGTTCGATTACTGTCCGATGAGCTCAGTGATCGGTCTTCGGCCACATCTCCAGCTTCCTTTCCGATTGATTCGTCTGAGAAACTCTCTCAGTATATTTCGACCACATTTTTCCTATGTCATCACGATCTCATCGTGGGTGATTTCAATTCATTTATCGCCCGAATAAATGAAACTAAGGTCACATTTCGCCGGCACTGGAAACATAATACTATGCCTGGGATAATCGAGTCTCGGATCGTTATCTGGCTTGCTTTTATGGAGCTACGCTTTCTCTTTCTGGGTGGAAGTGTCGACCCTGCCGACCATGAGCAGCAAGACCTGATGGGGCTGCTGGTTGAATTGAACGCCCTTTCAACTCTACGGGGACCTCGGAAGCAGCAGTCCTATCTCCGGGAATGTTTTGGAAATGGTCTCCCCAACGAAGAAAATGACCAGGAACTGGGGAAGGAACGGTGTCGCGAAAAGTTCGATGTGATTTTCTCTTACCTCAGTAAACTTCGATCTTTTGAGGTTTGGGAAAGTGAGAAACAGCCATCCAGTAGTAACGCCGAGCCCTTATTGAAGGAACTGCGAGAGGCGAAAATCGATGCTTTACGTGCTGATTTAGCGAGGATCCATGCAGTGAGTGACCTCAAGTTGCTTCTTTTCTTTACTTTCTCTATCATAAGCGCTAACTTAGTCTTGTTCAGGAGTGTGAACTTGCCTTTCCTTCGCATATGCTGGGCTCAAAATGGGCCCAAAATGTTGACACAAGTACTTTTCACATCATGACCGTCCGCGCACTTTGCCTATGCTCTACAATAATGCTCAACCGAGTCATCAACCCAAGTGTTCGAACAGATCCAGACGCCCAAGCCGCGGCTCGAGAACTTGTCCGTCTCTGCAGGGTTTTCCGAAAATCCAAGTCCCTTGAATCACCTCGCTCTGTTATTTGGCCTCTGCCCTTATTTATCGCTGGAATCGAAATTGACGATGAGGTCTATCAAGACTGGATTCTTGATTATATGAAAGATCTCAATCAATGGGGTCTCCATGTGGTCAAAAGCAGAGAGTTACTGAAACGGATTATCCAATGGCAGGATAGCAATGGAAGCAGGGCAAGTATGAAAGATCTTTTTGAATCGTGATTATATCAATATCATTCTATGGATGATGCAAAAGACACTCAACAACCAACATTTCCCATCTAAGGTCACATCATGGGACTTCTCGACGCTCCTTGCATTCACTGCCATTCTTCTCGGGCGCAGTATTCTCCAGCGAGACCGGCCCTTCAAGCTGGAAAGTTTTGAAAACACCCTGGCATGGAGGTCCTTTGCAGGTCGTGACTGTCCTTTGAGAAAGATTATAGATCACGCAGGCCACTGTGGCAGTCGACCCTCGGAACGGGTATCCAGGCAGACCTCCAATGACTTTATCAAGTGGGTTCTTATCCGGGTGACAGCACAAGGCTTCAGGATAGCTCAGATGATCCGAGAAAGCCTTGATCAGCTGTTCGTTGTTGACGAGGCCGTTCTTGTATGGCCGGATGCCCTGTTCGAATCGCTGGCGTCGAAACCAGCTACTTCCACCCGGGTACCGATCTTTCACATCCTGGCGCGCCAGAAAAGAAGTTTCCGTGAAGTGGTTTGTGTGAACGAGGTAACTGTCGTCAATGTCACAGTAGACCTTGTGGATTCGGCTAGGAGTTATCTCCAGGCAGATACCAAACCCTTCGGCGGTGGCCAGGGTGAGGTTATTCGAGACATGGCGCGGGAAATTCTCAAGTAGCGTGAACGCCTCAGATAAATGGCTGCACTCGAGAATCATGCGTCGAAGCAAAGACATTGGCATCACCGGCTTCTTTGATTTGGGGCTGGGCGCATAGTCCTCGGTAGACATGAGTGAGTTGGCCGTCACGGCGATTCCCAATGAGTTCATCCCGGAACGACCCAGTTGTCCGGCTTCCGTGACGAGAAACATGGACGGCTTCGCCTCGGACGGGTCTGGATGCACTTCGAGGTAGATGATGCAGTCCGTCAACCAGAGCCGCGCGGACATGTCCCAGTTCTGGCAGTTCAGGACATCTCCGCTCTGCGTGGTCTCCTTGAGAAAGAATGCGCTCGTGCATTCGTTTGCTTGGTCGTCTTCAGGGTTATCCACTCGTGCCAGGTCATACCGAGCATTCAGCAGAACGATGTCTTCCAGCGACACGCCAGCACCATCGGCAATACCTCTCATCTCCTCGAGGGCCGCAGGATAGTGCGCGGAGATGTTGGGAATATACACATCCTTGATGAGCTTTTCCATCAATGCACTAGTGATGTTTATTAGAACAGCGTGCAATGAGTGCTTGTCAGATTCCTTACTGTTCGGTCAGCTTCCCGGGCCGTTTGTAGTATTCCACATTGGCCTTGACCTTGTCGGCGGCTTGCTGGCCGTGAGAGTAGCCACGTTCGTATGGTAGGCCTCGAACGACCACATGTTGGTAGGAAGAAGAATCGATTGCGGCCCTCATGATGACTTGGTTTGCTGCCGCAGATTGGAGCTCGCTCAAGTTATTTTTTTACTAATAGTGGACATTCCGGAAGCGTGCTCTTATATCCACGGCAATTTGTTGCCTGATGTTTGAAGTAATGGCAGAAATATCGTGTTTAGCTATGAGAGAAATTTCCCTTTTAGGTGCTGCTAGCGACACTATCTTGTAAGAACGGACCAACCGAAGTCGGTTAGTTTTGTGTTCCATAAAATGGAAGATTAATTGCCAGTCACTTGACTCCGATAATAACTGTGGGTGTTATCATATCGAGGTCTACCGTGGGTTCTACTTAGCGTTTCCTAATTGGGGCCTATCAGCGACACGGTCGCCAAGTGCTCCCGAAAAGGCAAAGCGGCAAGCAGAGCCGACGGTTTCTCCACACGCACAGGGATCAGCTATGCGGGGAGACAGGCCTTCTTTGATAAGGGATTCTGGGAAAAGTTATAAATATGCTATGGCAGGATATACCAGCACAGGCTTCATACTTTGTCGACTTCCTCACTTCTGCCATTTACGTGTCAGCTAAGTACTTGACAGCATGACAGAGAAAACCTCGGAGGTGGCCGAGGCCCGCGCCGAGAACTTGAAAGATGGTCCACCCGACCAGAATCAGGATGACTCGATGCAAATTTTTGCTTCGTCTGGAGAAATGTTTGAATATTCGGCGAAGGAGGAGCGGATGGTTCGTTGGAAGCTTGATCTCATTTTATTGCCAATGGTATGTTTGAAAGGAGTAGATATCGGGTGCGGAGCTTCGTTGAGAACTAACCAGCCTCTCTGCAGATGGCTATTACATATATTCTTTCCTTCATGGACAAAGTGGCTTTGGGAGAATCTTCGATTTTTGGAATCTTGGACGGCGATGTGCGTCCTGAAATCAATTTCCCTTGCAGCTATTTCACAAACTGACAATGACTTGCTCGGGGGAACAGCACTTGAAAGGGCAACAATACAGTTGGGCCAATTCAATTTTTTATTTCGGATACCTCTTTGCGCAGTATCCAAGCTCGATTCTGATGCAAAAGCTGCCAATTGGCAGATACTTTGGAGTTATGATCCTCTTGTGGGGAGTCGCTACTACATGCACAGTGGCAACCGACTCCTTCGCCGGCTTGTCCGTGTGTCGGTTCTTCTTGGGCGCCTTTGAGACCTGCATCTCTCCCATTTTGACTATTCTAGTTTCTCAATACTGGACTCGAAGCGAGCAACCGCTACGCGCTTCGATTTGGTGGGCAGGTGGAGGCGTCGGTGGATTTATAGCCGACTCGATCACATATGCTGTGTCCGGAGGGGCGTGGAAAAACAGTCAATATGCCACATGGCAGGTACGAAGTTTCTTTCTTTGATGGATCGAATCTCAAATCTAATCCAAGATACCAGATTGTTTTTCTTGTTTTTGGGCCCATCAGTATTGCATGGGGGGTTTTCCTCTTCTTCTTCCTGCCGACCTCTCCGATGACTGCTTGGTTCTTGACAGAGCGCGAAAGAAAGATTAGCGTTATGAGGGTATGTCCATTGTTAGGATACATGGTTGACATGCTAAAGAAGTCTCTCAGGTTGCTCAAAATCACACGGGTATTGAAAATCGCAAATATAAACTCTACCAGGTTAAGGAGGCTCTCCTTGACATACAAGTTTGGATGCTATGTGCTCAGAGCTTTTTACAATGTATTCCCGGTGGAGGGTTGACTGCTGTAAGTACATGAGACACATCCTTTTGAGGTATTTGCTAAAGACGATGCAGTTTGGCAAGATCGTTCTCCAAGGCTTGGGATACTCGAACCGCGAGACCATAGTTATGGGCATGCCTGCCGATGGAATCCAACTGATCGTCAATGTCCTGGCCGGTGTTATCTCCCAGGTTATCCCTAATACAAGATGCCTGATGATGATTCTTTCCAATATCATCGTATTGATTGGAAGCGTATTAATTCAGAGTGAGTTCTATCCCACTGCTTGAGTTTTACTCCGCTAATTTGTCGTCCTACATATAGCTCTACCTGTCTCACAGAGACTTGCACCAAATTACAGTAAGTCTTCGTGCTTTTAACCGCCTTTTAAAAGCAAATCTAACGCGGTTAATAGTTCTCTACGTCAACACTATTCCATTTATTATGTGCTTGAGCTTGATCTCTTCGAATATTGGTGGATTCACTAAGAAGGCCACCTGTGGTGTCAGTTTCCCCGTCTTCTGAAATTTAAGCAAAATGCTGACATTTACGTTTGATCAATAGGTAATGATGTTCATTGCTTATGCTGTTGGACAAATCGTTGCTCCACAGTTTTTTATTGACAGCCAAGCCCCTACGTATCCCACTGGGTTCCGGGCATTTTACGTCAGCGTTGCCCTCATGATCGTGATCGAGGTTCTGATGGTGTACGTATTTACTCCAGGAGGCAATAAAGCACCCATAGCTGACATCTTTTCTCTCCAGGCTTTATTTGGTGAGACAAAATCGCAAGAAGGCCAGAACAGCCCCATCGGAATCCCAAGCGCCCGCAGGTGTATCCTCCGCGGATTTCCAGGACCTCACAGACAGGGAGCATCCTCACTTCAGATATGTTTATTGATAGTGGCACAATATTGAACCTTTGGAGATCTCGGATTAGGTCATTTCGAAATACTATTTTATTTCCCCAAATCTATTTTTCCAAACATTGAAACACCCGCTTGTTGTACCGATATAGTTATAAATCCACAGTCCCTAAATCTCAACATCGAAAATCCAATAGAAAATCATTCAAATGCTAGTGGGAAAAATCCCTCGGAATTGGAGGAATCAATCGGCCATGGCCAATCTGCCAATAATTCTGGTGGCAGCTGGAACTGTGGCATCTGGTCGAAGCCAGCAGCAGATGTGGTTCCGACGGGCTGCGTAGCCTGTGGATATGCCGAGGGAACAGCAAGTTCGGCCTTCGCGTCCGATACTTGCATCGTGTTGCTTGCTGCTGTAAGATCTAGCAGCCTCGAGGTACGCATATAAGCGTCTATTCGATCAACCTGAGACCGTAGTCGTTCGTTGGTGCCGGCAGCTCGGTGGAGGCCAGTCTCGAGACGTTGAAGTAGATTTGCCATTTCAAGGCTACAACATTCCAGGTCAGTCAGAGATCGAGGTGTATACAGCGACAGGGGAATGAATTGCACGTACAGTAAAGTGCGAACCCGGATGTAGGATGCTTCGCACAAGTTTCCCTCCATGACAGAGCCGAGGATGTAACCAATACCGCCAAGGTGATGAAGCTAGAACTCTTAGTACTTGTTCGACATGTATGGCGGGAAGAAGATATACCAGAGGGGAGTTGATCGCTTTCAGATACTCGACTGGTACATTCGAAAATACGCTGAGCAGTTCTCCTGCAACGTCACATTTTCGCTCGACGCCAATCTCTTCCACGGACAGAAGAACCATGCGAAGGAGCTGAAGTGTCGCTTGGATATTGGCTGACTGAAATCCAAACAAATCCTTAGACATGTCCCCTGTAATTGGTGGCGTCTCCCGAAACTGTGATGGAAGTTCGGAGTACAGAGTGAGGACTCTGTCCATAACGATTGGCTCCGACATGAATGATGGACTGAATAGAGACCAGACTTGTGTAGTCCCATTTACTGAAGAGAACCGCCGTCTGTTTCCATCAACAACGTGCTCAAGAATGCGATAAAGGTCCGTGGTAAAGTTCCAACCACGCAACCAGGTCACAGGCTGGCGGGATACCACTGTGGCTCCGCTTGGAGGGAAGGGTGTTGTTTCCGGTGATACTGGTGGCACGTTATAGCCTTGGCTTGTGATGAATTCGTCATCCACTTCAGTCGGATAGCGCACCAATGAATGGGCCTCGCGGTATCGAATAACGCCTCCCCACACAACAGTCGCATAGATGTCCAGGGTATAAATTGACCAGAACTGCCAAGGTGGTCAGCAAAGTCGCAATATATAGAAAATAAGTTCATACCAATCTCCGACGCTCCTCGATTTCAATGGGATCTAAATCTTTTGGCCAAAGCTTTTCGTCATGAAGTCCTTCCATCGACGTCAGGGTGTGATACAGCCCAGAATATTTCTGCATGCTTCTGATTTGACCATTCTGAATGCTGGCAATAGCAAGGATGGCACAAGCACGCATGTAATTAATCCCTTTGGCGGCCACAAGATCTCGAGGAATAGAATCCCTCGCTGCTGCGAAGAAGGCCTCGGATGGTGGATCCATGAGCTCTTCCCGGCGCCACTGATTCGAGTACAGTGCACCGTCACGCGCCCGACCGGAGACCAAGGAGCAAACCGCCATCGTCGAGGCAAAAAGCCCTTGGTTGCGGAGATGCTCTTTGTGATTGATCCTGTCTATAAATGACGGCTTGTGAAATAATGGAAATCTAGAGACGAGCTGTTCAGTCACTATAGTCAACCGAAACAATTGACAGGCCATACATTGGGTAGACGATCTCAAAATAAACTTGTACCAAGTTCATTATTTGCCGGTCACATGCAATGGCAAATGCCTTCCATGAGTTGAGCAGGGCCGCATCTTCGTCATCACCCTCTCTTGCCAACCAACCCGGGTTGAAAGTAGGCCAAGGGTCGCCAGGGACCGACAGACGGTTGGAATTGCGAGAAGCAGAGGATGCGGAAGCTCTTTCTCGGTAAACAGATGCCGTTGAGGAAGGGTCACCATGATCGACCGATTCTCTCCTGAGCTGGACGTCGCTACCATTAATGCGAGTGCCGGCCTTGACGCCCCGGCGTTTCGCCGGGCGATTAAAGGTGCACGACACGTCAAAATCAACACAATTCTGACAGCGGCCTAGCGGGTCTTCACTTGGTCTGCATTTTATGCTGCGTCTATTGCAGAAGTCGCCTGCATTGCGCGGGTTAATATCTGGTATCTGGGTTGCAGCCCGCCCAAACTAAAGTGGAGAACCCCAAATCGGCCGTGGGCAGAGGAGATACGTACAGGCTTTGGAGATGCGCTGCAGCTTCCGTGGTTTTTGCGTTTTTGGCGACATTCATTCATTAGATTATTCCAGATTGGTAGGAGGTTGGGCAAAGGCGCGGAGCTTTGCAGGTTGCACGAAGCTCGACGTCAAGGACCGCCGAGTGAGCTCCGGCACGTGTAGTCTGTCCGGAGAGAAGATATTGAGATCGTGGAATGTAATACAAGGCTGGGAAACGCATCAATCAATCAAGTTTCCTCCTTGCGATCAATTCTTGTCTCAAGACAGTAAGTGCAGTGGAACAGAGGAACGAAAGCCGCAAGAACCGCACTGGGGAGATGAGTCAGCGGATACTTAGTCACGTGATAGCCACATGATCGTCCGTACTGGCTTTAACTATCCACTCTGCAACGCTCCTTTCGTCATACATACGCCTTCTTTTGAGATCACGGATTGCATGTGGGGTCAATAAGCCTGCATAGAACCATGGAAAAGAATTATACATCCATTGCGATTCTGTCCAGTTCACACAACTTAATTCAACGGACTAAGCATACCCTTACTATTCTGTACAAGATACCAATGGTATTACGCAATCGTCTCCGCCTCTGGTTTCTCAGGAGAGATCCGCTTGTTCTCTCCAGCATCAAGAGCCTCGATCCTGTTGATTCCGTGTTCTGTCAGAACATCACCATGAAGTTTATATGCTTGTTCCATCTTCCAGTGGAAGGGACTTGAAGTCGAGAATAGTGCTTCAATCGATTCTAAGGAGCGGTTACGAGTCTCCGGGTAGACTAAACCAATGATCAGCTTGGGATTCTTTTTGGTGTTCCCGGATGAGACTCACAGAGGTAGACAATGGGGATCCAGATGAGATTGAGACCAGCAAAGAGAAAGTATGTTCGGCTCTAAGATGAGTTGGTCAGCGTCGCCTGTAGCAGGAGACTATTTGGCAAACATACCTTCAAAGAACCAAACATGATAGGGTTGACCAGAGTAGTCATTCCCACGCCAAAGGCCCATCCAGTAATCCCAAAACCATTGCCTTGGGCTCGCAGTTCGCTGGGAAAGATCTCTGTAGGAACTAGGAATGCAACGGTACCCCAGGTAGCAGCATAACTGTCAACCCCCATCATGTCAGTCAAGAGAAGAGTTTGAAGTGGTGTATGGATAACCCACCCAATGTTAAATAAGAACAGCATGGTCACGGCACCAGGAGCATACTGGGCCGCCTTCGCCGGATTATGCAACGAGCCTTCATACACAGCTCCAGCCTAAAATACAGTTAGCAATAGACAACACACAGAGACAGAAACATACAATGAGATTGACAGCAAATAAAACAGCCGCGCCACCCATCAGACAGGGACGGCGGCCTAGGCGATCAACAATATGAGCACTGATAATAGTGCCGACAATTCCAATTGTGTTGAGGCCTCCAGCTAGGCCATTCTGCTTGATGGTACTGTATCCAGCTTGGTGCAGAAGAACCGGGGAATACGCGGTGACAGCCTGAATTGCAATCTAGGTTAGAAATGGTCTGAGAGAAACTCCGGGATTGACACACAGTAATACCAGTCCAGGAAGCCATTATCTGTAGCCAGATACAGAGCCAGGCTCGTCGGCCCAAGTTTGTGTGGGTCCTTGAACCCTTCCCAATCAATATTTTGGCAAACTGGATGGGAGAACTGCGTTGGCCTTCCTTTGCCGAAGTGACAATTTCCAAGTATTCCCGATTAATCTCATCCGGTGTGGCCTTGTGTTTGCGAATCCGCCCCAAGAGGTCGTGCGCCTCTTCTTTCCGACCAACGGACGCAAGGTATCGGGGACTGTCCGGCAGCATCTTGATGAAGCTGACGAGAATGAGTGCAGGGAAACACTGGAAGGCTAGGAGAAACCTCCATCGCACAGCTGAGTATCCGTTGTTGACGAAGGCGAGACCGAAGGAGATCCAATAGGCGACGGAGATTCCTAGGTCTCGAAGAAATTAGCAATGTCTGCCACAATTGTTCTCGGTTGAACTTACAGTTGGCAATGAAAACGTATCCGAGAAACCCGCCGCGATGGTTTGCTGAAGAGGTCTCCGACACCAAGACAGGGGTGATACCGGTTAGGGCTGTTGTCGCAATCACGAGAGTTAGAGCAAGGCATCCTTCAAATCACACATGGAACTCGCCTCCAGTGCCAATGCCCGTCACCACTCGAGCACATATCATGAAATTCGAGTTCTGAGCAGCAGACTGCAAGGCGCCGCCGACCAAGGCAAACAACGCGCCTATCAAAAGGCCATTGATTCGACCGATTTTGTCTGCCAGCCAGCCACCAGCAAAGCAGCCGAAGATAGCACCGAGGTAGTAGACACTGACGATGCCGCCTTGGTGCGTGGTGTCTGTCACGGTGCCATCCGGCTTCCCGATGCCTACCGTGGTCACATAGTCAGGCGAGGCGTTGACGCCGCCCATGACACCCTGGTCATAGCCCTCGAAAAATATACAAATGAGTGAGAAGGTCTGGATGGCAACATTTAGCTGCCGTGGCGAGAGCCGCTTCCACAGCGTCGCATAGCCCATGATGGATGGGTCCAGCACTTCATAGATCGGCCCCGCCATCAGGCGACCCCGAATCATTTATAAAGTGGAGCGTCCCCAGTTGATCGGGATGGGCTTGAACCACGGAGAAGCATGGGGACAAGCTTTCTCCGCAGGTCATTCAAGCGTGTAGCCGTTTACCCATGCTGTTAAATGTGAAACTTTGTCCGGTGTCTCTCCCGTAGGGCGGGAATTAAGCGTTTTGCCGATCACCCCTTCAACCGACATGGCATTCTCGGGGATCAGGCGAATTGAATGGCAATTGGCGATGCCGACATGCGCTAGCATGCTTTCTCCACCATCGGTCAGTCAGCGATAGGATATGGTTTCGAGGTTCCATTAAATAAGGCCGAGTGCTCGCTCATGGCTTTCTTCGTTTCTACGATATTGCTGTTGGCTTCACATAGTAAATTATGACTTCACACGCCGTCAACGGCACTTCAAAGGCAGTCAACGGCACGTCCGGCCATGCCTTGGACATTACTGTCCTTGGTTTGAACAGCGGGACGTCGATGGTGAGTATTTTTACGGTTATAGGAAGATGAAGCTCACATTTAATCAAGGACGGTATCGACTGTGCCCTTTGTCGCTTCCGCCAGGAGACTCCCGAGTCGCCGATGCACTTTGAATTGCTCAAGGTGAGTCTTTCCTGATATCTACACAGAGCACGACTAATATGTAACTCTGCATAGTACGGGGAAATCCCACTGGAGCCGGTGATCAAGAAGCGGGTGATGAACATGATCCTGCACAACCAGACTTCGCCATCCGAGTTGTCAGAAGTGAATGTCATTCTGGGCGAAACATTCGCTTCTGCTGTCCACCAATTCTGCAAGGACTATCAGGTCGACATCAACACAATCGATGTATTGGGCTCCCACGGCCAAACTATCTGGCTGCTCTCCATGCCCGAGCCAGGGGAGACTCGGAGCGCGCTTACTATGGCCGAGGGCTCATTCCTGGCCTCGCGTACCGGGATCACCTCGGTTACAGACTTCCGTGTTAGCGATCAGGCGGCTGGACGCCAGGGTGCCCCACTGATTGCCTTCTTCGACGCGCTGGTGCTGCACCATCCAACTAAACTGCGCGCATGCCAGAATATCGGCGGCATTGCCAATGTGTGCTTCATCCCGCCAGATACTCACGGCGGCGTGGACGAATGCTATGACTTTGATACCGGCCCCGGGAATGTGTTTATCGACGCCGTGGTGCGCCACTACACCAACGGTGAGCGTGAGTACGACAAGGACGGCGAGATGGGTGCTCGCGGCACTGTTGACCAGGAGCTCGTCAACGACTTCCTACGCCACCCATACTTTGCCCTGGAGCCTCCTAAGACCACCGGGCGTGAAGTCTTCCGCGACACCCTCGCGCATGATCTGATCACCAAGGCCGAGGCCAAGGGTCTGCATGCTGATGATGTGGTGGCTACTATCACCCGTGTTACGGCCCAAGCCATCGTGGACCACTACCGTCGCTATGCTCCGAAGGATCTGGAGATTGCGGAGATCTTCATGTGCGGCGGTGGTGCTTACAACCCTAACATCACGGCGTTCATCCAGAAGAACTATCCCAACACCCGCATTATGATGCTCGACGATGCCGGGATTCCAGCCGGTGCAAAGGAGGCCATCACCTTTGCCTGGCAGGGCATGGAGGCCGTCGTGGGCCGGTCTATTCCCGTCCCCACGCGCGTTGAATCTCGCCAGGAGTATGTACTTGGAAAGGTGTCTCCGGGCAAGAACTACCGCAAGGTCCTGCGCCAGGGTATGCTCTTTGGTGCGGGTCGTGACCACCTCTCTCCGGTCAAGGAGCTGGTGAACTATGTTGATGGGGAAGTGTTCAACAACAAGTGGTGATTGGTTGAATCGATTCGGTTCTTGTATAGAATAGATCTCAACGGGCCTCGTTCTGGGAGTCTTTATTGATGATTAGGGTTGAAAATTAGATTCAATCCATTATATATAGCAATCTAAAATCATATTCCAAGTGATTTCTATATCTCATTGTCCAATGGGTGGACGGGATACTCTATATACATACACTTTCTTGTTAGAGCAATCTAATATTTTCATAGGAAGTCTCCAATAATTAGTTCAAACTGCAATCCTCCCAATAGACTCAATCCGATTAATATTTGCTCTTGTTTCCTCGTGCTATACATACCTGCTGTGCACTATGGACGCCGTCCAGTCGAGGTGGGTCCCGCGGCGGAAAAGTCAGGCAGGATCGTCGTCGGACAAGCAAAACCCCTGCTGCTCCAACTGCCTACCTACCTACACAACTAATTTATTCCCAATGTCACCACGCCTCGCTCGCGCCCTGCGCTCCAGCACCATCCGGCGGGTCTTCCATGCCCCAGCCCCCTACCGCTGTTTTTCTTGCGCACCCCGGGTCCAGGAGCAGACGAAGCCCGGACAGGATGAACGCATGACACACTTTGGGTTCACCAATGTGCCCGAATCCGAGAAGGAGTCACGAGGTATGTCTACAATCTGATTACGAGTGGCAGCAATGGAGCTGACCGAGACACCCAGTGGGTGCCGTATTCAGCTCTGTCGCAGCCTCCTACGACACGATGAACGACCTCATGTCCTTGGGCATCCACCGCCTCTGGAAAGACCACTTCGTACGCTCCCTCAACCCAGGTTCCTCCATCCCCGCGCGCGACCCCTCCGCCCAAAAGGGCTGGAACATCCTCGACATCGCCGGCGGGACCGGCGACATCGCCTTCCGCATGCTCGACCACGCCACCAACATCAACCACGATCTCGACACCCGCGTGACGATCAGCGATATCAATGCCTCCATGCTCGCCGAGGGCCGCAAGCGCTCCGTGCAAACACCCTACTATAACACGCAGCGCCTCTCCTTCCTCGAAGCCAACGCCGAAAGCATACCCTCCATCCCGTCGGACTCGATTGATTTGTATACCGTTGTCTTTGGGATTCGCAATTTCACGGATAAGCAGGCAGCGCTGAATGAGGCCTTCCGGGTTCTTAAGCCTGGCGGTGTTTTCGCGTGCATGGAGTTCAGCAAGGTCGATAACCCGCTCTTTGATGCGGTGTACAAGCGTTGGAATTTCAGTGCTATTCCCCTCATTGGGCAGATCGTTGCTGGTGACCGCGATAGTTACCAGTATCTGGTGGAGAGCATTGAGCGGTTTCCTAGCCAGGAGGAGTTCCGAGGTATGATCCAGAAGGCTGGGTTTATGATTCCGGGGCAAGGGTATGAGAATTTGACGGGTGGAATTGCGGCAATCCATAAGGGAATTAAGCCTATTCACAAGGCTTGATTTGGCGGGAGCATATAGAATGTATTTTTACCTCTAGCTATTGCATTATCTCTGTATTATAATAGAGGATCCAACAAAACATGGCGGAGCTGTTCCAATGCCATGATCTAAATCCAATGCAGAAAAGACAGTAGTAAAACGGGCATAACATCGTCAACCAGATGCAATCATGCAAATATTATGTACAAGATTCAACGAAATCATTCATCCCACAGATCATCCGCCTCCATCACCCCGACGCACCTAGCCGGATCTGCAATATCTACCACCGCAATGACAGAGACCGGATCAGGCCCGTCTCGGGATGTAGAGACCAGTCGGCGCAGTTCCTCAAACGAAGTCGAGTCTGATACCAGCAACCACTCAGTCCGGGGCACAGACACTTCAGTATCTACCTGGCAAACACGCCTATCCACATTATCGTTCTGTGCGAGAACAGAGCGAAATCGCCGTGGAGGCACAATTTCCGATGGAGATAGAAATACCCAGGACTTGGCGTCGGGATGCTGGATGGCTGTGAGAAGGATGTCGAGCAAGCGGGTATCAGAAGGTGACAATGCGGATGAAAGTGGAACTGTGGGGATCTGGTCGATAGGAACGAGCATGGATCGAGGAATCTGACGAGGTTTTGGTGGCGGTTGCAACGAAAAACATGGGACCACAGTGCCGCCGGCGGGGTCATCCCAGGAGGTCGAAGCGGAGGAAGCAGGCGAGTCAAATGCCGTCGTTGTATCGCTTGGTGGCGTGGTCCTTGGTGTTCTTGCTGCGGCCGTCGCTGCCCCGATGGCTCCGCCAGGGTGGAAACTTCGGAAGACTTCTGCTGGACCTTTGCCGGGTGTCTGGTGAAGTTTCCGGGCTGTGGCGATGGCCAATGCATCTCCCAACGACAGAGCCACTGTTGTAGATGATGTCGGCGCAGCCACACCAAACGATGAGCCCTCGTCTTCATGGACAGGAGCAGGAAGCAGAATTCCCATCCCAGGCGTACCATGCAGAGACAATAAGGGACAAGTATATGGCGACATGTGGGAAGTAAGCGCAATGACCGGGACCGAGGCCGGAATATGAGGTAGTAAAGCAATCAGCTCAGGCGAACGGCCCGAAAAAGAAATCAGAAGCATTGTATCGTTCTAGAACCCGAGTCAGTCAGCCCGGTTCATGCACAATGCAGGCCGATCAGGCTTACCGGCCGCACCAATCCCAGATCCCCATGCAACGCCTCCGTCGGATGCAGGAACGCACTATACACGCCCAAACTATTCATCGTCGCCTCGATCTTGCGTCCGATCTTGCCGCTCTTGCCCACTCCACAAACTACCAACTTCCCGCCATCGCGCACGCTGCGCGCGATCTGCTCCACGGCCCGGGCGAGATCCTGCTGTGCCCGTGCATCCGTCTGGTAGATGTGTTCAAGGTGGGCGAGGGCAGCTCGCTCAGTGGAGAGGACGTGGATGGCTGTTACCACGGAGGAGACATCTTGGTTTGTCCCGGAAGAATAGGAGTCGCTCGGGTCTGGAGGGGTGAGCGGCCAGGGCGAAAGGCCATTGTGGGAGGACATGGAGGGCGGGGAGAGAGCGAGAAGGATGGCTAATATTCCATCATGGAGCGGGCTAGGGGAAGTCAGACCAATTTATCTTAGCCGATGGATGAAGGCTGCCCAGACCAACACGGGCTGCGTTGAAGGAGTGGAAACTGTGGAGGCGAGGGAAGATCGGAGGTGATCGATAACGGATGATAACGGGTCAGACATACCTACTGGAAGTGACTAGGTAAAATTCGTGAATTCTCACTACGCAGCCTCCATCTATAATATATCCCTGGTAGGATTATTGCTGATAGACTTCCACACAGTATACATCCGTGAGATGCCCAGATGGTGCCATCCGAGGCTTCGATGGTGAATCCGTCAATCAGATGCCCGATCGAGTAAGTCCGATCGACTACAACAGATACATATACTTCCACACCGTGACGGGTCTAGGCAGGTCTAATTGTCCTCGTCATATGTACAGAGGGTATATCAATCAAGGCTAGAACGAGGCATTATGTACATCGGAAAAAGAATAATCAAGCAGGTGAGACAGCCGCCAGTCCACGTCCTGGAAAACGCCGGGGGGAAAAAAAATCATTGTCATGTCGTCGCTTCACCTCTCGCAGGCAGAGGGTATCGTATCGGGGTGGTTGGAACATCAACCCGACTTCCCTGCGTCCTGCCGTTCCTTGCCCTTTTCCGTCGTGCCGTCATCCTCGTACAGATGGTGTTGCTCAATGTAGTGGATGACGGGCACGGGGATGAGGTAGCGCACGCTCATCTCCCGCCGGAGGAAAAGCCGGATCTTAGTGCTGCTGACGTCGTTTTGGATGAGCTGCTGAATCACATAGATAGTGTCCTTCCAGGGCTGCAGGCTCGCCAGCGCCTCGTCGATATCGGTGCCGCTGCGTTCCACAATGAAAGACTGGTGCGGTGATTAGCAGAGGGTAAAAGAAGAACAGACAGCCCACATACCCCGTATTTGCCCAGAATATGGTCGAGATCCTTCTCGCTCCAAACACCAGGAGTGGACATTGTGTGGATCAGATCCGCGCCCGCCAGCAGAGCAATCCGTACGGGCTTCCGGGTTCCATTTCCGGCATCCACGCCTCCCCGGACGGTGTTGATTTCGTGGTCAAAGTGGTCCAGCACCACGGCGGTGGGCTGATACTCCTTTTGCATCGGCTCCCACGTATCGACCATCAGCCAGTCGGATGTTTGGTCCACGGCCAATTGACACATTGCGACTCTGTTGGATTTATAATCAGCGCTCCGGTGCGACCGGCTCCGAGTGCAAGATTTCCTTACCGATGCTCGGCACTGGCTAAGCCAGCCTTGCGGTATGCATCAGACACCGGCGAGAGATATCCTCCGAGGAGTTCAAAGTCGGTGCTGAATTTGACGTAATCCGCGGCCATCTCGAACATGCGCAGGTGGAGGTAGGTGATGGGCGAAAACGAGCCACACGCGATCAGCATCAGCGGCGTCTTCTCGGGGTCGGCCATCTTGCGCTTCAAGCGCAGTTCGGGGAAGACATAGTCTTCCATCGGGGCTGGGGGGATATGGGCTGGAGGTTGGTGGACATCGTCACTCTGCCCTCCGATCATTTCCGTCGCCATGGCGGGGGATGGGCCGGGGTAGGAACAGCCGTTTAGGAAAGAGATTCCGGGAGGAATCTGGGGTCAGAGAGAACAATTTCTTAGAGGATGTGAGAGAAATGGGGGGGAAGAAGGAGAGAGATTGCGAGGAAGCACAAGAGGCGGAACGAAAAGCGATGGCGAAATCGAAGGGGCGAAACAGCCGAAGGCGGAGGAGGAAGAAAGGGAAGAAGTGTTCGGTGAGTCAAGAGAAACAGACCGAACCAGGCAACCGGACAAGACAACAGAACAGCAGTGGACAACAACATATTATTGTATTAGATTCTCTATACTGTATAGATGATGATGGTTGTGATGATTCGGAAACCGAGCTCTCTATGTCGGAGGCATATGCTACCTACAATATAGTAGTTAGTAGGGCACTAGGACTATGACTAGGACTACGACTATGACCGTAGGTATCCACGGAGCAGCGCTAGCCAGTTCATGCCCGATCGGAGACTGGGCAGAATGGAAATAGTTGGCTGGAATAGGAATCATATCGTTATGGTAACTATAATAATAGGATGTTTGAACACTTAAGGCAGCCAGGCACGAATGTTGCACTCTCTCTCTCGAATCCCGTCGTCACCACCACATCCTCCACCACATCACATCTTCTTCTTCCTCCCCCCCTTCATCCCTGCTCGCCCATCATCTTTCCCCCATCCACTCTTTTCTCTTTTCGCTGCCACAGCTTTCTACTCTTCAGTCCCACTCACCCTCTCGCCCGTCTCGGCTAGCCCTTGACTGGTGTGCGGATGGCGGGTTGAAACGGTGTTGACCACAACCCAACCCCAGCTCCTCAAACCCCCTCTTCCCAACGACTTATGGCCAGGCAAAGGCCCTCCGCCAACCGCCAGGACCCCCTTGAGGACTATCCCATCGTCTCCCCCGCCGGAGCTGCCACCTCTCCTGCCCTGAGGTACTTTCCTCCCTCTTCGCCGTGATTTGACCTATCCCCAAAGCCCTCGGCCTCGATCTCCACGGGATTCCCACCCTGCGAGAACCCCGTGGACGACCGCTCTCTCCTTCGTTCCTTTTCTACCCACCTTGGCCGCGGTCCTGCTCCACTTACTCGGCGTGGATTCTCCGGACTGCGGGAGGATTCCACATTCCTTCGTCATCTCTCTCCCAGCTACCTACCTCGGTGTTCTCCCCTTACCCTCTCTTCTCACGTCATCCACCCATCGAGATCCTAAAAAGGCCTGTTTCTCATGTCATCCAGAACCACTCGCTCGTCCGCGAGAACCGCTGCAGATCCTCCTCCCTCCACCGACTCCGGTGCTGCCTCCACCTCGGCCGCTGGCTCGGCTCCATCTCGAAAACGCAAGATCTCCTCACGTCGCGACCGCCCTTCTGATACCCCGGATCAGCCAACACAACCTTCACCGCCGCGGAGATCCAAGAGACAGCGGACCGCTGCCTCGCAAACGGCTTCTTCTGCTGGCCCTGTTGCCGCAGGTTCTCGCCGAGGCGCCCGCAGTCGCCCAAACATGTCACAACCGGGGTAGGTTATGGGACTATTTTGGGGACTGAAAGAGTAAGCTGATTGTACCTAAATAGCTCGTCGTCACGACCATCGGAGGAGTCCTCAAAGAACGCTTCGTCTCCACCCGCTCCGAGCCGAAAAACGAGCCGAAATGGTAAGCGAATATGCTATTCTATTGTAGTTTCTCAATACTAACGGCATCATTTACCTGTAGCAGATCGACTTGGAGCAACGCAGTCTCCTCCGCCTCGACGACAGAAGAAGCGCTCTGCAAAGGCAAACCCGGACGTCTTAATGCGAGACGCGGAGGAGGATCTGGAGGAACATGATCACAAAGAAGAACGGGATGCATCCCCGACGGGAGATAGCAATGATGACACCAATCCCTCGGCTTTCGATGAGGAAGACTTGGACCCGTTCCATAGCAGCCTCTTCGGTAGCCGGGGACCTATGGGTCTGCAGAGTACCCTTCGTGCCCTCAGTGGCATGATGTCTGGCATGTCTTCACGCCTTCGGGACATTCTTTGTAATCTGAGGGAAAAGGATGATCCATCCATTCAACTGATCGCCCTCCAGGAGTTGTCGGATCTCCTGCTGGTGTCGAACGAAGACAATTTGTCGGGCCAGTTCTCGCCCGATCCGTACGTGAAGGAGCTGGTGACTCTTATGCAGCCAAACCAGTTTGGCGAAGAGAATCCCGAGATTATGCTGCTTGCCTGTCGCTCTCTTGCCAATCTCATGGAGGCTTTGCGTGGCTCTGTCGCTAACGTTGTCTACGGTGGGGCAGTGCCCATCTTGTGCCAGAAACTCCTGGATATCCAGTTCATTGACCTCGCCGAGCAGGCCTTAAGCGTGAGTGTTGGACCGCCTTTGACTTCGATCTATGACTGACGTTGCTTTCTTCTAGACTCTGGCCAAAATCTCAGTCGATTTTCCTGCATCCATCGTACGCGAAGGCGGGCTCACAGCTTGTCTGACCTACTTGGATTTCTTCCCGACGAGCACTCAGCGCACTGCTGTGACAACAGCGGCCAACTGCTGCCGCAATCTCCCCCACGATTCGTTCCCCGTTGTTCGAGATGTGATGCCCACTCTTCTCAATGTTCTCTCAAGCAATGACCCGAAGGTTGTTGAGCAAGGCTGTCTATGTGTTTCACGTATCGTCGAGAGTTTCAAACATCGCCATACAAATCTGGAGGAGTTGATCGAGCCGGCCATGCTCAAAGCCATTCTCCGACTCTTGCTTCCGGGGACTACAAATCTGATTGGCCCTCATGTTCACACTCAATTTCTCCGCGTGTTGGCTATCACAGCCAAGGCCAGCCCTCGACTGTCGAATGAATTGCTCACAATGGATGTGGTTGATACTCTCTACCAAATTCTGACAGGCGTCTCCCCCCCTCAAGACATCGACAACACGGCCGTCAAGATGGACAGTGTTTTGGTCATGCAGGCATTGATTCACCGGCCGCGTGAGCAGGTGTTCGAGACACTCAATGTCATTTGTGAGCTGCTGCCAGGCGTTCCCAACCGTGAGGGATCGCGGACAGATACCGTGCTCAGCTCCTATCTTGACAATAGCATGTCTGTCAGCTTGAAGTCGTCTAGGTCAAAAGAAACCGCCGAGGAGAGGCGCAAGATGTTGGCCAAGTGCAAGTCAGAACTCAAGCGGTTTGCTACGATACTGTTCCCGACTTTGACCGATGCCTTTTCTAGCACGGTTAATCTCAATGTTCGGCAAAAGGTTCTTATTGCACAGCTAAAGATGCTGCATATTCTGGAGCCTACCCTGATCGAAGACGCCTTGCGTACAGTTCCGTATGCCTCTTTTCTTGCTGCCATTCTTTCTCAAAAGGACCACCCGTCTCTGGTGGCGTTGGCTCTTCGGTGCTCCGAGCTACTCTTCCAGCGACTCGAGCACGTCTATCAGCACCAGTTCCATCGCGAAGGGGTCATATCCGAAATTGTCAAACTATCAGAGGGACCCCTTTCAAATGACAAAGACCTCCCCGGTTCTTCGGGCGCTGCGGCTATGGAGACACCAGCTGATTCGTCTCACGAAATCAAACCGGCAGCCGAGGAAGACAATGATTCCGCTGATGAGGATGGCGATGATTACGATGATCAGGATGATGATCCGGATGAGGACAACGATGATCTGTCGGAATCGGACAGTTCGTCAATGTCTGGACGCCATGATCTCAAGAAAATGGACACTGCTATCAACGACATTGTTATTCATGATGCTCGCGCTTTCCTCAAGATGTATGAAGCCAGCAACGGCGGTGCCGTTCGGGCGGAGGCTATGAAGATCCTGACCGAACTGCAATCGCTGGCTGCCGACATCGAGAAATGTTTCTCTGATCGCGGAAACAAAAAGGGCCTTTCTCTTTTCCAGAAACTGGCATATTACTTCGATGGGGATGCTTTGGAAAGCATCACGAGTTCGGAGCTGCTTAACTCCGGCATCATCCAGGTTCTGCTGGACGTTCTTGGCAACTTGCAAGCTCCTTGTATTCGCAATGCGCGAGCAGCATTTTTACAGGCATTTATGGGTGCATCCATTTCTGAGAAGGCCCAGAGCCAGAGTACCGCAACCACACCGTTCAGTGTTCTGATTCGAAAGCTGCAGGACCTATTGAGCCGAACTGAGCATTTTGAGGTCATCACTGTCAGCCATAACTCGCTGGAGAACACTCGCAGCAATGCGACGTATATGCTGGGCAAACAGCTTCGGCTCAAACTTGTTGCTGAGGATGGGTCTGAGGTGCCTCGCCCGTACAGAAACATCATGGTCTCGATCCATGCCATTGCTACATTCAAAGCCCTGGAAGATTTTCTACAGCCACGAATTACCATGTCAGAGCGTCCCCGGCAGCCACGATCTAGAGACAATATTCTTTCCCAGATCGCCAATGCTGCTCGGATTCGCGACCAGCTTGCTTCATCCAACTCCCCCAGATCACAGCTGGATGGCAGTCTCCCAACCCGCACTGGAGGCCCGCGTGGTCAAGCAACCGAACCCACTGTCGGCAATCGGATGGCTCCTACCCCGCAATCTCGTCTTCGTTCCCCTCTCCAGGAGGAGGACGAAGAGCATGATGAAGAGCCCCTGGAGTGTGCTGACGAAAGACAACTGAGCGAGGATGAAGACGAGATTGATGAACCTGATGAGGATGAGGAGCTCAATACTATCGTTGACGACCTTGAAAACGACCTTGAGGATGACAATGTTCATGATCCCACGGCCGTCAACATGGAGGTTGGGTCTTCTGGCAAAGTTACGGCCCGGAAAGAGGATGGGACTCGAGTGGGAACCCCCTCTCAGTCCACTCCGGCTTCCAAGCCGTCTTCATGGGCTCCAAACACTGCTTCATCCACCCCCATGGGTGGCAGCTCTTTGGCTACTGCTGGACGCCCTTTCTCTTCATACGCCGCTGCGATGGCCTCGATTCCCCAGGACTGGCACATTGAGTTCAGTGTGGATGGCAAGCCTATCTCAAGTGAGACCACCGTCTATCGTGCTGTTCACCATAACCGTGAACACGTAGGCGAAGGCCATCCCAGAAATTTCTGGTCTGCTGTTCACACTGTCACTTTCAAACGGGTTCCTGGTCCGCCGCCACCCGAGCCGTCCACCTTGACGACCAGCATGCCCGACTTTTCGGCTCAGGGAAATGGTCTTGAAATGCCCTCTTCCCTGAACAAGGACTCCATCACTGCGTCAATTCTTCGCCTCCTCCGTGTCCTGCATGAAATGAATGCTACAATCGATGACATTCTTGCTGAGGCCCGAGGCCTTCCTACCATTACGCCGGAGCCCTTGGCTCAATTCATCAATACCAAGCTCACCGCCAAGGTGAACCGGCAGCTGGAGGAGCCTTTGATTGTGGCGAGCAGCTGCCTCCCCAGTTGGAGTGAAGATTTATCTCGACTGTTCCCATTCCTGTTCCCCTTCGAGACCAGGCATCTGTTCTTGCAGTCTACCGCATTTGGCTATTCTCGGGCAATGATGAGATGGCACAACTCTCAGAGCGGAGAGGATAGCCGGCGTGATCTGCGACGCGATGATAGACCGTTCCTGGGTCGTCTACAGCGTCAAAAGGTGCGCATTTCACGGACACGTATCCTCGACTCTGCAATGAAGGTAATGGAACTCTACGGGTCATCTCCAAGCATTCTCGAGGTGGAGTACTTTGAGGAAGTGGGAACTGGTCTGGGCCCTACTCTCGAGTTCTATTCTACTGTCTCCAAGGAGTTCTCGAAGAAGAAACTCAAAATTTGGAGAGAGAACGATGGCGACTCCGCAGGGGAGTACGCATATGGCAAGCGCGGTCTGTTCCCGGCGCCCATAAGCGACGAGCAAGCGGCTTCGGAATCTGGCAAGAAGCAGCTGAATATCTTCAAGATACTGGGCAAATTCGTTGCGCGCTCCATGCTTGACTCCAGAATTATCGATATCTCGTTCAACCCGGCCTTCTTCAGAATTGCAGATAATCTTTCTTCCGTCGCCCCGTCGCTCGGTACTGTCAAGGCAGTGGACGAGGACCTTGCCAAGTCGCTGATCATGTTGAAACGATTTGCCAGTGCCAAGAGCGATATTGAAGAGAGCAAGTCAATGTCTCCCTCAGAGAAAACCAAGGCGCTGCAGGAGGTGCTGGTTGATGGTGTTTCTGTCGATGATCTGGGCCTTGACTTTACACTGCCAGGCCATCCCAATATTGATCTGATTCCAAATGGTTCCAATGTTCCGCTGTCCATAGAGAACGTCGACACCTATGTTGACAGAGTTGTGGACATGACCCTGGGCACCGGTGTTCGGCGCCAGGTGGATGCCTTCCGAACCGGATTCTCCCAAGTCTTCCTGTACTCTGCCCTTCGGGCATTCACCCCAAACGAACTTGTCATGTTGTTCGGGCAGGCTGACGAGGATTGGACCATCGAAACCCTGACGGACTCAATCAAGGCCGATCACGGTTTCAACATGGACAGCCGCAGTGTGCGTAACCTGCTTCAGAGCATGAGCGAGATGGATAAGCAGCAACGCCGAAATTTCCTGCAGTTTGTTACGGGTAGCCCGAAATTACCCATCGGCGGTAAGTCTTCTAGCGTTTTAGGTGATCAGCTGAGACTAACGTTGAAATGCAGGTTTCAAGAGTCTTACTCCCATCTTCACGGTCGTCTGCCGCCCAAGCGAGCCGCCTTACACACCCGATGACTATCTCCCCAGCGTGATGACCTGCGTCAACTACCTCAAGCTGCCAGACTACAGCAGTCTGGACTTCCTGAAGAAGCGATTATCAGTCGCCATCAAAGAGGGCCAGGGTGCATTCCACCTGTCGTAAATTGCATTCCTCGGTCCTTTTCCCCCCTCCCCCTTTCCCTCTGCTCGACCACTTGGCACTGCCGGCATTGCTAGATTCAATGATTTTCATACCGCGTCTTCCCTGACGAAGACTGGAAACGAACGTGCCCTTTTTTATTTCTCTCATGATGCGATGACCTGATTACACTGTTCTGGGTTGGATTACCCTTCCATTTCCCCACTCCCCCAAGTTTGTTTCAAACCGGGCGTTTGTTTCGTTCCTTGTTTCCTTATGCCATCAGGGTTGAGCGGCGTCATCAGGGTGACGGGCAAGCCTTTATCATCCCGGTATTAGATAGCAATGGACGATCTCTCCTTTAAGCTGATTAATCTCGTAGAGATATACACGGTCCCTGAGAGGGCGATAGGTGGCCGTTGCAAGAAACATTAGGGTATTGATTATTTCAGGGTATTTGTCTAGAAGCGGCCTCTTTAGGATCCAGCAACACTAGATCGTAACTCGTCTCTTCACCATCTAATTCTGGTAAATTGAGACCATGGACTATACAAGCATATCAGCCGACTACACCTGGACATGGGGCAATGAATAGGAATCAAATACTCACGTCTGCAAACTTCGGCTCCACAAAAAGCGCCCTGCCCTCCGCAACCATAACAGCCCCTTCAGTCTCTTCCGTCAACGCCTCCGCTGCATCAGGAACAAGGCTGCCAAAATCCAAAGGTATAGCCAGCGGCAAGGGAAGATATGTCATCCGCCCTTCCACCCAAGCCTTTCGCCCTTCAACCTTGGCTGTCTCCGCGCGGAGGACATACAAACGGTCTGGGAGAGCAGGTTTCCGGAAATCCACATTAAGATTTGCTGTCATTCCTAATCCGCTCGGGAAGGATGCTGAGACACACCGCGCGAAGACTTCGTCGAATAACACAGTCAAAAGACCGCCGTGCACGAAGCCGGGGTGCCCGCATAGATCGCGGCCGATGTGGAAGATTGATATCACGTTGCTCTTAGATGTACCCTTTCCGGATTTGGAATTTGTTTCTTGTTGCGAGGCTGTGGTAAAGCTGGCCCACATATACGGTTGAAAGGCCAGCTTCCCCAACCCAGAAAGACTCCCGCCCACGAAATGGTGCTGTCTTATCGGTGGCGGGATGGCAAGGTGTGGGCGTGTTTCTTTGTAGATTTTGGGTGCTGCGCGGAGAGATTGGACTAGAGGAATTTGGGAGATGAGTGTGTCGATGTTGGCTGGCTCAACTTGTGAGGATGGCGCGGCTTTCACCGGAGGTATTTGTGTCCGAGCTTGTGGGAGTGCTTGTTCGTGGACAACTGCGGATCGCGCAGGTCCCTTCTGGTGTAGATGGGCGGTTGGCCCGAAGGGCGAGGGTGGGACGCCAGCAATTGCGGTTGATGGTTGACGAAGCAGCTGTCGAGCTGCTTGTAGAAAATAGGACATTGCGGCAGAGTGTATATACTTCTCGCGGATGGGACCTGAGAAGGGGTAGGTTAGCGGTGATCATAAGGCTGCGCCCGGACCAAGTACCTAGATTTGACGTGATTTGGCGTCGAGTATAGTAAGGAAGGAGTATCAAGATGTGAATACGGGTTTCGGAGCAGCTAGTTTGGCGCAAACACTGTTAAATACCTGGATAAAGGCAGTCCTGTTATGTGAAAGAATCATCGCAAGGCTTGCGATGGAAATTTTGGGAGAATGGCGCCGAGTGGACCTGCGAGATCTTCCGGCTTTCGGACTCGGGATCTTTTTTTTAGGCCACTACTGCTCTTTCCCCAGTAACAAATGGATGCATTATTCGCTAGAACATTTTGGTATTTTCGCATGCAAATGAGTATCCTCGCCAGACTCCTTGTTCAGTGCCCACAGGCTGATTTTTCTGTTCAATAGTGGGGCAGAAGCCGAGTATCGGGATGTCAGGCCGGATTTAACTCGGCATGCCGACATAGATAAGGATACCGATAAGCCAGTTAGGGCTTCGATTAACTAAATGCTGTATAAAACGATGAGGGTGACTATACACGACGCCTTCAACACCGAGATTGTGCCAGCCTTCATTGATGCTCTTGTAGAGAAGCCTGTAAGCAATGCGTATCGTATTGTCGCATCAGTTATTTCTTTGTTTATTTCTTTCTCCCGAATTACTTCACGATCTTTCTTCCCCGCCACGCTCTCCATCCTTCACCCCTTCTTCTCCTGTCACAACCACCACAGGGACTGTGAACAGACTTTATTTTCTACCGTGAAAGCCTCTATCCTTTCGTCTGGGTTTACGTTGATTACTCAATCGCTCGATCCTCAAACCAAAACCCATTCCTGCCTAGACCTGAGACGGCTCGCAGCAACCATCCAAAGTATGTGACTTTGCTCTGATTGTTGTCTATCCTATATACTGAAGACCAATACTCACAGCAAAATGGAAGAAATGAAAGAAATGGAGGAAATGGAGGAAATGGAGGAAATGGAGGACTCTCAGGATCAGTGGCCTAAGCGGCTGATTCCTATTGAGGAGTGGATTCAGGAAACTGAACATTGCGAGTGTTGCTATGCTACCAACGTCAACGAGTTGATCCCATTCTGCTACCACATCTGGTGCCATGGCTGCCTTTTTCAGCGGTATGAGATGGCCGTCGACGACGTCACCGCGTTTCCCGTGCGCTGCTGCGACGGTGACATTCCTATCACCGATGCCATCCGTGAGATAATTGGCGACAAGCTTGCAGATAGCTACGAGGCTATCTACAAGGAGCGCACTGACCCCAACCCGGTGTACTGTTCGAAGAGTTCCTGCTCCGTGTATGTTCCTGATGCTGTGGTCAGCGACAACAGCACTGTGGCCTGCTCCGCCTGCGAGACTATCACCTGTGTGCTGTGCAAGGCCGAAGCCCATTCCGGAGCCTGTACCGAGAGGGACACTACACTGACCGACATGGCCGAGGCTAGCGGCTGGAAAGAATGTCCCCACTGCCACAACATGATCGAGCAGGCCGACGGATGCTCGCTTCTCTTGTAAGTCTTCTTGCCCCCATCAAGTAATACCTGAACCGATCACTGACTGATTAGCTGCAACTGCGGTGTCGTCTGGTGCTTCACGTGCCGCAACGACTTTGAGGACTGCACCTGCCGACAGGAGCTCCCCGACCGCACCTTGGCTTCTCGCACGTCCTTCCACAACAACCGCACCTAGGCAGCGTTGGGAAGCGTCCCACGGCGTTGTATGTACTAGAGCCATATGAGGCTACCTAAGCAAGAGTTACAAATTTATGATAGTTGACTGCCAGTTCACTCTCTCTTCCTGGCCCCTCGTATTGAATTGTCACTCTAGTTTCAATATCTACCTCTGGGGGGTTAAGTAGGGCGAAATGGTATATTGGGAGATACACATAGGGCTGTGCACAGAAGGGTTAGAAGTTCAGCGGATCAAGATGTCCGAGGAACGACTTGTTCCCTTCTCCACGAAGAAGAGCCTCAATATCGATCCGCCCAGCAGTCAGGTAGCGCTCGCTGACCCCAATATTGATCCGCTGCGAGAGCAATTGTTTTAACTCTGCCCTGAGACCAGCCATCTCAGCCTTGGTCATGCTACTAGCCTGCTTGTCGCGCTGGTGCCGTCCTCCACCACGGCCCCGACCCTTACCCTTCGACTCATCGAACTCGTCACTGTCATATTCAACGCCCAGATCATCGGCAGCAGCTCGCATCCAGTTATCTTCCGCAGAGATCTTCTCTTTCGCGATGGTGGAGTCGGTGATGCGTTTGGCAAGATTTATTCGCTGCCGCACGCGAGATACCACGCGCCGGTCGATTTCAATGGACTCCAGGGGAAGCTTCTTTGTTGGTCCGTTGCCATTGGACTTCTGCGCATGCGTTTTGGCGGCCAGTCGAGCAACCCCGACGACTTCTTCGGGGGAGCAGATGATCACGCTTTTACCGGTTGTTCCCGCGCGGGCCGTGCGGCCTGATCGGTGGACGTACGCGTCGGCTGTGCGTGGGGCGTGGTAGTGGATAACGCAGTCAATGCCCTTAATATCGAGACCGCGTGCCGCAACGTCAGTAGCCACAAGAATGGAGCTAGGATCTGATGTAGGTGAAGAGAACCGCTCGACCGAGCGCAGTCGCGCTTTTTGGGCCATTGATGAGTGAAGAGCGAGTGCAGGGAGTTGCAAGTTTTGAAGAAGTTGGGTGAGGCGGCGGACGGCGGATATGGAGTTGGTAAAGACAAGGGTTCGATGCTTGGGGTGATAGAGGAGAAGAGAATAGAGGTAAAGGTCCTTTTCCATCGCAGGACACTCGACAATGCCCTCCTTAAGTCCCTCTGCCATCTGCTGCACGGGGTTGACATCAATGAACTTGGGCTTTTCTTCCCTAAAATTCAGCTTCTTGAGGAGGTACTCCATAGACTCCTTCTTGTCCAGGAGATCACCGCCAGTCCATTGACGCTTGCCAGCCAACTTCTGCTGTAAATCACGGTGGAACGTAGCCGAGAACACGAGAGTCTGTCGAGATTTAGGTTCTTGCTTTTTGTCCTCATCGTCATAGACGTCCGGATCTCCATCTTCTTGTCGATCCAAGGCGGTAAGGATATCTTCGACCTCCTTGAAATTCCCTTCGCTGAGAAGCCTGTCGGCTTCATCAACGACTAGGAATTGAATCCGTTGCATCTTGCGGATCAACCCCTGTCCTGTGCTGAGAATCTCCCACACTCGGCCCGGTGTGCCAATGACAATGTCAGCTGTGGCAAGATGTCTCTGCTGCTTTTGAATTGACAGTCCGCCGGTCAAAAGAGCAACCCGTGCATCGATGTCCGGGGCATTTGTAGTGAGGTCTCCGATATGTTTAGCCAGCTGATGCGCCAGCTCTCTGGTAGGGGAAAGTATAAGCGCCATTGGAGACGATTGCCGTTTTTCTTGGCCGACATCCTCCCTCCGTTGCTCAAGATAATGTTCGAGAATTGGAATTCCGAATGCCAGAGTTTTACCGGAACCGGTAGACGCCTTTCCAACCACATCATGCCCATTTAAAATCGCAGGAATACAGGTTTTTTGAATCGGTGTCGGACTGCCAAATTTTAGCTTTGACAGACTCGTCAAGAGCTCGGGGGAAAGGCCAAGAGTATCCCAGGTCGACACATCCACGCCATCATCATCTTCCGTCTCCTGGAGCGCTGCAAACGAGAGACCCAATTTGTTATTCCGATCTTGTGCTGGCCCTTTGGCTTTGGGCTCTTTCTTTTTGGCCTCCTTGGCCTCCTTTTTATTCGCCTCCTTGGCCTCCTTCAATTCTTGCGCATCGTCGGCCGGGCCAGCAGTCTCGTTGGATGGCTCTCCGTCACTAAAGCCCGCCCATTCTTCTGCATCGCCGTTTCCGATTGGCACTGACGGTACCTTCAGAATGGACTTCTTCGGTTTTCCCACTTTCGCCTATTGACAACCAGCGCATCGGTTAGCAGCAGCTCCGCAGCAGTGAGACCAGTCATGGCATACCTTAAATCGGATTTCGCCAGAGCCTTCCGGTCGCACAATGTCGACTCCGTCGATCTCTTCGAGCCCAAAAAAGCCATGGGCATCTTCCAGTCGATCAGGAAGAGTGACTTCCTTCCAGTTGAGATCATCAATTTCGACAAGTCCGTCCCAGGAATCGTCCTCTGCAGAGGCTTTGGCAGCCTTCCGGCGCTTCTTTGACTGCAGCGCCTGGGTCTTGGAGTCGCTTCCTCGTTTCTGGCCCATGATGCTGGATGAGTTTGACCAAGTCAAGCAATGCGATGCGGGAGAGAGAAACGATCGAAGCGCCAAAAGAAAAAAAAAAGCGGCAGAAAAAAAAGTTGGCCGCCTTCGCATCTTATCGCTCCCGACATCCATGAATTAATTGTTCATCGTCATTCCCATTTATATTCTCTATTGTGGTTCACTATGGGCAAATCCTCCAAGGATAAGCGCGACGCCTACTATCGCCTCGCCAAGGAGCAGAACTGGCGTGCGCGTTCTGCCTTCAAGCTCATCCAGATCGACGAGCAATTCGATCTTTTCGAGTACGAGAACCCAGACAATGTCACTCGCGTCGTGGATCTGTGCGCTGCACCGGGAAGCTGGAGCCAAGTGTTGAGCCGAGTGCTTATCAAAGGGGAGAGCTTTGGTCGACGCGCATGGATCGAGAAGAAGCGGAGAGAGGGTGCCACAGCAGTGGATTCAGACATAGAGATGGGAAGCGACGTTTCCCCTAACTCGGAGCTAAAGCCTCGCAAGAATGTCAAAATCGTTTCAATTGATCTGCAGCCCATGGCGCCCCTCGAGGGCATCACGACTCTCAAGGCGGACATCACTCATCCCTCGACTATCCCTCTTCTTCTGCGTGCCCTGGACCCGGAGGCATACGAATCTTTAACTACCTCTTCCTCTGCTTCGCCATCCCCGGCGCCAGCAGCCATCAGACAACCTCACCCGGTCGATCTGGTGATCTCTGATGGTGCCCCGGATGTGACAGGCCTTCATGACCTCGATATCTATATCCAATCTCAATTGCTTTACGCCGCGCTCAACCTGGCGCTAGGAGTGCTCCGCCCTGGCGGCAAGTTCGTGGCCAAAATCTTCCGTGGTCGCGACGTCGATCTTCTCTATGCACAGCTGCGCACTGTGTTTGAGCGAGTCAGCGTAGCAAAGCCACGGAGTAGTCGTGCTAGCAGCCTCGAAGCTTTCGTGGTCTGTGAGGGCTTCATTCCACCCGTCAGCCATGGTGGGGTCGCAGGAATGGAGGCATTGAAGAACCCTCTCTTTGGTGGGGCCGCAGCGCCAGTGTCTCTATCAGCAAATGGCAATGTCGGTGTTCAGGTGCATGATGAACAAGATGAATCTGCGGAAGCCAGATCTCTTCAGCAGCCAGACGTATCGTCGACTTTAGCGAGCACTGCTCCGTCCAACCACACCACGGAGGTCCGGCTTCTACACCCGGCCACAGATCCATCGCCGACACAGCAAGTGCCATCTGACAAGTTCGCAACTGAGAACCGATGGATCCCCTCTTTCATCGCATGTGGCGATCTCTCCGCCTGGGACTCTGACGCATCTTACACTCTGCCGCCAGACCACGTCAGTCTAGATCCGGTGCAACCGCCCACAGCTCCACCCTATCGGCGGGCCTTGGAAATGAGAAAGGCCAAGGGCGGCGCGTACGGGAGGACAAAGCTTGGAGCCTTGGGCCGGGCGTGATTGGTGGTCTACGAATTATTGTTGGTTACGATATAGATGTGGCGTTTAGGGATCCGGTGAAGTCAAAGAAACATCCATAGATAGATACCCACGGATTCTAGTGCTGTGTATAGTGTATCCGAGGAAGAACTATCTCATATTCTCGTGTTCCTTGATTTAATGTCTGCATAGGTACATCGTAGTGAGGCACCGTCCCTGAAGTCCCCATGTGGACTAGCGGTGTTGACGGGGCAACCGCCACAACAAAGCGTCACCACCGGCTCGTGTTGACTTTCTGCGTCTGCAACACTAGGTAACTACCACTGTCTCACCACTCACCATGTCAAATCCGCTCTCCCCCTTATCCTCCTCCCACCGAAACGCGCGAGCCCACTCCCCACACTTGACTTCCTCGCCGTTTCTCACCAAGCCCATGTCTGCGGGCCCCTTCCCCTCGAGCCCGCTGAAGAATTCCTTGAAGCTCAATATGGAGTCTCACGAGGAGTACCCCGTCGACGAAAATGATTCCTATGTCCACAATGATCAGGAGGACGATGATGATGATGCCAATGATAACGACTCCTTCCACGAGGCTCCGAGCTCCCCCTTCCAACCCGAGACTCGCGAGGACACAGTCGATTTTGGGACATTGCGCGAAATCCAGCGCATGTCCCCTGGTTTGGGTGAACGCGACGCAGATGATACCACTAGCTCGCCGTTTCAGCCTGACACTCGTGAGGAGACGGTGGACTTCCAGAGACTGCACCAGCTGCAACAGCCCATGTCGTCCGGTCTGGATAAACGATTTTCATTTGACGACCCGACAAGCTCCCCGTTCCGAACTGATGGTAGGGACGACACCGTTGATCTCGAAAAGTTGCGCGAGCTGCAAGGTGGATCGCCTGGCTTGGATGCACAGCCGCTCATCGACGCGGGTGCTAGTTCGCCCTTTCGGCCGGAGGAGAACGCAATCAACTCTCAGAAATTGCGCCACATGTCCCGGTCACCATATCGTGGAAATTCCGCCACAGCTAGGCCCCGAAAGCGGTCGTTTGACGAGACCCCGCAGGATCATGGAGATGAGGCGCAAATGAACGAGCGATGCAAGAAGGGCATGATGAGTCGAGTGGGCGATCCTGGCATCCATGTGGACGAGGATCCGAGTCTCATCTACAACGAAAGCATGGTCTCGGCCGCACATAACCGCTCAACCGTCGCCAATAGCGTGATGGAAGACAAACATAACGAGGGAATGAGCACCGTGCTTCGTGAGGATGGCGATAGTGGAATTGCAAACAAAGAAAACTTCATCCCAGCTGGTGACGATGATATGCATGACTCAATGGATGACACATGCCTCAGTACCTTCTCCGCCGTGCCCAATGTGGACATGACTGAATTTGCAAGCCTTCGGGGTGCCTCGCCTCTCAAAGCTATGCGTAACAGCGTTGCGCCCAGTCCGGCCCCGACAGACCGCCGTGATCCAGCCACCCCGGGGACAGCGCGCAGGGCATACAGAAGCAGTGTGATGGTTGACGGTGGCTCGACTGTGGGATCCCCTACCCCAAGACGGAGACAGTTCCAGCAGACAGAAAACCCGGGCGAAACACCCAACCTGCTTGATCTCACGGATCACATGAATTTCCTCTCCCGTAACTCCATGCAGAGTGGACGGTACTCTTCGTCGCGGCGGTCACCTCTGAGGGCACTACGGGAGTCTATTCGGTCCCCGTCCAAGGCGTCACTGCTGGATTTTGATATTCCACCTGCACCGACTCCTCGCTCTATCCCCACCATCACGCCCCGGGAATTGGAGTCTCTTAAATCAGGGTTCATGTCTGAGATCTCGTCTCTCAGGGCCACGCTGAGTGGAAAGGACGCCGAGGTCGCCAGTCTGAAGAAGGCGATTGCCGATGCGGAAAGACGCGTCGGTGAAGCTCTGGAAGAAGTGCGGAACGAAGCTGCGCGCAGAGAAGCTTTGGAGATCGAGCAAGGTGAATGGGATCGCCGGGGCAAGGAGATGGAGAGTGTCTTGCGGTCTGTCCGTGCAGAGTTGGTTGAAGGCGAGCGCGAACGAGACCGTCTGACCCGAAAGGCCGAGGAGGCTGAGAAGAGCAAAGAAGAGCTCGAGGGCAAACTCGTCGAGCTGGAAAGCCAACTGTCGGCCGCCCGCACCTCTTCATCAACGATGTCTGGCTCGGCAGCTCCGGCCTCCAAATCTGCTGAGGATACCGCGCGAGAAGTCCAGGACGCCGTGGAGAAAGTCGCTCGCGAGTTGCACACTCTGTACAAGGGCAAGCATGAGACCAAGGTCGCCGCGCTCAAGAAGAGCTACGAGGGACGCTGGGAGAAGCGCGTGCGCGAGGCTGAGAATAAACTCGCGACCGCTCGCGAGGAAGCTGGGCGTCTCCGATCTGAGCGTGACGCCGCTAGCTCGGAATCTATGGTTGCTACCAATGCTAGCATGATTGCCCGGGAGAACGACGAGCATGAGACCGAGAAGCGCGTGTTGGAGGCGCAGATCAAGGGCCTGCAACAGGAAATGGCCGCGCTGAAGGAAGACAGTGCGCATCTGCGTTCTGAACTCAAGTCCGAACGCGCTGAGAAGGGCGAGCTGGTCGCTGCGGTGGACGAGTGGCTGGCTATTCAGCAGAGCCAGCCTGCAAACCCGGTCCACGAAGCTTCAGTCTCCTCACCTGCTCCTGCAGAGGATAATAATGATGAACCTGCCGAAAAAGACTGCGACACTCTCCGTCGCAGCGTTGGTCGTTCTGGGTCTATTCGTCTCCCTAGTAACGGCGAGAAGCGCATCCCCCGATATGGTACTTCGGGTGGTCACTCGCGAACCAACAGCGGCGGCAAATCGGGCATTGCAGTCTTCACCCCTGGCCGTGGAGGGATCATGGGGTCGATTGAGAGAATGGGCCGTGGCGGTATGTGAGCGAATACTGGACCTTCCATGTTTTTTCCCGTGTGTTTTTGGATTCTCTCCGTTTGATTCCCCTCCTCGCGACGTTGTTGTTTCGGGAATCTTATGATTCTTCAAGACCTGGTACCCCCAGGCGTACATTATTGTGAATATGTGAATATGATTTATTGAATGACTGCGTATGTACCCTGTAGAACTAAATATGATGCTATACACTGGTAAAACAGGCATAGCGAATCCCTAGACGAGCAGCGTCACCACTCCTGTTCGACGCAGATCTACGAAAGACCCACCTACGAATCTCTTTTTTTTTGGTTTGAGCAGCCTATTATGAACCGCGCGCGCATTGACTATGCACGCCCACACCTATGGTGAATGATGAGTGAGTTCGCAGCCAATACCATCTTTCACCGGCTAGCTATGACGACGTCTTTCCCCTCGTGTTGCGATCGGCTTCAGTCTAGCCCAGCCATCTGGGAGCTCCACGCGGTTCTACCGCCCCCCTAGTCGATTTCGAGCATGCTGACAGGATGAGCTCTCCATATCGGCTTCTCCCCAAAGTCAAAAAAACGTGGGGAGATAATTACATCGTATGTAGTAGAGCAACATATGTCCTTTTTCCCCCCGCTCTCCCCTTCCGCACTCGCGGGATGCTCTTGTGATGGCGGGGGACTATGCACTAGCTTGCCCATGATGAGCCGTTTTCCCCATCCCCTACGATCCATGGCACTAATAGGCTGTGCGGGCAGAAGTCCGAGGGAGTGGAACAAGGCACTCCGCAATCCTGCAGTGAATGATTTCTTACAGCATGCTACAAATCCGGTTATCCGTAGGGTTTCGCCTTTACCAATCATGGGAAGACAATTGCCAAAGGTGGACTCGGAAGCTAGACTCGGCCCTGCTAGGCCTTGCCGACTCGGGAGTACGATAAACACCTGACCTGAACAATGGTTTACAGGGATCGGGTGTTGTTCCGTGGCATGGAGCTGAATCCAAGAAACAGCGGAATTGTGCAAGGTTTAGGAACCGTAGCGACCCCGACATTGATTGGCGTCCCATTGTTGGATCCGCGTGCGAGCGCAGAATTCTCAGCATACGGCCCCGCAAAGCCCCGACCGGCCTGGGGAGGCGTTGGGACTCCCCCACAGACCTCCATTATTGCGCACAACGGGGTGGTCGAAGATTGCTGCCCACCGCGGAATTAGCGTTTGCTTTCTCCAGTACTCAGCCGAGGCGTGTTCATAATTATTAAGGACGAGACACTTTGAGCCACAAGAATAATTCCGGAGTAGACCGTGACCAGACACTAATATTGATAATAATGAATTCTCCGACAATCGGCAGTTTCTTCTCCAGCTGCAGGAATGATTGACTCGGTCTCCACCGAAACGTCGAACGCCCGGCGAGGATTATGATTAACCAATCCGCGATCTGGGCCCTTTGCCACGGTCACGATGGGTCAGGGGCCGGGCTGATCAGAACAGTATTCTGGCACTCTCGATCATAATCAATGAATCGGATCATCCATGGCATTCATACCGCGGATCCCGGTAGGGGTTCTCCCTGTGAGACTGTTACATTTCGGGGCATTATGGATGGTTTTGCTTCCGCGAAAGAATACTAATCATTCATTCTCACCAAAACAGACTTACTTGCGACATGGTCCCCACCGGGCCCAACCATTCTCCGCCCATCGGCCTGAGTGGCAGCCTCGACTGGACCCCCCTAGGGCTAGCGGCTCCGATCCCTTTTCGCACCATGGCCACACACGGGATCGGGGTTTCGCTGGAGTATTTCGGAGTTCTGTCCAGGCCCACTGGAGAAGTTTTCCTGGCGGATATTATTATTATTCCTTGGGTCCAACAATGATCCTCATCATCGGGCCCCTGGCAAAAAATCACCGTCAGCCGCAACGATGCGAAATCGGGCATCGTACAAAAGAGCATACAGCCGACTCCCTTAAACAGGAATACCTTCCGAACGGACCGAGGGGTAACGTGACCGGGCCGAGCTCAGGGTGACGACAGTCCAGTGGGACAAATGTGGAAATGCCTCTCGTGGTGGGGAACCAGACACTAGTGCCAGTGGCTTTTCCCCGGTTCCGCCGGGGCCCCCAGACACACCTAAACTCCCGCCTACTTAACCTTCCTTCTCCCCGCCTGGCGCGCGAACGCCGCTATACTCTTAAACATCACATACGTGCTTCGCCACACGCATGTCCGCCCACGCCAGTCCCCCGTTTACACTATAACTATTACTGCCACCGCGACAATGCCCGATTCTGACTCGCAAGGGAAGCGCAAGGCCTCGGTCGCCGGCCTGTCGGGCCACAACCGGCCCGTCAAGCGCCGCGCCTCCAAAGCATGCTGCTGCTGCCGCGCCCGCAAGGTGCGCTGCGATGTCGTGGAAAACGGTTCGCCCTGCACGAATTGCCGCCTCGACCAGGTCGAGTGCATCGTCACGGAGAGCAAGCGCAGAAAGTAAGTTGACAAGAATCATAGATTTTTTTTTTATTATCAAAAATAGAAAGAAAGAAAGAAAGAACTCCCTGGGGCTAATAGAGCCTGTCTCGCAGGAAATCTCGGGTCGAAGTAGATGACAACAATCAGACTCTTGACTCGCCCGGCGAGGCGTCGGAGGACAATCTGGCTCTGCACAGCAGACTGAGCGACTCCCTGGGGTTCAACGAGATGGAGCCCACCTCGCCCTCGCAGACCTCGGTCGATATTGACCACGGGCAGCATATGCCGCATTTGCTATGTTCGTTCTTTCCCACCAACTCCTTGTTGTCTCGCTAACCCAAGGCCCAGATCAAACCCAGGTGCAGCGAATCGGTTCCGATGATCGTTACCGTCGTCGCATGGCACCGAACCCGGCCGTGCCCGCATCGATGCCCCTGGCCAACGTCACTTCGCAGATTCAGCAGCTGTTGGACCCGTCGTTTGGTAGCCCACGCGGCGGTGTCTATCTCCCAGACTACATCCGCGGTCTGCCCGCACGACTGCAAAAGGAGGACACTGAGTATCTGGCCGCCAAAGGAGCACTGACTGTCCCGGATGTGGACCTGCGGAATGAGCTGTTGAAGAGCTACATCCACTATGTGCACACCTACATGCCCCTGCTGGATCTGGAGGACTTTCTGCAGACGATCGTTCAGAACGACGGCATTCACCGCATCAGTCTACTGCTGTTCCAGGCGGTCATGTTCGCTGGCATGGCCTTCATTGACATGAAGCATCTGCAGGCCGCGGGCTACCAGACTCGCAAAGCAGCCCGCAAAGTCTTTTTCCAACGCGCTCGGGTGCTCTACGATTTCGACTATGAAGTAGACCGCATCTCCCTGGTGCAGTCTCTTCTCCTCATGACCTACTGGTACGAAACTCCGGACGACCAGAAGGATACCTGGCATTGGATGGGAGTCAGTTTGTCTCTGGCTCACACCATCGGCCTTCACCGGGACCCCGGGAACTCGCGCATGGATCTTCGCCGCCAACGAATGTGGAAACGTATCTGGTGGAGCACATACACTCGCGACCGGCTGATTGCCCTGGGCATGCGGCGCCCGATGCGGGTCAAGGACGATGACTGCGATGTGCCGATGTTGACCCTGGACGACTTTGAATTCCACCCATTCTCGTCAGAAATCGTCGGCATGGTGGGCAACTCGGAGATCTTGCAGAACGTGAGTCACCAGCGCGAGCTGGCTCTCATGTTCATCGAGAAGGCCAAGCTGTGCCTCTGCGTCAGCCACGTACTGTCAGCCCAGTACTCGGTGTTGAGTCACAAGTTCGGCGGCACCATGGAGACGACCATGATGCTTGTCCCGAAGAAATCCACCGCGGAAACATTCGAAGTGCGCCGCTGCGACCAGGACTTGGAGGATTGGCTGGCCAACCTCCCCGTGGAAACCCAATACGTGTCGTCCGGCGGATCCAAACTGTCCGAGGCAGAGGAGGTGTTGCACTCACATCGCGCCCTGCTGAAGATGGTCTACCTCACGACATCTAGTGCGCTGCATCGCCCCCAGGTTCTTCCCGCCATCCCATACCCGTCTATGGACGCGGAGCTGCAGGACATGTCGCGAAACAAGGTGCGACATGCGGCAGTGGAAATTACCAACATTGCCCAGGACCTTCACAGCCTGGACTTGACTCGGTACTACCCTACGACCGGAGTGACGGTGCTCCTGCCGGCAGTCATTATTCATCTGCTGGATATCAAGTCGAGTGACCCGAGCATCCGAATGACCAGCCTCCAGCGCTTCTACCAGTGCATGCGCATCCTCCAACGCCTGCGCGAGATCTACGCATCGGCCGACTTCGCCACATCATTCTTGGAGGCCGCG
Source organism: Penicillium psychrofluorescens (assembly GCF_964197705.1). NCBI lineage: Eukaryota > Fungi > Ascomycota > Eurotiomycetes > Eurotiales > Aspergillaceae > Penicillium > Penicillium psychrofluorescens. Next base: position 2,233,640 of record NC_133440.1, read on the forward strand.
ATCCGCAAGGCCGGCATCCAACTCACAGTTGCTCCGCAGGACGTACAGTCAAACCGCCGCAGCGCCAACGGCGAAGGCAGCCGTCTCGATACTCTGACACCACCGCCCGATTCTCTGGCCCAGAAGATCCCAGACCTGACCTATCCCAGCCCCAAGGAGGCAACCGCCGGCCCGCGGACCGCCTCAGGTGTATTCGCTTCGACCCCACCACACTCCGACGGCAGCGACAACGGCAGCACAAACAACCTCAACCCGAACTTCACCCAGCAAGAAACCCGAGCCATGCCTCCACTGGAGTCTGAAATGAGCCTGACGGAGTTGATGGACCTGGCCAACGACGCTGAAGTGACCCAGAACGACTTCGACGCCCTGATCAACTTCGACGATGCAGGCAATGACTTTTTTGCTGCTGACGAGAATGGCGCTTCATCCGGCCCCACTATGGCGGACAATCCTGTGAACGTGATGTTCGACTCTATCTACCCCAAATCGGTGGACAGCGCGAACCTGGACCCTGCCGATCGCTCCGAGGCCTACGCTGCCGAGGCTCAGGCGCACAACCCGGCCGGTCTCACCACTGATCTGGATACGGATCTCGGACTCACCGTGGGAGAGTAAAGCATGTGCCTTTGTTTTTTACTCTTTCTCTATCCTGGACATCTTTTTAATTACTTATTTGTTTTATTATTATTTGGGAGGATTTGGTGCGTCCGACACCAAAAAAAAGAAAAAGGGAGCGGTGTTCCTCGGCGCGTTACTTCTTCTAATGTCCGTGACGACAATGATGTCTTTTGCTGTATTTTGTGATAGAAGATACCTATTCTGGCAGAAACATAACAATTGGAAATGGAAATGAATAATTTCTATAACAGCATAACTCTCCGTGCAATGCATCCGGCCTTCGTGTCTCACGGGCCGATTGGAACTCGGCATCACATGCGATGGAAGCAGACATCGGTCCGGGACCGTTGTCGTCACCTGCCTAGGCACAATGCCCGTTAGCTAGTCTGGATCTGATCGGCAAGGACTGGCGTGGATTGTGGAGATCAAGCTAATGCTGAAGATCCTGGCACCGTAGCAACACTAGCATTCAATCCTGTGGCAGCATGACCGATTCCTTCTTGAATGACCCGTAGCTTCCGTTTCAGATGGAAACACAGTCCGGATTTCGGGTCTCATGGCCCCAATTCAGCAACACAAAGCGAGCTGCGGTGGCGGTACCTGTCTAATTCTGCTTCTTTGCGGGGATGAATGCGTTGTCCGTATATGGGTATTGCTTGGTGAACGCTTGGACCCGACTTGCTTGCTTAGGGTTATTTTAGTGTTTACAAGGAACAGTTGAGCCTCATCCGAACATCGAAGGTTCGAGATGGGCTTTGCTTAACATATCAATATATGAATTTCTAGGAGGTTTTGTATCTACAGACCTATCGTAGCACTTGTCTAATACAAAAATACAATCACGCAAAGAAGATTCGGCTTTGCCGCTCCTGTCCCTTTTTTTTTTCTTTTTTCTTTCAGAGCTCTTCTGCAGGTGGCTGCTTCGCCTCGCCACCCATAACGTCGGCGGCCGTCTCATCTGAGAAGCGCAGGTCATCTTCCACCGCGGTGTTGTCCTTGATCTTGAACCAGATCACAGGCGATGCGATGAGCAGGCTGCCAAGCAACAGACCCCAGCATGAGGCAAACTCCGTCATGAACGGTGTGTTTTCAGCATCCAGGCTATGAGGAGTTATCAGTGATGGAACACCAAAGAGAATGAAGATCAAAGACTTACCGCCACATGGCAGCTGCACCGGCCGACTGGATTCCCTTGTAGAAACCAGCGAAATTGGCCAGCTTCCGGGCGTTGTTGGAAAGCGAGCCCATGTACCTAAGCCGCAAATTAGCAAGGTTCGGATGGAACTCTTGAGTCGTTCGTTCACTTACCAGTAGGTGCAGGTCTGGAACGCAGCATCATAGAACCCATAAAACATGTACAAAAACATGGGACCAATGTAGCCGCCGTCCATGAAGTCCGTCTTGGCAAAATTCTTGTCATTCTTGACCATTTCCCGCGTATACTGTTTCTGGAAAGCATAGCCACCACCCCAGACACCCAATGTGATCATTATGATCAAGCCAAAGTTGATCCTGGCGCGCATGGGCCGAGAGAAGATTTTCAGATCGAGCAGCTGGCCAAAGATAAAGGCGCCAACCATCTGCATCAGCCAGTAGAGCAGACTGTTGAGGGCGCGTGTGCGGATTGTGAAGTAGGCCCCGTTAACGCTGTTGAAGTGGTATCCGTAGAACCAGTTACTGGCCAGGAACATGGGGAAGAGGAAGATGATATATGAGTCGCTGCGAAGCGTCTCCCACAGCCCGACGAATTCGGACTTCCAGGTGGGATTCTTGATCACAATTACCCGGGACCCGTCTTTGCGCATGATGTATTTCGAATCGGCGAGGCCCCAGCAGAGGACGAATCCTATTGCCATGAGAACCAGAAATGCAATGTAGGTACCATTGTCCACCGTGCCAGCTGTGGAATGCATGTTCTGAGCGAGAGGGATCTACAAATGTCATATAAGCGCTAAACTTTTTTTTTTTTTAATTGGGGCCCAAACTTACCAGGCTGCCAATGACGCCACCCAGGTTGAAGATAACCCAAAAGATCGAGATAAACTTGCCCTTCTCGTGTTCATGGGGATAGCTCATCATCACCGCACCCTGTGCACACCACAGCAAGCCGCCGCAGACGCCGAGCAGCGCGCCGGCAAAGATCAGGAACCCGGCATTCTGGTTGATATTATATGAGAGGAGCGATGCAACATAGAGGAAGTATCCGAAGCCCCCGATCGAGAGCGTCAAACGAAGCCCAATGCGGTTGGCGACCGACCCGGCAAAGAAGCCCACGACGGCGAAAGTACTGTAGAGCGCGGTGTTGGCGTTGTTGACATCGGTGGTCTTGAGTTGGCCAGCGCCTCCGAGTCCTGAGACGGCATTGAACATGCCGGGGCAGAGGAAACAGACGAACGAGACCAGCACCAGCTGGGTCTCGGGCGAGGCAAACCACGGCAGCTGGAAGGAGCCGATGGTCAGCATCGGCTTGTACATCCACGACGGGCCGACGATGGCGTGGTCGGGCCCGGCCTCGGGGTCGTCGGTCTGGGTGGTCATGGTCTCCGAATGTTGCTCATCTTGCTGCTTCTTCTGTGAGGACTCGTGGGCCACGTTCTCCGACATCTCCAGCTCGGACTGGACCTTGGCCATGATGGGGAAGAGAAAGAACAATCCAGAAAGGGATGCGAGCAACGATCCGATCACAAATAACGGCTGGAATGTTGGTGGGCCACGTGAGCGAGGGCCAATTCCGGTGTTGGGGGGGTGATGGGTGTCGAGCAAGAACGAGCATGAAAACGGAAGGTTCGATCATCGATGGAGGCCATTCTTTATTAGTTGTTCAATCCACCTCCGGGAATAGCTGTTCCATCGAGTGCCTCCCGCCCGTGGGGTTTTTCGCATGCGACGTGGAGACATGGCCGACCCTCCGGATGATTCATTATGGTCGTCGGAAGTCGACCGATTCCCCGCCAGACTGGAGAAGTTGTGGAGATATAGATAACTCGAGAGGCTCCCGAAGTTGGTACTAGCAGATTTGCCGAATGCGACCGTCTTTTCGGCTCATGGAGTGTAACCTGCTATGTTTTGGCGTTGTCCGGCACAGCGTCGCATTGGAAATCAGAGCCCTCCTCGCCTTCGGTGAATTCAAGCCCCACCCGATTCCACCGCTCTCGGCGGGCCGCCTCCCATCACTACTGTTGCATTCTATCGTCATGGTCCCTTCCATAATGCCCTGGCTTACCCTAACCCGATTGTTTGGTCCATTATATCATGGCTCCCCCTCTTCTTCCAGGTGACTGATTCCCCCATCATAATAATCATCCACCCGTTATCATCATGCCCGGCAAAACGGCCTCCCACCCGCGCATCACCAAGTTCACCAACTGTCGGCTGGTGCGCGGCGCCGAGCTCGTCGAGCAGGATCTTTGGATCGACTCGCTGTCCGGCAAGATCCTCAAGGACCAGGAGGCCTTTTATGAACTGCACCTCTCCCCCGACGAGATCATCGATCTGGGCGGCCGCATTCTGGCCCCCGGTCTGATCGATGTGCAGCTGAACGGTGCGCAGGGCTTTGATTTCTCGGTGCCCTGTGACACCAAGGAAGAGTACGATGAGGGCCTGCGCATGGTCAATCACGGTCTGGCCCGCACCGGTGTGACGTCCTACCTGCCGACGGTGATCAGCTCCACGCCCGAGGTCTACTGGAAGGTAAGCGCGAAGATGTTCTCGGCGGTCTATCGCGAAAAACTAAATGGCCATGACAGGTGTTGCCTTCTCTCGGTCCCTCCGCGAGCACTCTCCGCCCCGAGGATGGCGCCGAGTCCCTGGGTGCACACGTCGAGGGCCCCTTCCTCAGCCCCGGTCGCAATGGCATCCACAAGCCCGAAGTGTTGCGCGCCGCTCAGACCTTGGAGGATCTGGTGCATTGCTACGGCGCCGAGCATCTGAACACCCCCGGTCCCATCAAGATGATCACCGCCGCTCCAGAGGTGGGCAACATGATGGCGCAGATCCCCGAAATCGCAAAGCGCGGAATCATCTTCGCCATTGGCCACTCGGACGCCACTTACGAACAGGCCGTGTCGGCCACGCACCAGGGCGCGCGCATGATCACCCACCTTTTCAACGCCATGCGGCCCTTCTACCACCGCAACCCGGGCATCTTCGGTCTCCTGGGCCAGAGCGAGCGGCGCCGTCCGTTCTACGGGGTCATTGCCGACGGCATCCATCTGCATCCTACCTCCATCAAGATCGCGTACAACGCGCACCCGGATGGTCTGGTGCTGGTCACGGATGCCATGCGCCTCTGTGGTTTGCCGGACGGTGTGTACGAGTGGACCAACGGCGAGCGCATCGTTAAGACCGGTGCCCGTCTGACCCTGGAGGGATCCGATAAGATTGCTGGCAGCTCGGCCACACTCATCGAATGTGTGAACAACTTCCGTCGCTGGTCGGGTTCCTCCACGGCGGACGCGATCAATGCCGTCACAGCCACACCGGCGCGATTGCTGGGCCTGCAAGGCGTGAAGGGGTCGCTGGCGAGCGGCGCCGATGCCGATCTAGTTGTCTTGGGTGAGAAGCAGGACGATGACTCGGGTCGGACACTGACGGTAGACCAGGTGTGGAAGCTGGGGGTCAAAATCCATGATACCGAGAAGGCGGCGGCGATGTGAAATTTTTTCTTTCCTTTATCTAACGTGAATATCCCAGGCCGTCATTTTTCTGCGTATTTTCTAACATTTCATGGGTGGATTTCTCTCTGCGATGGTGGACCTTCGGCGTTAATTGCACTCTTTATCTCCAGCGAAAGATCGCATAGAGCACGAACAAGAAAGCATGTGATCATAGATTCAGACATTATTGGGTATATATATATATGTGTGTGGGTGTGGGTGTGTGCATTGGAACTTGCATGTATTTTTGAGTCTCCATGAGTTAACTCCCTATGTCCAAGATATACTAGTTAAAACTGCATGTCATATATAAATATCCATGAACCGAAGAATCTCACATCTGTCTAGCAGATTGTGAAGCAGCCGAAAGGGACTACAGAAGAATCCACGTCTCGCGTGGACCCTCTTATCTATAACTCGGACGGAGCACTGCGCCGCTCGCTCATATGCAAAACGAAAAAAAAAGAAAGGAACACTTTTCACATCGCCATTCCGTCCCTTTACAGGCGGGGCTGCGAGCGAGTCCAGCCGGCCTCTTCGGCAATGAGTTCGGCGGCACGCTCACCAATGGACAGCACGGTCACCATGGGGTTGACGCTGGGCATGTCGGGGAATACACCGGCATCCGCAATGCGGACGTTCTTCAGGCCGCGGATCTTCAGCTTGGGATCCACCACCGCCAGAGGATCATTGACCACATCACCCATCTTGGTGGTTCCGGCCGGGTGGTACACAGTGTGCGCCACGCGACGACCATACTCGGAGAGCTCCTCGTCAGTCTGGAGCTTGGGGCCGGGAGCCACCTCGCGCTTGAGCCAGTTCTTGAATGGAGCCTCCTTGGCAATCTCACGGGCAGCCCGAAGACCAGCCACAATGGTGGCGGCGTCGTAGCCCTCGGGGTCGGTGAAGTAGCGGAAGTCCAGTGCCGGCTTTACGGAGGGGTCGGCAGAGGTCAAGTAAAGACGACCACGCGAACGGGGGCGCGGGATGTTGGGGGTCATGCAGAAGGCATCGACGGGCACTTCGTATCCCAGACGAATGGTATTGAGACAGAAGGGAATCTGGTAGCAGTGCATCATCACGTCGGCGGCGCGGCCGTCGAAGCCGGCAGCGTTGGGCTTCTCGCGACGCATGAAGATACCGGCGTCCGAGTCCATTGTGGTCTGGTTCGGAGGCACGGGCTGGTTGAGCTCCCAGATGATGATACTCTCCGGGTGGTCTAGGAGGTTCTCGCCCACACCGGGGATGTCCTTCACCACGGGGATTCCCAGCGAGGACAGCTGCTCCCGGGGACCCAGACCGGACAACAGCATCAGACGCGGGGTGTCCACGGCACCGGCACACAGGATGGTCTCCTTTTTGGCGCGCAGGGTGTGTTTGACACCGGACTGCAGGGTCACATTGACACCAGTGACCTCGTCACCCTCGATATTCACCTTGGACACCCAAGCGTTGGTCAGGATGGTCAGGTTGGGGCGCTTCTCGTCACCATGCAGGATGGGGTGGATGTAGGCAACGCTCGCGCTGCTGCGGCGGCCATCGTCCGGGTTGTAGGAGACGTTGAAGAAGCCCACACCCTCGGTCAGATCGCCCTTGTTACGGATGTCGTCGTTGAAGTTCTCGATCATGGGGATCTTCATGGCCGAAGAACAGGCCTGGATCCAATCCTTGCACAGCTGGTTCTGGTGGCGGGCGTGCACGGGCTGGATGGTGTTGCGCAGGTTGTCAACCAGGCGGGTGAAGGTCTCAAAGTCCCAGCCTTTGCAGCCCTTGGCAACCCAGTTCTGGCAGTCGTACTCGAAGGGGCGGAACGAGATCAGAGTGTTGTGGCTGGAGCAACCACCGAGCACCTTGGCGCGGGAGTGTCGAATATGGCTGTTGCCCATGGGCTGCTCAGTGGTGGGGTAATCATAGTCGAGCTCTCCACCGAGCAGACTCAGCCACTCCTTCAGGTTAAGCACGCGGTCATCGTTGTAGTCGCTGGGACCACCCTCAATGACAAGGATGCGCTTGTTGGGCAGGTACTGCGCCAGGCGTGCGGCAATGACACAGCCCGCGGTGCCGCCACCGACAATGACATAGTCGTAGGAGTTGACGTCGACAGCGGGGAGCTCGTTGGTGGTGGCCATGTTGAAATGGGATTAAGGAGGGGGAGAGAACGGGAAGGAGCTGAAGGGAAAGATGCTGAAGGGAAAGCGTGTCGTGACGGGAAAGAGCGGGAAGGCCTCCATTGGCTTCTCTATCTAGTAACCCGATTCGGCCATCTCTCATGTGTGCCTCTTTTTTTTTTTTTTTTTGACCTTTGGACCCAACTATTGGCGCGTTGTGAGTGGCGGCGATCGAAAAGGTGGAGTGCATTAGATAATGCAGGTCCACATGGATCAGAGTTGTATCTGAGTGATGTCTCTGGAGTAGACCATCATAGAGTCTAGAGTACCTAGGATATATAGACTACTCATGAGCTCAACCAGTGAATCCATTTCGATTGTGATTGTAGAATATCTCGTATAGTCCGACAGCTACGTCATGTAGCGAATGGGGCTCTTAGCGTGCTTTTTTCCCTCGGAGTTCCAGCCTTACTTTCCCCTCACATAGTTCGTACTGATACTACTACAGTACAAGTGATCCCAGTCTCACGCCACACCTTCAGCGGCACATCCTAGCAAGCTTATCTACTATACTATTATTGACTACCTGGCTCACTACTATTACTCTTACTACTACTCACTACATAAGTACCCAGCGCCATACAACCTTTCCGGGCCCCACTTGTACCCGTTACCTGACGGCTCGGCCATCGCCCGCACAGGCGGTGACCCTAGCGGTGTGCTGAAGACTTTCTGGTCCGAGAGCAGAAACAGATCATCATTTACTCTCGAAACTCCTCCATCCTTCCCTCCTCACCTCCCACAATGTCCCTCCCCTACCCGACTCGACAGCTCTACTACAACGGCCAGGCGCATGCGGCCTCGTCCGGCAAGACTTTTCAGACCATCAACCCCGCCACCGCAACCCCGCTGGCCGACATCCAGATCGCCGCGCACGCCGACATCGACACTGCCATTGTCGCTGCCGACAAGGCTTTCCCGGAATGGTCCAATACCCCGCCCATTGCTCGTGCCCGCATCCTTCACAAGGCGGCTGCCCTCCTCCGCGAGCGCAACGATGAAATTGCCAAAATCGAGACCCTCGACTCGGGCAAGGCCTTTACGGAGACGAGTACCGTCGACGTCGTGACCGGTGCCGATGTCCTGGAGTACTATGCCAACTTTATTGGCGGTGGCGGTCTCAATGGCGAGACTACCCAGCTGCGCGAGGATGCCTGGGTGTACACCAAGAAGGTGCCTTTGGGGGTGTGTGCCGGTATTGGAGCTTGGAACTATCCCATTCAGATGTATGATTTCCCCTTTCTTTGTAGGAGAAGACTCTCTCACACAGTCTTATAGTGCCCTCTGGAAATCGGCTGCCTGCCTTGCCGCCGGAAACACCATGGTCTACAAGCCAAGTGAATACACCCCGCTCCACGGACAGACCCTTGCGGAGATTTACACAGAAGCCGGTCTGCCCGCCGGCGCGTTTAATGTCATCAACGGTGCTGGTGATGTGGGCGCATACCTGACCAGCCATCCGACCATCGCCAAGGTCTCGTTCACTGGCCAGGTTGCCACAGGAATGAAAGTGGCGGGGGCTGCGGCGGGCAGCATGAAATACGCGACCATGGAGCTGGGCGGCAAGAGCCCGCTGGTCGTATGCCCGGATGCCGACCTGGAGAGTGCGGTTGACGGTGCCATGATGGCTAATTTCTACTCCACCGGCCAGGTCTGCACCAACGGCACTCGGGTGTTTGTCCCTCGTTCGATGAAGGCAGCTTTTGAGAAGCGCCTGCTCGAGAAGATCCAGCATGTGCGGCCGGGTCCGCTCTTTGATGAGGCGACAAACTTTGGTCCCCTGAGCTCTGCTATTCACTACGAGAAGGTGGTTTCGTATATCCGCCACGGAATCGAGACTGACAAGGCCACCCTCCTTTGTGGTGGTCCCGAGAAACCGGTGGTGCCCAAGGACCTCCAGGCTGGATTCTGGGTCCAACCGACTGTTTTCACGGATTGCAATGACTCGATGCGCATTGTCAAGGAGGAGATTTTCGGGCCTGTCATGTCGATCCTGTACTACGATACTGTCGACGAGGCTGTGAAGCGCGCCAACGCTACCGAGCTGGGTCTCGCCGCCGGCGTCTTCACCAAGGACCTGAACCAGGCCCACCGGGTTATTGACCAGCTCCAGGCCGGTATTACCTGGGTAAACACGTGGGGCGAGAGTCCTGCCGAGATGGCCGTGGGTGGATGGAAGAAGAGCGGTCTGGGCGTGGAGAATGGCCGCCGCGGCATTGAGGCTTGGCTGCAGAACAAGAGCACCCTGGTCGATATGAGCGGTGCGGTGGTCTCGGTATTTGCCAAGCTATAAGATGTTGTATATCTCGCGATGATTGCATGGATAGAGTGTATTTAGCAACAAAAGTCAACGCCAGTCAATTCATTTCGTACTCGGTAAAGCATTCATGCATGAAGACATTGTCGTATGGGATATTGATTGGAGTGCTATTCACCATGTATCTATTCTCTTTACAAATGCGAAATGAGATGGTCTCAAAAATTAAAAAGGGACAAAAACTCCGCGACCTCCGTAACCATAAAAATCATCAAAAACCATGCCGATACTGACTAGAAAACAGGCAAGATCAAGAATCCCATAAGACCCATTGTCTTTGGGGACCAAGATGGGGAAATCAGAAGAAAAAAAATTGCAGTGAATTTGAATACCTTTTCAGTGAGCGGCCATCCGCGCGCCCATACGGTCAAGGACTAGGTCGTTCTTCAGCGTACTGTCCAGGCCACCAACGGCCGAGTCGATCATGCGCGAGGACATACTGTCAGGGGTGAGCTCGTCCTCCTCCATTGAGCGCTGGAGCTCCGTGTTGATGCGCAGATCCATGGGCACCTTCTGCGGCGTGCCGTCGGGCGTGGGCTGCTGGCGCGGCGAGGGCCTCTTGGCCGGCAGCGGAGCGGGGACGTAGGTGCGAGGACGATAGACAAGAGCGGGCCCCTGTGTGCGGGCATCCGTGCCGGCTTGCTCGATGCCCTCGAAGTACCGGACGGTCTTCACCTTGAGTTCCAGCGTGGCGTCGCGATCACAGACCACCAGTGGGTGCTGGTGCAGTTGTAGGGCCGAGAGCGTCCACATGTGGTTCACTCCATCTTCGAGTCCCTTTTGGATGGCAAACGCCTTGTGCGCACCCGTCGCTACGATCACCACCTCCCGCGAGTCCATGATCGTCTGGATACCCACCGTCATCGCCATGCGGGGGACTTTGGTGATGTCATTATCGAAGAAGCGCGAATTGGCTAGAATCGTATCGTACGCCAGGGTCTTGACGCGCGTGCGGCTGTTCAGCGACGAGCCGGGCTCGTTGAATGCGATGTGTCCGTCCGGTCCGACGCCGCCCAGGAACAGTTCAATGCCGCCCACGCGGGCAATGCGCGCCTCGAACGATGCGCACTCGGCCGTGAGATCGGGAGCAGTGCCGTCGAGGATGTTGATATTCTGCGGGGGGATGTCGACATGCGAGAAGAAGTGCTTGTACATGAAGCTGTGGTAGGACTCCGGGTGGTCGCGCGGCAAGCCCACGTATTCATCCTGTGGGAAATTAGGACTCGAATTTGAATTGGTCCATCCGAACATACCATGTTGAACGTCACGACATTCTTGAAGGAGATCTCGCCAGCGCGGTGGCGCTGCACCAGAATCTTGTAGATGATCTCCGGGCTGCTGCCGGTGGGCAGACCCAGCACGAACGGCTGGCTCTCGGTCGGGCTGTACGTCTTGATGCGGCCTTGGGATCTGTCAGTGTCGAGATCATCATTGGCGATCGAGAGGACATACTGATGATGTATTCGGCGATGTACTCCGAGGCCGTCTGGGGGTCTTCTCTGATAATGACACGCCTGGCAGCCGTCAGGATTTAGTCCGACACAGATGTGGAGACACGTACATGGTGGCTACGTCACCGGGGCGCTCGGACAGGCCAAAGGGATCGATAGGGCTGAGAGGGAGATGTCGAGTTCGATAACAGTTGTGTAAGAGAGAGAGAGGAAGAGAGTGAGTGAGTGTGTGTGAGTGTGTGGGAGTTAAGAAGGAGGAAGAGAGAGGAAGAGTCAAAAGGATGAACAAGTCACGAAGGCTCCGGACCCCAAAGCGCCATGGCTGTTACGGTCGTGACAGTGGTAGTAGTGATGGACCCAGAGTTAGTTACTACAACCTCCACCAACAGACTGGAGGACGGTTGCATCGTGCAACGCGGCGTCGACGAGAGCGGCTAAGCCCAGTTGGGGCTTGGATTCACCGAAGGCGGCGAGAAGACCCTCAAAGATCCGGGCGATTAGCGTTGCATTCTGGCTCGCGGGACCCGCTACTGATGGAATTTTTCTTTCATTATCACAGTGTCATCGCAGCAGTCGGTGGCCCCCCCAAGTATCGCGCTAATTCTCTGCCGGCAATTAGCGTCCGCACCACTCAAAAACTACGATTCATGGGCGGTCTGTCCCTTCGAAGGAGGCGGTCAACAAAGGTACTTTGGGGGTCTCAGGCAGTTGGGGTGCCACTGTACCACCAATAAGTGGTCACCCTCGGGCCAGGCCGAACATCACGTAAGCCTGACTGCTGACAGATGCATCCTGTCAGTTATCGGACCTCGCTGTATCTTATCGACTGCGGTTAGTTAACTAACTAGGGGAGAGCAACGTTGCGCTTGAACTTCCCTCCCTCCCCTGGACACGTAACGAACGAACTGTTGGACACGGTGCACACCCCATTCCACGTTTCCCTCCGAGCTTGGTGTCCGCTGTCTGTTTGCATCCTCCATCATCGCGCCCCCCCCCGATCGCGGCTCTCGGCCTGGAGGGGGGACACTGGCTGGCATTCCTCGTTCCAGGGCCACCACCATGGCCCCGATGGAGGAGGACATGCTGCTGCCCCCGGGTTGGGCGGATCTGGATAGGTATGTCGATCAGCCTCATCACAATCCATCCCCGTGGCCTGGTTCACTCGGTGCCCCATGCTTCCACCCCCCTACGGCCCCCAGCTTTTTTCCCCCAGATTTCCCGCCTCCACGGGTGTGGTGTGGCTGTGGAACCCCAGGGTTGCAAATGATTCAGCTGATTTCCCCTTTGGGAAGGGAGCTTGTTTACCTCCAGCTAACACACACTGCCCAGACAAATGGGCCAGCTCTTTATGATGGGCTTTGATGGCACCACGGTCACTCCACAGATCCGCTCGCTCATTGAGGACTACCACCTCGGCTCTGTGCTGCTCACGGCGAAAAATCTCAAATGTACTATTATTCGATTTCCTTGCCATTGACTGCCCGTTCTCACTGACTCTCCCCCCTACAGCCGCTGAGGAGACAACCCGGTTGGTTCTTGAACTGCAGACGATTGCCCGTGATGCTGGCCATCCGGTCCCATTACTGATCGCTCTGGATCAAGAGAATGGCGGCGTCAACAGTTTATATGACGAAATCTATATACGCCAATTTCCCAGCGCCATGGGCATTGCGGCGACGGGTTCCAAGTCACTGGCCCATGAAGTGGCAGTTGCAACCGCGCAGGAACTCAAGGCTGTTGGGGTCAATTGGATTCTCGGCCCGGTGCTGGACGTGTTGACCAATGTACGCAATCAACCACTGGGCGTCCGAACCGCTGGCGATGACCCCCAGGAAGCCTCACAGTACGGCGTGCAGGTTATGAGAGGATACCAAGAAGCAGGGCTCGTCACCTGTGGCAAGCACTTCCCTTCTTATGGCAACCTGGAGTTTCTCGGCTCGGATACCGACGTCCCTATCATCACGGAGTCGCTGGAGCAACTCAGTCTGAGCGCCTTGGTGCCTTTTCGCAATGCCATCACCCACGGCCTGGATGCCATGATGGTAGGTGGGGTGTCCATGTCGTCGGCTGGCATGAATGTCATGCACGCGTGTCTGAGCGATCAAGTCGTGGATGATCTTCTTCGAAAAGACCTCGGTTTTCAAGGAGTCGTCGTATCAGAGTGTCTCGAGATGGAGGCCCTGACGCACAATATTGGTGTTGGTGGTGGCACGGTGATGGCAAAGAATGCTGGATGCGATGTTATCATCATCTGTCGGTCATTTCCCGTGCAACAAGAAGCTATCAACGGGTTGAAGCTGGGCGTGGAGAACGGGATTATTGGCCGACCTCGGATTCAACAGTCTTTGCGCCGTGTGCTCAATCTGAAGGCTCGCTGCACCTCCTGGGACCAGGCATTAACCCCACCGGGACTCCTCTCGCTCACCCAAATGCAACCATCCCACACCAGTCTCTCCACGCGAGCATACAACGGCTCCATCTCGGTTTTGCGGGACAAGCGCAACTTTCTTCCCCTATCAAATGTTATCGATGCCGGCGAGGAACTTTTGCTCTTGACTCCGTTGGTGAAGCCGCTGCCGGCATCAGCAGTGTCACAATCGGTGTCAGGAAATAGTCATTTCCCGCACGACTCGGTGTCTTGGGATCGAACCGCCTCGGTGATGAGTGGAGAAAGCGTCTTCAAGGAACTAGGGCGCTCGCTTTCGCGACAGAGGAGCGGACGTGTGTTGCATACCTCATACACGGCCAATGGCGTGCGTCCTATCCATGAGGACCTCATCAATCGAGCGAGTGCGGTTATCGTGATCACGGCAGATGCCAACCGCAATCTTTACCAGCAGGGGTTCACCAAGCATGTCTCGATGATCTGCCAGTCCCAATACTCTCCGTCCGGCGAACGTCTTGAAAAGCCAGTGATCGTGGTGGCAGTCAGCTCGCCGTATGACTTCGCCATGGATCCAACGATTGAGACTTATCTCTGTACGTACGACTTCACGGAAACGGCACTCCAAGCACTGGTCAAGGTTCTATACGGCGATTTGACGCCAACAGGTGCATTACCAGGCTCGATTAGTCGCAGCCAGAAGATCCATCAGTCACGGCAACATTGGCTCGTGGAGAGCTGGAACGAGGAGCGGGACGGCAATGCTTTGGATGTGCTGTTGGATACAATTCGGAACGATTGTGCTCTTGGCCAACGCTCTGAACTGCTCGGCGTGACCTCCAACAGTTTTCTGCTGCGCCAGGAAGAGATCGATGAAGCACACTTTGTAGTCCGCAACAGCAGCACGCAGGCGCTGTATGGATTCTGCGCGACCTACTTTTTTCGGTCTACCGGCACCGGTGTCATTGCCTGTCTGATCGTCGACCCTGCCCGGCGCAAGCTATCCATCGGACACTCGCTGCACAACCGTGCCATTCGAACTCTTTTACAGCGCAAAGGCATGAAACGCTTCCAGCTCGGATCGCGTCTTCCTGGAATCTACTTGGGCATTCCGACTGCGAACCCCATGGAGCGCAAGCGACTACGGCAGTGGTTCGCCAACCTAGGCTGGAACACAGCGTTGTCGCGCCCTGTTTGCAGCGTAGTGCTGCACAACTTGGCTTCATGGAGTCCCCCAGAGGGGCTGGCTACCAGCCTGCAGAACGCAGAGGTGACCTACGACCTCGTCTACGGCTGGGACTTTGCGCGGGCGATCCTCGACCACATCAAGACAACCGCACGGCAGGGAGTCATCGACATCTACCGCATGGCTCTTGGCGGAGCACCCAATTGCGGCATCATCCGCGCAAAGCGACCGCTGGACGGCGTGGTGCTAGGAAGCGTTGTGATATACAATGAGCGGTCGGCGTTGGCCGAACACATGCCAGCGCTGCGCGCAGTGCAGACATCTGTCGGCGGTATTTCCTCTCCGGTCATCTCCCCCTATGCGGGAGACTACGCCACCGTCATGCAGGGGTTGATTCTGTTGGCTATCAAGCAGATCCGCAAGCTAAAAGCGAATGCGGTAGTCATGGATTGCGTAGGTGCTTCCTTCCGTTTTGATAGTGGGCTCAATCCTTCCGGTAGATACTGACTACTGTCCTGCAGGTCGACGGCGACGGCAACTTCGACTGTCTATCCACCATGGGATTCACTATGCTACATAGCTTCGAAGAGGTCAACTGCGACGCCTCCACTTGGACGATCATGCATTCATCCTGATCGAAGTGCGGGGGCTGGTGATAGTCTACACGGTTTCTATTTTTAGCTGCTTGATTTTCGCTTTCCACCACGTTTATGATATCCATCCCGCGTTTGGTGTTACTTGGAGGAGGGGTTGTCTGCGTTTTTTCCATCCTTTCTCTTTCTCTCTTCGGAAGGATGGACCGGTTGACTCTTTTCTTTTTTTATTATTTATTTTCGTGACCGAGAGGAATTTCCTGCATATACCACGATTATTGGATACGATTGTTGACCGGGGCGACAATTGGTCCGGGACACATACATCGAGTCCGCATGCGGGTCGCACAGAAACGTACTGTCCGTAGAATCAATTGGAGACTTCTAGATGCCTGCAGCGAGCGAGTGACCGCAGCTTGCACGAGCAGCATCACGGGAGATCGTCTCGAACAACTAAATCCCCCCCCTGCATCCTTCTTTGGGGCTTCTGTGCGCCCCTCCGCTGCACGTCGCAGGGGGGGAAGAACAGCCTTGGGAAGACTTGTATGATGAACTCCCGTCCATGGATTGAGGGTGTCGGGAATTAATTGGCTGGCCACGACTAGCTCGTTCGGGAACTACTATTTCTGTCAGAACCCCACTTCACATCTCTGCCCGCGAACGCTCAATGGCCCGGACGTCCGTTGGGCTCAAACGGAAGGACCAGGGTCTTCCTTGGGGGCTTAGCCGGACTCCGCTTGGAAAGTCAAGCACCCACTTTTTGCTTCCCGCTTTTAGTGAGGGCTTCGGCACGGGGTGCGCGATCGTGTACCTGGAACGGGCACACGGCTCAGGGTCTGCAGACAGCAATGATCCTCTATCTATCGTTGTCTCCCGTTTGCCCGTCGGCGGGCCAAAAACAAACCGTCTGGCTTTGGGGCTTTGTAGGGCTGGCTCATCTAGGGCACCAACATACTGTGAAACGAAAACGAGGCATTGCCCTCGGACATCGGGGCCAAATCAGGCCCGGAGTTTACAGACCGCTCGCTGAATTCGCGACTAGGCCGGATTGGGGGAGTGCGCCTGTTTCGTGTTCTGCACATCACACGAAAAGAATAGAAACAAGAGTCGTTAACTATGCCGATAAGGAATCTCCTCTCGCCATGTCAGAACCATGGACGGTTGAATCCTCTCACATCCTTCGTCGATCAAACATGCACCCGTCGCGGGGGCAAAAGAAAGATCCGAGGACCATGTGGAATTGATATCCGCAATAGATGCAGAGGGTGCATAGTCCGAACGGGATGAATGAAGCTGAACCGGGAATGGGTGGATTCTGGTGCCGTTCATGGGTTGGCGCCGGCCCACATTCCTCTATCTTGCTTTCGTTCGGGAAATGGCCGTAGCCAGGGATCAGGGCGCGGTATGCTTCCAGTACCACTCTATCTCAGTTGTTCCTGTCGCGCATTTTGCATTCGCCGCATACCTCGACAGCAAGAGGTCTTGACCGCGTCGCTGGGTCGCTGGGTGTGGACCAGATCCTCCGTGGACGCGCTTAGATCGATCGACTCGGTGATCACCGGCATCCGACCATTCTTGTTGGGCGGGGTGCTCTTCTTTCTTTTGCCTTGCAGTCGCTAGTACCCTTCTGGAACCAGCGTGCAGAGGTCTCGAGGCGATCCCACCGGATGTGTACCCTTGCGCCGATGTGCTTGCCCGGCACAAATACGCATTGGGAAGCGCGCAATGATCTCCAAAAGGGTAGGAGGGCCTGACAATCTCGGGAAGGAAAGATGTCATGATGGACAGGGCCCTCTGAATTTCAACATCTTGGCCCCGGTGCCTCGGGGCCAGTGATTGGGTGGAGGAGGATTGCAGCTTCCAGCGCAGGAACAGGGCTTCGGCATCACCGGATCGTCAAGAGGGGTGAGTGCGGATGAGCGACCTAAAAATGGACGGATCGGGCAAATGCACAGGAGATGAAGGATCGGTGGGCGAGCTCGATGATCGCCCACCAGAGCTTCACCTCTGGTTTCGTGCCTTATCTGGCTGTTGGATGTTATCGTTCTTGCTTTCCTCTTTTCACATGGGTTTGGTGTGCGAGACTTGATCAGGCAAGAGCATGATTCTTCCACGGTTCCACACGAGGCGAGCCGCGACGGGGGGTCGGGGGTGGTTTCACCAGCGGTAGATTACAGGACGGTCGTGACCGGTTTTTTTTTATTTTTCCCCCCTGGTTTTTTCCTGGGGTATTTGGGGTTTAGAGGCACCAACTTGGGATAGAACCAACAAGGAGAGGAGGATGATGATGGTGGTAGACGGGCATCAGCGCAGTGATTGGCCCCCACGAGGCGACTTTCTTCTGTGGTGTGCCTCGACTGTTCAGAGGTTGGTTCCTGGGCGGTGCTGGGCCCAATCAGGCCGGTGTAGGGCAACCCCCCGGAGAACGCGAGAGGCCGAAACCAACACCAGCAACGGTGATTGGTGTGTGGGCATCGTCTGGGACTGCGCTGCATGTCAGACGGGCCCATGTTGATCATGGACGGGGGGCGTAATCCTCTTGTGTCTTCTTCCCCTCCCCGTGGTGGTCCAGCCCCCCCCGAACGGTCGCTGATCGGCTGAGAAGAGTAAGAGTGGAACAGAGGGAGTGCCCTGCAGAATCATTAGTGATTTTATTTTATTTTTGATCCCGGAGAGCCTTGGAGGTATCTGAAGATGTGCAAGTCCATGATCTTCAGGGTCGGCTGTGGGAGGCAAAAAAGGTGAAGATTATTAGTACGAGGGAAACCCTCGTCACTCGTCCGCACGCTCTCTTCTCTATCCTATCGAATCTACCTATCCTACCTATCCGAACCAATCCTATCCTATCCTAACCTAACCTAACCTATCCTAACCTATCCGATCCGATCCTCTCCCCATAGCACTGTACACCCTGTACTATAAACCGGTCTAACCCGCTGCGTTCGTCTCCGCAAAACGGTCCCACTTTTCCCCGAATCCGTTCCCATCGTCGACTGTCTCCGGCTCCGTCTCTCTCTCGGTCTCTCCTCTCCCTCTCTCTTCTCTCTCTCTCTCTCTCTCTTTCCTTCCCAACTTTCTGTTTCCATTTCTCTCTTCTTCACTCCTCCTCTTTCTTCCTGTCTTCTTCCTCTTCGTACGCGCCTTTTCCCTCTCCCGATCCTCGTGCGCGCATCTCCCCCAACCCTCGCCATGGAGGGCTTCGACACCATGGCTATGCCACCGTATCTGGCCAGTCCGCTGTCCCTCGGAAATCTCCAGGGAACCGACTATCTGAATGCCATGCCGGGCTTGGACCTGCCAGACCACCGGTCCAACTTCGATACCGAGACCTTTGTCAGGTAAGTGATGCATCCGATCTTACGGGGGGGGAAGGGACCCACGAGGGGAGATCGTCCATCCGAGGACACTAGGGCTGATCGGTCGCGAGTAGCAGCGATGATATCGCCTTTCAACAAAACAACATCCCACACTCGCTCAAGCGCTTTCCGTCCGGATATGAGGACCCCTTCACCGATATGGTCGCTCCCTTCGACCCCGTGCCGCCAGAGCAGCCCCAAGATTCCTCCATCGACCACAACAACAAGCTGCTCAGTTTTTCCCTGCCGGTCTACCACTTCACCCTGCTCGACTACTCAATGCGGAGGACATCATTATCCGTGTCGGCGCAGCTACACGGGATGTTCTTCCTGGCCGAGTCGCCTTACACAACTTCGCCTTCGGAGCACGCGCCACCCCAGCAAGGCGCCGAACTGACCTGCTATCGTCGCAATCTGTTCCAAATCACCGGTTCCGTCACCCTGCCGCGAGGGATGCGCTATATCATGACCGATCAAGGCGACCGCATTCCAATTCTCGCCCAGGAGCTCACCGTCTCGGCCACCGAATCTGTCGAGGGGAACCCGGTTAAGATCATCTCTGTGCCATGGAAAACACCGTCGGCAGCCGCTGCCAACTCCGGCACAGCGGTCGAAGAGAGCAACCCCAGCACGGGTGCCAAGGTGGAGAAGGAACCGCCACCAATCCCGCTGGACATCATGGCTGGACAAGACCTGGACACCGACTACGCGACCTTTCCCATCGCCTGGAAGCGTCTGCAGTTTCGCGTGGCCACCGCCAACAATGGACGTCGGAAGGAATTACAACAACATTTCGTGGTTCGGCTCAAGGTGGTCGCCACGTTGTCGACCGGCGCCAAGATCTCCATCTCGGAGGTGCAGTCGGGGCCGGTCATCGTTCGTGGCCGCAGCCCACGGAACTTTCAATCCCGCAAAGACCTGCCACTGAGCGGCAGTGCTGCCGCCTCTCGCAAGAATCAAGCAAACAACGCGCCAACACTCAACCGCACACCAACTAGCGAGTCCGTCCCACGCCGCGCCAGTATCACCCCTGCCAAGGCCAAGGCCTCATCGGGTGCCGTGCAGAGCAGCTCCCCAGAGACAACGTCCGTTCCCCCACCTAGCATCCTTCAGCAACCGCAAATGACGCCAGACTGGACGTCGATCCCGCAGACACATCAGTCCTACTTTCCTCAGTCCAGTCCAGAACAACGTTCTCAGGCAGCTGAGCACCAACGCCGTGTGAGCACTGTGTCCGTTGGTGCTGCAGCACCGATCAACTTGTCCCTGCTGGATGAAGAAGAGGGCGGGGATTCCAGTCTTCAACTAGACTCCACGATGGTGACTCCTTACAATACTAGCGAGATCCCCCCGCAGCAGATCTCTCCTCAGCAGATCTCTCCTCAGCAGATTTCTCCCCAGCAGATTTCCCCTCAACAGATTCCTCCGCAGCGGGCCGTCAACCTCGACTCATCCATTCCGCCGGCCAAGATGCGCAAGATGTC
Source organism: Penicillium psychrofluorescens (assembly GCF_964197705.1). Lineage (NCBI taxonomy): Eukaryota > Fungi > Ascomycota > Eurotiomycetes > Eurotiales > Aspergillaceae > Penicillium > Penicillium psychrofluorescens. Next base: position 2,253,854 of record NC_133440.1, read on the forward strand.
TCATTCCCATGGCCTGGCGCGCAGCACCGTGTCGTCCTTGCCTTTACTGGAGACGGCCAATCTGCCGCACCAGTTTGCATCTTCGCTGCCCTTCCCGAACGAGAGTACCGATCTGCTGTACGAGTACTTCCCTCTCGGACTGGATGACTGGCAGGCACCCGTCGATGCCGTCTACCGGCCGCATGTCGTCCACCACACCAACATGCCCGAGGGGAAATTCGCCGCCACCCGTGGGCGGAATAAGCGCTACTTCGCCGCAGAAGATGTCTTCTGATTCATGATCATTGAATGCTCAGCCCGGCGCACTAAAGGACGGTGGCGGCGTTTCATTTTATCTTTTGGGTTGCATCTGCATTTTGCACATCGGGGTCTCCTCGTCTGGTTTATCCACTCGCTCCTCTAGACCACTCGTTCCATTCTTTTCTTCCCTTGAAAACAAAAACATGACTTATTCAATGCTGCCACGCTGAATATGCTTTTTCTTATTTGGAAATTTTACGGACATGGATATGGATACGGCATACCACTTGGGTTTTGGGAGGGTCTCTCTTGTTTGTTTTTTGGGTGCACCCGGTGAAAAAGGGCGTGTAATGGAGTTTTGTGTGTGTGCTTTTTTTTTTGTCTTATTTTGGGACTTGGGCCGCTGGAATTTGGCTTATAGGCCCTGGGAGGGAACCTTGGGGGTTTACGGTTTCGCCTTGGTGTTTTCCTGTCTCTTCCTGTTATATCCCATCGTGTTATGATGTCACGCCGCTATTTACTTTCAGTGATCGTGATGCCGATTCTCTCGTCTTCGGACGGCGATCAATCCGCAGCATCTCTTTGGCAATACGACAAAATCGTTGATATGTCCAATTGTGTCTAGTTCAATTAAATCTGTAGAAAGTAGAACAAAGATCCAACCTCGATCGGATCTGAACCTCCGCAATTGGTTGGAATAGATCGATGACCTGATTGTCTTGATACTCACTCCCCCTCATTAAAGGGATCACAGATAGCCAAGTCCATTCCCACCGATGCTTTCCAAATCAGCTCGAATTTCCCATTCCGTTGCACCAACCCGGCCGGCGATCTCGGCCTGGCGTTGCCGACTCAGGTCTAGCCACTGGCGTAGCAGGTTGCCATCGACCATCCCTCGTCCCGCAGTGCCATCACTCTCCACGGCACGGAATGCGCGTGGGTTCAACCCACCAGGATGCTCCAAAGTGTTGGTTAGTTGTGACTGCAGGGCTGACAGTCGGCGGTACGACTCTTCTGCGACAGTGGTCACAAGCGCCAGGGATCCATTCTGTGCCGTGACGAGCACTTGGTGGTTGGACAGGCTCTCATCCAAGTCCATTTCGTCCTCGTTGGGGGCGATGAGCTCGGATGAGACGGCAGTACGTGGTAGTAGGGTCACAGTGGATGCAAAGTTGCCCGTGTAGAATTTACTTCGGCTGAGCAGTCGATCGCCATTGGAGGACTTTGGATCTGAAAGGGAAAAGATCAGTGAGCTAATGCCAAAAACCGAGCCAGAATTTTAAAAACTTCTTATCACATACCTTCTGGATCGTACTGTAGAACGTGTAGGTTACAGTCGGTATCAGCGATCAGAATGTAAAGCTTGTTTCCATCGGGAAGAAAATCCGCGGCCACAACCTCCAGGTATTCCGAGTCCTTGCCGAAGAGCGTCATCTTGTAGGGCTCCTCCTAAGCAGGGTGTTAGATCCTTTGTAGGAAGTGATCGAATCACGGAAGTGGGAACAAGCTTACCGAGTATCCGACAAACCAAAGCCCCCTCACCGCGTCTCCCAGGATGCACATCCCTGTGCCCTTTAGTTCTTTCGCGACGTTGACGTAGCATTGCATGTCCATAAATGCCACGGGAAGAAGACTGCCATCCTCCTTCAACCCACGAACCAAACACTTCTGACCTTGAGCTACTATCACGAAGCCTTGGCCGCCGATGCCCGACAGCGCCGTAACCGCGCCCTTCACAGGCTCTTTTCCGATCAACTTGAGTTTGCGGCCAGACTCGGGCTTTTCGGGGTCCGGGACCACATTGGCCACGTTAAAAACATAGATACAACCACGGGCGGGTATATCTTCACCCTTGGCAATAGCAGTGCCGACGACGATCATATCTCTGCGCTCATTGCCAGACTCCGAAAGCTCCAAACTGACGTTTTTTACGGCAGTTACATGTTCAGCGGGATCCAAAGGATAGCTAAGAACAGCGAGGATTAGAGAAATATCACGGTCATAAACATCCTAGAAGACTTTACCTATCGATCACTGTCCACGTTTTAGGACTGACGACCTGGATGGAGCTCTGGGTGACTTTGGGGGAAAATGACATCGCTGGAGATTTGCATTAGCATACGATAATATCCCTTCAAAAGCACATCAAGAAGAACACACATTCATTGCGCCATTCAGGATGCAGCTCATCGTCATCTGGTAGTTTCCAATCAACCTGCTGACTTGTTGCGAGAACATAGGTCTCAGAGGATGACGAATAGGCCAAGAAATCAACCTGTTCTTCCATGGGAATCTTGCGCAACGTCCACGAATAGTCGAATTGGGTTCCTGGGGGTAATTGGCAGGCGCGGACGCATTCCTAGCAGTGGCCATTAGTATGGAAGATTCAGATCGATGAGAGAATAATTTACCTTGGAATCCACATAGATGAAACCTTTCTCACAGCCCGTGGCTGACGAATCAAAGCTACTCAGCCATCGAGCAAATCCACCTCTGAGACGCACAATGTGTGGTGAGCTCGCTGGCGTTCTAATGATGAATCCCGCCGATTCTCCAGGCATGAAAACGGCGCTTAGTCCCGACACGTCAGGCAAGATTCGGAGAGGCCTAAATCGCTGTTGATCCTCATCTTGTTGAGCAGAAGTCGCATGTGAAGGCGTCCTCGGCAGGGTGTGGTTGGCTTCCCGATAGAATCGCAGGCTCTGCAAACCCCCATCGTCAAGATCAGACGATGTTAACACTGGCTTGTAAACAAAAATATCATCGCCATCGGTCCGCAGCTAAAAGATCCAATCAGCATCTGAGGAGTGTGAAACCAAATGTGGACGATCATACGATCAAGTAAGGAAAGGAGCAAGACTGGTCACCAAGATTGGCAACAATCGCTTCGGTCAGAGTTTCCCGCGTATTGGACCGTCTGGGTGGTTCGGCTGAAAGTACTGGTTGCAGACAATCAATGCCTTCGACGACCGATACCAGCTTCAAATCAGACAATCGGAATATCTGCAGAGCCTGGTTAGAAACCTCAATTAGATGGTTATAGCTGGTCAGCCTACCGAGAGCTTATATTCAACGTCCAGTGAAAACATCAGGGTATCGTTATGGGAGGTCGGCTCGGTGACCGCGAAGGCTCTAGTTTTGTCATGATACAGACAGGCAGAGCGCCATGTCAATGAAGTGATCTCAGTAGGAAGTGACACCTCATCAAGATCACGGCTTTCATCCACTTGCAAGAGCAACAGACTTGCATCGTCCCGAACGATCACAAGATAGGGATCAGCGAAGCTTGCGCTCACAGCCACGCGCTCCTCGCTAGTTTCTTCATCGTCCCACACGGGGTAGATTTGTGACAACCCCAAATCTGCGTAGTATGTCAGCCGTCCTAATTCCGCCTGGACTTTCGGTAGGAAAATTACCCATGTCGTAACTTCTAACCTCATTCTGCAAGACTTGAATCACTCGAGTACCATCTGCCAACGATCCGATATCGACGGTTTGATCTTCATTCGGATTGAAATCGGGGGCTGTGAAAGGCTTCAATTCTTGCCCCTCTACCACACGAACTTCAGATGATTCCTTTTCTGCATCTGTGGGCCGTGTGATAATCACATATTGACGGGAGGTATTGCTTTCCACTTGATTGGGACTGGACAAAACCCCTTTGGCATTGGTCACGGTGGCCGACCAGACACCATCAGCACCATCAATTTGCATAGACATGGTTGTAGAAGGGTCAATCTCTCGCTTCACAACCACAAGACCGCTCCCTTTGTCCGAACCATGGGCTGCCACCAATTCCAACTCGGCGGAAACACTGTCAATGCGTGTGGAATTCATGCTCTTCGTGACTGGCAAAGATTTGCCTAGAGTGATGTCTCTCAAAGGACCGATGCTGGAAAGCCGATCCTGCAATCGGAAATGATAGAAGTCAGGAGTCGAGTTCGCGAACGATGTACGTTGGTCGAGCTGCGTCAGTTCAGGGGCCGTAGAATACAGATCATCTTCGTACGCGTCGTCTTCCATTTGGTCATCTTCTGCAGAATCTTCAAGGCCGTTGGCCGTTTGCTTTGATTCAGCCCGAAGTCTTTTTGCGGAGATCCACTCCAAAAGCACGGAATCTGAGTCCTCGCTACCGATGAAGACGTTGCCATCGCCGAAGCAAGTTGAGCATGATGCAGCTGACTTCATAAAATCTCCACCTGTGTGTGCAGGTAAAGCGTGAACTGTGAGGCCGGACACTGAGCGTCCATCGAGCTTGAACTTGATCAGCGCCATCTGCCCCGACGAAAGTGCCAGTAGCAGATCACCACTATCGCCGCCGAGGCGCTCGACCACACAGCCCTCCAGTCGACAAGCCAGATTTGACTGATCTGTCATCGAAAAGGATGAGACCTGTCTGGAAAACTCGTTGACACCTACAGCGTTGGTCTTGCCGCCTTGGTCAACATGTACAATCTCATTCGAACCAATGAGCAGAGCTCCACCCACGGGGGGCGGGAGGGCAACCACTTTGAACAAGTCGCTCGGCAATCTTGAAACCGAAAGTAGAGTCGTGGATGCCCGCTGCTCCAGATCTAGCGTGAAAACAGCGTAGAACATCACGTCTTTTCTTTCGTGAATAAGAGCATTGGAGGTTGCAACTTGTGAATACAATATGCCAAATGTCGGCTCCCTATATTCGTATAGAAATGCAAGACTTATGGGATGCAGTAAAGACGGATCCAAGGCCGCCAATGGCAGAACAAACGACGAAGCGTAGGGCGTCTGGTGTGCTGCTGCGTCTTTGCTTTTGTCGGCTTCCGCTTCATCCTTGGGGCCAGGGCGTTCGCCGTCGAGCTCCGAGTCGTAATCGTCCATCACCAGGTCATCTCCGGCCTGATGAAAAGGCAGAATGGCCAGGTTGCGAATCCCAAAATTGTACACCGCACACCTACTGCTTGGATCCACGCTGAGGATACTGCCACACTGGCTCAGGTCGGGAACCCACGGGCTGCGGGTCAAGTCATCTCGTTCATAGTAGTGGATGGAGATGGTAGAAATGCCCTGGCGCTCGGGGTCCCACTCGATCAAGCTCAGTTTGGCGTTTCGAACTGCAAGCAGAATAGCTTCACCGCCGCTTTTGGAGTTCAAGATCTTGACCCGGCTTAAATCTGTCACCGTTCCTGGGAGAGGGTACTCCTTCTCGAGGACTAGTTTTGTCGTTGTCTCTTGGCTGGCATTGTCGACACTTTCGGATGTCGGCTGAGGAGACACATTGAGCAGAGTGAATATTTGTAAAAGAGATGTTCTAACGACAATCAGATTCCTGGCGGTTGCCGAAAGAAAAGGAACAGCCAAGGCATGGGTGACCCCAGTTGGGGGTAGTAGCTCCGTATAGCACTGCATCTGGCAAACCCAGCCGCGTCAATGCACAGATCGTCTTCAGACTTCTTGAATTGCCTCAAGTCCTCGTTGGATGAGGATCATTGCAATTGGATTGGGGACTCCAACAAGGACAAGCAGAAACGCGACGGAGTTGATTGATAACATCAGGTGACCTCTTATCGTCACGGGACACGCTATTCCCTCTGTGGCTAGCGGGCTCTCGAAGTAACAAATGACGACAACCTGGAAATCAAGAACTTGCACTGAATCCCAACCATCCTCCTTCAGTCAACCGACTACTGCTGCTGCGAATAGCGTCAGTCTGTCTATGTGAACTACATAGCTAGCGGCTGACGACATCTACTCAAGATGGCGCTGCTCCAGACGTCCCTCATCGGGGTGGTGTATGCAGTGGTGATCGTTCTTCTGCTTGCAGTGGCCTCGGTATTTATCTATATCTATCAGACCCCTCGAGACCGCTCGCCAGCAGTAACTCTGACATGCATTGTCGCCATTACCTGTCTTCTTGCGACAGCGCTTTTGCTACCTGTGGATGTCGCTCTTGTTTCCTCGACTACATCTTCCAAACTGGGCCAGCGCAAGGACTGGGCTACCCAAGACGAGGTCGACAAGATCACTTATTCCCTGACCATCGTCTACTACACCCTCTATTCGCTGGACGCCCTCCTCTGTCTCCTGGTCATCCCCTTTACCTATTTCTGGTATGAGGAATATGATGAGGTTTCCAACGAAACGGGAGAGCAAACGATCGGGCAGCGCCTTTGGGGTGCCTTGAAGTATACCATATCTTTTGTTGCGATCGTAATCATCCTTTTCATTGTCGGATTCTTCGTGCCCGTGTCATCAAAGAATAAAAGTGGCATGGACTTGGATTATTTCAAGAAGTTGCTGACGGAAAACCGTGAGTTTTCATCCTAAAGGCTCTGCGGCGGTCCACAAATCTAACAAAGCTTCAGACGGCGAACGTGCGCTGACTTTTGCGCTTGGGCTCTTGATGACAATCGGGCTCTGTCTCTACGTCCTGTATACCTCTTCGGGTCTGGCTCTTTTCCCTATCAGTCTGATCAAGACTGCACCATCTATCTCCAGTCCCAGTCTCCAAGCCAACACGGAAGTGCAGCTCGAGACAAACCGTGAGCGGCAGCGACAACTAGAAGGCCGTTGTGGGGGAAATCCAGACCATCTATCATCTAAAGATCGCCGGGAGCTCGATACTTTGATACGGGAGGAGCGAACTCTCATTCGGCGACAACGTCTGGTCGAAGAGGCCCAGGGCGAGGGTCGCAGCTGGTTGATGAAGGCTTGGTACAAGATTGGGGCAATTTTCCGCCCGTTCAAGCTCCTGTTCGGCATTCTCCTGCTTTTGATTGCCCTCGTCACATGGGTCTCGATGCTTCTGACGGCAATCGACAAGGCCAAAAACTCCGTCTGCAAGCACCGATGTGGATATATTCTCGGCCACGTCAATATTTTCAACCCGGTCAACTGGGCCCTTGTTCAATCGGCCAAGGTATTCCCCATCGATTATGTCATTTTCACCATTCTCGTTCTGCTGCTGTTTTGCAGCTCCGTTGCTGGGATTGCTGCTGTGGGAATTCGCTTCTTGTGGATTCGAATCTTTGAAATTCGCAAGGGCCATACCTCTCCCCAGGCCCTCCTTTTGGCGACTGCCCTGGTAATGCTGATCATATTGGCACTGAATTATTCCATTTCCATGGTGGTTGCCCCCCAATACGCAACATTTGGCCCTCAGACATTCTGTGATCGCACTCCTCGTTCCCCTCTGGAACAACCTGATTGCTCGGATGCTAGGGAGCTTATCAAACCGTGCTCGGAATTGGCAGCAAATAACTCTGCCGCGCAACGAGTGTGCACGCCGAGTGTTGTCAGCACATTCCTCAATCGCGTTACTTTGAATTTCCCTTTCTTCGGTGTTGTATTCTTCTGGGGACAATTTTTCTTCTTGGGTAAGGACTTTCTCCGTTCTTTGGACCTTCCAACAACTAATATGACTACTGTAGGGCTGTATCTGATTGTCTTTGTCACTTCGCTTGTTCGCTCACCCAAGCTGGACGAGAGACAGCTCGATGAAGACGCCGAAGAGGCAGAAGAGGAAGGGCTGTTGGCCAGCACTGGAAGACGCTTCAATGCTACTTGGCAAGATATCAGTGGCCGGGCGAGTTGAATTTGATGGCTATTTTAACAACCCGCCTATCTTTCGTTTATTTTTGGATTCAATTCCACAATTTTTTCACATCCCGTTCAAATCTTCATTTTCTATCCAGTTGGAATCATCCCTCTCTCAAATTAGACCCGCACCCGTGATTGTATAGGTCCTTCATGACATTTATCTCATAGTGATGTGATCAACAAATGATATTAAACCTAAAAATACATTGATCTCATTTCATAACTTCGTACTCGTCAATCCAGGTAAAGCAGAACCACGATCAATGAACTCGAAAGATATCGTGTCCACCCCAGCTGGTATTCATCCCCTGAGCTGCTCGTTGAGCAATTTCAGTGCACTTTCAAAAGCTTTCACAACTTCCACGTCTTGGCTTCCAGGTCAGGGTTCGATATCAAAAAAGAATAAGCAGAGTTCACTTACAGTGTTGCTTCTTGTGCTCCACGTTGACTTCCGAGTGCTGCACATGCTGCATCTGAGTCTTGAACCTACACAGAGGTCAGGATCGTCTCCAAAAAAAAAATTTTAAAAAAATAGAGAAAGATATATATATAGACAAACCTTTTAAAAGCTCTGTTTTCATCTTGCAGCACTGTAGTCTGAGACCACGCCGTAAAGATCTAGAGATCAGTCAGGAGGATGAATCTCTATGTGTGGTGGTTGACGAACCTCGAGCAGCGTTGCAGCTTCGGCACGCAGGTTCTCTTCCATTCGGCCATGCTCATCCATCGCGTCGATATAGCGGTGTTGCAGCTGTTCCCAGTCACAAGCTTCCAGGCTGTGGGCCAGATGTTCCTCCTTGTCCATGGTGAAGTTGAAGGGTTGAAACCGATCGATGTTTGGATTAGGTAACTACTCTTGTCAGGTGATCCACTCACACTTGACCATGCGACTTTGTTCATCATCAGACATGACACTCTCCCGATGACCACCTCTATGGTTCTTCCCCCAGCCAGCATGGAAATGCAACCGATATCGAACATCCATACTCTGCGATGAGCTGCCACACATGTTCCCGCTCTCCTCATGCTCGCCTGCCCTTCTACTGTCCAACATGTGCCCGCAACCAGCTCTATCAGCTTCGCATCGACAGCACCCACGTTCTCCTGGAGCGAGCAGTTCTAGGGCAGCAGATCGAATCCGTAGTGACCGATGGAAATCATCAACGAAGGTCTGTGGAGACCATTCCTGACTCGTCGCGACGCTGGACCATCCAAGCGATCACTACTCGGCAAGCCGAGTCGTCGTCCAGAAGAGAGGGCCTTTCTCGTCAGATCGATGACTTGAAATCAGAGATTAGGGACAAACAGGCCCACATCTCCGGGTTCAAGACACGCCTATCTCGCAGACATTCTGATGCGGAATCCGCCAAGTATCAACTTTCGGAGCGAGAAGCGGGGATTCTGACCGGCGTCCAAAACACAACGAAGAGGACGGAGCACCTGTGGCACTCTCTGCACAGCAAGACGGCAGAGGCGCGCATCTTCCTCTGTCGGGAAGCGGCGAATCTATACGGTCTACGGCAGAAAGTCTCGAGGAAAGGACAAGTTCCAGGAGGCTATGCAATTGGTGGAATCCTGATCAAAGACTTGAGAGACATGAATGGCAAGTTTTCCGTTTACGATAATGTTCTGGGAGGGGGGATATTAACAAGAGGTAATGCAGGTGCTACGCCAGCCCAGATCTCGACGTCCCTCTCCAATATCGCCCACCTGCTTGTCCTTGTCTCACATTACTTGTCATTACGACTCCCCGCCGAAGTGACTCTCCCACATCGAAACTACCCGACAGCTACCATCTACGCACCGGCTGGGTCATATCGCACGCGTGAGACTCCGGAAAACGCTCCTCGATCCTCCTCATCCAGTCCGACGGCATCGAAAACCGCCGAGCGACGCATCCACTTGCCACGCCCCAGGCCTCTGACAATTGAAAAACCGCTGACCAAGCTCGTCAAGGAGGACCCGGGAACATATGCTCTCTTTCTCGAAGGGGCTACGCTGCTCGCCTGGAACGTTGCATGGCTTTGTCGGACTCAAGGCATCAATCTGGCCTCGGAGTCATGGGAAGACGTGTGTGACATTGGAAAGAACATTTGGCAGCTCCTGGTCGCCCCGCCCACGCCAGCGTCAACTCTCATGCGAGCCTTTGCGGGTCGGGACATTCCGGCCCAGATGACGAGCGCCAAAGAGTCACCCAAGACGACGATCCAGCGGACCAAATCTTTTCCCATGCTGGGACACTATTCTCACGGCACAGCACATTCCTTCCTCGGGGCCTCGGAGGGAACTGAGTTCATGCGAAGCTGGAAACTGCCGAGCGCGACGAAGATCGTGGACAAGTTGAAGGCGATTCTACTTGGGGAGATGGCGAGCGCGGAATGGGAATTACTGGAAGAGCAGGAATGGCATGAGGAGGCAACAGGCCAGCCATCTAGTAGCAAGTGGACGAAGCTGAAGTAGAAGTAACTTAGGCACGTAGCTAGTTACTGTAAGTAGAGAACTATAGAGAAGAACCACCCGTTCACCGCCTTCAGAACCACTCACGTGATCTCCGTCTCCCGAAAAATTTTCATGGTCCAATCAAAGCGAGTGTGGGCGACTCTCTTCATAAAAAAAATTTCGCTTGGACTGCCCCTCTCTTTTTCTCTTCTCTTCTTCCTCTCCTATCCCTTCCCTCTCTGACCATTCCCCCCCATTTTTCTTTCTCCATCCTTGAGAATGTCTGACGAAGTTTATGACGGCGCGGTCGGCATCGACCTGGGTTCGTGTTCCAGTTCAATTGTGTGTGTTGTCGATATTATTATTTACTGACTCGGTTCATTCAGGTACTACCTACTCATGTGTTGCCAACTACGAGGGCAGCAATGTCGAGATCAGTATGTTGTCGATTTGAAGAAAAAGAACATTTGAACTCCGCCCGCTGACCCATGGCCTCGTGCAGTTGCCAACGACCAGGGTAGCTACACTACCCCCTCCTTCGTCTCGTTCACCGACAAGGAGCGTTTGATCGGTGAGGCCGCCAAGAACCAGGCTGCCATGAACCCGGCGAACACCATCTTCGACATCAAGTGAGTCGTGACAGCCCCATCGCCCTGCGGTAGTATATGGTTCTGACTATTGTGGCCAAGGCGTCTGATCGGTCGGCGGTTTGATGACCCCATCGTGAAGAAGGATGTCGAGTCCTGGCCCTTCAAGGTCGTCGACCAGGGTGGCAGCCCTGCCGTCCAGGTTGAGTACCTCGGTGAGGACAAGACCTTCACTCCTCAGGAGATCTCTTCCATGGTCCTCATGAAGGTAGGCTGATATCTTGATTCGTATTGGCGAATACTGGTCTAACCCGGTCGATCAGATGAAAGAGGTTGCCGAGATCAAGCTCGGCAAGAAGGTCGAGAAGGCTGTCGTCACCGTGCCCGCCTATTTCAACGACAACCAGCGTCAGGCTACCAAGGATGCCGGTGCCATCGCCGGTCTCAACGTTCTCCGCATCATCAACGAGCCTACCGCGGCCGCCATTGCCTACGGTCTCGGCTCCGGTAAGTCCGAGAAGGAGCGCAATGTCCTGATCTACGATCTGGGTGGTGGTACCTTTGATGTGTCTCTGCTGAACATCCAGGGTGGTGTCTTCACTGTCAAGGCCACCGCTGGTGACACCCACCTGGGTGGTCAGGACTTCGACACCAACCTGCTCGACTTCTTCAAGAAGGAGTTCCAGCGCAAGACCGGCAAGGACCTGTCCGGTGATGCCCGTGCCCTCCGTCGTCTGCGCACCGCTTGCGAGCGTGCTAAGCGTACCCTGTCCAACGCTACCCAGACCACTGTGGAGATCGACTCCCTGTTCGACGGTGAGGACTTCAACTCGTCGGTCACCCGTGCCCGTTTCGAGGACCTGAACGCCAAGAGCTTCAGCGGCACCCTGGAGCCTGTCCAGCAGGTTCTGAAGGACTCTGGCCTGGAGAAGAGCAAGGTTGACGAGATTGTCCTTGTTGGTGGTTCTACCCGTATCCCCCGTATCCAGAAGCTTCTGAGCGACTTCTTTGATGGCAAGAAGCTTGAGAAGGTAAGACTACAAAAAAAAAGCCTCGAGTAAACCCCGTGTTAATCTATATATATAGAGTATCAACCCCGACGAGGCCGTTGCTTACGGTGCTGCCGTCCAGGCCGGCATCCTTTCGGGCAAGGCTACTTCCGCTGAGACCCAGGACCTGCTGCTTCTGGATGTTGTTCCCCTCTCTCTGGGTGTTGCCATGGAGGGCAACATCTTCGCCCCCGTCGTTACCCGTGGCCAGACCGTCCCCACTATCAAGAAGCGCACTTTCACCACCGTGGTTGACAACCAGACCACCGTGCAGTTCCCCGTCTACCAGGGTGAGCGTACTAACTGTGCCGATAACACCTCCCTGGGTGAGTTCACCCTGGCTCCCATCCCCCCGATGCGGGCTGGTGAGGCCGCTCTGGAGTGTGTTTTCGAGGTCGACGTCAACGGTATCCTGAAGGTTACCGCTACCGAGAAGTCCTCCGGCCGCAGCGCCAACATCACCATCTCCAACGCTGTTGGCAAGCTGTCCAGCACCGAGATCGATCAGATGGTTGAGGACGCCGCCAAGTTCAAGACCAGCGACGAGGCCTTCACTAAGAAGTTCGAGTCCCGCCAACAGCTCGAGTCGTACATCTCGCGTGTCGAGGAAATCGTCTCCGATCCGACCATGTCCCTGAAGATTAAGCGCGGCAACAAGGAGAAGATCGAGTCCGCTCTCAGCGACGCAATGGCGCAACTGGAGGTCGAGGACTCCACCCCTGAAGACCTGAAGAAGAAGGAGCTGGCCCTCAAGCGCCTGATCACCAAGGCCATGGCTACTCGGTAAATGGGATGATTTATAGACTTCCGGCCTTTTGATTTCCCCAGTTCATTGTGTGTTTTAACGAAGCCGGACACCTTGGGCGCAGTTTTAAAAGTATGGATTTCCTGTAGATGACGCCTTTTATTTTGCAATTTAATGACTTCGTGATGAATGAATGCCTCCTTGTAACTATTGTATTATATAAGTGACTGGTCTGGATCGGCAGGCGGCGACGGTCTGTCTTCTCTGTTCACCACCTTCCCCAAAACAACCATCTTGTCTCAACTGCCCCATCTACCATGCACCGCATCGCGGCCCAGTTCTTCCGCGCGTTCTGCCCTCGTACAGCAATTCGCGCTCGACCAATTATTGTCCCAGTATACCTCCCGCACCGGCCGACTCTGCCCCAACACGGCCGTAGCTTCACCCACTCGCCGGTCCTCTGCAAGAAAAAGGACAAACCCAAGAGAAGCGCTCCTCCTGAGCCGGAATCTACTAGCAAGGACTCGCCCTCCGATGACCCATTCGATCTTTCGCAATTGCACACCGGTATCGCGGCCGCGACCGCGCGCCTGAAAGATGATCTATCTAAGCTTCGTGCCGGAGGCCGGTTCAACACTGCGACCCTGGAAGGACTGAGGGTTCATCTGGGCAAAGAACGCAACGACTCCGTCAGGCTGGGGGACCTGGCCCAGGTCGTGCCCAAGGGTGGGCGCACGGTCACCGTTTTGGCGGCCGATGAAGATGTGAGCTTTTTTCTTTCGTTTCAACTCAATTCGTCCGCCGTTGACTAACTGACCTCCTCTGACAGCACATCAAACCCGTCACATCGGCAATTGTCTCGTCAACCCTCTCCCTAACACCACAACCCGATCCGCATAATGCCCTCCAGCTCAACATCGCCATCCCCCCGCCCACGAAGGAGTCGCGGGATCAGAGTGTTCTGGCTGCCAAGCAGGCGTTTGAGAAAGCCGCCAGTGCAGTCCGCGACTCGCGCGGAGCGATGCACAAGCGTCTGCAAGATATGCAGAAGAAGAAGGTGGCAAGGCCGGACGATGTACGCAAAGCTCAAGACCAGATGGAAAAGGCTTCCGATAAGGGCCAGAAGGACGTTAAGGATCTATTCGAGGCGGCCAAGCGCGCGTTGGAACAAGCATGAGCTGTTCCCGTGAATACTTTTGTAATATATAAAAAAGGAATTCCATATGTAAATCTAGGTACACCAGTGGGCCCGATATGGGCAAGAAAAGTGATATCGTACAGTTTAACTAGTTACCCTCTGGAAACGGCACATCGCTCGCTAAGTGCGCTTAACCTTGGGCCCGGCGAGCAGCGACTCGACCTTGGCCACAAACTGTGGCTGCTTGCCTGCCGACTGGTAGGTCCCGTTGCTGCGCAGGTTCCTCATGACGTTGCTGATTGCGGGTAATTGGTCCTTGTCCGCGTCCAATGCTGGGTATTTCCCTTGCGCGAGTGTTTCCATCAAGCCGTTCGTGGTTTCCGCGTTGATGGGTGCGAAATCGATATCCTTGGGCTTCACATCCTCGCCCTTCTTCTGTGACAACTTGTCGGCACGCAGCTGGGCCAACCGCTTAGTCTCTTGCAGAGCCTCTGCCTTTTCCTCTTCGCTAAAGAAGAGCACGCTCTGGCCCTTCCACAGCCGTCTTCCCAACTCATATGGCGGGACGTATCCATTCGCAAAGCGGCCACTCAAACTGGACAACTTTTCGAAAACGGCCGCTGACCGTGAGTTTGTGTCTGTTGGGAGAGAGGGCCAGGTCTCTTTGAGCGAGGAGAAGCCGATATCCTGGGGTTCGTAGCGCGTGGGACGCGGTCGAGACTGGAGCATCTGCTCCTGTTCGATTTTGTCGATATCAGATGATCCAAAATCATCGCCCTCATCCGCTTCAGATCTCCTTGGACCTCGGGCCCGTTGCTGTCTCTTTCCCTTCACGCTCCCTTTCGCTGGAGGTTTGCCAGGCTTGCGGGCTGCAAGACCCCGCCGCAGTCGTGCGGTCTGAAGAAACTTCGCGGGCTCTCCACCAGCCCGTGGTGCTGCGAATGATCGTGCATCAATTCCTCCGGCATTCTTCTGAGGGCCGGCCGATGAAGAAGAGGGACCGCGTCGATTTTGTCCGGGTTTGGCTATTTTAAGGGCGACTCAGTACTAAAAACGAAGAAATGACGGCTTCAAACTTTGCTCTCAAGTTCCGGGCGTTCAATTGAGCATGGCTGTCTTGTGACTGGACATACCTGGAGACGGGCTCTTGTCTGCAGCCAGTGGACGGGTAACTGAAAGTTGACGGGTAGGAGTGAACACTGCAACCCGGGCGCGATCAAAGTGCAGCGCCCGCCGAAGCTGTGGGCGGAACATGGTGCGCCGAGGGATGGAGATGTAGAACGAACAAGGCAGGAACTGGGAGACGGAAAGAAGACTGTGCATGACGGTCACGTGCTCGCCGCCCACCTCCCGCTGGCAGAAACAAAGTAAACACACACCTACTCCTACAACCATCTTCAAATCATCAATAATATGCTTCGACGGAAACCCACAGCCATCGCAGTCACGTCTGAAGACGTTGCTGCGTTTGAGGAAGCGCGACTTCGCAAGCTGGCCGAAGAAAACAAGCAGCCTGATCATGCCAAGGGTACTTCGGCGGTCGGTTTTGACCCAAGCGACGAGTTGAAGCCCCTGCCAGGCGACAAGGCGAGGATTGTGCGATCCCGCGAGGAAAGAATCGGCATTGGTCGGCGTGGTTGATTGGGTCTACGGCGACAGGGTGGCTAAAGCAGCTCAGCCTTGACTATGTCAAGAAATGATATCTCGCATCTATCTATATCGAGAATCTAGCCACAAAAAAAGAAATCCTCCTTTGATGCGGAGAGCAGCCTCCAGTCATTATTTATTGGCGCTGCAATCATCTTGTCTCTTACTTTCAGGCCCCCTCGAGTCTGGATTCTCCAACTACAAACCGAATGCCTCAAGAAAACAAACACACGAAGCCGTCTGCAGTTCCCAACTCTTCTTTCACGATCTACACGACAGATGCCGACTATTTGATACTAAGAGAAATATTGGAGCCATTGAATCCCGGTTCTAGGTTCCATTCAACAACAACCCCGAAATAGTGAACCCGAGGGCAGAGGGAGAGAGGGACTTATGATGTACAGCGAAATTCCTGAAATTGGTCATGTCAAGTAGCCAGCGGTGCCTGCATTGCAATCAACATCACATCCCGTCCACTGTCGCTGTGCCCAAGTTGTATTCCATGACACCTTGCTTTATGTTCCTTGGCGCCGATTATGAAACAGAAAGCCAAATGAAAGAAGTATATGTATACCAAGACAAGAGACAGAGAAGCCGAAGGGGTTCGCCCAGAAGAGAGGAATTCAAGCGGTAGAGGATTTCATCCACGTTGTCGTTTCACCATATGATCCTGGGAACCGAGATCAACCGAGTAGTTCCATCGCCGCTTCAGGCCCTGAGGGTCATACACGCTAGCAACGCTTTGCTGCCAATCTCGGGCCGTGATCATTATCGGAGGTTGTTGGAATTGTGGGGAGATAGACTGCTGCGGTGCAACAGAAGTCATTTTAGTGGGCGACTCGTACTGAACGTACTGATCATGCACCATATTAGGTACGCCCTGGGCCGCGTTGTGCATAGGCATCGGGGGCGAATTCGTGCTCACGGAGGAGGGTGCGACGGAGAAGGCCATGTCCCATTGACTAGATGAAATCCTGGATCAGCAAATATACGATTTCAGACGGAAAAGGATTACTGAGGATCACATACTTGATGATTCGAGTCGGGTCCCAACTGTTTTCATCTACCAACGGTGCATCCAGTGGATGAGTTGTAGGGGGCTGATGGGGCACCATTCCTAAGGATTGCAACTGGGAGGATGTGTCGGACTTCGAGTCTTCAGTACCAGCCGAAATTGGAGGAGTTAATGGATGCATGTTGAAACCCACTCTGGATTGGACATTGGTTGCCACTTGACTGAGATGCGGATGATAATGCGCGTCAAGTGGCGGGCTGGGGTGATATGGCTCCGAAGGACTACCGTAGGGAAAGCTCGGTTTCAACTCAAACGGGCGACTCGTGTCGGCGGAGAAGGCCAGCCTCAAGGAGTCGATCTGCGCTTGGATTT
Organism: Penicillium psychrofluorescens; assembly: GCF_964197705.1. Taxonomy (NCBI): domain Eukaryota; kingdom Fungi; phylum Ascomycota; class Eurotiomycetes; order Eurotiales; family Aspergillaceae; genus Penicillium; species Penicillium psychrofluorescens. Next base: position 2,270,661 of record NC_133440.1, read on the forward strand.
CCGGCATGGGCCAGGCAGCCGAGCATCGCTCAAGTATTCGCATGTGGCGAGTGAAATACTCACGGGCGTCAGAGTTAAACTGAGGATCGGGAGAAGTGATGGCAACCTGCAGATGTCAGACGCATGCAGGGGAAATCTGTGTGGAGGAACACAAACCAGGTGTAGCATGGTACATGTGAGAATGCAATAGATGGCAAAGTTAATACCTCTCTGCATATACAGCAGGCCAGATAGGCCAAACTGTTTGAGAATGGCCTCTTGCAGTCGACACAGGCTTCGAGCAGAAGAATAGCACAGTGACATGTGAACCTTCCAGCCACCCCCAGCTGTGAATGATTGTGATGCAAGCAGCTGCGGGCGATGCAACAGAATAATCCCAAGATGGCAGTGTGAATGCATATTGCCCACAAAGTGTGATGGGAGCCATGGAGGCGAACCATCAGCTGGGTAATTGACCTGCAAGTCCGGGGGTAAGTTACGAAGCCAGTCAATGAAAAGCGGATTCTTTTGCGCAAAGCGAGGATCGGCTTCCCAATCCTTCTGTTTCTTTACTTTGTGATAGACATCCGCGATTATGCGAATGTGGTGAGCATTGCGAACAAAATAGGCGTGCTGTCGGGAGCGGTCAATCTCGTACTGATCGAGACCTCGGATGTCCAACGTCGGACGCATGTCCACTGTCTCTGGATCGACACCAAAATCCGATCGGCCTGAACGACCCAGTTAGATCACCATTTGGGGGCAAAAGGGTAAGGGTGCTAAAGGTTACCTTGTGGTCCTCCAATCATGACTTCAACCACCAACAGAGCCTGCCATACTCGTGTGGACACCAAACATTCAATCGGGCTGAGGTCACAAGGCTTGCCTTCCGCGTGAAGACTGTAATGCTCATGGATGTCCAAATCCTTGGCCATGGATACAATGGTCTTGACAGTCTGCCAGGATCTGTAGTAATATCCTTTCTTTGGGCGGGATTCTCTGGCCTTCAACAGAAGAAGCAATGCCTGTATGGTACTCAGCCGTGGAACATCCATGAAACTTGGCTCGTGCCCTGCCAGAGTAAGATTAGCACAAGTAATTTGGACGAGACTGAATGTAAATCGGTTTCGACTGACTGTTTGCCAAAGCGAGCCACTGAGCACCTTCTGAAGCCTCGTCGGACAGTCGACCCGCACATGCAAACAGCGCTTCAAGAAGGAGAGGGGAGAGGGAGCTCCGATCGTTTTGCCATTGATAGTAAAGATGGGAACGGGGGATGACTGGCACGTAGGGGTGAATATCATCAAAAAAGATCTTGAAATAAGCCATCACATCTTCGTCCGCAGGCATGAGCTCGGGTGGAATACGAATCGTTGCACCGGCTCCCGTGCTCAGAGGCGGGAGTCTGTCCTCAGCATCGTCTTGGACAGGGGCATCAGGCTCGACACGGTCCGCTCTCTGTCTTCTGATGTATGGGGCTTGAAGGAAATGTCAGTGGTGTTATTCATGGCTGTTTTACAGCGATTTAGAGTAGGCGAGAGGGACCCTACCGATGCCAGACTCGTCGATCTTCAACTCGCCAAGGACCTCGCTGAGGTTCTCCGCTGTTGATTGTTCCGGCTCCACATACATCTGTGGTTGTGCTGGATAAGGCTGTTGTTGCCGGTATGGTTGCTGTGGCATTGCCATCGGAGGCGAGCTGTATATACTGGGCTGGCTCTGAGGCGCCTGGACGAATTGGGAATACATCCCCATTGAGTCATAAGAGGGCATCGTGCCAATTCCAGCTTGACTATTGTTTCTGTATATCGGAGGCACCGGAAAAGAATGGTGCGAAGCTTCGGGAGGAGCAGAGCTCTCCCCAGTGTCTGTTGAAGCTGGATCAAGCTGACCTTCCGGAAACTCTCCATCTTGGCCGATAGTCGGAGGAACACAAACGAGCTTCAGCCGAGTGCATGCGGAACAAGGCCATGTATTCGTGGTGGCCGCGTCGCATTTGATTTTTCTTTTCCGGCAACCATTACATGCGCGCATCACTGGGTATCCCGCGCATCAGCATCTGACACATGGCATTTGGAGATGTATTATTCGCATACCTTTCAATCTTTTATGCCGGTTATGTTCGTCCACAAACACATAATCTATACGAAATCAGATCAGCGGCCACTTGGCATGACACGAAGTAAACGCATCAGCTTTCTTGGGGGTACGACGGACTTTTCTGGCCTTCTCGAGGAGGCCCCGATGGAGGCGTAAATGTGTAACCCTGCATCACTGGTGACAGGGTTTTGAGTTGGCGGGGATGTACAATTGATACTTTTGGGGCGATTCCATTCATGAAATAATCAAGACGGTATCAAAGGAACTCCGGAGGATATATGTGCCAAGGCCCGCCTTTGGATCACGGTTGAGATCGGGGAGAGAGGTGGTATCCGCTCGCAGAGATGACGTCGACAGAAAACAGAAGTAGGGTTTATATGCACAAGTGTAGTGTCGTAGCAACCAATAGACATCGGAAAAGGATAAGAGAAATCGGGTGTCGAGAAAGCGTCGAACAAAAGCAGGTGATCGAAACAGAGGGCCCATTCACACAAACGCGACAGACAGGATGGATAGTGCGATCTTGCTGGAGAGTAGCTGGGGCTAACGGGGGACACGGGAATCGGACGGAACGATCGGGAATAGAGGCGCGAGGTGGTCGCACGGGATAATTCAAATCGATGAAACGGCGGGGCGCATTGCCGTCGAATTGGACAGGGGGAGCGCGGATGGGCGAACAGGATCCGCAGAGGCTGAGAGCATAAGCAGCTTGTCGAACAGACTGAACCGGAGACAGGTATCAGGTGGCCATGATGTCGACGCTCTCGGAAGGGAAAAAATTGGGACCGAAGGGGAGAGACAACAGGAGGGGGGAGAGGTGGTGGTGCCGCTGAGGAGGTGAAGCTGAGCGAGCGAGCGAGCGAGAGAGGATTATTGAGGGGCGGCCGGGTTGCCAAGTGGAACCGAAGGTGGAGAGCGGCAGATCGTTTGTATACCGATCACTACGATTATTACACTACCTATATGACTATGTGGCATTATGATTCAATAATATTTAAAAAGCTATGGATACAGTCAACGGAAGAATGCCCTCGACCTTCTAGGAGTGGAAATATCCTCCCCGGATAGACTGGGTGGCCCCAGTAGTTGCTAATATAGACATGGGGAAACCACTAACTTCCCGTACTATAGTTTAGTTATTAGGCAAAATGCCCAAGTCCAAAGAGGGGCTCAGCCCCTGAATTATTCGGGGGATGAACCCCTATTTTGGCCCAACTGATTATGTTTGTTTCTTCTCCCACTCGCCGAGGTTGGTCTAGCCAGGGGCACGTGATAGAGATAAGATCCTTCCTCCCGTTATCGCATGCCCCTCGACCTTTCTTTCGTTCTCTTTCCTCCGACTCCTTCCCCTTCTTGCACTGCTTCTCACCCCGCACCCATTTGCCATGGCTGAGATTCAGAACTCCAACCCGACCATCCTCAACGCGGCTGACCTGCCCACCCGTCTACGCCCTGCGGTCCCGCACAAGCCAGGCTATGGCACCGGCATCTTTGCGTCGGCTCTGCCCTCGCCTGCCAACCCGGCTGACTTCCTCTGCACCAGCCCCTACGAGTCCTCGGATTCAGACGATGATAATCTCCTGGAGGAGCTGATTGATGAGCAGGAGATCTACGGTAAGATCTCACCTGCCTTCCACTAATGTGGGCTGTCACTCACAAGCCAGCAGATCTCATAGGCTCGGTTTCAGACCCTGAGCATCCCGTCTCGCTGGGAGAGCTGGCCGTTGTCTCGCTGCCCGACATCAAAATCACCCCAACCCTCCCGAAAGTCCCTGGTTCGCCTCTACAGACCGTCACCGTCCTCATCACTCCCACCATCACCCATTGCAGCCTGGCCACGGTCATCGGGCTTGGGGTGCGCGTTCGACTAGAGCAGTCGCTGCCTCCTCGCTTCCGCCTGGATGTGCGCATTAAGGAAGGTACCCACAGCACGGCGGATGAGGTCAACAAGCAGCTCGCGGACAAGGAACGGGTCGCTGCCGCGCTGGAGAATGGAGCACTGATGAAGGTGATTGCCAAGATGTTGGAGACCTGCAAGTGATTTCATACCACGCCAATCTATGTAATTTTAACACTGGAGCTGCGGTCCATCGAGACCATGAGGTTTGTGCGGTACACTTGACATGATGATAATGAGACCATTTTGCTATGACACCAAAACAACTACCAGCGTAGTGTCTATTAGAGATAGATAGAGTACATGGGCAAAACTCCTAATAAGATGACTCCAGATTCCCACCCACCCCTTTTTTTTTATATCATGAGTCCAAAACGCCACTCTCCTTCAGACCCTTCCATAGCTCCGGCTCCAAGAACTTGCTGACCGTAACATCCTCCGCCAGGCCTTTGCGGCGCCTCGTCTTCAGGACAAAGTCTCGTGCAGTGGCCATCGCTGGCGCCATTTCTAGCGGCTTAAGTTTGACGTCTCGGTCTAGTGGGTCGCCGGGCACCACACTCCATTTATCGAATGCGAGACTGAGCTTGGCCTGACCCTGGGTATGGATCCGTAGATCGGTTTCAAACCCGAATGAGTCGATCACCGGGATCAATCCGCGAACGGAGTACAATGGCGTACCGGCAATCGGACCGTCCGACAGGACATGGCCTCTGCGCCGAGACAAGACGGTGTAGACCGAAGCAACGGCATCGGCGGGCCCCGTCATTGTACAAGAATAGATCGGTTCCATGAGACGAGGAGATGCCATCAGGAATGACGAATACACGGCCCGGCGGGCAGTGGGAATTATCTGACCTCCTCCGCGGTAGATGGCTTGATCGGCCAGGGACACGTCGGTGAGTTTGAACTTGGTGTTCCGAATTGCTAAACGAGAGTCAGTCAGTCAGTCCCATTGGATTCCGGGAGAGTAAAAATATTTACGTTCTTCACACAAAGGACCCTCTCGCGTACCCCAGCTGAAGCCCTGGGTGATGGAGTCCCGAACGGTGCCGAGAAGCTTCTTGTCCACTTGCGACGGTAATGTATCATCTTGGAGGATATTGGGGCCCATCTCCTCAGGGCCAAATGCCCAGATACTCCGGGCGGCGAGCTTATCCCAGTCATAGTTCTCCTCAAAGTAACGAGCCACCTTGCGGATAGGATCCTTGATGCTGACCTTGCCCCCCTCGATCCCCTCTGCAATGCCGTCGTCCAAGGGCTCCGCAATCATAGTAATCTTGTTCTTTTTGTTCGGCGTGATCGAATAACACATGATCGCGGAGGTTTCGACCACGGTTTCACAGAAACGAGTGACGGGGTCGGACACTTTGATCTCCATCTCGGAATACAGTCTGCGCAGATCATGCATCACGCAGTCCATGTAGAGCTCTCCAGTTCCCAAGACCACATGCTCACCAGACTCCTCAACCTTCGTGGAGATGAGCGGGTAGCTTTTATTGATTTTGCGCAACCCTTCCAGCATCTTGGGTAATTCAGATGGGTTGACTGGCTCGACGGCGACTTTGAAGACGGATTCGGTCATGTGCCGAAGGGGCCGGAAAATGTATGCTTCTTCGTCATCTTCCAATTTGAGAGGCATCAGAGTTGCCGTTTTCACGATGGAATTGTCCACACCACCCAACAGCACCCAGTTCCCGGCGGGAACACCATTCGTGGAGATGTTGTAGGCTGTCTCTGCAATCCACGTATCCGAAATGGTGGCAACGACCATGTCCTCTTCATCCTCGGGCGTGTATCCCTCGCCCAGGACACGGACTTGCTGGCCCGGTCGAGCCGTACCACTCATGATCCTTCCGAAGGCATTGAAGCTGGCAGCGTCGGTTGTGCTGAAAAGTTTGGTGACGTGGACCACCAGGGGGCCATCCTGGTCACAGGAGGCCATGGAAGCCGCGACTTTTGTGTCCAGAGGACCGGTATAGTACCGATCTAATTTGTGCTGAGCACCCTCCACTGGGGACGGGACGTGCTGAACAAGCATATCCACAAACCCGGTGGCAGAGCCGAAGAATTGCTCACAAACCAAGTTAAGCAGCTCCTTTGCATCCGATTTGAGCTGAGATGGCTTTAGGCTGACCCCAACGCTTGCCAAGGTCTCTTTGAGGTCCTCTGGGCTTTCACTGATCGTATGGGAGTAGAGCTTATAGATGGGCTCCAGGACAAACTTGACAAACGATCTTTTTGCGTTCTCCTCCACTCCCTTGCGAGTAAATTTGCGGCTCCGTGGGTTGTAGAAGATATCCCCCCACAGTCGGGCAGCAAACTCCGACGAATCCAGCCGTGGGTAGCTGTCTGCATACATCCGGGCGAAGGACTGCAAAGTGAAACACCAGTTCATCGAGCTAGACGCAAAGGCAACATTGCCCTTCTCCGGGCTCAAGCGCCGCTTCTCACCCTGGTCCGACAGAACACTCTCGATCACCGTGTTGACTTCTTCGATCACATGCTTCAGCTTGAAATAGGCGTCGTTCGGCGGCAGCTTCAACTCCATGATGAGTCGATCCATCTTATTTACAACCAAAGTTAGGGGTATATCCTCCAAGACCGCATGTTTGATGATCTGTTCGGTGTTTGCTTGAACGCCCTCGACAACATCCACGACGAGTACCACGCCGTCGGCCAGACGAACCGAGGTCGCGACTTCGTCGACAAAATTGACATGTCCCGGAGTATCAAGAATGTTGAGGAGGTGCGACTTGCCCTTGGTTCCCTGGAGAACCAAGCTCATTGGCGCCGATTTGATTGAGAGACCGCGTTCTCGCTCTAGGAAGTGGACATCGGTATATCGGAGCTGTTCTTCCCGTCGTCGGCCGATGCGCTTCTCTAGCCGGTCGGTCAGATCGTGGGTCTGCTTCACCAGCATGTCCATAAAGGCGGTTTTTCCGTGGTGCAGGTGGCCGGCCAGCGCGACGTTCCGTATTTGCTCGGGGAAATTGAGGAGATCGGTCATAAACTCGCGGGAGAAATGCACGGGCGGGAGTTCGGTCTCTGCGATTGCAAATTTCTTTTGCTGAACGGGGGCGATAATCGGCTCAGATAGCGGCTGCGCATCTTCTTCCTGGACCATGGTTTCGACGTCGGTGCCGTAGACTTGGGATGCGCTGGGATAATACTGCTTGTCCTCGTGCAAGACCACGGCGTTCGAGGGGCCTTCTGTAATTGATGGGATGAGCATAGCCCCAGGATCATTTGAGGCATAACCTACCATCGACCTCCATTAATTGCTGGTCGTGGACCACATCTTCTTCCTCCTCGTCGCCGTCCTCGCCGTAGGCGTCCAGATTAAAAGCATGGACCTCCTGCTGGACCTCCTCCTCGTCGGACTCGGCACCACCGATATAGTTACCAAACTCATCATAGAGGTCGTCCATAGTGGGCAGATGGGGGTGGTTGGAGGGTGGGAGTTGAAGGTCGGGAAAGAATAAGTAGAAAGAGTTCTGAGTGGCCCGAGCGTCCAGTCCGTCACGCCGGCCCACCAAGCATACTGTGGGCTACACTGTATCTTCTGTTCTTCCCTTTCCTTTCCCTTTTTCTCCCTTTTCCCCCTTTTCTTTCTCCTTCAATTCATTCCTTATTTCCTCTCATCTTCTCACCCATTTCTACTACGACCACCCCACCATGTCTTCTTCCCTGCCTCCTGTCTACATCGTGTCGACAGCCCGCACACCTGTGGGCTCGTTCCTGGGGTAAGTGGCAGAGAGATCAATTCAGGGTTGCTTGGATTGCTAACAATCATCTGTTGGTAGCTCACTGTCCAGTCTGACGGCCCCGCAGCTGGGTTCCCATGCGATCAAAGGTGCGGCCCAATTCTGCTTGCGAACATCACTTCCCAATACTAACGCTATTTGCAGCGGCCGTGGACCGGGCTGAGGGTATCAATGCGACTGACGTTGAGGAGGTCTTCTTTGGCAATGTTCTGTCGGCGAAGTGAGTGGCACCCCCTTCAGATCGGTTGCGACCCGGCTAACCTTTCTCTGCAGCGTCGGCCAGAACCCTGCCCGGCAATGCGCTATCGGTGCTGGGCTTGAGGACTCCACCGTCTGCACCACCGTCAACAAGGTGTGCGCCTCGGGTCTCAAGGCAGTCATTCTCGGTGCCCAGACTATCATGACCGGCAATGCCGACATTGTTGTGGCCGGTGGCGCCGAATCCATGTCCAACACCCCCCACTACCTGCCCAACATGCGCGCCGGCGCCAAGTACGGTCACCAGAGCCTAGTGGATGGTATCATGAAGGACGGGCTGATGGATGCCTACGGCAAGCAGGAGCTTATGGGCCTGCAGGCCGAGGAGTGTGCGCAGGATCATGGGTTCAACCGTGAGCAGCAGGATGACTATGCCATCCGCTCCTATGAGAAGGCCCAGACCGCGCAAAAGGCTGGCCTTTTCGATTATGAGATTGCGCCCATTGAGATCCCCGGGTTCAGGGGCAAGCCTGGCGTAACTGTTTCTCAGGATGATGAGCCAAAAAATGTAAGCATAGTTCAAATTGGCCCATGTGAAATCTGCTGACGACGGGCTTTTCCCCTCCAGCTCAACCCCGACAAGCTTCGCGGCATGAAGCCGGCTTTCATCCCCGGTACTGGTACCGTGACCGCGCCGAATTCGTCACCGCTGAACGATGGTGCTTCAGCCGTGGTCTTGGTGTCTGAGGCCAAGGTCAAGGAGCTTAACCTGAAGCCCATTGCCAAAATCCTGGGCTGGGGTGATGCCGCTCAGAAGCCTAGCAAGTTCACAACCTCGCCTGCGCTGGCGATTCCCAAAGCTTTGAAGCACGCAGGAGTGACTCAGGATGCCATTGACGCCTTTGAGATCAACGAAGCCTTCAGTGTGGTTGCTCTGGCCAACCTGAAGCTCCTCGGTCTCTCAGAGGACAAAGTCAACATCCACGGCGGTGCCGTTGCGATTGGCCACCCTCTCGGAGCCAGCGGTGCTCGCATCCTGGCTACCTTGATCGGGGTCTTGAAAGACAAGAAGGGCAAGCTGGGCTGTGTTGGAATTTGCAATGGCGGCGGCGGTGCGAGTGCCCTGGTGATTGAGTCTCTGCTGTAAAGAATGGTAATGATGGACGATATGACGCCTGCTAAGGCGAGTATGCAGAGTGAAAAATAGAATACCCAGATAGATAGTTGGCTATCGACTGAAATGAAGTAATTACGAAAGAGCATTCTTGGTGTCTTGGGGAGTACAGTAGATGCACGTCCACGCGAGATATATTTACTACAAAAAGATAAACGAGGCAATACTGGACGCCCTTGGGGACTGAGCTCTATAACATTACTCATTTCATGCAAACGCACCGACAAAAGCCATCAGGATGGCACCACAGGCCACTGACACACAGGCTTCGATCCGCCGCCGGCCCTTGAGGTTCTCATAGCTCGATTCGCTCAGAAAGTCCTCCGCCAGAAGTTCAACGAGACCTGCGAACAGGAGAAGACCGCTGCTGATCGCATTGGTGATGCCGACCATGAGAAGACCCGCCGTGCTTGCTGGATCATAGAGATTGTGGAGCACCAAACCGATGGCCTGGCCAAGGGGAGTAGTCGTGCCATACGCCAGTGACATCAGCCACGGTTTCATCGAGGAAGGTGCGAAGAGATCTGGAATCAGCGAAGCAATTCGAGACCCAAGCGCAAATCCCTCAAAGGTCTGGTGAAAACCGATGGCGACCAGGAGGACGATGAACGAAGTGCCCGTTGCCACACTGAGCGCCATGCCAATGAAAATGCTGTGAAACAGAATCCCCGCTTCGAGAAGTAGGCACTGCAGAAGCTGGCGTTGTGGGTTCTGGATCGGCAGCTCCGAGTGCGTCTGGTGCCGATAATTTCCACTCAGACGTGGCCGACGGTGTTGAGGATGCGACGGTCGAGACGTGTTGGTGGGCATATCATCATCGGTCTCTCCATCATTGTGCTCTTTGTCCGAGAGCGTACCTGTTAAATGCAGCTGGTCAGACCCATGGGATGAACCAGATGGCCGGTCTGCAGCTTCTGCGCGATGGTTGTCGAGGTTGTCGAGGCGGATATTGTCCGGGGCTTCGTTCGCCTCCAGTCTCGAATAATTGGTGCCCTCGGGTCCAAAATCACTCATCGAGTCGCGCCCGATTTCACCGATGAGATTATCGTACTCATTGCCATGAACATGGCCCGCACCTTTCATGGCGAAAAACATCTCGACGCACACGACGGCGAAGACGGAGATCATAGCTACAAAACCAGCCATTGCTCGGTACGTTTCGCTCCAGAATCGAGGGAGACACGGGTCCGTCAAGGAGACAAAGGCCGTCGGAAGCAGATGCACAAAGGCCGTTGCGATGAGCACGCCAGTGCCAAAGTGTCTGGATATGAAAAGAAAGCGGCGCGGAATCGGGAGACGGGGAAAGCGACGAGCGAGAATAGGAAATGAGCATGCTGATTGCACGCGAACAGCAATTAGCCGGGCCCACCCAGAAAAAGGAAAGAGATTGAGAACGTACCTAATGTGCTGAGTCCGAGAATGAGGAATACCGCCATGACATGCAATGGAGTGTTGTAGGCTCCGCGCTCGGTGGTGCCACATGCTGGCGAGTCTGCATCTCGACGCCGGAGCTCTGCTCTCAACAGGGAATCGGGGATGTGCGCCACGGAGAAGGGGGGGTCGTCTGGGGAAGAACATAGGGGAGTGAGTTGAGAGCAGACCTTGGGCAATCATTGGGGGGGCTTACCTGAGGAAGGGCTATCCGGCCAGGCCGGAGTACCCGGCATCATTGTTGCCGAACGGGAGTCACAGAGGATGTTGGGGCCATTCCTTGAGGCAGTTGGTGCAGGCAAGTTCAGTCTAGAAAGACACGCGGTGGGAATCTTATTCGGGCTTAGTCATCTGTCAATACTTCCAATTGAACTATGTAGTATGAACTACAATCCCTTGAATAACTAGATAGAGAAATCGCAAACCGATGGTCACCGCAAAACATTGAAGAAGATGCTGACTCGCTCATAGTCGACTTCCGAGCCCCCGGTCTTGGGCACACCTCGTGTCGGTCCTGCAATGGCTTCCACGTCGACCTTGCTCATGCCCGGCGGCAGCTGTATATCATAATTTAGAGTGGTAGCCTCCCCAGATGTCGGGTTCAGCCGCTGCATGCCCATGAGAGTGGCCAGCTTTATCTGTCGCTGTGGCGTACTGGATGCCAAGGTAGACCGCACCGTCAGCAGGTTATGTGACGAGGGCAGGTTGATCGTGATCGACTGTTGGGCAACCGTAGCCGATGGAGGGATATCTAAGCAAAAGTCCTCCGGCAAGGACAGCGTCGGATGAGTGAGTATCTGAATATTCTGTATCAGAGCAGAGCTGGCGTCTAGGAGACGGTTAGTATCTGCATCAACACCGCATTGGATGACCTAAAACGAACCTTGCCCAGGCCGTCGCAAATGAGAATCCACGCCGAAGGGCTGTTGGTACGGTGTCTGATCTAGTCGCATCGTCAACAGAGAGGTCACTATGTAAGGAAGTTGATGTGGCTGGGACGAACGCACTCTCGTGATACGATAATCCCCCGGGCCCGGGAAGCGAGTGTCGGGCATACCCCATGGGAACATTCAAATAAGGCTGCGACATCTCGTGATGGGACGACACATCATCCTTGATTCCCATAGGAACGGCCTGGGATTGCTCTACAGCGGATGGTGTGCTCGATCCCGGGCTTGCCAACCCTCTTCGGAGTCTCGTCCGAGGGGACAATCGGTGCACGTCGATCTCTTGACTGGCAGATCCCGCTCGAACAAGGTCCTGTTGGCGTTTCAGCGCTTCGTTATCGACCGTGACGCCGGATCGCCGTGCATCGTCTCGCAAGGGCGGGTCCGAGTTCTGCGCAGACATTTTCAATGTCAACTTTTGGCCCATTGGATTAGGTGTCATTGAGCCCATCTTGAGTTTGATGCGAGGCGGATCGGGGTCTCCATCTACCTGAGGGGGATCCAGGACCAGCTTTTTGGCTTCTGCAACTCGCCGTCGGAAATATTCCTGGTCGATTCGTCAATGGGAGAACTAGAGAAATCACCAAAATGATCTTACTTCCAAGATGCCCGCGAGATTGCTGATATCGCTGCCATCCTCGTTGTATTCTCTGGCATTTCGCCATATGTAGCTGACTTCCTCTTCAAAGGCCTGCCAGGTTGGATACGCGGTCACCTTAGTTGGGTTGTTCCTGATGTCTGTGCCGCGGACTTTCTTTTGGATACTCCTGAGAGATACAGGATGCTGAATGATCTCATAGTAATCTCGATAGAGATTCCGATCAGGTTTGCCGATGAACGGGTAGGAAACCTCATCGCCACTAGATTAAGGAGTTAGCCAAAAGACGGCAAAAAAAGGGTCCGGTCATAATGCTCACTCGTCGTCCCTTAGCCGTGCCAGCTCTGTCATAATCTTATCCTGTGCCTGCTGGAGGGTATTGCCTTCGAAACTCTTCTCGGTCTCCTCATCCTGTTCCTCCTCCACTTCTTCCACTTCTTCCTCTTCCTCCTCTTCCTCCTCTTCTTCTTCATCTTCTTCTTCTCCTTCTTCTTCTTCTTCGCCCTCTGAGGCCTCTTGCGATAATCCTTTGTCTTTCGCGTCTTCGCTTGCTCTTGCCCCTGCTGGAAGGCCACCATGTTGCTTGATCAATTTGGGCATAAGGTCGGCGACCATCTTTCGGATGCGCACCGCATCGGTGAAGATCTGGCTGGAATCCTCGTTATATGATTTCGCATTTTCAACCATGAGGTCCAGATCTTCTTCCAGTGTCTCTGTCGAATCATACTGGTGGTCGTTCAACTTATCCTGTTGTGAAGGAGACAGGTGAGCAGGTGTAAATGCAACTTCCAGGCAATACTGGGGAAGATAGCGCGCACCTTGACAGTATCCAACGCGATGGGTTTCGGAATAGCTCTGTAATATGCGGCGTTCCGCTTCTATGCTTGGGCATTAGCCGAACCTCCGAAGGCAATTGCGAAGCGCGTGGGATCAACGCGACCTACTCGGTCAGGCAACTCCAGGAATTCCTCAGCGATGAGACGACCCCTATAGTAGAGCATTTGTCAGCACCTGTGGCAACAAGCAACGCATGGATGAGTGTGCGAATGCAGCGTACCGTCGGTCCTTTGCCGCTTTGATTTGCGACAAAAGTTCGGAGCCGATGTCTGTAATCAATTGCGAGGTATCGGAGTCCATGTGGTCATCAGCATCCTATTTCGTGTCGCTCAGGATTAGAATGTTTGAAAAACAATGGTCTTTGCGCAAGAAGGACTGAGCACAAGGGTTGCGCTCGGATGTTGCTCATCCAGCTCCGTCACACGGCGCGTCCAGCGACAACGCCTACGGCCACTCGAAACATCACATATCATGACATCCGCAGAAGGGAAGCTTACCGATACTTTCCGGCGCTTCTGTCCCCGGAGCCTAGTCTCTGAGGGCGCGGCCACGGCCACGCGCCGTTTGGTGCTCATATTGGGGATTCGTCGGCAGAAGTGGTAAAGTTAGGCGCGAACGAAGCGAGAAAACAAAGAGCTAGCTCAGTAGATTTGCAAACCGTCCTGAAAAGCAATGGCTGATCTCGGTGATCCCAATGGCCAGCCGACAGGCAGAAGGACGTGTTGGGGGAGACGCGCCCATAGTTAGTTAGTTACTGGGTTTAGTTGGTTAGTCAGAGCGGAATTACAGCCTGAGGCAACCAGGCATTCAAGGATCAAGACATTCAGGCATTCAGGCACCTAACCCTCTCGGTCTTGTTCTTTCCCCTCCAAAACAAACCAAACCTCCCAAGTCGACCATCCTGCTATCGCTCGTTTCCCCCTTAGTTTTTTTTTCCTCCTCTTCTCTGCCAGTGCACATCCACGCGCCGGAATAGCACATACATTCGGTGAGCGCGTCCTCATCCCTCCACATCCCACGATCAGCTCACGCGCCTCACCTTCCACCTCCCAAGATCCGTCAAATTGACAACCGTTTCTCGCCTTTGACAGAAACCTTGCACATATAACCGCGTGTTTACCCTCCCATACCCTCCCCGATGGAGATCGATCCGAACAGAAGAAACAAAAAGCCGCGTCTCCTGCTAGAATCCGAGCGAGAACGGTTGGATGAATTCATCGACTCAATCCACTATTCGGCAAGGTACCGAAGGAACCGCCACCTCCAAAATCAATCACTAATGCAAACAGGTATTCTGACGACAAGTTCGAATACCGCCATGTTCAGCTGCCTAAAAACATGCTAAAGAAAATCCCGGCCGAGTACTTCGACAGCGCAAAGGGGACATTGAAACTGTTGTGGGAGGAGGAGTGGCGCGCGCTGGGGATCACACAGGTGGGTGTCGCCCAATTCGACCGAGAGAGCCAAGGCTGACCTGCCTCTCTCAGAGTTTGGGATGGGAACATTACGAGGTGCATGAACCAGAACCGCACATCCTGCTATTCAAGTTGGTCTTGTCCATGGACACCATTCTCTCCCGCGCCGCTAACCCGCCGAGCAGGCGCCCTCTTAACTACCAGCCTCCACTGACCCAGTAGCCTGGTTGCGACGGTGCATTGGAACATCGACGGTTCCGGGTTCTGGCTCTGAGCCGAGGGGTGGTGCTGGTACAGAGGTCCACCACCATGAAACTCTGGTAAACACCAGCAGAGACGATACCATTTGGGGGCCATCAAGATGGATGGTATGGACATGCGGAATCAGTGTGTTCAATAAGGGTCCCCCTACAGCTTCGTAATGGAAGTTCTGAAATGAGACATGGTTCATTTATTTTTCTCTATTGTTTTCCTGCTCCATTGCCTGACCCGAAAAAGTGGACGATCTCCTTAACACGTACGGTCCTGGTTTGCTCTCAGACAACGTTCTTGGCCAGCCATTCCTCCCACTGGGCGGCCGTGAAGCTGCTGCTGATACCAGGCTCTTCCACACCCTGCGCACTCGTCAGTATCTTGGGTTTCTCTGTTCCCATGGGGGAGGGGGAGGGGGTGGGGGAGCTTCTGACGTTGAAGTACACCGTTGGCGAAACGTGGACCCCCAGGGCCCGATCAGCCTAGATGATATTAGAAGCATGCGATGTGATGACCAAACTCGGTGCCTACCTTGATCATAAATTTGATATCGTTGGTGACTTGATTGCCACTGTTCAGACTGCCGTTCTCGTCGGGGGTATCGCTGATTGTCAGCAAGTCCAGGAATTTCTTCTCATCCACGCCGACACTCCCAGCAATCTTAGCCAGACGGGCATATGTCTTGTTGCGGGTTTCGTTGACCACGCTGACATCGAAGAACTCGGTCTGGTGCTGAAACAAGGCCGCACTGAATTCCCAGAACTTTTCTGGGGCCAGTCGAAGAACTGCTGCCCCAGCCTCGTGGACGAGAGTCGACGATGGGTGCCACGGTTGGATATGTTGGCGGAAGATGACCTGGAGTTTCGGGCTGTACTGCTGGGTAATCATCGGTCGGAGCGCGTAGAAGGTGTTGAACAGCTTGGCCGAGAACTAGAGGCCGGTCAGTGGTCGTACATGGTGTCTGTCTGGCGAGGATAGGCTGACTGGGCAGACGTAGTCGAGATCTGGACGGGAAGGTTTTAGATCAGTATGTAGTTGGTCGGTTGGATTCATCAGCACTTACACAGCTCTAGCGTGTGGGGAGAGGGTCCTGCGGAGGCGAGCTTAATACCCGCGAATTTGGGCGGCACAGACATGGTGTAGGTACTATGTAGGGACGAGGGGGACGAAGAGGAAGAAAAGGAAGCAGAAGAAGAGGAAGCAGAAGAAGCAGCCAGCCAATGTGGAGAGTGGCGTCATCACCCCGCCATCTGGTTTTACGTGCAACAGTTGTGTACATGGTTGATTATCATGATCATCATCATCATTATTGTCCCAATCACCCTAGCGCCCGTTGTCGCCGGAAGTTCAGGTCCTTCAGCAACAGGTCCACCGTTCGCCATTGTCCGGTCGCTGGATCATATTCGCCCTTCACTTCGAATCGGCAGAAACCATTCGGGCCCTTCAGGCCCACCGGTCCGGAGATAAAGAAGGTGCCTCGGCGAGGAGTCCGCGGGGTTCGGCTCCGATAATCGCTCAAGCGCAACTTGAAAGCCATCGACGCCAAGTATAGATCGGATCCGGGGCCAAGGTTCGGCAGGGGGAGCCGTTGTAGGGAAGAGAGGATTGAGGATGGGTGAGAGATGGCTTTATCGGAGCTAGGTGCTGGGTTGTCCTGCAGGCCGTCCGGCATTGGCAAACCGGGAGATTCGCGCTGTTGAACCGCATCCAGATTTTCACCGTTTGGCGAAAGGCGACCCTCCGAGAGACCCTCCACAACATCCAGCGCCTGTCCTTCGGGATCCGTAAAACGGGCCCATTGTCTTTTCAAGACCAACATATAGGCATCCTTAATCGCAAGAGCTACATGGACCGGCTTCATGTAACTCTGCAATCGGTCACCCATTTCGGGATCCAGAGGTTTGGAAACCCAAGATATGCCGTCATCGGAGTACTCGATCCTGTGTTTGGTGTCAGTAAGTGCGACAATCGGCCACAAGCAACCACGTGCACTCACCCTGATCGCATGTAGTACGGTGGAGCGCGGGACGGGAACTGATGGACGAGCCAAAATCCGGTGATCGAGATGGGGCCCCCGAGGATTTGCGATATTCGACCGGAGACGGAATCCTGTACAATCGTAGCCAGCTCTTCTTTTGCGAGAGTCAGCAAATCGGGAGAGCCAGGAAGGAGGGTCTTCTCACTTCGCAACTTTTGAAGTTTTTGGCGGTCCATGGAAATCTTGACAAACTGTTGCCATTCCGGATCCGCTGCTGTGTACCGCTCGCCCTCTTGTAGCCAGGACCAGCCTAACGGGATGAACAGAGGACTCTCTGCTTCCACCTCTTCGACATCGCCTCCGCCATGTCCATTGCCGCCGTGGAGGTTTCGGCGCGCAGCCACTTGGGTGGGTTCCTGAGTCGAGTTGGTGTCATCCGGATCGTCGTCAAATCGGACCAGCACGAAGGTAGTCCAGAGATGAAATGCTGTGCCATAGAGCAAGGCCTTTGTGACGAGCGACCTGAGCTGTATGAGCCTGATGGCTCCGGGAGGGAGAACGCCGAAATACACACCTGATCCATGGCCGCCTGAACCTTACATGACGGATATTTGGAGGCTCTGAATGATGGGAGTATGGAGCACGGCGGAAGACAGAGGAAGCGGCGCGCGCAGGTCGAAGGAGACGCCTGAGCGGGAGCATTGAAAAGAAGGGTGAAAGAGGCAGCAAAGAAAGAAAGAAAGAAAAGACAGAAAAGAAAGAGGAAGACAGGAACCGTGGACGGCCAGGCTAGTCCACGGGATGAGTCCGGTGCCACGTGACCTTATCACCCTATGACCCGATGGCTGTCCTTCCAACTGAGTTACCGATGTAATTAATTCTCTCTGCATCACGACTTCCCATCCTTCCTCAACATGCGCTGGTCCTCCCGGCTCCTGGCCCTGGCTGTCACAGGTGCACTCGGAGCAAGCGCCTTTGATGCCTCCCTCTTCACCTTCCACCAGGATGGTCAAGACTCCGTCTCAGAAGATGTCGCCCAGCTGATTTTGGAGCTTCGGACCAAGTCCTCTCTCGCAGCGGTGCTAGGCAAGATGGAAACAGGGACCGCGGATCAGTTGAATCAGTTTGTCCGGTCCGATGGCATGCTATTTGGAGGCGCCGATGGCCATGACGCCCCCATGAGAAGCTTGGTGCTGCTCGAGGGGATCGATGGGCAAGTGGGTATGTTGTTTGGTCCCTGGGAATTTTGGGTGACGACTTACCCTCCGAACAGGATCGGCAGTTCAAAAGAGCCAACCAAGTTATATCCGCATCCCTCATGCTTCCTCCGATTTCATGGACAGTGATTCTCTGGAGTCATTTCTCGGAAGTGATGGGACAGGAATCAATGGCAAACATTGCACCTACCACAGTACGGCCGGTCTGCCAATGACCTCTGAGGTAACTACTCTCTCCTGCCAATGCCATATTCAAACGGCCCCGTGCTAATGAGGACTTCGCTTCTAGAATGCCAAAAAATGCGTATCCGAAGACCCCATTCTCTCCGCCGGGGGTGACTTACTCGGCCACGACTTTCTCGGCCTCATTGATTCCGTGGAAACATGGACCCCTGACGGTTCCGGACTGTCGGCTTCGAGAATACTATTGAAGGTAATGGAAAGCCCCACCGGTTCAACGGATGGACTCTAATCAAACTTCTCTCAGCCCCAAAGTTCTTCGGGTGATTCTGAGCGCGTCGCCAACTCTTTGGAGTCCTTCTTTCACACTTTAGCCAAATTATCTTCTTCCGGCAAACAGGAGATCACTGCCCTACTTCTACCGCGCTGCAATGACTCGAAACACAAGCTGGCCCGCCGAGGCATCTCAGGCATGCTCTCTCGAGCCTCGAACCCGAATCAACTGAGAGCCCTCAAAGGGTCGGCCCAAGACATGTCGGTGCCATCCACACTCACCCCCGTGTGCCATGCCTCCAACTCGTCTTGTGTCGAAGCAACGGATAATTGTTCGGGTCACGGCTTCTGCTATAAAAAATCCGGATCAGGCAATTCAGGAGCCGGGGACAGCTGCTATGCCTGCCAATGCACAAAAACACTGAGGGAGAAAACCGATGGCACATTCGAGACCATCCAGTGGGGTGGGTCAGCTTGTCAGAAGAGGGATATTAGCTCGCCCTTCTTCCTGATCGCTGGGGTCAGCATTTTGGTTGTGGCAATGGTCAGTAGCGCGATCGGGATGTTGTTCAGCGTGGGCCAGCAGGAGCTGCCGAGCGTGATCGGGGCAGGTGTGGGCGGCACAAAGGCCCCAATGTGAAGACCTGAAGGCAGAGGGGGAAATGTCATACATATATACTTTCATATAACCACCTAGGCTCACGAGTTCGTTCGTCACAAATGCGCTTTATCCATTGGTAGGTAAAATTGGAATGTAAATGCTTCCTCCACTGCATATCATGAAAACCGCTCAAAGATGAATTCCCATCGTTTTTGAGCCTCCAGGCATTGCAAGGGTTAGAGCAAGCCCCGAAGGCTAGCCTGGGAAACCAGATCGCATGAATGCCAAAGCTCCCACCAGAAGATCAAAGAATAAATTACACATATCAAGTCATCAACAAATAAGAAGCTGGTATCTCAGTCAACATTCCAGATGTTGATCCAGCATGCAGAGAAGGATTCGTAAGCGAGCCGTTAGTCCGGACCAGCTTCCAGTTCGCGAGGCGTCTGGCGCTCAGGTCGTGAAACGCTAGCAGGCGGTAACTCCGTGTCAGGCGATGGAGGTTGCTCTCGACCGGTGCGATTAAAAAGCCCCCGAAGGCGACTTGGGACTAGGCGTGGCCAGGTATGCTGTTCCGCGCTCCCCGGCTCATCCTCCCTGCGGAGTTCGTGGGGCGTTAGTTGCGAACGTCCTTCCGGCGGAGCAGATCGGTCCCCCCTTCGATTGGACATTGGGAAGATTCGCCCAGGTAATGATAATTGCGCTCGGAACGGATTCGCTCGATGCCCGGTCCGAGCAGTTGGGGATGGCCTCGTAATCGTATCCAGATTAGCCACAAGAAGACGACGACCTTGCCGGTCCCCTGTTGCCTGATTTTCCGTGCCTGGCGCACGGGGTTTTGGTACGTAGTAATCCGCCTTGCATAGAGGACAACACGCTCTCCGGCTCGTCAGCCAGGGATCGACACAGGAGGCATGGAAAGCATGCCCACAGGTCAGGCCTCTTATATCGTCGTCATCCTCAATCAAGTCCAGACAGATGGCACAAGAGTCTCCTGGATTTGGCAAGAGTTCGGCAGGAAGTGCGTTGCGGATCTGATCGCCATCGTCTTCGTCTTCATCTGGCTCAACTGTCTCCGAGTTCAAAGTGTGCTGCCATTTAAATTCTTGCGGAGAATTGCTTGCACCTATGCTCTGTTGCTCGAAAGAGAGACCAGCCACAGGGGGCGCTTTTTCGTCTGTTGGCTGCATCGAATTTTCGGCATGTTGGTCTTGCGAGGCTTGCGAGGCGCCCGATTCTATTCGGTCATTGGCGCTCTCGGATGGCGATAGCGCGGCTGTCACGACCCCCACTGGTGCAGAAACCACACCCGGGTCATCTTTCAGACTATTAGGCCTGCTATTCGGGGCCGTGATCCCTCCTTCTGTTGGTAGACCTTGGTTTGCGCGAGAAGACCTCCATACCTTATATTTGACAAGCGAGAAACGCTCATTGACTTCGTCCATCGTCATCAGCTTCTTTTCCCTCCGTCGTCGATGGGTTCGAGGCATGGCCACCAAGTCAATGGGCTCTCCAGTGTCTTCTCCTCGAAGTTGGCGGTTCCGCTGGTTGTAACGAAAACAGTATTTTACTCCCACAATAATCCTGCAGGCATATTCATCAGCCACAGAATCCTATCCAAACGCCGACCGCTCCGAGGGGAAAATTGATGCCCTCCCGGATGTTCCAGGCGTCGGACGACTGGACTTACCATAGATTGGTGAACACCACCCCAAAGCCGAGAGCGACGAAGAAAAGTAGAGGTGAGCTGGTTGCGTTGCCCGAGTTATTTCCACTACTACTAGTAGTAGTAGCGGTGGCAGCAGCCGTAGTCGTGGTGGATGCCATGTTTGGGTGATCAAGAAAGGAGAAGGAGTGGGGGTAAGGAGGTGATGGTTGTCAAGATGGTTAAAAACTTCTTGGCAGTTACTGAGCTCTCAGAGTCCCATCCCCAGTCGAGCATATGCATGCCTTCGCGCTTCAGGAGACGAGATGCAGCGGAGGCTGGCTGCGAGAGGGGCGGGATGGCAGTGAACACGCAGGTTGGCGACACGGAACCCCAGAGGCAGGCAGGAATCAAACCTAGATGAGGATGGCCGAGACCGAGGGCGGCCTGGCATTCAAGGGATGTTATGTTGGTTGAGGAAGAATATACTAAGACGTAGTAGTCGTCAGAGGAAGGGAAATCACAAGTGGAGACGGAGACGGAAGGTAACTTCTGAGGTAAGCAGAGTTTCTGGGGTTGGACGGTCACGGGACTGACGGACTGATTGGACCTAAAAAGAAGGCGATCACCAGCCAGTCACGCATCGACCATATCAACATATCATATCCTACATATGGCGGACGCCAACCCCGTCGTCTTCTTCGACATTGCTCTGGGGGGTGAGTGAACTACAACCTCTGTCCCCTTCAAGCCCTTATTCAACTAAATCGGTCCTAGGCGAGTCGCTCGGTCGAATCAAGATAGAGCTTTTTGCCAATGTCACCCCGCGGACGGCAGAGAACGTTCGCCAATTCTGCACCGGGGAGAGCAAGAACTCCCAGGGACGGCCTCAGGGCTACAAGGGGAGCAAGTTTCACCGTGTAATCAAGGATTTCATGATCCAAGGCGGCGATTTTGTCAACGGAGATGGATCGGGAAGCTGTACCATCTATGGAACCCCCAAGTTCGCCGATGAGAACTTCTCGCTGAAGCACGACCGGGCGGGACTCTTGAGCATGGCAGTAAGTCCTTTTTTCCCATTCCTTGTTCGACTCGAGAGACTGAGTCGCTTAGAACTCGGGCCCGAACACCAACGGCTGCCAGTTCTTCATCACCACCACCCCAACACCATTCCTGAACAACAAACATGTGGTATTTGGCCAGGTCATTGACGGTATGGATGTTGTCCACATGATTGAGCGGACACGGACGACGAAAGACCGACCGAATCAGGATGTCACGATTGTCCAATGCGGAGAGATGTAATAATGGTGATTTTGCTACAATAACTTAAACCGGGGGCTATGGCGCAAGGAATACGACCTCAATTCATGGTTTTCTTCATGTCAAAATCGATATATCACAATCTTGGCGATAAAATTGTTACCCGAGATCACGGCGCTCTCTCCAAGAGTCTCCCTCCTCCGAATAGACTAGAGCTTGAATTTGCTCAGGTAATCCGAAGCCAGCGAAATGGCCTCATCGACCTTGTCCGGGTTGGTTCCATTGCCAATGGACGTTGGCCCTTTACCTCCCGCCTTGCCTCCGACCGCGCTGGAGACAGCGGCGGCCCAATCGCTCGCCGATGCGCCTCGGTCACTCAACTCCTGCAACGGAAGTTAACATCAGTCGGTAACATCAATAGAAGAGTGGAATAATCTAACCTTGGAAACGTAGCATCCGTGCGCAACCCGACCTTGCTCCGTGTCTGCGGCCAGCAGATACACCGTCTTGTTCTGCAATTTGGATTTGACATGATTGAGAGACTCACTGACAGCCTTGGCATTGGCCGAGATGGGAAGCCGGGCTACCAACCAAGACTTGTCTTGGTTATCGGGTGACTCGAAGTAGGAGGTGATGGTTTCCAGCGCCTTCTTGGACTCCAACTTTTGTTGCGCTTTCTGTCCATCGAGGATCTTCTTGTTGATCGCGAGGAAGCGCTCCCGGAGCCTTGCCTTCTGGATTGCAGAGATGGTGAGTTGGTTCAGATCCACCTGTATCTGCTTGGCGTCCTGCTCTTTCTCGGGTCCGAGAGGTAGGCCATCCAGTCGGTCAACGCGCTTCCCGAACTCCTCCGCGACGCGCTGCACCTCGTGAGCCTCCTCGCCCGTGACGGCGATGATCCGACGAATACCCTTAGCGATGCCGCTTTCTTCCAAGATAATCAAGTCTTTGATATCACCTGTCTTCTGCACGTGTGTTCCACCACATAATTCAATGCTCACCTCTTTCCAACGAGGGTCCTCGACATTCTTCAAGATTTCTTCTAGTTCGACCCCAACGGAGACGACGCGGACAGGATCTGGGTAAGTCTCGCCGAAGACAGCTCTGAGTCCAGAAATTTGCTGCGCGGTTGCCAGAGGAACTTCTTGGGCGTAGACCGCGCAGTTCTGCCGGATATACTCGGTCGACTTGGCTTCGATCTTTTCTAATTCTGCCTCTGAAACGGCGGACTTGTGAGAAAAGTCAAATCGGAGCTTCTCGGCCGCCACGAGGGAGCCTTTCTGGTCCACGCCATCTCCCAGGACCTCTCGAAGAGCGAAATTTAGAATGTGGGTGCTCGTATGGTTGTTGCGGATGGGCCAACGGCGAAGTTCGTCGTATTCACAGATGACAGTATCGCCCACGGAAAATGATCCGTATTTCATGAAGCCAGTGTGCAGCACGTAGCCTCCGTAGACTTGGACATCACCAACCTCCAGCTCCGTCTGTCCATCGATGACAATCCGGCCGGTGTCGTTTTCCTGACCACCCTGTTCGGCGTAGAAGTTTGTACGATCCAGGATTAGGCCAAGCTGCTCTCCATCAGGGATACTGTCGGTGCCACTGCAAAATGTTTTTCCGTGGTAAATCGCCTTGATGGAAGCATTGATGTTGCCCTTCGCAAATTTAGCAGAGTCATCCGTTTTTTGGACGTCGTTCATCTTCTCTAGCTTTCCAAGATCATGGACATCGAGTTTCACAGTGTGTGTGGCAGCCTTTTTCTGGCCCTTGCTAGCTTCCTTGGCGCGCAATCTTGCTTCCTCAAACTGGGTGTCGTCAATCCGAAGGCTGCGTTCCTCGGCCATAATGCGGGTCAGGTCGACTGGGAAGCCAAAGGTATCATACAGCCGCCAGACATCGGCGCCATGTAGTTGATCAGATCCCTTGAGCTTGGCTTGCTGAGCATACTGCTCAAACTGCCGCTCACCCCGATCCAGGGTCTTGGCAAATGACAACTCTTCCTCGTCCAGAATCTCCATGACATCTTGCTGCTTTCGTTGCAGCTCGGGGAACATGCCCCCCAGTTGATCCACCACCGTCGGTACGAGTCTCGAGAAGAAATTTCCGATATCCACCTGGAAGTATTTCCGAGCATACCGCGCGCCTCTGCGTAGTACCCGGCGAATCACATATCCGCGACCCTCATTGTTGGGAATCACCCCGTCTGAGATGGCAAACATGAGGGTCCGAACATGGTCCGCAACGACCCGGTACGCTGTGTCAATCCCGTCAGGGTCCTCAGCACCGAATTTGCCCTGATAGTCGCGAGCTCCAGTCACTTGTCGAATGGCCTCGAAGATCGGGGTGAAGACATCTGTGTCGTAATTCGATGATTTGTCCTGCAGGATGGACACCAGGCGTTCGAATCCCATCCCTGTGTCAATGTGCTTGTTCGGAAGGGGCTGCAGGGAGCGATCCGGCTCGCGGTTGTACTGGATAAACACGTTGTTCCAGATTTCGAGAACATTAGGGTCGTCTTGGTTGACCAGGTGAGCCGCATTGCGTCCACCAATTCGGTCATAGTGCAACTCGCTGCAAGGTCCACAGGGACCTTGGTCACCCATTTCCCAGAAGTTGTCCTTCATGTTTCCGGGTAGAATATGAGATGGGGGGACCCCAACGGACCTCCACAGCTCTTTGGCCTCTAGGTCGGGCTCCAGACCACCCGCCTCGTCGCCCTCGAAATAGGTAACGTAGAGACGGTCCGGATCGAGTCCGTAGACTTTAGTCAGAAGGGTCCAGGAGTAGGAGATTGCTTCTTTCTTGAAGTAGTCGCCGAAGCTCCAGTTACCGAGCATCTCGAAGAAGGTCTGGGCGGTTGACAGCAGTCAGTATCTCACTCAGCCTGGGCAACGGTCTCGCTGGAACGCTCACATGGTGATAACTATCCTTTCCAACGTCATCCAAATCCTGGGCTGGTCAGCATCCTACCTACCCCCCCTGGAACACAGCCGGTCACACTCACATTATGCTTTCCGCCCGCACGTAGACACTAGATCGATGGTTAACAACGGCCGAGCCTACGGCTGGGGATGAGTCCTACCTTTTGCGAGTTCACAGCGCGCTTCAACTTGGCAAAGTCGGACTGCGGGTCGACAGTACCCAGGAAGATGGATTTGAACTGATTCATACCCGCATTGGTGAAAAGCAGCGTTGGGTCTGACAGGGGCACGACAGGAGAGGAGGTAACTGAGCAGTAGTGGGTCAGCCAGGGCAAGGGCAAGGGAAGAGCCAAAAAAAAATCTCGGTGGCGGGGTAGCAACGCACCAAACGTGTGGCCGTTTTTCTGGAAATAGTCCAGGAAGGTATCCCGCACTCGCTGGGCCGTCCACTGGGGACCATCGTTGGAGGCCATTTGGGGCGAGGTGGGAGTGGTGGGAGTGGTGGTGGTGGTGGTGCAGAAAGAAAGGAAAGAGGAAGAAAAGGTGTGGCAGCCCAGATGAGTCAACTTCCTCCCCCGTCCGCGCATCGAGCCACCCCACGCGACCAGCGACGACGACGACGACGACGACAATTCGCGATCCGACCAACCCGAAGAGACGGGGTGGATGGCGAAAGATGGGGAACAGAAAAAACGCCCGGCCGAGGGTGATCCCGATGGCGCGCAGCCCTTAGCCAAGAGACTCAGTCGCCTGCACCTGTTGGGTAGGATGTTGATGATGCGCCCTGGCCCAGGTAGCAGATGAGGTTGACACATTCTTCTCCTTCCTGGCAGATCCCTCCCCTGTTCCCGGTGACTACGATCCGATGCTCCTGGATGACACCAAGACGACCACGTACATTCACGACCTCGATCGCGAGCTGGCGGAAGACAACACCACCGAGGGGGACGCGCTGATCTTTCTCCCGGGCATCGCCCAGATGATGTCGATCCCGAAACCGGCGAGTTCGGCGGGCAAAGAACTGGTTCTATACCAGGATTCTTCGTCGTTGACGGTGCCGAGGGAGTCCGACTGGACAAGGAGAGCGATTGAGGATTTCAGAGCGCGGGCCAGGTCTGAGAGACCGAGTTCCACTTCGACCACTTCGGCGAGCAGGAAGACAAACGCGGGTGATCTTGACGACGACCCCATGGATATTGACAAATCTTAGTTCTAGGTTTTTGTTGTTTTCTTTTTTTTTTTTTTTTTTCTGGTGGCAATGAAAAAATATTATGTTATTGGTGAAAATTGGTGAAACGCTCAGGCTACAGTGAACGGTCAAGAGCTCGCCCTTGCTATGGAACTCCGTCGTCATGTCGCTCACCTGTCGGAAATAGCGCCAATGCAGTAACTGATCCATATAGATATTCTTCACCCAATAGCCCACGCGTCGAGGTAAACTGAATCCGGTTCGAAATCAAGTCAAAGTCACCTGATTCGCCTTGCCCTGTCAGTGCGAACATGACATTCGCCCCTCCAACAAGCAGGACACCTGAAACAGCTAGCGGTAAAGCCAGGGGCCGCCGTTATTTTGCTGTATGTACTCTGTCGGCCGCAAGCTGTCGGCCTGGCTTCACCAGTAGCAGAATTGCCAGTAGCTGAGCGGCCGCGAACCCGATCATGACCTTCAGCTGCGCACTGTAGCTAGAGGCGAAAATATTTTTCACCTCCTCCTGTAGATCCGGAGATAGATATTCAATCGATTTCACATTCTCAAGGAAAATATGGAGTTCATGCGATGACAAAATACCTTGCAAACGATGCGCCAGATTGCCATTCAGGATGTTAGATGCAATAGCGAGGCTGATAGCACCACCAAGGAACCGGAACTGGATCACGGCTCCAGTGGCGATTGCTATATTGAGAAAAAAAGTTAGTAGGCCAACATACAAGGTACTATCGGCGAGTTGCTCGGTGGGAGACCTACTGATGTCTCTGTCTTCGACTATGTATGGTATTGAGAGCATCAAGATACCCATTGTCAGCCCTATTCCTGCACCAGCAATAACCTCGTAGACGATATCTGTCGCGTGGAAGCCCTTCGCAGTGGCAACGGTTGAAAGAAGTCCCACACCAACGGTGTGGGTTGCACAGCCCACGAGTAGAGAGTAGATGAATGGGATGCGTCCCCTGGAGCTAGCGATATTGACAAGGGCCGCGGCAACAGCTGCAACGGCCGAGTATCCAATCAAATAGATCCCGGAATCGAGAGGCGACTTGCCTAACAGGATTTGAGCTTGCTGTGGAACATAGACTAGAACGACGTTGAATGGTGCGCCGGTGACAAACGCGGAACTTGGGAGATTGCCTGTCAGAGTGGATCGCCCCGTTAAAGTAAGCGCGGTTTTGGCTCACATGAGGATGCCCAGCCATGGACGATCAAAAAGCCATCGCTTAGGAAATATTGGGTCTTTCCCCGGGATGCCCGAGATGTATCCTTCCCAGGCAAAGAAAGCAAGCCAGGAAACGCTCGAAAGCACAAGGAGTGCAATCGCCTCTCTCGAGGACCACGAAAATGCCAAATCTGTTTCATTCAAGACGGCGACTATCAAAAACGAGCCCGTCATTATCAGAAGCGACCCCACGAGATCAAGATTAGCAAATGAGCGGTATGACGCTCGCGTTCTGAATGAGGGAGTGTGCTGATCAAGACCAAAGTTATTAGGCATCGCGATAACAATAACAATTATCGCAATAGCGCACAGCGGAGCGCTGGAAACAATGATTAGTCGACCATTCAATATAAGGAGACATTGGATCCTGACATACTTGATGAGAAAAACCCATCTCCAGGCCGAGTGTTGCGCAAGGGCACCTCCGATGATTGGGCCTGTCAAAGAGGCAAGGGCAAGGCAGAATGACATGAGACCGCTGTAGGTCGGAAGCTTCGTTTTAGGAGCTATCTCGTAGGTGCATAAGATTGCCAGTGCGTATGCACCAGCACCGCCTATTCCTTGTAATGCTCGTAGTATTATCCTACATCAGCAGGGTTAATTCTTGAACGGTTGACCAGTATCGGACTACCCTAGACCTCACAATTGATTGACTGTCTGGGCGCACCCACATCCAAGAGAGAAAGCGAGCAAAATCACAAGTGCGGCAATTGTGGCATATTTCCTCCCAATTATATCGCTGGCTTTGGTCCATATTGCCATGGAACCTAGAGGAGTTTTGGAATCAGTTATAAAGGACGAAGACAGTGAATTGGAAGTTGGGTCGAAATATATGGAACTAATTTTTTGAAATCGCGCGATGCAAAGGAAATAATTACAATTGAGCAGTTGCATTCTGGGTCATACCTGTGTAAGTGGCCAAATAGCCAGTGACAATCCAGCTTCTCTTCTCGAAGCCTTCCAGGCTATCTGTGATACTCGTGAGAGACGAGCTTACAATAGTAACATCCAAATTGGAGAGAAAAAATCCAATCAGGAGCCTATTGCCAAATCATCGGTAAGTCTTTGCCATCCAGCAGCCCTCGGGCACTTAGCTAGAAATTTACCCTATCGTGGTAAAGATAAGTCTCCATCCGGCAAGGTAAACAATTTCACTTCCTGGAGACGGTGCTCTTTGTACCGAGCCCTTTTCTCCTAGATCCCTCCTTGAGGGTTCGTTGGATCCTTGCCTCGAAATCGGCTCTGCGAACTTTATGTGATTAGACATGGCTGTCAGGCCTCTCAACGATGCTAGGTGCTTCAAGCGTAGGAACCACCGCTGCATGCGAGAATTTTTTGAACGGGACAACTCACTAGGTAGGATCAAGCTCCAAATATATTCCAGGGGCTTCAAGGGGAACGCAGGAGACGCATGATGACAAGAATGTGGAACAATAATGGGATAATACGGGTGATCTTCACCATCATTGAAGCTAGCGCTTGAATCGAATGACTTGGCACCAATTTGCCTGGGAGGCTGGAGATCTTTCTGGGACTGGTGCGATTGAAATTGCGATTTTGTTCCTCTTGTCTCAATTATATACTCTTGTTGGGAATGCTCCCTGTCTTTGCACGAAGTTTTGATCTGACAAAAGGTAAGGGGTCAATTTTGGTGGAGTCGGCCTCAGGATAAATACCACTTGCGTTGGATCCACGTTATTCATCTTTTTCGATCGTATGAGTCAGCTTCTCCTTACCCAGGACTGTCTGCAAAATTGAGCAGTAATGATCTGCAATATCAGGGACACCTATAGGATCAAGGTGAGAGTTGAAGGGACTGGTCAGTGCGAACAAATGGGAACAGACATTTAGCTTAGAGTGCCAGAATTAACTATCATCACTATTACTAGACCACTATGTACTAATGTTATTATTTGTATGTTTAACTAATAATATAGCCATTCCTTGAATGGTATACCTTACCATGTAATTAAATTGTATATTTAGCTACTATTGTTGAGATATTTAGTTGTAAAGTATCAATTTTACTATGCCGTTTTGCTTTGAACCACTCGCCTACCAATTACGTTAGTTAACGTAGTTAACCCCACAAGCGAGCGCGCCAACCAAACGAGCGCGCCACCCCAAAACACCATAGTAATCGTAACTTGATACTTCACAACTACACGTTCATATCAGTCAGCTATTACTATAAGGCTATTAATATGTGTAATAAATAGTATAAACTTATTGAAATCAATATCAAATTTTTATTTTAACGCATTACCAAAAAATACCAGTGTACATATCATCAATATATGTATCCGAACAACAAAAACTCAACAGTTTTCTAAACCTCTTAAATGGGCTAGATATAGTCAAAATACTATAAGAATACCATAAAAATCCTATATTAAGCTATGATTATTGAGATATTTAGATCTAATTTATTGCATCTACTATAGTGATTTGGGGTGGCACGCTCGTTTAGATGGCGCACTCGCCTGTGGATTACGTTGCTATCCAAAACGCATACAAAGTAGTTAGTTTAATCCTATTTGATCTAACTATAGTTATAGAAAAGCTTTATATTCGACTTCGAACACCTATTTATCTCCCTAGGTAGGCGACTACAGCTAATCGAGCCCATAGATCCCTAGAACGATGAGCTTCAACTAGCCAAATTAGGACTACTCGTCGATTAGAAAGCCCTAACGTAATTCCCGGGCGAGTGGGCCACCCAAGCGAGTGGGCCAGCCGAAAACACCATAGTAAATGGGATATTTTACAACTCAATATCTCAACAACCATAGCTTGATATGAAATTTTATCATATCATAGTACTTTTTGGATCATACAAAGCCTATTTATGATATTTAAAAAGTTTATCATGTTTTGTAGTTTAGATATATATATTTGTTGTCTTCGGAGCCGTATTTTTTGGTAATACAAGAAAATATTTTTTAAATTTTGATTAAGAGCTATTTATACCGTTTATCGAGTCTATTAATACTACCATGCCAATAATCAAATAAAATTAACTTGTGGTTGTTGAAATGTTGAGTTGTGAATATAATGCATTTACTATGGTTTTTTCGGCTGGCCCACTCGCTTGGGTGGCCCACTCGCCCGGGAATCACGTTAACTTTAACCAATATGTAACTAAAAATAACTAATCGCCCCCTAAAGCCGGACCCTAGAGCTACGCGGTTGTGAATCCTCCTTAGTCTAATGAAAAGTTTTACCTAACCCACCGACTAAAGCTATTTAAATATAGCGCTATCTATACAATGAACTGGTTGACCATCATCTATCTCTATTAACCTGTAAGCTCCCCTACTCTTCTCTAATTCTCCCAGTCCCTAAGTTCGGCCTAGCGGCATATTTCAGCCTACTTCTATTTAGTACCCCGCTCCTAGGACTATATAAGGGTATTCGAGTCTCTTAACGCAAAGAATACCCCATTTAATTACCTAACGTTTAAATTTAGTGGCATTAGCCGCCGCCCCTTAGTTAGTAAGGAAGCGTGATTTGCCCATGGTGCTCTAGGTAGCTAATCATTATCAATTGCATTCAAACGGCGCTATATTTCCACTAAATAAGGGCAGATTGGCCAGAAGGCTCCTAACCTTATATTCTTTTTGCAATTTGGACTATCGTTAGTAGAAAATTAATACTAGAGTAATAGAGTCAGTCTATATAGATAGGATGTATCTAAAGCATTTTTACCTCCGGCTTTATTATTATGAACGTAATTCCTAAGCGAGCGCCGCAACCCTCACACCATAGTAAATATGAATAGTAGCTCAATATCTAATAACGATTACTTGATGGATGATACTATAGTATGCTTATACTATTTAGATTATGTTGAGCCTATTTATAAAGTCGATCAATGTTTCATAATGTTTCCCTATTCAAATGTATATATTTATCCCAAGTATCGCTATAAGTTTTAGTATTGCTATAGAGGAATTATTTATTTTGTATTTAGTTTAGTTTGTATTATTCTCTATGCCTGTTTATAATGCTATACGAATAATTAATTGGAATCAATGTATTCTTGAAATATTAAGTGGTAAAATTATCCAATCTAGAGGTAGAGTCCAAATTATAATCAAAGCTTTCTAGAATAGCGAAATTCTAACTACTCGCGAAGCCACGCACGTATTCAAAATACTACGCTCTACCCTCTAACGTCGGCTTAATAGATAATAATTTCGCTCCGAAACACGCGCTAATAATCATAGATTAACTACGAAAGAAGAGCAATCGCTACTATAATAGATTCTATCCCTAGACTATTAATAGTAAGGGATATAGCTAATATTCTCTCATGAGCGCTATAATTAGACTATTGGTAAGAATTATATTGAGCTCTATCTAGAGTGTGAATCGCGGGTTCCTCGTGAATACAATTATAAGAGGGCTTTATACAAGGATCCGTATATTATTATGCTTTCGTTAATTATAGATCATATAAGCTTAAATTAAAATAGTATTTAACCTAAGGATATCTATAATTTTTTTTTAAAAAATAGGCTTTATAATAGGCCTAATTACGACTACTAGAGCCAAATAATATAGTTAGAGGTTAATAAAATAGCTAAGGAATTGTGAATAGGTTATATCGATTTAATATATAATTATAATAGGATTTATACTCCCTATAAGTATTATGTTCAAAGCTAGAACCTACTACTATAAAAGGCCTAGTATAATTACCTACCTAGTAATTAGAGGATCTAAATTAGCGATAACAGCGAGATTACGGACTAAATTAGGGGTTAATAGTTAAGAAAGTAATTTATCCCTATGAATACTAGTCGCATAAAAGGTATTTATTGACTACTTATTATAGGTGACCATAGTAATTATTTAGGGCCTGATTTTGATAAATTATGCGCTAAAAACGATATCATTGCATTTTATATGCCTCCGTATTTGTCGCATCTATTATTACCCTTGGATATAGGCAGTTTTGCCCCGCTAAAGTGCGTATATAAAGGGCTAATTAAGGCTAAAGCGCAATGCAATATTAACTATATTAATAAGCTTAGCTTCCTTCAAGCATTCCTATAGGCTCGCATAGAAGCATTTTTACTATTAATAATTCAAAGCGCTTTTCAAGCAGCTAGTCTAGTGCTTTATGATCTAAATAAGGTCATTTAAAAGCTTAATATTCAGCTTCGGATCCCCCCCCCCGGGGCCGGGTAGTCGACTAGGTAGTGGATCGAGCGTATAGAGCCCTAAAACGCTAGTAAATCCTAAACAATTAGATAGATAAGCTTCATCAACCAAAGCCCAGATTACCCGCTAAATTCAAAGTGATCTAAGCCGTAAGGGTAAGGGGGATTTAATAGTCTAAAGTATGCTAACGAAGACTGAAATGCCCCTCATATAGAAGTAGATATATTAGCTTCCTAGCTAATCAAACGCGCCCCCATCCATCATGATATAGCGAATTTAACTAAATTAGGCATAGTATAACACGTTGGCCTAATAGGTCTAATAGGTAGAAATTTGAAATTACTAGCGTTGGTAGTCTGATAAATTAATTTGAAATATTTAGAGTCGGTTAGGTGAGCGGGTTGGAAATTACGTTAACTTTTATATAAATCTTTGTATTTTCTGCACTTATAAAACCCTAGATACACCTAGGTGCTGCGCACCATTCTCGCTATCGGGCAGGCCTCATTACACTC
The DNA here is from genome assembly GCF_964197705.1 of Penicillium psychrofluorescens. NCBI lineage: Eukaryota > Fungi > Ascomycota > Eurotiomycetes > Eurotiales > Aspergillaceae > Penicillium > Penicillium psychrofluorescens. Next base: position 2,303,447 of record NC_133440.1, read on the forward strand.
TCGCATAGCAGCTATACTTAATGCAAGCTAAATCGGGCAAATGAATACTACTACTAGGGCTAATCTACTAGAAGTTCTTTATATACTAATTAACACGATTGGCTTTTACTTTGTCTGTATAATAATTAAGAAGCTTTTTGCCTTTTTTGCCTTGTCCTTACTATCGTTATTATAAAGATAACAATATTATATAGGAGGCTAAGGCGACAAACTCATAGGCTATCTTAAGGAGCTGAAAATAGAGTAATAAATCTTAGTACTACTTTCTAATATAGGACCTTCCTTTGGTATAAACTAACCTTAGTTTAGATAGAAAAGTCTAATAAATAGCCTAGAGGAATTAAGAAATAAAACTTACGTTAGTACTCAAGTTAGACTGATTTTTATAAGGTAGTATATATACTATTCTTATTTCGTCTTATAGGGAATTAAGAAGACAGCATTATTAATAAATTAGGAGCAGTACTTTTCGCTTGATACAATGATTTTGTCAGTGATTCGGGTATCTGACTAACTAAAAATGTTTTAAGTGGATTGATTTATTAGACTACTAACGCTAGTAATTTTAGATTTCTGCCTATTAGACTTTGTTGGCCCAATCTAGACTATATTTTAGCTACTATCGCTGATTTCAGTCTCTAATTACTAGCTAAGTCATAATACAAAGCTTTATAGTAGTATTAATATAAGACACGCCTTGAGGATAAGATAATGCTTAGCTACTATCTACTTCATATCTATAAAACAACTTAAGGTCACATAATATATTTTTAATAACCTAATTAAAGGATTTGTTAAATTAAACTCTACGTTATTCGCTTCTTAATTATTATAGCTTAGAAAGATACAGGGTTATGACTATATATGAACTATTAAAAATTAAATACTAACACCTAGAAGGATTAATAAGACCCCTTACTACTTATTATTGAACTTCTCCGACTATATACTTATATGTATCTTAAGCACTAGATCTCAAAAATTCTTAGAACCCCCTAAATAGCCTACTTACTCCTAGGATGGTATTAGGATATAATTAAACTATATAATCGCCCCCTAAAGTCGGACCCCTAACGCTATACGGTTATAGGTCCTCCCTAGTCTAATGGAAATTTTAGTCTAATAATAATTTTTCTTCTACCTACTAACTTTTAAAGCTCTTTATAATACTACCTACTATCTAACTATATAATAAAATAGCTAGCTATTATCTCTATTAACCTATTTAAGCTCCCCTATTCTTCGCTAATTTGCCTAATCCCTAATCGCTACTTAGTAGGTGATTTTAGCCTACTTCTATTTAGCCTCCCTTTCCTACCTCTATCTTTATTTCTCTGCCTTAATAATATCCCTTAACTATATAAGGGTATTTGAATCCCTAGCCTATAGAATACCCCCTTTACCTACCCAACGCCTAGATTTAGGGGTATTAGTAGCTTCCTAGTTAGTAAGGATACGTAATAGGTCTATAGAGGTCTAGATAGCTAATTCCGCTTAGGTAATATTGCTCTTATAAGTTGCTTCTAAACGGCGCTAGACTTTCGCTAAATTAGGAGTAGGATTAGCTAGGAAGCTCTTCCTTACTTTAGAGATATTTTTTTGTAGTTCTATAACTATTATTAGTTTGGAATTAATAGTAGAACTTAACGTGAGTAGTAGAGTCTATAGTAAAATAATGATTCCTTCTATTATAGTCTCTAAGCTTATACTCTTTCCCCCTATTATAGACTACTAGGTCTAGCTATCTATTATCCCTACGAAGCTCTTTATAAATAACCTCTAGATTAGATAGCTAAATCCTATAGTCTTTAAATAAGTATTATATAGCTAATATTATAAAGGTCTATACCTAGATTTTATAGATAGAGCGTAGAAAATCTACTTTCTCTAAAACTAAGGTACCCTATTTCTTTGCCTAATTATTATACTTACGATAGTAGTACTTATATATAAAGAATAGGTATAAATCGAGTAGTTAAAGTTGATATATAAGCTCTAATAGGAAATAGAGTAGAATAATCCTATTCTACTTATAAAAATTAATAAAATTATGCGCCTTATAAGATATATAGCTATCAAAAATTAGAAGCCTATAATCCGTATAACGTAGAAGGCGTAGTTTAGTAAATTCGTTAAAATATTAAAGCTATTAGTAGGCGTAAACCTATAGTAAGAATTAAAAATTGTTAGCTCCCTCCTCTCTAAATAATTAATAGAGTACTTACTTTATTGTTCTACCCTATCTCTAACGTACTAATAATATAATAATATAATCATCTAGTAAATTAGGCTAGTTCTAGAACCAATTCTTAAGATAGACTAAGCCTACGAATAGGATTATTAGGGGTATTAACTATGTGTCTACTAACGTAATCGGTAAGCGAGTGGGCCACCCTAAAACACATAGCAAATGCGATTCACTACATCAACAACCATAAGTTAAAAGCTAATTGATTTCTAGTAAAAGGCTGTTTCTCAGTATAAAAAATAGTATGGCTTAGTTTAAATTTAAAGTAAATAATTATTAAATGATATTACTAAAAAATACATGGCGACTAACTCACGTATATATATATCTCACTCCCCTAGCTTCAAAATTTCTTAACTCCCTAGAAATAGGCTAGATATGACCTAAATAGTCCTAGGATTCAATAGAATCTCATATTATGCTACCGTTGTTGAGATATCAAGCTGTAAAATATCGCATCTACTATGTGTTTTAGAGTGGCCCACTCTCTTGCATAGCCCACTCCATTACCGATTACGTTATAATATATTTAACTATAGTAACTATTTCTAAAATTCTACCTATTAATAAAGGTTTTATACCCCTATCCCTGCGCTAAGTAGCGATATACTAAGATTTTCCCTAGTCTAGTTAGAAGCTAGTTTCGTTAAAGTTATGGATATTCTTTAGGCTAATTTTGTAATTCTATAGTACAATATATAGGCGATAGAAAAAATCCTTAATAGGGTAATCGCTCTATATTAATTCGCTCTACTTCTATGATTTTTTAGGTAGTAGGAATATAATTATTAGGGTAGCGTTTTAGAAATCTATAGGCATAATTATTCCCTACGCGTCGCGTAGAACTACTTCGCTCTAGTATCTTATTTGCTACACCCTTAACCTCTACTAGGGTTTGTTAAAGATTTATACGATAAACTAGATCTACCTAATATATTACTACGTCCTTTTAAGATTTATGAAGGACTTTATTAGGGCCCTAGCGTATTAAATGAGATATACGACTATAAATACGTCGTACGAGTCGCTAGTAATTAACCCTAAATTACTATGCGATCGCTACTATTTTAGGCTTACTACGATTATAGTAGGCTTATAAGGCTTCTTAGATGAGATCCTTACCTTCGTTAGATTTATTAGGCATCGTAGTAGTAGGTAATAGTAGGAAGACGTTAGTAGGCAGAAGAAACATGATTATTAGACTAAATTTTTATTAGATTAGGGAGGACCTATAACTATATAGCGTTAGGGGTCCGACTTTAGGGGGCGATTACAAGATGGATATTATGTATTATATTAATCTCCTACTAGTCCTATTAGAAGTCAAGGGTATAGCAAACAAGATACTAGAGCGAAGTAGTTCTATATGACGCGTTAGGAATAATTATGCCCATAGGTTTCGAAAATACTAGTCTGACTATTATGTTCCTACTACTAAGAAAATATAAAGTAAAGCGAGTTAATATAGAGTAACTACCCTATTTTCAAGGACTTCTTCTATCGCCTAGATATAGTACTATAGTACTATTCTATAAAATCAGGCTAAACAATATCTATAATCTCAAAAAGAAAAAATAGCTTCTAACTAGGGTATGGAAGCTTAGCGTATTATGACTTAGTATAGAGATCGCATAAGGCCTTTACTAATATATTACCTGATCTAACTAAAAAACCGTACTTTATATACTAGTTTTTTTCTTTATATTAAAGTAATCTACATGGTCAAAAAGGTAAGAATCTAGTTGATTCTGAAATTTTATATAATTAACGTAATTTCTAAGCGAGAGCGGCAACCCTTACCGCGGAGTAAATAGCAGCTCAATATCTCAACGATTATTTAAATACATGATACTGTGGTATACCTATACTATTTAGACTATGTCGAGCGTATTTACAACGTCGGTCGATATCTATTATGTTTTTTGTATGGATATACATATATGTTGCGAATATCTCTGTATTTTTGATATTGCTATGAAGGAATTATTTATTTCAGACTCAATCATTTTTTATATTATTTTCTATGCCCATCAATAGTAACATACAAACAATTAATATGTAAATGTTGAAATATCAAGTTGTAAAAGTATTCTATTTAATTTGGTATTTGAAGGTGCGGCGTTCGCTTAGGAATTACGTTAACCTATTAAAGCTTCATCCCTTACCAAATTCCTTCTATAGATCACTATTTAGTAGGTCTACTATTATTCTAAATAGTACCTCGTATCTACGCTAGCATACTCTCTAGGTTTCTCTATAGATTAATAGCTACTAATAACTTTCTACGTCTATATAGTGTAATTCCTGAGCGAGCGCCGTACTAAACTAACAATAGACATTTTAAATCGATCTATTAGACTACTAACGCGATTAATTTCAAATTTCTACTTATTATATCTATTAGGGGATCCCGTACGTTCTGTTATGCCTAGCTTAATTACATTCGCTATATCGTAGGGGGGGGAGGCACGTCTGATTAGCTACGAAGCTAATATATCTACTTCTGTAGGGGGTCCATTTTAGACTTTATTAGCCTAATTTAGGCTATTAAATGCCCCCCTACCCTTATAACTTCTAAAACCGCTAAATTGAGATATTTTTTGTAGAATTCTAGCGCTATTTCTTTTATATCTTATTCATAGTACGATATCCCTATAATTGCTTATGAATAAATACTATATTTTATGTTAAAAATTATATCGTTTTAATAACCTAGTCGATTTACCTTTATAGAGCTTAATCTACTTTGTAATTAAGGACTAATTAGGGGTTCAATTAATAAAGCTTAGTAATCCAATTACTTAGGATTCGCTAGTACGTTAGGGCTTTATACGCTTAATTAACTATCTAGTTAACTACCTAGGGGGGTAGGCGGGTCGCTTAGGAATTACGTTATAATATTAACTACATTAATAAGCTTAAATTCCTTAAAGCTTTCCTATAGGCTTACGTAGAATTATTTAAACTATTAATAATTTAAAACGCTTCTTGAAGTAGCTAGTTTAGTACTATGTAATCTAGAAAAGGTTATTTGAGAGCTTAATATTTAACTTAAGACCCCTACCCCCTAAGTAGTCGACTAGGTAGTCGATTAAGCGTATAGAGCCCTAAAACGCTAGTAAACCTTAAGTAATTAGATTGCTAAGCTTTATTAATCAAAAGCCTAATTAGTCGTTAATTACAACGCGGATTAAACCCTATAGAGAGGTAAATCGACTAGGTCATTAAAGCGACGTAATTTTCGATATAGAGTATAGTAATTCTTCATAAGTAATTATAGAGATATTGTTACACATATTAATAGCTTCATACCAATAACTAACTAACATGAACTTGTAGTTGTTGAAATATCGAGTTGCGATTAATATGGTGTTTTGGGGTGGCGCGCTTAGTTGGATGGCGCGCTCGCTTGTGGATTACGTTAGTTATTTAGGACTTACTAACGTTTCAGGGCTCTATACGCTTAATCTACTACCTAGTCGAGTATTTAGGGGGTATACGTCTAGGGTAAAGTATTAAGCTTTAGAATAACTTTTCTAAATCATATAATCTAAGATAGCTACTTTAAAAAGCGCTTTAAATAGTTAGTTAATAGTTTAAATGCTTCTCTGTGAGCCTATAGAAATAGTTTAAGGAAGTTAAGGCTATCGATATAACTAGGCCTTACATTTATTATATAAAAATTTGCTATCTAAATAAAAGAGATCACCTAAATGAAAGAATTCTCTAATAAAGACGCATATTTAGTTAACTTTACTAGCCTCTATAAATTAATGACTAAAAACTTAAAGGCTTTCTAAAAAGCTATCTATAATAACATCGTCGACGTAAGCCAGCCCTTAGTATCGAAAGAAGTACTATACTTAATAAAGCTAGCTATAGTTAAGAGGCGGTTAAAAAACTATAAATCGTTATAAGAGAGAATTAGATTCTTACTAAAGATATATTCAATTTCGACGAAACGAGCTTTTAAATTAGTAATTATATAAAACTGTTTTATTATTATATGAGAGCTAAAGAAGAAGGCATTTAATAAATCTATTAGTAGTAGTAGTAGTAGTAGTAGTAGTAGTAGTAGTGGTGTTTATTGCCTAATCTAGCTTACCTTATATATAGCTGAGTACAATTAGGCCTACCGGATAGCGAGAATGGTGCGTAGTACCTAGGTAGTTCTATACTTAGAGAGCCGAGCGGGCTCTTTATGATGTAGACCACGTATAGGATGAATGTAAGCAAAACAAATAAGAGCCCTAAGAGCGTAAATCGTGAATCTTTTATGGTTTTAGTAATTTCTATAGGTAATTGTACCTACCTACTACTTATTATTCTTAGTACTAAATAAGTGTTATTACGATAGGCTAATACTATATAAGATGATAAGTATATTAATAGCTTTTACAAAAACTACTAATATTAATAACTAGTCAATATACTAATAGATTAAACTATTTTATGAATAGAAAATTAGTCGAATAGTTAGGGTAAAGCGTCTTATTTTATTTAATTGCCCTAGATCTTATTTAAAACATTAACTCGTCTAATATAAGAATAATATTAATTCTATTCTTACTCATATATGTAAGCTATATCTTATAGCGCCTCGATATTAGTATATTCAAAGTTTATAAATACTAGTATTGAGAGGCCGTTAATATCTTAATAACTATAACTAGATACTAGAAATTTATAACGTATAAATTCCTCTACTTAATTAGCGAAATTTGTATAGGAACCTTTCATCTTAATACGACTAACCTTAGTTTTATATATATTCTCTATAATAAAATAGTATTTTAATTTGATTTACTATTATTGCTAACCTTATAATTTACTAAATTTAATCTAGTGAAAATAGCTAAAAAGTAAGACAAATAAGCGATGATACTAAGTAGTATAATCCTAGTTCTTATCGCTTCTGATTAGTATTAGATAAGCTTATAAAAGGTACTAAAGCGTAGGCTATAAGAGTATAAACGTATTAAGGAAGCTAATTAGGAGAGTAGAAGCGAAAATCTAACCTTAGTTTTAGTCGAAAATATAAAACGTAGGAGAGCTAAGAAACGTCGCTAGAGGTGAAATTTTAGCTATATCTAAAGCCCTAAATCTACTATATCTATTTATTATGAAAGCATCTATATTCCCCTATATATTATTAGTATCATAGTTAGTAGCTAAAATTATAGGATAGGTAAATCTTTTATTTAGCTAATCCCCTTTATATAAGTAGCGGGCCTTCGCTAGCGAGGGCCTAAGCCTAAAATCTTGTAGTTTAGCTTTAATTAGGCCCCTATATATATAGTTAAGCGGGGTAGAATAGCCTAAGTCTAGGGGCTATAATAGATACGACGAACATAAGGATATTACATTATAATAATATCGTTCTTAGCGTATAATGAACTAAAATTAGGCGTTAAATTACTACTATAGCTATCTATAATAAGTAGTTGATATTTACCCTTAGTACGACTAGTAGTTATAGCGATAAATTATTTTTCTAATATTAGTTATTTCCCCTACTATTAACTAGGGATAGATCTATATAAATCTATAGATAGAATCTATTAAAGAAGTAATTACTTATCTTAGAGTTAATTTATGATTATTTCTATAAAATTAGTAACGTAATTTACAAGCAAGTCGGCCACCCAAGCGAACCGGCCACCCCAAAACATCATAGTAAATGTATTATTTTTATAACTCCATATTTCAACAACTACAAATTAAATTTATTTGGTTTTTTGTATGGAATTATTTCTAAGCATATCAAATAGCATAGACGAATTTAAATCGAAATTAAGAATTATTTTACTACGCTACAAAAAAGTATATGCCGACCGGGTGCCAAATATATATATCTGAACTCCAACTCATCCTAAATCTTTCAAACCTTAGAAATAGGCTAGATACGATCCAAATAGTAGCATAATGTAGTGAAATCTAATATTCACTTATTGTTGCTGAGATGTCGAGTGGTAATTTATTGCATTTACTATGGTGTTTTGGGGTAGCCGGCTCGCTTGGGTGGCCGGCTCGCTAGTGAATTACGTTAGCTATTTATATAATTACTAAGCGACGAAAAGGGTATATTTTCTAACAGCCTTTTTTTATAAGCTATAATCTAATCCTTAATTAATAGAATTTTAGCAATTTTAATTACGAATAGGGCGTATAGTAGGTAGTTAAAATAAGGAGGTTAACGTATTAGGGCGTAAATATATTAGGTAAGTAGGTCGTTTAGGAATTACGCTACTAGGTTTACTACTATAGGAGGCTAAAAGTACTAAAGTAAATCGCATTACGTCGCCCTATAAAATAAAATTACAAATAACCTACTATTTTAAGTCTCTATATCTCTATTAATACACGTCTCTTTTATACTAGAACTAGTTAAAACTAAAGGCTAAAGACTAAGCTATTACCTAGAATATACTCTACTATTATTTATAGCCTTAAAAAGGACTATCTTTATATTAAAGTATATATATAATTATATCTTAGATAGCTCGATTTACTATAAAAAAAGCGCTTCTATAACTATATAACTATTAAACTAAAGCCTTATAGTAGTTAGCTATAGAAGTTTAATAAGTATAAGGCGCTATATATTTCAGCTTACTTATTAGTATCCCTATTAGAGCTATATAGCTCTAGCTTTAAATCTACCTATATTAGAAAGGGTAATACTAAGATCTATCATTAGACGCCTTCTACAGACTTATATATAGCCTTCTATAGAAAAGATTTCGATTTTATTATACTTAGGAGCGGTTTAAAGAGTAGGAAAAGTTCATATTCTCTAATAAGTATAAATTATAGCCTTTAATATAGATTAAACTCTCTCGTTTAATTTATCTTCTAATTCTAAAGGAGGCTTTTTTATAAATAATTTAGAAATTTAATAAGCTATAGAGGTAAGATATTTCGAAGAGAATTTATGGTAGAATTTAGATTAGTAGCTATTTAGAGTTAGTAATTATAGAGCGTAATCCTAAAGCGCCTAAGAATAGATACCCTTTCAAAGTCTTATATAGACGCTCTTAAAGATAGCCTAATCGAAGTCTATCTGCCTAATTCTATTTATTATTAAGATAATACCTGGATTTATTAATTAGATTATACGAAAGAGTAGTTTAAAAATTATAGTATTTATATTATTATAAGCCTCTGTATTTCCCTAATTTAAGCTTACTATATCTAAAACTAGCTAATAGTAGACGCCATAAAATTAATTAGGAGGGTTTTTAGAATACGCTAATTAATTTCTAGGACTATATAAACTAGGGCTCTATAGACTATCATACGATCTATACCCTATATTATTATAGCTATAAGAGCTAGGTTAGGCTACTATATACGATACTAAAAGTTAGTAATTATTTTATTACTAGACTTATTTATTAGTATATTATTAATAGTAGAAGAGATATATATTTTAGAAGAGAGATATACGTTTAATTAGTAATTATATAAATTCGTAGTATATTAATACATTTAACCTCTAACTATATATAATGTATTTCCCTAGCGACCTACCTACTTAAGCGACCTAAATACCCTAAAACATATAGTAAACACGATGAACTATAACCTTATATCATAATTACTTTTTATAAGAAACAATCGTATACTAATAAGTAAAAATAAGTTATAGCTATTAATCTACTATATCGTATTTACTATATGTTTTACGGTGCTTATATCGCCTAGGTAAGCGGGTTAGTAGGGAATTAATTGTATTATTATATAGCTTCCCTAAATTATTAAGTTTGCCCTACCTTACTTCTTTCTTATATAGAACTCCTCCTAATATAACCTTACTCCTACTATTAGCCCTACTAAATAGAATTATATAACTCTATTGTAATTAACGTATTCTATAAGCGAGCTGATCACCCTAAAACACTATAGTAAATACGATATTTTATAACTTAATATCTTAATAGCAATGGCTTAATATAAGATTTAATTATATACTACTATTGCTTAGGTCATACCTAGCATATTTCTAAAGTTTGAAGTAATTTTGAGATTTATAGAGATTTACTAGTTTAGAGACATATATTTAGTATATTAACTTATGGTAGTTGAACTATCGAGTTATAAAGATATCCTATTTATTATAGTGATTAAGGGTAGTTGGTTCGCTTGTATAATCGGCTCGCTTATAGAATAAGTTATAATTAGCGTAGTTACTAATATAGCTACCTTCTATTATATAAACTTTATAATTAAAAATAATAGCAACACTCCTATTCCTAAGAGTATATATTATATTTCTTAGTAGTTATCCTTAAGTAAAGGATATTAAAAGAGGATATGCTTTAGTATATATTAGTCTAAAGTCTACCCTATTAATCTTCTAACAATAGTAGTTTATACTAATAATATTAAGCTAGACTTATATTATTATTAAAGCTAAAGCTTTCCTTTAGTCCTATAGAACTTAAGTACCTTCTCTATTAGGACTTAGAGTAGCTTATAGTATTTATACCTAGCTAAGTATAGTCTATATATACGATTAATCTAGTAATACTACCCTAATTTTGTCGCGTATATAACGTATGCGCTTTTATTTTTTAATTTACTTAATAATTATATGTTAGTTTAGTAAATTAGGTAGAAATCGAAGGCTAAATTCTAAACTTTATTAGCCTAACGCGCTCTATAATTTTATATACGCTTAAACTAGAATAATCACCTACCAAAATTATATCTGATTTAGGCGTTTCTTATAGTATAATCTATCGTATAGGCGATGAATTCTAATAATATATAGACGTCCTATCTCTTACCCTTATACTAGTTAGCCTAAATTTAGTCTTTACCTAATCTAATTATAGATATATCTTTTATCCTACTTTTTAGAATATATAGTAGAGGGAGGTATAGGGTCTTATCTATAAATATACTTAGAATTTAGTACTATAATACTATTTGTCGAGTTCTAAAGTATTATAGTCCTAAGAAATACGACTACTACTTAGAGATAGACATATTTTACTCAAATTTATAGGATATGTAGGTTATTTAGGAACGTAGACTTTTTAGATAAATATTAGTTTAATATATATCTAATTCTACTAATCAATAGGTCTTTCCATTCCATTCTAAAGTAGATAGACGTGATCTTATAGATATGAAGCCTTAGATAAAGGATATTTCGTAAATAGGAGTAGTTTAAAGGATAATCGCCCCCTAAAGTTGGACCCCTAACGCTACGCGGTTGTAGGTCCTCCCTAGTCTAATAAATATTTTTCTTCTACCTACTAACTTCTTCCTATTATTATCTACTACTATGATCTTAGGGATCCTAGCATCGTAGCGATTATATGGGAATTTCGCGTTGACTACTAGCGACTTCTACGACGCGTTTATAGTCGTATATCTCGGTTGGAGTGCTAGGGCCCTAATAAATACCTTAATAAACCTTAAGAGTAGGCAATAATTTACTAGGTAGATCTACTATATCGTGTAAGCCTTCTCCTAACTCTAGGAGAGGTTAAGGGTATAGTAAATTAGATGCTAGAGTAGAGTAGTTCTATATGACGCGTTAAGAAGAGTTAGGCCTATAGATTTCTAAAAATCTACCCTAATAAATATGTCCCTACTATCTAAAAAATCATAGAGGTAGAGCGAATTAATATAGAGCGAATTAATATAGAGCGAATTAATATAGAGCGAATTAATATAGAGCGAATTAATATAGAGCGATTACCCTATATTAAGGATTTTTTCTATCGTCTAGATATAGTACTATAGTAGTACTAAATTAGGCTAAAGAATATCTATAATTTTAATAAAACTAGCTTCTAAATTAGGGGAAATCTTAGCGCGTTATAACTCAGTATAGAGATCGTACGAAGCCTTTATTAATAGATAGAATAGTAAAACTAGTGACTATAGTTGAATATATTATAGTAGATAGGTAGTTAATGCCCCTTATGATTCTATTCGTAGGTATAGTATAGTCTAGCTTAAGATTTAGTGCTAGAACTAGCCTAATTTACTAGTTGATTATATTATTAGTACGTTAGAGATAGGGTAGAATATTAAAGTAAGTACTCTATTAAATATTTAGGGGGAAATCAATTATTTAGGGGGGAGGGAGCTAACAATTTTCGATTTTTAATATAGGTACGCGCCTACTAATAGCTTTAATATTTTAACGAATTTACTAAAATACGCCTTCTAATTTTTAATAGCTATATATATATAAGTCGTATGATTTTATTAATTTTTATAAGTAGAATAAGATTATTCTACTCGACTTCCGATTGAAGCTAATATATCGACTTTAACTACTTAATTTATACCTATTCCTTATATATAAGTACTACTATCGTAAGTATAATAATTTAGTAAAGATATAGGGTACTTTAGTTTTAAAGAAAGTAAATTTTCTACGCTCTATCTATAAAATCAAGGTATAGACCTTTATAATATTAGCTATATAATACTTTTTTAAAGACTAGGATTTAGCTATTTATTCTAGACGTTATTTACAAAGAGCTTCGTAGGGACGATATATCTGATAGCTAGATATAGTAGTCTATAATAGTAAGAAAGAGTATAAGCTTAGAAACTATAATATAGGGATAAGAACATAGAAGATATAATTACTTTACTATAGACTCTACTACTTATATTAAGTTCTACTATTAATTCCCTACTAATAATAGTTATAAAACTATGAAAAAATTTGTCTAATGTAAGGAAGAGCTTCCTAGCTATTTGATAAGGTGGGTGCCTAAGGTGTTAGCGCCTACCGCTACCTATAGATAGACCTTCCCTTCTAGGAGGCCACTTAGGAATAGTATTATTATCTCTACTTCTTCCTCCCTTTCCGTCTAGTGATCTCTCGCTTAGGTTCTTGCTATAGAGCTCGCTGATTTCCCCTAAATCTCGCTACTATTACTAATCCTACTCCTAATTTAGCAAAAGTATAGCGCTATTTAGAAGCAATTTATAAAGGAGTATTGCCTAAGCGGAATTAGCTATCTAGACCTCTATAGATATATCGCGATTTCTTACTAACTAGGAAGCTACTAATACCCCTAAATCTAGGCGTTAGGTAGGTAAAGGGGGTATTCTTTAGGTTAAGGGACTTAAATACCCTTATATAGTTAAGGGATATTATTAAAGTAGAGAAACATAGATAAAGGTAGGAAAGAGAGGCTAAATAGAAGTAGACTAAAATTAACTAATAAGTAGCGATTAGGGATTAGGAAAATCTAAAGAATAGGGGAGCTTAAATAGGTTAATAGAGATGACGGCTAGCTACTTTATTATATAGATAGATCCCTAAGGGGATGTATTATAAATAGCTTTAAAAGTTAACGTAACCCGTAAGCGAGTATGTTAGGAAACACGATTGCGCCCTAACGCATCTAACTTCCTTATTTCAACTATTTACTATGCCCCCTATTTGTAATCAAAATTCCTAAAATTCTATTAAGAGGGTAGGATCTAGCTTATAATAAAAGCCTTCTAGAATAGCGAAATTCTAACTATTCGCGAAGTTACACGCATATTCGAAATCCCACGCTCTACCCTCTAACGTCGAATAGGTGGCTAATAATTTCGTAGAGATACGCGCGCTAATAATCATAAATTCACTCCTAAAGAAGAGTAATCACTCTAATAATAGATTCTATTTATAGATTCGTGCGGATCTACCCCTAGACTATTAATGGTTAGGGATATAGCAAATATCATCTTATAGAAGAAGCGTGATAGTTAGCCCGTTAGGACTAAATAGGTCTATAACTATACTAATCGCTATTTAGAGCTTAAAGCGCGCTATTCTTAATGGTATAATTACTAAAGGGCTTTATATGAAGATCTATATATTATTAGGCTATAGTTCGACTTTATACGAAGTATAATTAACGAATATAGTATCTAAATTAAGGATATCTATAATTTTAACGAAATAGGCTTTATAATAGGCCTAATTACAACTACTAAAGTCATTATAAGAGCTAAATACTATAGTTAGAGGGCTCTCTTATAACTAGGGAACTACAAATAGGTCATATTAATTAAATATATAGGGACGATAGGATTTATACTCCTACTAACTATCGTCTTTAAATTGTTATTATACTAATAATAAATATGGTATAATAATCTACCTAACGATTAACGAATTAAAATCAGCCCTAATAGATAGACTATAGACGAAATTAGGCTACGATAGCTAAGAAAGCAATTTATCCCTTATACGACTAGTCGTACTAAGCGCAAATTTCGACTACTTACTCTTAATAGCTATAGTAGTCATTTATTAGCTAAATTTAACAAATTATACGCCTAAAACGATATTATTCTAAATTATGTGCCTATATATACGTCGCATCTATAATCACCTTTAGATATAGGCTATTCTACCCCCCTAAAGCGCGTATATTAGGGGATAATTAAAGCTAAAGCGCGAGTAGGAGTTAACTATATTAATAAGCTTAATTTTATTACTACAATGCGTCAATTTAGTCTAGAAACACCGCCCCAATTTTAGCGTATGTACAACGCGTCCCCTATTTTGTTTTTTAGTTTACTTAATAACCATACGTCGGTTTAGGACTAAAATAAGTAGAAGTCGAAGGCTAAATACTAAACTTTATAGTTTTAACGCGCTCTACAATTTTGTATACGCTTAAACTAGGGTAATCGCCTACTAAAATTGGATTTGATTTAGGCGTTTCTCGAAGTATAATCTATAAAATACGCTATCGATTCTAATAACGTATAGACGTCGAAACTCGCCCTTATATAGGTTGTCCTAAGCTCTTTACCTAATCTAATTATAGATATCTCTTTTTATCTCGCTCGTTAGAACCTATAGTAGAGCTATAGGGTCCTATCCGTAAATATACCTAGAAATCTATATTATAAGACTATTTATAAAATTCTAAGGTAATATTACCTTAAGAAATACATATTATATAAGCGGATACCTTTAAACCCTATAACTACTTAATAATAGAAGCGATTCGCTCAAATTTAGGGGAGATATAGGGAATTACTAAATATTATATTCTAAGACGAATATTGAGTTTAACGTTTAATTAATTCTACTAACTAATAGGTCTTTAGATTCTAGTCTAAAGCATATCGACGTAATTTTATGGATATTAAGCCTTATATAAAGGATATTTCATAGGTGGTTTAGGCTAGAATTTAGATTAGTAGTTATACAAAGTTAATTATTATAGACTAGGATTCTAACTCTCCTTATAATAGGTATACTATAGAATCATACCTAAATGTACTTAAAGAGGGTCTTATTAAGGACTATAAACCTAGTACTATCTATTAATAAGATAGTACGAAGATTTATAAGTTATACGTTATATAAGAGTAGTTTAAAAGCTATAGGATAGAGGTAATAGATTAGCCTCCGTACTCCCCCGATTTAAACCTAATTAAACCTATTTAGAGACTTTTAAAATCAAAAATCTTTGAACTACATCCTAAATTAGTTAATATACGGCAATCAGAGGCTTATTAGGAGTTCTTTAAGGCTTATATTTATAAGGATTAGGATGCTTTAGATTAGAGGACGATTAATAACCTAATTCGGCTAGTACCTAGGCGAATTATAGCTATAAAGCGCGTAAAGGGGTATTATACTAAATATTAGGGGTAGATTAGGTAGAGAGAGGTATATTTAATTAATTTATGGAGTTTAGAGCTAAAATATCTATTATATGGCTAGAGAGATATATTTAAAAGTAATTATATGCGTAAATAGGTCGATTTTATATAATCAAGGACTATTTCTAGACTTGCTAGCATCTAGAACGCTTTTAAAGTAGCTAGTTTAGTCCTATTTAATCTAACTATAGTACTAGAAAAGCTTAATATTCGACTTTAGACGCCTACCCCCTAAGGAAGTCGACTAGGTAGTAGATCGAGTATATAGAGCTAAAAACGCTAGTAAATCCTAACTAATTAAAATAATAAGCTTTATTAATTAAAATCAGTATTAGTCGTCGATTATAAAGCCCTCCTACGCCTACTAATAGGGCGTTCGATTAGCTAGTTAAAGTATACTATCTTACGATGAATCATATAGCAATTCTAATAGAGGAAAATCGTACTTTGCGTATAGAAAATACTAGTTAAAAGCAAAAGCGTAAGAAATCGACTAAGCGTATAGCTTATATAGAGGGCTTTAGTATATAGAAGGCAATAGAGTTAAGGGATTAGGCTAATAAAGCCTAAAAAAGACCCCCTACGGAAGTAGATATATTAGCTTTATAGCTAATCAGACGCGCCCCTACGCGATGTAGTGAATGTAGTTAAGTTAGGCATAATAGAACGTACTACCCTAATAGGTCTAATAGATAGAAATTTGAAATTAATAGTATTAGTAGTCTAATAAATCGATTTAAAATAATTATAATCAGGTAGGTAGCCTACTCGCTTATATAGCCTACTTACTTATATGTTATATTAGATATCTTATCTATGCTTATCTAATAGTACTAGTACTCGCCTATAGCGTTTATAAGAGCTACTACTCTAATTCTACCTTTAATTCTACTACTATCTATATAGATAATAAGTAGGATCTCCCTTAGTAGTTTTATCTAAATATTAAGGTACTTCTTAATTATAGTTTTATAGTTATTAATAAATACTACTAATAGTACTTACTATAGTACTTAGACGAATACCTTCTAACTCTCCTACTTATTAGCTAAAGTATCTAGGGGAGTTATAAGATATCTACCCTTCTACTAGGCTTATACCTCTATTAGTACTTATCCTCCCTTATTACGCTATTACTATAGTCTCTACTAGAGTATAGTCTTTAGGATTATATATATAAGCCCTATATATAATCATAATATAGTTTCTTATATAATATAGTCTATTTAGATACTAATTAGTAAGAGGTAAAGCTTAATATCTAAGGCTTTAGCTAAGCTAGTCTTAAATACTCCCCTAATTAGGTAGATAGCTTATTTCTAGATAGTTATAAACTAATTACTAATCTTTTTAGCCTCTATCTTCCTATTATAAGGGGTAAGTACTATATACTAACGCTATAAAGTATTTTTAGGATGATTACTACTTAGTAGATTCTCTATATAGTAGAGAGGGAGGCTCCCTATATAGAACCTATAAGGCTATAAAATGCTTAAAGGGAATTATTACCTTTAATTAACCTTATTATAATAGTACTTGAATATAAGTTTTAGGTTAGCTAAAAGCTAAGGTATCTTTCTATAGTCTCTATAGGCTAGATTATTATATTATATCTACTAACTCCTTTAACTATAAGTATTAATTATTATAATTATATGCCTAGGGGGACAAAGTAAATTAATATATATTTATTAGGGTTAAAGATAGATATATAGCGCTTAGCCTACTATATCGATTTACTATATACTTATCATAGTTTTATAATATTCTACCCTTCTATTTGTCCTATAGCTATTATATAAACGTTATCTACCTATCTACTAGTTATAAAATCTCTACCTAGTATTATATAGACCTAGATTAAGTTAGTATTATAGAAGAGGTAGAGGATTAGAGAAAGTAGTAATCCCTATAGGATGCCTATTAGTATAGGGATCTAGTCTAAGGTTCCTTCTAGTATTTAGATATAAGTACTTTAGTTTATAAGAAATGCTTATACCTATAGAGTTAGCTAGCCTAGACGTCGTTTTTAAAGATTATAGATTAGTCATTTATATAAGATGTTATTATATATGCTAGAGATATTAAGTAGGAGTAGAGAAATAACTTTGTCCTTCCCCTATACTATTCTAATATAGTCTAGCACTATTATAGGAACTTCGTACGAAGTCCTGTTATATTTATACTTAGCTAAAGCTTTGTACGCTAACCGCCTTTCTATTCTACTATGTTTTCCCCCTTATTTCTTTCTTTCTTCTTTAACGATTCCTTCTTATACATAGGATACTCTATTAATTAATACAATTTAGCTTATTCCCTAATAAGGATAATATAGATGGTATAGTCTATAGAAATGCCCCTTTAGCCTCTAAGGTAGCCCTTCGGAAGTAGGCCATATTATTCTACTACATAGGATATTCGTTATATAATAACTAATTCTAGAAACTTAGCGACTATATTTAGAAGTATAACTAGAAGTATATTAGATCATAACCTTTGTAGAAGTAGGCATTTCAAAGCTAGTAAAGAATATTAATAACAACTAGTATCTTAATCGCCTTATACCAGAACGAGTTAGGAATAGTATTTAAAAGTATTTAGTAAAACAAGTAGAATTTATATAATTAGGGAGTATTACTAGACTTATTAGCTACTAGTATACTATAAGCGCTACTTAGCTATTAGAGAAGACAACTATTTCTTATATATAGTTATTCCCTAATATAAGCTATAATGATATTTTAAGCGCTTAAAGCTCTACGAAGTATACTATTAAGATATTATTAGTACCTATCTAGTAGAGGTGGTTCTCCCCTATAGAGATTTAGGTTATAATATTATATTTATTAATAAAGTTATTTAAAAGTGCTTAAGCTACTTATTTCTAAAGTAAAGATAAGTACCTACTAACTAGTTTTATAGCCTCCTTAACTTCAAGAGGGGTAGGGTATACTATATACTAGGATACTATATAAGATCTATAGAAACATTACTACCTAACAAATTTATCAAGTTATAGAAAGGGCTACTCCCTACGTTAACTATAAGAGTTCCCTTTAATTAGAGAATTAGCGATAGTAGTAATCGTAGTAATCCCTATAAGATACCTATAGGCATTTAAATCCAATCATCTAAGGTCTCCTCTAGTCTTCTATTACTAAAAGATACATTTGTAATGGCACTAAATATATACGTCTGAATCACTAGACGTTATAAAAAATGTTAAACTTCATAAATTGATTAAATATGATATAAATAGCACTAGAATACAACTAAATATCATGTCAAGCTAGGGAATTGATAGGGACACAACAACTTATGTAATAGAATTGATTATCTAAGTAGAATTATCATGTGATCTGTATTAGGATTACTATAGCAACATCATTCTATAGTCTATTCTACTATAAATCATTCCCTCCCCCCCCCCTCCCCCCCTCCTTCTAAAGCTTTGTAGTTATCTACTTCAAAATGGACCCCCCTATAGAGCAGATCTTTGATTCTAGAGAGCTCCTACTAGCATCTGTGCGTCGACATGCTCTCTCCCAAGGCTATGCTATTACTACTAGAGCTTTAAAAGCAAATCGAAACATTACTCTTGGTTGTGACCGTGGTGGCACCTATCGTGACCGAATTAAAGCACCTGAAGGGGCGAACCGACGATTAACAACTACACGACGGATTGGCTGCCTATTTAAGCTCTATGGGAAGAGAATTAATGATAGTAAGCAGTAGGAATTATAGGTACGAAATCCAAATCATAATCATGCAGCTAATAATATGATAGTTCATCCATCAGCGCATAAATTTACAGATAATCAGCTTCAAACTATTCATCGTATGTCTGAAGTTACTAGATTGCACTTATAAGACGAATCGCTATCAAATGCCTCTATTGCATATTAGTGGTATAAGCCCTTCAAATTCAAGCTTTAGTATTGCTTTCTGCTTTATGCGAAATAAGCAAGAAGAGAGCTATATTTAGGCTTTAAAAGCGTTTTTCTCCTTCCTAAATCCCTTACCCTTTAAACTAGTTCTTTATACTGATCGAGATCTCGCTTTATTAGGTGCAATTATAGATGTCTACCCTAGATATCCACATTTACTTTATATATAGCATATTAATAAAAATGTGATACAATATACGAAGTAGTAATTCTCTACAAATGATAAGCATCAAAAATTTCTATAATCGTGGAATTAGCTAAGTTATTCTACTATAGAAGAGATATATGATTCTAGGCTTCTAGAATTTAGGAAGTAGTCCCCCCCCCCCCACCCCCTTTCTATTCGCTAACGTATTTCACAAGCGAGCCGATCACACAAGCGAACCGATCACCCTAAAACACCATAATAAATAGGATATCTTTACAACTCGTTAGTTCAACCACCATGAGTTGATTTTAATAGATTATTAGTATGGTATCATTCATAAGTATACTAAATGGTATAAACATACTTAAATCGAGATCAAATAGTTATTTTACTACGTTCCCAAAAAATACATGCAATCGAGTGCTAAATATATATCTCTAAACTGGCAAATCTCTATGAACCTCGAAATTAATTCAAACTTTAGAAATATGCTCGGTATGACCTAAATAATAGTAGTATATAATTAAATTTTATATTAAGCCATTGCTGTTGAGATATCAAGTTGTAAAATATCGCATTTACTATGATGTTTTGGGGTGATCGGCTCGCTTGTGTGATCGGTTCGCTTGTGAAATACGTTATATAGAGGAAACTTAGCTAATTTATAAAGAGAAATTCATAAATGCGTAGATTCAGCAATATCTACACTTAGGTAATATAGCGACATCCTAGGTAGAAGGCTTATATGCATTTTTAAAAAAATATCTAGGTAGTTTAATAGGCGATATACTATTTGGATTTGAAGGGATTTCATAAGATTTACAAGCGTAGCATAGTACCCTTACGTACGATTTTGTAAGCGACCAAATTCAAAGGGTAAATGTGCCATCGTAAGAGCTTTATGCTAATATTATGCTTAGGACTTCGCGATATTCGATTCGACGAATCAGTGAGCAAGTTTCAAAGGCTAAAAGAGCTATAGAAATAGCTCCCTTAGGCCCCTACCAAAATGAATTTACAAGGACTATGGGCCTACCATGCGCTCATAGAATTTTTGATCTATTAAAGCGAAATTAGGCCATTCCATTGACAGATATCCACCCATTCTGGCGATTAGGCTTAGAAGAGGAGGGCAAATCAGAATATCTACCACTTCTAGAACCTATAATTCCATTGCCAAAGCCTAAAAAGCGGAAGCGGGATCAGGATTAGGCAGAGCAAATCATTGATGGAGCCTATACAGAAGCGGAAGAAAGCAGCGCCAAAATGCAGCAATTGTGGTGAAATTGGGCATACACGAAGGTCATGTAAATTATAGAGAGAGAGTGGAATTCAGAATGAAATCCTAATACAGATCACATGATAATTCTACTTGGATAATCAATTCTATTACATAAGTTGTTGTGTCCCTAACAAAAGCTGTTGTGTCCCTATCAATTCCCGTTAAGCTATTGTTGCTGAGATAATGAGTTGTAATTTATCACGTTTACTATAGTGTTTTGGGTAGGCGGGTCGCTTATAGATTACGTTAGGGCCTAGATCGCTTTATAATTAATAACTAACTAGGATTTTAATTAATAAAGCTAATTAATATAATTATTTAGGATTTACTAGCGTTTTAGGCTCTATATACTTAATTAACTACCTAGTCGACTACCCAGGGGCGTTAGTATCTAAAGTTGGATAATAAGCTTTAAAATAACCCTATCTAGATTATATTGTACCAAACTAGCTACTTCAAAAGCGCTTTAAGTATTTCTATAGGTTTATATAGAAGCACTTAAACTATTAGTTATCTAAAGGAAATTAAGCTTATTGATATAATTAATATTATATTACGCTTTCACCTTAATTAGTCCCCTATATATATACTTTAGAGGTTAATTATATTATTCAGTATCTTCTTTAATATATAGTACTAATTAAATGTTTAAATTAAATACACTAGATGGCCTATATCTAAGGGCTACAATAGATATAATGAATATAGAGGCATACAAATTATAATAATATCAATAATATTGTTTTTGGAGTATAATCGATTAAAATAAGGCGTTGAATAGCTACTATAGCTATTAATAACTAGTAGTCGATATTTACCCTTAGTACGACTAGTGTTTGTAGGGATAAATTGTTTTTCTAGCTATTAAAGCCTAATTTAATCTATAGTCTAACTATTATCGCTAATATTAACTCTCTAATCGTTAGTTAGGTCATTATACTAAGCTTTATAGTAGTAGGTTTTCACTTTAAAGATAATAGTTGGGGGGAGTATAAATCCTATCGTATTCATATATTCAATCGATATAGCCTATTTGTGATTCCCTTGCTATTTTAACGACCTCTAACTATAGTATTCAGCTCTTAGGATGACCTTAGTAGTCGTAATTAGGCCTATTACGAAGCCTATCTCGTTGAACTTGTAGATATCCTTAGGTTAGAATACTGTTTTCGCTAATTAATAGAGTTTTAGCGATTTTGTTTGCGAATAGGGGGGCATAGTAAGTATTTGAAATGATAAAGTTGACGCGTTAGGGCGCAACCGCGATTTAGTAGCGCGCTCGCTTATAGATTAAGTTATAGCCTAGAAGAAAAGCGCTTACCTATAGTGTATGCTAGCTCAGCCGTCTTTTCTATAGATTATAGATTATATGACGTCTATAAAGGTTCTCTAAGATATATATCTAAATAGCCTCTAGTTTCTAAGTAGTAAGCTTATAGAGGGCGTAATATCTAAGTTAAATGTCTTTGTTAAGCTTAATCTTATAACGAATTGCTAAGCGAGCGCCGCACCCTAAAATACTATAGTAAGTAGTATATTTTTATACCTTAACATTTTAACAATAATACATTGTTTTTAATTACTTATTCGTATAGCGCTACTAATAGGCATAGAGAATAGTACAAACTAACCTAAATATAAAATAAATGATTCTTTTATAGCAATACTAAAACTTATAGCGATAGGCTTAACATAGTCTAAATAGTATAGGTATACCATAGTTAGTATCACGCATTATTTAGTAATCCCTAGACTATGTTGAGCCTATTTATTAGGTCGATCAATATTTTATGATATTTCTTATTCTTACCTCTCTATGTACAGAGAGAGACATCTAGGTGCTACGCAGTATTATCGCTATCGGGTAGGCCTGATTATACACCCGCATAGCGGCTATACTTAAAGCAAGCTACATCGGGCAAATGAAAACTACTACCCTATTACTAATAGCTATTAGTATAACGTAATCCATAAGCGAGTGCGCCATCCAACCGAGCGCGCTACCCTAAAACACTATAGTAAACGGCATTCAATGTCTCAACAACCATAGCTTAATATAGGATTTTATAGTATCCTCATGCTATTTTGACTCTATCTAGCCTATTAAAGAGGTTTAAAAAATTTGGGAGGTTTTGTTGTTCGGATATATATATTAACCGCATGCACACTAGTATTTTTCGGTCTCCCGCATAGCGGCTGTATATAAGGCAAGCTACATCGGGCAAATGAACACTACTACTACTACTGGTATTTTTCGGTAATGCGTTAAAATAATTGTTTGATTTTGATTTCAATAAGTTTATACTATTTGTTACACATATTAATAGCTTCATACTAATAACTAACTAACATGAACTTGTAGTTGTTGAAATATCGAGTTGCGATTACTATGGTGTTTTGGGGTGGCGCGCTCAGCTGGATGGCGCGCTCAGCTGGATGGCGCGCTCGCTTGTGGAATACGTTAATAGTAGCTATTCCGTCATGTATACTACGACAGTGCACCTAATCTATATGGCTTGGTTACTACCTTAAAGCTAGTTACGTACTAATCGTGTGCATAAACGTATAGATAAGCGCCGTAAGAGGCTATATAAATAGCTGGATTAACTAGTAACTAAGTCTTAGGAGCCAGCAATTA
The DNA here is from genome assembly GCF_964197705.1 of Penicillium psychrofluorescens. Lineage (NCBI taxonomy): Eukaryota > Fungi > Ascomycota > Eurotiomycetes > Eurotiales > Aspergillaceae > Penicillium > Penicillium psychrofluorescens. The sequence continues at coordinate 2,327,366 of NC_133440.1, forward strand.
GTCCTTAGACCCAGGGGATACTATGAAGTACTCATAATACTTGGTTATTCTCAAAAGTAGTATATATCTCTATCGTCCTACAAAAGGAGGCTAGGATGATACAGATACGTGGTAGGAATTTTTTTACATAAGACATGAACTGATTCGTAGAAGAACTAGGAATATTGCATGTCTGTTTAGAATTTTTAGATAAAGTAATAGGCTGTTAGACAACCCTCTAGTCAATATTTTCAAAATCTCATCCGTAGTAGAAAATATCCCTTCGTATAGGGCTACGAAAAACTTCACTATACGCATAATATAGTGCCTTTCGCGTATTTTGCCATAGAAATCATGCACTAGATATGACTTTTATATATACTACTCTATTTGGCCAGATTAACGCCCTTAATTTGGGTTTAGCAGATCATGCAGCCCGCTCAGTTTGAATGAGGTAATGATCTGTATTCCAAGGTTACTCATCGTATTTCCCGCGTGCCTAATCGTATAGCTATACCCGAAGTCCTTTCAACAAGCAATAGAGAACCATCCAATGGGCATAAAGCGGTTGATCGAGGACCTTAAGTGTCTCACCAGGTCCCGAAGATACCCACCGGGTGGCGCTCTAGTGACAGGGTCAAAACTTAGACTTGCAGAGATTCTAATGCTGGTGTTTTCTTGCGTGCGTGACTTTTGGTTGGATCACCCGCAAACAGTTGCATGAGACAAGAAAATATTTTTCAAGATTTTTAGTGGCCATGTGCATATATCCAGGTCCTGATACAGTTGCCTATCTGTGTACATACAAGAGGTAAAATAACTTAGGATACTAAACTAGCCTTTCCGAATGATATCATGTCAGAGACTCGATGTCAGTCCGGTTGTCTGCAAAGGTCCTTGTCACGTCTTTGGATGATCACACACCGGGAGCCATCATGAGCATGGAAGCCATTCTCTTCCAGGTCCCGTTGTCCACTCGGCCACACCTCCACGGAGAAGTCTTCCGAGACCTCTGCAGTCACCGATTCATGGATCGCAGCCGCTCGACGCGCCTGCATTAGATCACCACACTCGAGGACCGTGATTCGGGGTCGGAGCTTTCGGGATAGAGTGATGATTCGACTATAGAAGACGTCCTCTTGACCCAAATCAGAAACCTGACCATGAAGGGAGGGCGGTACTAATGCCAGTTTGGGTTCAAAATGCCGAACGCTGCGCGCCGTTGTGCCATCCCGAAAATCAGACGGCGAGACATAAGGCGGATTTGAGACAAGTAGGTCGCATGCAGGCAGGCCTTGGTCGAATAACACGGCCTCCACCGTCGGGATGTCATGTTTATCGTCCCTGAGCACATCCGCGAGGTGAAACTGCACGTCTGCAGATGCACGGTCGGTCAAGGAGCCGCGTTCAAGATTATGGGTTAGGTTCCTGCGTGCGAGCTGCAACGCTGCGGGACTGATGTCGATGCCTATAACCCGTAATTGTTCGATATGCGGTGCTAGAAGCGCATGTAGCAGCAGGGCGATGCAGCCCGTTCCGGTACAGAGATCGAGAACGCTCAGAGACTTGGTTCCCGAGGTCTCTATAGCCCGGCGGATCAACTTGGCCGCCTGGAAGGTATAGGCCTCAGTTTCGGGCCTACGAAGGGTTAGACGGGTGCTCTCCGCGGGTGGAATCAGGGGCAGACCTAGGGATCAACACGCCTCGTCTGCACAGGATGTCCAAGTCGCCGAACGGCTGGTCGCCGAGAATATACTGAAGCGGCAACCCTCTCGATCGCGCCCGGCACATGGACCTCAGCCTCGTGGCCCATCCGGGAGCCGGGCCATCGCGGAGGACGCGCTCCCGTAACCAGCGCAGCTCATTGCGGGCCGATTCGAGGGTGCGGCACTCCTTGAGTAGCAACGACAGCAATGGACTTTCCCGAGCTACCGTGGTGAGCAAAGAGGGCGGCAGGCGCGGCATTATTGTCGCGCTCGACTGCGTGGTGGAGCAGCGGGATGTGGATTTACGGGAAATCGCGGTTTACAAAAGAATAAAAATAGTTCAATCAGATGGAAGAGAAATCTGCGCCCGATCACGCCTGTATACACATCACGACATCATGTTATCATCGAATATACCAAAAGAAAAGAGGAAGAAGAAAAAAAAAATCTACAACGCTAATAGATAGCCTGCGCCTATAAGCCCTAGTGCCACATGGTTCGGCATCCCGGTTGGCACGGCCGCCGCGTTGCTCGTCAGGGAACCGAGGCTACCCGACCCTTGCGGCTGTCCCAGACGGGCTCCAGGTCCCTCGGCCCCGACGGTGGTCACCGGGTGTGACACCGCGGTGGCGCTGGGGACCGCGTCGTCGCCGGTGCCAATCTCCACGACCTTCCCACCGGCGGTGTTGAAGCGGGTATTGGCCAACGAGATCTCATTGTTGGCAAGGTCGTAGACCACGTACGCACTCCGCAGAAACGTGTCCCCTAGGACGCACGTGCTGTCGCCCGCGGGCACGATGCCGAACGTGCACGCGCTCTTCCCATTTGAGAAGTGCAGGTCCTCCCCCGAGTCCATGACCAGCTCCTTGATGCCGACATTGATTGTCGGGGACGAAAACGTGTAAGCGAAGGTGATGTCGTCCTCGGCCATGCTGCACGGAACGTATCCCACGCCGCTGGAGGGCTCGTATAGCACGTCCAATTCTTCATAGATGTCCCGGACGATCGCGGTGGGGAGGTAGGTGAGTGAGCTTCCCGAGTCCAGCAAGACGGCCGCGGGCAATGCATTGGATGAGTAGTTGCGGTGGCCCGAGGAGGTTTTCACCCCGACCTCTGTGAGCGCAATCACGAACTCGGCGTAGACCCCGCCGACCTTTTGGATCGGGAGGGTCTCGAGCGTGCCCTGGTACTTCTCGGTGTTGACCCCGCCGAACAGGATGGAGCCGGTATTGGCGTCCAGATCGTTCAGCCACAGACTGTAGGCACTCGACTTAATCAACCCTTTCTGGACCATCGCCTTGGGCAGATTGGCGTAAGCCGATTGGCCATTGCGGCCGACCTGGACTTCGTTGGCGGGATAACCGATACCTAGGACGCCCTCTGTTCCACCGATATCAGCTGCGCGCGCACGTCGAAGGGAAGAGAACAATCACGTACCTGCTGATCCGGACGAGAGGCCCACACCAAACTGGAAGTTGTGGAGCGTAGTACCCCCAATGTGCAGGGTGTCAGTGACATAGTCGCCCACGGCGCCCGAGCCGTCGGCATAGGTGATGTTAAAGTTATCGGAGACGAGCGAGTAGGATGAGGACGAGCTGGAATCGTACGTGCCGGAACCGGTAGCCCTGCAAGGGTCGCCGTGAGACTTGCAGAGGGCGGAGGAGGGTGTATTGCACCACAGATCGCTGCTGCCGGTATCGATCACCAGGCGCAGGTCCTGTTGGGGAGTGCCCAGCGAGACATTGCAGTAGTAGAGCGTGCCCTCGTTGAGCAGGGTCTCGCTGACGGTCAGGTCGCGCTTGCGCCGGGCTCTGTCTCTGGCGACAGGATCGGCGACGTGCTTGCGTTGGATATCGAGCGAGACGACGGCGGGTGAGTCTCGTTGGACGAGGTGTAGACCGCCTAGGACGGGCAGCGCAAGGGACAGCAGCAGTGCATTCCTCATGGCGAACATTCTGATGGGTGACAAGGAGCCATGGAGAGAAATCAAGAACCGAGTCACTTAACTAGTCTGTTCCTATGGGAAGAATTAATAAGTCAAGTGGATTGGATGAACAAGTGATGAGCGTCACCACTGTGGGCCACGGCTGACGCGGAAGGTGGCCGTCTTGGGTTTAGGCTGCGATTTGGCTATTAATACTACGTACGTCAGTCCGTCCGCTACAATCCCACGGCCGCCCGCACTCTTTGCATCGTCTCCCCCGTCTGGCCCTGGGCCGCCTGCGCCCCCCTCTGTGCGATCGTGTCCAACGACGCTGGGTTTGCCACGAGGGCCGCGTAGCCCTCCCGGATTTCCCGCAGGTGATGCGCAATCTGCTTTGCCACTTCTTCCTTCAGCGTCCGCAGGCTGGCACTTCCGTACTCCCGCACAATCGTCTCGCACGGCCGCTCCTCGAAGTGGCTGAGGATCTCGATCAAGTTGGACACCCCCGGGCGCTGCACCGGGTCGTACGTGATGGTCGCCTCCGAATCGGTGAGCGCCACCTTGACCTTCTTGTAAATCGTGGCCGGGTCGTCCGTGAGAAGGATGCGCGATCGCTCATCCGTATGCGACTTGGACATCTTAACCGTCGGTTCCTTGAGGGACATGACCCGTTTTGCCGGGGCTGGCTGGGTTAGCAGCGGACTTGGTTCGGCCGCAGCAGCGAGGCGGACTCACAGATGACGGCCTCGGGGATCGGGAAGATCGGCCCGTATATGTGATTGAAGCTATTCGCCGTGTATCGGGAGAACTCCAGGTGCTGCTTCTGGTCCTCGCCAACCGGAACATGTGTAGCCCTAGGTCGATCAGCCAGGGACGTAAGTCATCCATCCGCTACGGGCACGGTACCTGTGAACGAGAATGTCGGCGGCTTGGAGGACAGGGTAGGAGAAGAGGCCGAGACGTAGCTGTGCCCGTGCGGCAGAATGGTCGAGCGTCGTATCTTCGGGCAGCTGGAGCTTGCTCTGGACCGGGGTCAATTCAATCCCTGCTCATCGCTCTGTGATTCCTCACCTTCCACTGGGTCATGCGCGATAGGTAGCCCATCGACGCGACGGTACTTAGAATCCACATCAACTCGGTATGCGCAGGGACCTATGGGGAGAACCCGTCAGTCAAAGAGCTGCTGCTGCCCGGTAACCATGACCAACCGCAGATTGGTAGAAGATGGTAGAGCGCTTGGGGTCCAAGCCGACGGCCAGCAGGGTTGCAAATGCCTCAGTCCTCCATCGCCGCAGCTGGTCCGGGTCTTGCGGGACAGTCAAGGCGTGGAGATCGACAATGGAGAAGAATAGCTTGGTCTGCGGATCCGCATCTTGCTGAAGCTTCACCCATTGCCGGAGGGCGCCCAGGTAGTTTCCCAGGTGCGGTACCCCCGTGGGTTGAATGCCGGAGAAGATGGTCGGTGCGCGGTTGGCGCTGGAGCTGCTCGGTCGGTAGTCGGTCCGGGGTGCTATGGAGGCCCCAGGGCGCACACTCACGAGCAGGGGCCTGGTCGGGATGGTGCCATGGCGACAGATGGTGGTCCGCATCTCGGTCGGACCATTGGAGGAACGCGACGCTGGAAACAAAATCTCGAACCCGAGACCCCGGGTCACGTGCTCCTACACAGTATGTACAAGTCATACGATCTGGTTCGGTTGCCAAATGCTCCCGGTCGGAGTCTGGGGTTGAGGGTTATAGTATGCTAAAATACAGGAAGCCTGAAGAAGGCTTTGGAGGGTGGATGGTAAAGGCGCAAGGCCACTATAGACACAGGGGCAGAAGAAGCATCCATCTAGATGTCTCGGCGTTCCTTGAATCGCTCATTATCCAGATTGTCGAATATGGTGTTGACGCGGTCTGCGGAGCTACCTTTGCGCAGGCCAAATTGCGCAAGGTCCGCTCCGAGCGACTTTCCAATATCGGCCACCGACGCATCCATCGCTTTCCCAACTTCTATTCCATAATTAGTGCGTGCGCAACCACGGGATAAGGTAGGACCAAAAAATAAAACGTACCAAGGCTCTCGTGTTGCCAAACATTTGCCTTCATGCCCACACCGTAGAACGCGTATTTGCGGAGAAAGGCGAGCCACGCTTCAACAGCTTGCAGATCGCCATCTTTGATTTGAATTAGCCGGCGAAGCGTAATCCGTTCAAAGTTCTCCTGGCTCTTCTTGTGAACAAAGTTGCTCCGCGGAACGGTCCAGCGCTCGACGATGCGCGGCAGGGGGATGGGGCCGGAGACCGGCAAGTTGAGATAGTAGGCGGCGCGAATTGCAAAATCCGCATAAAACTCGACGTTCCGGACGCTATATGATCGCAATTGAAGATCACAGACCGGAAGACCGTGTTCCGCTCGCCTGCGTAGTGGCCGCATGTAGATCGCCTGTACACTCCGCGGCAGTCGTGTGTTCTCACCAAGCGCCCCTAATCGGTCCGCCCTAGGATGCAGCAGTCAGCAACTGCCGTCCAGCTGATTGGGAACAAAGGACTCACCATTCCTTCACGGGTTGTTCGGCGGGCTGCTCCGTTTCCGCCGACCTGGATAAGTTTTTGATCAGTGACCTATCTTAACACACAAAATTCAATTGAATAATCATACTGGATAGCGGATCTTGGTGGTACATCCACTGGTGGGGGTGTCTGCTGCTGGGGTTGAGATGGGCTGGGTTGGGGATGGGATGATAGCGGGCGCAAGGAGCCAGGCACCTAGGCAGATGTCAGCGCGGAAGTTTTTCCATCATGGTGTGGGAAAAGAAATCCCCTACCTTGAGGCGCGTGGCAGCCCGGGCCACGGAGCGGACTGGGAGGGCGAACATGGTTGGCGATGAACAGGGAAGGAAGGCAAGTCTGCCAGTTTTCGGTGTATTTTCTGCCGCATCGTTCACCGCTTTGCCATCCAGGGCTTCAAGGCTGCGCACCCAGGGTTGTTGGGGATTTGTATAGATCGGGTGTATACCTAGTGGGGAGTTAGGTAGATACTAGGTAAGTATGTATTATACCATGAAGGGGCAACAAATCAATGCGCCATCGACCTGTCCGCAGCGGCAGTTAGATCAACTCTAAACCAAACTATATAGTCTCCCCCGATCCCCCGATCACTTCCCGGCGGGGCTCCAGTTTCTTCCTCCACCCATTCACCACCCGCGAAGATGTCTATTTTTGAACGAGCGGCGGAGGCCGTGTCTTTTCTGACACAAAAATTGCCGCACGACTTCCCGCGTCCCCGGGTGGCCATCGTCTGCGGATCAGGCCTCGGCGGCCTTGCCGATACTATTCAGGACGAGCCGCGGGCCGAATTCGACTATGCCACCATCCCCCATTTCTCGCAGTCGACGGTGGCAGGACATGCTGGCAAGCTAGTATTCGGGCTGCTAGGCCCTATCCCCGCCGTATTGATGCTGGGGCGCTTACAGTAAGCCCGGTGCAGAGACTCTAGGTTGTCAAGGGCTAACCAGCGGAGTTACTACGAGGGCCATGCCATCGACCAAGTGACATTCCCCGTCCGAGTGTTCAAACTGCTCGGTGTGGACACTATCGTGTGTCAGTTTCCATTCCAACCCTGGAAAGGGCTCATCTTTCTAACCTGGGACAGTGACCAATGCCGCGGGTGGCCTCAATCCCGACTACGCCGTGGGAGATATCGTACTGCTCAACGATGTAGGATTGATTTTCTACACTGCAATAGATCGTTGCTAACGATTTAACACAGCATCTATTTATGGCGGGACTGGCAGGCGCCCACCCTTTAAGAGGGCCCAACGCAGCTGAATTTGGGGTTCGCTTCCCACCACTATCTGATGCCTACGACCTGGAACTTCGTCAACACACACACCAGGCCTGGAAAACCGTCGTGGCCCTGGGGACCACCCGTAAACTGCACGAAGGCGTCTATGCTTTCGTCGCGGGCCCTAGGTGAGGAGACATCGACATGATTATTGTGCCCCAAACTGACATCCCCGCAGTTACGAGACCAGGGCAGAAAGCCGCATGCTTCGCATGCTGGGGGCTGATGTGGTGGGAATGTCGACCGTGCCAGAGCTCGTCGTTGCTCGGCATTGCGGTATCCGAGTGCTTGCACTCAGTCTGGTGACCAACAACGTTGTGTTGACACCCGTCCCCCGGGGGGACGAGGAACGGCTTCAAGGCAAAGGGGCCGGAGAACTTAGCGCCATTCTGGAAGCAGGTAAGGCAGGACATGAGGAGGTTCTTCAGGCCGGTCGTGCCGCCGCAGTCGACATGCAGGTAAGAAGCACCACTCCTGTTCTTTTTATGTTGTAGACACCAGGACTGACCGTCTGGGGTAGAAATTGGTGGTGCAAGCTCTCCTGAATGTCTTTGACCACGCTTGAAGAGGCAAAGTAGCAAGGCTCAAGACACGGCTGGATGCCGTCCATTGACAAAACAGACATCTGCCAGGTAGGACAGTCAACCAGTATCGGCACCGAGGCATTTCCCGGTATGCGGTAAGACTTTTGGAAAGCCTCCGAGTCCCATGCCACTCCTGCCACAGCTGGCCGTGGGGATTTGGTCGTTACTTCTGGATTGCAATTCCACAATGATAGAGACCTTGTAGACCTCACTTATTCTTTCGGCTCCTCTTTGCCTGTAGGTTCTTGTAGAAAGACTTCTTTCCACTCTGTTTCGTGTGCTGAATATCCTGATACTTGGATGCAAAACGCCTGTTCTGCCGCTCCAACGCCATGGTCTCCTCGACAAAAGTCTTCTTACGGTCCTTCTTTGCAATGCGGCCACTGAAGAACTCCGTTGGACCCTCGATGATGGTCCCCACCTGAGAAAACTCGGGTGGCTTGGCCTTGCCATTTTCCTTCTTGTAATGCCGCTTGGGGTCCAACACGGAACGCATCCGAAGGAGTTGGAGATCTCTCCTGAGTTCAGGAGTCAACTCCGTCTTGGGCAGATTGAACCAACTGTGTCCGGCTGTAGGTTTGTCCTTGTCAAGCAATGGCTGTCAGCAGGGGATCAAAGGTATTTCACAACACAGACCAATGGCAGAAAGCAAGGATTGAATGCTCAGAGTAACTATGAAATGATAAAGCTCTCACTGGTGCAGCACAGCCCAAGACGGACTGGTTACGCCGCATCAAGCGCTATCGCGTGGGAATAAATTTCCTCATAGCAATTGTGGTGGGGGGGGAAGAGATGGACAAGGGAAGATGTTCACTCACTTTACTGGGCTGCTTCGTCGCTACCGAGCGCAAGGAGTCTGACAGAATTTTATGTTTGGGATCAACTAGGTGGGCTGGATCAATTGCGGCGATCTCGTCATCCTGACGGACATAGGGTTCGAGAGAAGTTCCCGGTGAGAGCTTGGGTAACCTAAGAGGCATTAGACTGGAGCTCTTATTGGCTCGGTATAGCATACCGTTGAGGGGTAGAGGTCTGCACGGGACCTCGCAGACGGGTCTCTGCCTCAAGGAGCAGCTGTTGAATCTGATCGTCGGTCAAATCGATCTCGGGATCTGCCATGTTGTGGGTTGACAAAAGAGAAAGAAGAAAATCATCCTCCCGGTGTTTTTTTCTGTTTCGGATCGGACCAACCTTGCGCCGGGATTAACTCACGTGACTAGCTATCACGTGCAGAGCGAGTAGCGACCATAGTAGAACAACACAGTAAAGCGGCTACGTAGTCATGTACTTGGCTATAATAGAGGCACCTACATGGAATAATCCACTCGACGAGATTCTGATTCATTTCCATTGATTTCTCTGGTCAGCCTCCATCGTGAGTTGTTCCGCAAACGTCAGAACGGCTGACTCGGCCTTGGCGCGAACGCGACGTCCCAACCTCTTCTCTCTCTCTCCTCTCCCGCTCTCCTTTCCATCGGAAACAGCTTCATTCTTCACCCACTCTGCATCATGGATCAAGCTCCCCCGGGCGCACCGCAGCAGCAGGGCAGACAGCCCCAGCCCCAGCAGCCTTACAACATCGAGCCCGGTGGCCATTATGGTACGTTCTCCGCGCTGGGACCCAATTTACGCGCGCGCGGTTTATTTCGAGCTGGTAACTGACTGTGTCTGCAGGTGCCTGTGCCCAGGTACGATCTGACTGAGCCTTTGGATCTCTCTGTCTCTTGCTCGAATTGTAGCTAACGCGGTCCGATTCACTCTAGCTTGCCAGCACAGGATACGCGCCGCTGGCCGAACTGTATACCGGCACCTGGGCTAACGTAGGTTTCCTATCCCCCAGTTCCAATCGACTGGCTCATCATCTAACCAATACTAGGTGAATCAAGGTCTCACAGGGCAGGCCCGTGATATCTTGACGACATATTGGCAACATGTCATCAGCCACTTGGAAAATGAGAACCACGACTACAAGATTCACCAGCTGCCGCTGGCGCGCATAAAGAAAGTGATGAAGGCGGATCCTGACGTGAAGATGATCTCTGCTGAGGCGCCCATTCTCTTCGCCAAAGGCTGCGATATCTTCATCACCGAGCTGGCGATGCGCGCGTGGATCCACGCAGAGGACAACAAGCGGCGCACCCTGCAGCGGTCCGACATTGCGGCGGCTCTCTCCAAATCTGACATGTTCGATTTCTTGATCGACATCGTCCCACGCGAGGAGGCGACCTCCCATGCCAAGCGCTCGAGCCAGGCTGCGGGTCCATCGGCGGGTGCCGCCGGCCAAATGCCGCCGCAGCATGGTGTGCAGCCACACCAGCACATGGGACCTGCGGATTACGGCTCTCTCGGTCAACACGCCCTCCCTCAGGACCAAGAATACCGTCCGCAGCAAGCGATGTACGGTGGAGCCGATCCCACGGCAGCGTATGGACAGCCGCAGCAACAAATGTTCGAGGGGATGTATGCCTATCCGCATATGCCTCCGCAGCAGGTACGTGAATTTAAGAGCTCTCACATGCCAGGCAATTTTCCTCGTCTCAATGGAGGGGCTAATGTGATTCAGTGAGTGCTTCATGCCGTGCATGTTTCGACACTCGCCTTAGTTTACGAATGGACGTGCTTGAAAGGCGAATGTTTTTGTGTTTCTTTTTCTTTTGGGATTTTGCGAGGCAAGGGCAACCGGATACCAATGATTGTTGGATAGGAGATTCTGCTACATTTCTTTCACGGACCTCGCCGAGGGTTCATTTTGATTATTGAAGACGACCGCAAATCATATGCCATATGTATTCAAAGGCTACATAATCCACCACACTATGGCTTACAATAGCTTGTAAATTCATCACATCTTCTTTCCAAACCGGGAAGATATGGTGGCAAACTTGTCCGCCTTGGATGGAGCTTGGACTGTCCGGGTAAGCCTAATGAAGTAGAGGATTAGTAGTTGGACCCGAGAGACAATGAGGGTTTTGCGAGCCATACTTTTCTATCAAAAGAGGCCCTTGCATGGCATCGACTCGTCCGTATTTCTTGTTTCGCGTTGAGATATCGTAAAACTCGTCAGTATTCTCCGCTTGCATCAGTTGCACCGTCTGTTGTAACTCGTCAAGGTTCTCGCGCAGGATAGGCACCCCAAGGCTGTCCACGAATTGAGCAAGATGCTCAAAATCTTTGGCTAACGCGGCTACGCCGTTGGGGTTGATCTTCTTTACATCTGGGGAAAGTGGTTGCACCTGAAGGACCCGTCAGCATAGTTTGTAGTGCGGACATCATACAGCCACTCACCAGAATCATGTTTGCGGCATGGCTGAGCGCATCAAAATAGATGAGCTCTTTGATCTCTGTGGGCAGACCAAGCAACGTGGAGTTCATGATATTAGACAGGAATCGAGTCAAGGTTTGCATGTAATTGCTGGGTTCCGTTGGAGGCGTGGGAGACATCCATTCATATTCAGCGGTCTCGACGAGGTCGTCAATTTTGGAGTTGACTACCTCAAAGATACGCTTCTCGGCCGTTTTCTTGTTATTCCGAAATTTCTCTGTTGCTCTCAGAGATATTGAAGTGCCAATTGAATTCTGTGAGCGTGCTGCCGCTAGCAGCAGCTCAAGTTCACGACAAGCCAGCTCAAAGTGCTCCAAATTGATGAGGATCTGAACGATCTGGCCTAGATACTGCGAGGAAAGTCGGTCCACCAGAGTATCACAGACCTTCCGCGAAAGGAGATCGTCCAAGGCCTGCCCGGTTAACGATGCTCATCTGTCCGGGTCCACTGCTCGATCGACTCACCTCCTTCAAGGTCTCATCGATGACGTTCGGATGCGAAAACTCGTCATTGGCGAAAAAATAGAACTGGTTCAGGAAATTTCGGATGTCGATGCAGCACAGAGGGTACATCTGTGAGAATGGCAAAACACATGGGAACCTATAGGCTTCATCAGTCACAGTCGAAGACAACCCAAAAGGTTTCTGAGGCGTACTGATGCTCGTCGCGTGGCTTTTCAGGGCTGTACCAGCTGACGTTGAGCACTTTGTCAAACTCCTCCGGGGTCTGTATCGGCATGGGCATGTAGTCGTCGGTCGATACAATCTAGTAGGACATGTGAGCAAAATGAAGCAAACAATTGACGGAGGCAGCCGTACCTCCTGGAAGTCATCGCTGAACCGCTTCTTCAGCAGCTCCGAGTACTTCTCGAAGAGAGTGAGGAGGAATTCATCAAAGGCCCTTACGGGGTAATTCCATGTCTGCTCGGCTTGTCAGTGATCCAGTCTTAAATCGATCAGGGAGACAAAGACACTGACATCCATCGTTTGCATGAATAACGCAATCAAGTTTTTGATTTTCAGAATGTTTTCTGCATTGTCGACCTCATGGAGCGCCTTGGAAATCAGAGCGATGGCGTTTTGGCACATTGAGTCCCAGAGTTCGTCAATCTAATTGGTCGAATACTTGGTTAGAACATTTCTCCACGTGCGTTGGGGATCGGGAAATGGGAAGCCTACGTCGACGGACGATCTCAGGTCCGGCACTCTTTTCATTGTCGCCCGCTCTACAATGGCAAACCCGGCCATTTCTTCGAGGAGGTTGTGTAGACCCGCGCCGTCTTCGTCGATCAGGGTGATCGTGGAAGGAACTAATAGATCTTTTTGGCGCCGTCGAGTATTAGCGTACTCGATGCGAAATTTGTCCATCTGTCCTAGGGACTGGTGGATATGCAAACACTCAAATAGCGGGTTAAAGGGAACTTGCAGCACATCGTTGTGCAACAGGTCGTATTCCTCGTCTTCATCCGACACGAGTTCGATGGGAGAGTTCAGCTTGAAGTGCTCCAAGTATGGCATTTTCTCCGCTCGGTGTTTGTGCCTCGTTTTCCGCTGGTTGGTGTGATAAAGTGCAATCTCTCCCAGATACTGGGACATTTCCCGAATCCTGTAGAGCCAGGTATTCAAATCCGACATGACCGCTTCCGCGATGGCTCGTTGCATGGCCGGTACCGAACGCTGGATCATGACCGCGATTTTATACTGCGTCACCCCTTTCAGGTGCACGTTCTGCAGCTCCTCCAGTGCACGAAGGGCGGCATAGTGATTCTTCCTTGCGAGCAAATCATGAACTTGATTGGCAAGGCGCAGCACCTCTAAACAATCTTGGATGGCACGGGATGTCTCGTCAATGTTCTGGCGGTGACCGCGCGACTCCACGAGGGCCTTCTTCTGTTCAGCGAGTCGCTCGGTGCTCGTCTGGATGGACTGGTTGAGGTCCAGGATCTCCGCTGTCAGGCTGACGGTACCTTCGCGAATCCGAAGGAGGGAGTTGACCGACGAGACGAACTCCTGATGGTTGGAGTTGCAGATGCTCTCGATCTCGGCCTCCTTGTCACTCGCGAAGCGAGATAGCGACTGTAGCAGTTGTGGTGTACGGTTTCCAATACTGTACTCTCGGATGGACGGAATTAGCTGATCTAGATAGTCTGTATCGGACGGTGAGATGATAATCTGTCGGGGAAGCCTGGGTCAGCACTGTTTTGGGGGAACCTTGAGCAGCTTTTCGAGCCCACCTGGTTCAAGACATGAGGCTCATTGCGAGCAGGAGCCACAGAAGGCATGATGATGCAGCAGCTTCATCCGCAGATCGAGTCTCCCACTAGGTGAGCGGCGTGTTGTCCTGCAGCTCGTGACCCTCGAGCTGGCATGTTGACCCGGACGAAGGATTATCCGAGGAGATAAAGAAGATCACGTGGATAAGCTTGACCTAACGTCCGGGGGGTAGATCCGAAAACATTTTCCTCTTGCACACTCACAATTGCTCCATCCGAGAAGGCGATGCTCCTGAGCACTCTGAAATGGGAACAGGAAGCATCCTCAGCTATTGGTAGCAGGCATTTACCTCACTGGAGGAGACAATGAAGCATTCTTGATTCCTTGCCGACAAACTTGCTCTGTCTTTGTGATTAATGCTCCACCAGCCTGACCCAGTTTGACTTTATTGAACTCCATGTACTCTATAGGCTATCAGGGTTCTAAGCTTTGGACAGGATGGCACGTTTCATGCACTATCTCAGCTTGTTGATTCGCAACATCTCAATAAAGAATATCCTGGGACATCATGGGAGACAGTGCCTTGGATCAAGCATCTCCATGTTTTCTTTCCTACAGATCAGTGAGCCAGATTTGGGTGCCATATTTACTTGAAAAATCCAGTGAAACTATTTTACTTTACTGGCTCTCTACCATCATGGATTCTCCTGGCCTTATGTATTCCTCTCTGAGACCCTCTGCCTATTCTGCACATGCTTTTCGAGAATGTCAGGAGGGAAGTCCTCCCAATGCAGAAAGATTTCTGCTAGACGGTGGTTTTGTTCTGATTTCGTTGGGATCGTCGGGACTTTCATTCACCGTCGCCCGGATTGCACCAGTCACACGCTCAGCATCGTGGTGGCAGCGCGGATCACACTGTCAAGTCGAGCGACGCCATTTGCCGACGACTCCCAACGCCGAGAGTGCCGAGAGAATCCAGCGTAATGTTGTGCGAAACAGTGAATGAAGATGAGGCCCAGTATAAATGCAGAGGCCCTCTCATTCTTTCATTCATTCTTTCTGCACACCTTTCACCTCTTCCCACAATCTTCAGTCCTATCATTCCCTTGTGCAGGCACTCTTTTCACACCTCGTTCTCTTCCTGTTTTTTGTCCGTTGCCATGGACAGCTCTATGAAGAGCCCAGCGCCTGGGGTGCTTCAGCTGCCACAGACAACTCCAGCTATGCAGCTGGCAGCTTTTACCCCGGCCACCTTCCGCCAGGGGATGGTGGAGCTCCAGCCTGGAACTGGGTTCCCACACCTGTAAGGCAACCCTATCTGACCTTCAGGTCTAGGATACTTGTACTGATTTGTGTCTAGAACTAATCGGGACCCTTTCATGGGCAAGGTTGCGGACTCCTGTGTTCAGGGCCGAGCTTCGCGCTTCAAGTTCGGAGCGCGGGCTGGGGAGGCCTTGGTTTCTCCGGTTCAATACGGCGAAATCGAGCCTTCTGTTCTGCGGGCGGCAAACTCCGTGCATGGGCTTCTTGGGATTCGAGAGGTTGCCAAATCCTCCGAGGACAAGAAGAATCTGACCTTCGAACGCCGCCACCGCGCTTTTTCGGTGGAAAATATCCACAACTTGCCAACCTTGGAGCTGGCAACTTTTTTTCAGGTTAGGGATCCGAGAAAGATGTGCATGCGAGGCATGATCCGGCTAACTTCAGCAGAATGACGA
Source organism: Penicillium psychrofluorescens (assembly GCF_964197705.1). Classification (NCBI taxonomy): domain Eukaryota; kingdom Fungi; phylum Ascomycota; class Eurotiomycetes; order Eurotiales; family Aspergillaceae; genus Penicillium; species Penicillium psychrofluorescens. The sequence goes on from NC_133440.1 coordinate 2,342,641, forward strand.
GTTTCCTTCTGTGGTCGGACCAGACCTTGCAGATCTTCCGGAACACCAGAAGATTTACATTGCCTTCAAGGACTGCCGTGATGCGAAGAGTGCCATGGACAAGATTGGGCGCCTGCAGCCGGAGTGGCGTGTGACCCCTCTGACCGCGAAGGAGTACGCCAAAGCTGTTTATGGACACTCCCACGTTGGTTCCGTGTCTGACTTTGATGGTCAAATCAACGCCATCATCTATCATGATCCAGCGCACACCGGCCTGGATGCTGATGGTGTTTCTAACACTCTCCGATTTATCCTTGGACATGCTGGGGATATCCATACGCTCCGACCTCAGGAGGTTCGGCACTCGCACATTCATGAGTTCTTGGTGGAGTTTTCCAGTTCTCAGGCGGCAGAGAATGCAATTCGGGCGTTCGATTGTTTCATGTACCAGGTATGTTGTTTTTGCTTTCCGCTGATTTAAGTTCAGTCTGATGCCATTCAGGGATGCGTTCTCGAATTGAACCCTCACAAACCGGACCTTGATCGCCCTCGCCCTCGCTCTGGGACGAGCTCATTCTCTCGCGCTGACGTTCCCTACCGCCGTGGCGGTCGCGCTCGCAATGTGGTTACTCCAACTGGCCACATCCCATACACGCCTGCGGCGTTCGAGGATGACAACTTCGGAAACTCTCCATCGCACCGACACGGCAAGCACCAGGCTCAGATCGTCAATGTTGAGAACATTCGCCTTGGGATTGACACCAGAACTACTGTAAGTATTTATTTTGAATCGATTCAATGATTTTTCTGATATGTCGGCTTCTCCAGGTAATGCTCCGGAATATTCCTAACAGGATGACCCAGGTATGGCTGATCTCATGAATGAAAGACTTGAAGAAGCACTGACTGTCAAATCAAAGGCAATTCTGAAGCGTATTCTGGACCAGACTTCCTTCGGGAAGTTCGATTTCATGTACCTGCGCATGGGTGAGTGGCTGTCCATGTTTCTATAGTCCCAACAGAATGCTGACTTTGTGATATAGATTTCAGCAATGGTTGCAAGTAAGTTCTCGCTCAATTAGCGGCAGATACACTTGATTGACTGTGTCTTTTTAGCGTTGGTTATGCGTTTGTCAATTTCCCAGACGTGAGTAGCCACCCTGCGCTTCTTTGCTTTCGATATTTTATAGCTGACGGTATATAGCCCATGGACATCGTGGAGGTGCGTTTCCTGAGCGGCCATTAACCTTGCAGACGCCCATCACGGATCTCGCAGATTATGCTGATTTTCTTTCTAGTTCCTGGACGCCCGGGCGGGCCGACAGTGGTATGTGGACCATGTTCACTCTCAAAATGACTCGGCTGACATGGGATGCCACAGGGATCTCTATTCCAGCGACAAGATTGCTGAAATCAGCTACGCAAGTGAGTTGTCTCTTTTCTATGGACTGCAATGCTTTGCTAACAGTCAAAACAGCCTTCCAGGGCAAGGCGGAGCTGGTGAACAAGTTCCGCAACAGCTCAGTCATGCTGGTCGAGTCTGCTTATCGTCCGAAGGTGAATTTAAATTGTTTTTGGCCGGAGTGGTGCCGGTGCTGATGCTATCTAGATTTTTGCTATTGGAACGGGGCCCCAGGCGGGCAACGAGGTTGAATTCCCTCGTCCGAACGATCCAGTTAAGCTTCGACGCAGTATTGCCAACTCGAACAACAACGGTATGTCTCTACGCCTTTTCCTCCTCGGGCTAATGAGAACATGCTGATTGATTGTATGCCAGGCCTGTACGGCCCTCGCCCCTCGTCCCGTCGCTCAGCTGAAGCTGGTGGCGACCGTGACGGCATGATCACTCCTTCAAAGCGAGTCGACTTTGAGCATCGCGTTGGTTCTAATCGCTCCGGACACGGAGGAACTTGGGAGATGCCCCTGGGCCGTCGCGGACATAGTTCCTGATTGGCGATGAGGATTTGTTCAGAGAACCACTCACCAGCTTTTCTGGTTTGGTGGATTGCTCATGATTTGACGAATGATCTGGGTTAATGATTTTCTGGTGGTGATCTGGCGTCTGAGATCTTCCTTTTCTTTCTTTTCCTGTTTTGCCCTGCCTGTTGTACTTAGTGTCTGGGGATGATCTGGCTGGCTGACGACCGTCTGACCCTCTTGCGGGAACGGATGGATGATGGCAGGCCAGATGGGGCCCTTTTAACTCCGAATTTCTATTTTTTGCTCTTTTGCTTCAACTCTCCGTTATTGTTCTCTTGTTCTCTTATTCTTCTTCCCGTAGTTGTAACTAACTATAGTTAACCTCGTAGTGGATGGCAAAAAAGATCGATCCACCGCCCAACTACTCCAACCTCCAACCTTCGAATTCTTCTCCCCCTCGAACGGGATTGGTGGCTCGCCTCAACTGTGATACGTAGCGGTTTTCGCATTCTCATCATGGACGCCACGGAGATCCGCACGGTGCATTCGATGCTGCATTTAGTTTTTCATCGCAATAAGAACCAGCATCAGCGCGCCAAGTGGTGGAAGTGGCTGTCGCTTTTAAAGCACGCCACCCTAGATCTGGCCCAATCGCTCGATGGAGCGCGTCTCAGTGCAGTCGAATCTCACCGCCAGCATCTGGCTACGCATTTGACTCCGAGATGCTATCTGTATGTTGGCCTGGCGCCAGACATCCGCCTCCGCCGGGGCCCCAAAACCAAGCTGACTCTACTCCTAGTGCCTTCTCCACCGTTGTGGCCGACAATCAGTTCTCTGCACTCGGTATCGTGCTAATGGCTACTCTAGCGCGCCTTGTGAAGGCGGCGGGGATCAATTTGGGACGGCCTACAGCGATACGGATGAAGAAGAGCCTCCAAAAGATGACTACCATTACACCTGTTGAGGATTTTGGTGAGCGGATTCGCCGTGGGGATGACAACCAGGGACAAGCTGCGAGTCGCGCGCCCAGCGATCCCAGAATTGACGGACAAAGGGAATCGGCTGAGTCTACCGATGGCCCTACAAAAAGGACGACCAAGACGAAGACCAAAACTAAGAAACGGAAGAACGCCATCGATGACTTGTTCAGTGGTCTATTATAAGTTCTACCAACCTGTCCTAACTCCATGGGGAAAAAGCGGCGATTATCTGTCATAGATCCTGCGGTCCGAGGCAATTATTATTTGGATCGCAGATGAGCGAGCCCTGCTCCCCCCACCAAATTGACCGCAATATGGTTGACCGTGGCCCAGGCCATGGTATATAGGAATTTGGGGGAAAACACGGTCCAGATGAAGAGATGGGTTCGCAGGGCGGTGCAGGCCGCCATGACGGAGATCACCGACATGGCAACATGGAAGGTCAGCAGCGCGGCGTGATCTTGCCGCGCAACCGGTGCTTCGTCCGGACGAAGAAGATGGCTGGCGGACACCCACCAGATTGGGCCAGCCCAATTGCCAACGAACGTCAGGACCCCGACGAGAAGCACGCTGTAGCTGCCAATGCCATTATATGCATTTGAAAGGTCGACAGAAGATATGGCATTTGAGCCACCGAACGCAAAGAAGGTCATGTACTGCGCGATCAGGGTCGTGATGGTCACTTCAAGTTCAGTAAGGGTGAAGGAAGAGAGAAGAACGACTTGGATACGGAAGACGAGGAATAGGGGAATATTGGCGGCTCGGGATTGAGTCATCAAGAGCAGCGAGAGAGGCTCATGAAGGAGCTTGTTTGGGGCTTGTGCAGATCCTGTTGGATCTCGGCTGAAAAGCGCCGACAGGACCAAGCATGCCAGCCCAAAAAATACGAGTCGGGCGTGTAACACAAGCGACAAGCCGGTTGGATATGCCGCCACAACACTGGAAAGGAACGAACCCTCCAGCAGCTCGGGAGAGTCAGATGCGACAAAGTTTAGTTTGAAACCAAAGGCCAGGACGACCAATATTATTGCGCCCAGCCGTGCCAGGATGGAGCGCGGCACACGCCACAGGAGATGGACACACGAATCGGCGTACGTGAGAATCACCAAGCTCCACAAAACATTGGGATGCTGCGGGAGGAAGGTTCGAGCGATGTCTGGCTCGGCAGCGAATTTCTGTCCAGTTTGATTCCACCGTCTCAAAAACCGTTGGCAGAGAAGAAGTCCCGGCCCAGCACACTGGGCCATCCAGGATGACCTTGCCCGGCTTGACTTGGGCCGGATGTGTAAATAGAAAAACCAGCCGGAACACATCCAATACCAGAATTGCTGTTCTTCCTCCACATAACTGCTGGCAAACATCATTAGTCCGTAGCCTACGATAAGAAACACCAAAAACCCCCCGGGGTGCTTCGAGCGCGCACACACGACATATGTGGCCGGAAGAACGAGCAGCGCCGCGACCGCCACGGTCAAGAGGCCGAGAGAGAGCCGGGAGACGTCATAATTGCTGGCTGTGCTGCTCATTACCTCCTGGGCAATCTTTGAGAACTGCATTAAAGCCGATTCGATCATTGTATGCGAATCACTGGTATCCGCGTTACTCTGTAGCAGCAGCTGGGCTCGAGACCAAGCGCATTGCGCGCCTTGGATGCCCGAATCAGCCCCAGAGGAACAGCTTGATGCGGTGTCTTTGGCATCAAACGTGTAGCCGGGGAAGGTGGCCTTCACCGTGTTCAATAGTTGCTTCGCATTTCGAGACAAGACGTCAAGCTTTTGAGATCCTGTTGCCAAGTCAATTTGGGCTGCCTCCGGTTGAGCTCGATGAATACGTACCGTGATCCCACATCTCTAGAAGCTCTGGGATGAACACCCCCAGGTTATTCAAGGGGATTGGAAGCCCAAGAAGCCCTGAAAGCGTCGGGGTGATATCCGCTTGCTCGACCGTCCGGTAGTACTGTAGATCGGCGAATGCCTCCACCGGGCTTTCAGCACGGGACCCCAGGGTTTCGAGCTTGGGCGAGATGAATAGCAACGCCGGTGATGTTTCGCCTGCCGATGATCCACCATGGTTTCCAGCGTCGTTCATGCCGTGATCGCCGCACAGGACGAACAACGTGGACTGAAGGTGCGGTTTCTGTTGCATTGCTTCATAGATTTCGGCCACGATGATGTCCATCTCGTGTTGTTTCCCGAGCATAAAGGGACTGGGACTAGGTCAGGACACCTAGAAAGTCTGGGTTAGGAAAGGGCATACCTTCGGGGCCCTGATTTGTGCCCAATATGATCCAGGCCCAAATAATGCATGATCAGGGCGGACCAGTCACTCTCTGCCAGCTCGCGGGGGACATGACGGGTCACATTATGGTCTACTTCGGTGAAATCCTGCAAGACTCAGCATGGATGTGGTGGCATTAGCTAATGTACAACTGACCGACACGAAGAAGCTGGTTGTCCCATCGGCACGGTCAAACATGCCTGGAAAGAGCTTCAGCCAGGTATCATCTCCGTACATGACCAGACGGTCCCCCCTCGCCTTCAACTGGGCCAACCAGGTATCTTGAAATGCGAGGGTCGACGAGGTATCCGACTCGGCGATGTTGAGGATGACGTCGAGGAACGAGGGCACAGAGCCGGTGGTCATGGCCTTTAGACGAGGCATGGTGACTGTCGGCGAGCTCGCATGAGCTGTGAATGGCAGCGCAGCGCCAGATCGGATCAAACTGTGGGATGTCCGATTAATTTATCTGCCAGCTCTCCTTTGAGGAAGGGGATCGAAGGGAGCTGCCCACCTCTGCGTAAACAAGAACCCGGAGTCATTGGCGTAGACAAAGTCACTGTCCATCAGAATTAGCCCAGGGCCCTGCCTGATATTCATCCACGATACCTTCGCAATGCATCCACCACCATGAAAATGACCTTGTCAAATGGCGCTGCGGGAGGCGCATCGTCTTCCCACTTGGCTAGACCGGGCAAGAGTGGCTTGTAGGGGAAGAAGCCGGAGGAGAAGGCGAGGAGGCCCAGAGGCACCAGGAGATTGGCGACCAGAGTGGTCCAGCGGCTGGGAAAGGCCGCCATTGCTGTTGGTCGAGTCTCGAAAGGAGGAAAACAAACCCTGGGGGAGATAGACACCGGCGCACACCGCCTTCACGATCTACGAGAACCGTATACATACTACAGTACCTATAATGGAATAGAATAATAATCATAGGCAGGTATTTGTAGCATGACATAAATGAAAGAATCAATCCGAACGCCGGGTGCTGTTTTGGTGGGGTGGAAAGATCATTTCTTCGAGCCCTTCTTGGACGAATATTTTTGGAACACTATCGACGGTCGGGCGCGCCGGTTGCGCTTCTGCACACGCCCGGACTTGGACTTGCTCTTGGTGTCCTTGGACGCTGTGTCAAGGTCCATCTCTGCGGTTTGTTGTTAGCCATTGGCAGGCCGCAAGAGGGGAGGTCATCCCACCTTCGCCATTCTGCGAGGCCTTGGTGGCGGCAGCCGCATCTTGATCATCATCTGCGGCGAGAGCGGACATTAGTGCATGGTCCATGAACGTTCGAAACAGTGAACGAACCGTCTGCCCTCTCACGTTCTGGCCGGGGCTGCGAAGCAATCTCTTGGAGTTTGGCCGCCAACCTCTCCGTCCGGGCGTCGACGACAGGACCAAAGACCGTTTTGCGCAGGGCCGCCTTGTTGCGCTTGGAGACGCTGGCTCGGACACTCTTTGCCATGATAGATATGTTGTGGGTTGGGTGGTTGTCTGTCAAAGAAATCAAAGTCCATCCTTTTTTTTTTTTCTCTTGATAGCGCCTTATGTCATCCACCCATCCATCCTCTTATCAATTGTCGCTGGCGGCGACACTCTTTTTCTTCCTCCGACACTCTCTCCCTCGTTCCCTGCCATGCCTTTGGGCTGCACTGTTTGTGGTCTGCCTGCCCTGGGTTCTTGACATTCCGACCGTCACCATGGCCTCCTCCAGCCTGGCGCCGGAGATCTCCAGTCTCGTGCCTCTGATTAAGACGCTGACCAACCAGCACCTCAGAGACCTGTGTCGGAGTGAGAGCCTAGCAGTGTCTGGGGTGAAGGCTACATTACAGCTGCGTCTCATTGATTGTTTGTCCAAACCCCCCTTGACCCCCATCCTCAGACAACGGATCCTAACAGCCCACACACCCTAGTTCTCGAGCGGTGCTACAATGAAGACGGCTTCTCGGTCCGTCTCGATGCCTTGCGAAGACGCATTCACAATATCGTCAGGCCCTCTGCAAGCTACTACCAGTACCATCCTACCCCAACACCTCAACCGACATCGGCGCAGTCCCAAATGAGCATTCCCATGCTATCCCAGCCCTACAACCCGGGTCGCTTGCTCTTCAAGGAAAGCCCCTTTTACACAATCCTCGAACCACTCACGCAGGTGGTGGAATGCAAAATTCGCGAGCAGACGCGGGATAGTGCCGAGCTCAAAGTGACCCTATCTCAAGGCACCGCGTCCAGGCTGCAGATGGATCCCAATTTTCGGGTCATGGTGTTCTGTGCGGCGGACTCGGGCCTCAAACCGTACACCAAGTCCGAAATTGCATTCCCGCATCAGGTCGAGCTCAAGGCAAACCTCGATGAAGTCAAAGCCAACCTCCGAGGGCTGAAGAACAAGCCCGGAACCACACAGCCGGCCGATGTCACCAATTACATTCGCAAGAAGCCTGGTTATCCGAATACCATCGTTATGACTTATGCGTTGACACAAAAGGTAGGTAAGAGAGGGATACATGGTCGCGTACACGGTGGCTAATCAATGGTTGAGCAGAAGTTTTTCGTTCTCGCAAATCTGGTGAAACAACATCCCGTTGAAGACCTAGTGGCTCAACTGAAGTCACGAAAGATCATCTCAAAGGAACAGGTCATTCGTGAAAGTAAGTATTGCCCGCTTCCTGTGAGAATGCATGGGATTCTCAACAAGTGTCAGTGAAAAACCGCGCCGAGGACGCTGATATTGTCACGACATCAACCGTCATGTCCCTGAAATGCCCACTGTCGACTCTTCGAATTCAAGTCCCTTGTCGTTCCATTGTTTGCACACACAATCAATGCTTCGATGCATCGTCCTTCTTGGAATTACAGAAACAGGCACCGACCTGGACCTGCCCAGTCTGTTCCAAGTCGACCAGTTTCGAGTCCTTGCAGATGGATCAGTGAGTCAGATCCCAAACTCCTTTGAAGCACCGAACTAAGTTCTATAGGTACGTCGATGACATTCTGCGATCGACCTCGACAGATGCGGAACAAGTGGTCGTAGAGCCAGACGGTGTTTGGTCTGCTCCTGACGACACCGGCCCGATCCAACTCGGCGACGGAACCCCGGCATCCGATGACGACGATCTCATTGAGATCACCGAACCGGGCATAACTGTGAAAAAGGAGCCCTCAATGGGGCCTAACATCTCACTGGAGTGGACTCCTGCCCAGTCGCGCGAGGCATCGACCCCGTCCTCCGCGGCGCGCATGTCCATGTCGAATAAGAAGCGCCCCGCGGCGGCGATCATCGACCTCACGGGCAGTGACGACGATGATGAGTCTCCTGTACCCCCACCCAAGCGAACCATGATGAATGTCCCGGTTCGGGCTTTGCCCCAACCGTCTTTGCCGCTCCCGACGAGCAGTCCGCTAAATGGAAGGCCTTATCCACCGTCGTATCCGCCGTCGATTTGATCCGTTTCCCTCTTACTTATTATTCCCCTAGATGATGCATATTTACACGGTGTTTGGGAGTGAGCGGACATCTTCTCCTATTGCATTCGGTCGCTGGGCTCCTCATTATTCTCGGCGCAGGTAGCTTGCAGTCTCAATGGCTATGAAATGATTTATTTAATTTGGCCCATTTATGATAATATCCTATGTAGTAGACCAAAACGTTCCGTTATACCTATTATTGTAGTTGTAGTTGTAGTCGTTGTAACTACCAGTTACTTAGTAGAGGCTGACGGACTGACTGTTTCTCCCCAGACCCTCACTACTACTCGCTGCTTCCCTCGCCCAACATAATCCACTCAACACCAACACAACAACAACCCCTTCCTCTATCCCTCCTCCCAATAACCCCACCCGCTCACACATAAAATGTCTCTCGACTCCACATCACTATTGGTCTCTGACCCGCAAGCCCGCGTCCTGAGCTCATCGTGCTTCGACTTCCTGCTCATCGAACTGGTTCCGATGGCTGAGCGTATAGCCAAGAAACTCGTGGCCGAAGAAAAAGACGCGGATGATGAAGAGGTTCGCGAGACGACCTTCTTTCGCCTGGAATCATTAGGCTATCGCGTTGGACAGGGCCTGGCAGAAAGGTGAGCCCGACCTCACACCTTTTCCCCTGGAACCCCCCCCCCCGGAGGGACGGGAATCGCACATCCTCTCATCATTCTATATCGCAAGACAACCCTAACAGTACCGCTCACGCAGGTTTTCCCGAGACCGTCCCCGCTTCACCGATAATTTGGATGTCATCAAGTTCCTCTGCAAGGACCTGTGGACGGTCTTGTTCCGAAAACAAGTGGATAATTTGAAAACAAACCATCGGGTACGAATGATCAGGGGGTGTGTGTGTGTGTGTTCTGCGGATGGGTGCTAATATGCAATGCGCGGAATAGGGGGTATACGTTCTGACGGACAGCGCGTTTCGACCGTTCGCCCGCATGAGCATGGCGGTGCGAGGCGATGCGATTTCCATGGCGCAAGCGGTAAGACACCTACGCCAGAGTATCCAAAGACCTCGGCTTACGCATGGGATCTAGTACTTGTGGTTCCCCTGTGGAATTATCCGGGGCGCGCTGGCTAACTTAGGCATCAACACCACCGTGCAGGCGGAGACATCGGACCTGCCAGGCGCGACGTTTCAGATCAAAACCGTCCAGTCCCGGCCATGATCGCTACTAAACTGCGGACCATGCTCGGGCTTGCCTGGGCACATTGGCCATTCTCTTCCTAGTACAATCCTCTCGTCGAGAAGAGGCATCTACAGCCGCAGGGAACGGAGAGAGGCTCTCTACACAGGCTCGGTGACGGCCGCTCACTCGTCCATATTATGCCAACGTCCAAAAACCGATTGGCCAGAGATCATCAGTAAGGAAATCTGAATTTCTGCGCTGTATGCATACTATCCGGCCACTGTCTCCCCTTGGCGGAACATCACCAGTCACTGTCATTTTTCCGTTCGTCGTTCATAATCTCATGGTCTTCACGCTTAAAGCCTATCTTTCCGGGATAACCATGATTAGCGAGGCTCTGCCAGGGGGGCCCGTCCAGCGAATCAAGTAATGCGCGACACACAGGAAGGAGCCCGGCTTGGATGATGGGGGGAAAGCGTTTACTTTGGTGGAGGGTTCTTGATGAACTCGATGCCCTTCTCAATGTTGCCCTTCAGGCCCTTGATGCACGCCTCCAGGAGCGTCTTCTCCTTGTCGGTCACACCGTCCAGGATGTTGATGGCCTTCTCGGCGCCGTTGGGCTGTCGGTCATATCAGTTAGCCGTTTTCCAAATACAAGGTCCAATAAAGAAACGTACGCCCAGTTCCACGGGGGTAGAGAAGAACTCCACACCGGTCGCCTTGGCGATCTCGTCGCCGCCGGCCACACCGGGCAGGTAGACGAAAGTCGGTTCGACGATGCCCTTCTCGCCCCTAGTGGCCTTGATCACGGCCTCGGCGAAGCTGTTTGTAATGGTCAGTGGCTGGTGACACAGCCGCGGAAAGGCCATTGAACAAACCGGAAACCAGCCAAGGCCATGGAGAGGGTAGCAGAGCCGGCACCATCCTTAGCCTTGACAACCTCATCACCACCGAACTGGACACCTGCAAGCGGTCAGTGGCTGGAACGATTCGAAATCTTGATCGGTACATACGGTTGATCAGAGCATCGTAGCGGTCAGCGGGGATCTGGAAAGCGGGGGAGACCTTGCTAAACAGCGGGACGATGGTCTCGCCGGAGTGGCCGCCGATGACGGGCACGGTGGCCTTGGAGGGGTCCTTCTGGCCAGAGAATTCCTGGGTGAAGGTCTCGGCGCGAACAACGTCCAGGGTGGTCACACCAAACAGGCGCTTGGGGTCGAAGACACCAGCGGCCTTGAGTACCTCGGCGGCAATGGGGACGGTGGAGTTGACCGGGTTGGAAATGACCAGGGTGAAGGCCTTGGGGCTGAATTCGGCGATACCCGTGACCAGGTCGCGGACAATGGACGCGTTGACCTTGAACAGGTCGTCACGGGTCATACCGGGCTTGCCTGCACATAACAACACCGGGTGGTTAGCCGAGAGGGGCGGCACAGAGGGGCGGCATGACACCGGGTGCGGGGCAAATTGGGCGAGACTGACGAGGAATGCCGGCCGGGATGACAACGACATCAGCCCCGGTCAGGGCGTGCTTCAGACCATCGTCTTTGGGCAGGTAGCCGGTGATTTTCTGTGTTCTGGGTGAGCGCCGATTCCCGGTGAAGTGTGGGGAGCAGGACGTACGGCCACGGAGGAGATGTGGGAGAGATCGGCGGCGACACCAGGGGTGTTGACCACATCGTACAGAGCGAGCTCATCGATGAGCGGGCAAGTCTTCAGCAGCAGCGAGAGAGGCTGAGGGGGCATACGTTAGTGGATGAGTTGCGAGGCCATGGGGGGGGGTGGCTGACCTGGCCAATGCCACCGGAGGCACCAAGAACGACTGTCAACATAAGAGGGTCAGCGATCAATTGACATTAGTATAAAGGAAAAGCAGAGTGGACATACCAGCCTTGACCATTTTGAATGATTAAGAAAGAAGGAAGAGAGGGAGAGGGAGAGAGTGGATGAAAGAGAAGTGTTGTTGTTGGGAAAGAGGGGAGGATTATGAGTGATCGAGGGGCAGTTCTTGGTCACCTGGTGTCCCCCGGATTCTTCTCGTGTCACGATTGATTCCGTCGGGAAAAGGCGGGCTGCTCCATCATATCAGTCCGGAATTGATCTCGGTACATGTGCTTACGATGTATCTACTAATACTGTCGGCTTTTTCCTACGGCGGATCATGACTCTTGTGCGCCCCTCCGGGCATAGGCTTGCATTTTTGTTTTGGTGTATAGTTAGGTAGAACCGACCACCTCCCGGAAGCAGTGCGCCCCGGTCCCAACGTGCTGTGCATTTTCACATGAGCCCAATCACGTCCCTCGCTCGTCCACTCGTCAAACAACACATTTACTCCTTGTTCTCTGCCGCGGCCCGGGCCTTGGCACCACGGACCTTGGGCGCGGGAGCATCCTTCTTGGCCTTCTGCGAGCGACGGACGGCGCTCACGCGGGCAACGGCCTCCTCGCGGAGGTCAGCACGGTAGCCGTTCTTAGCGGTCTTGTTGGCAACACCCTTGTAGATCCTGCGGACGGAGAGAACTCGGGTCAGTATGGGTCTCCAGACAGATCCTTTCCATGGACAACATACTTTCGGGTGGAGGTGTTAGGACCGTAGGTCACGGCGACCTCGTTCTTGCCGGGCTGCTGGGGGTTGCCGGGCTTCTTGGAGATGACGGTGAGACCACCGTTCTCAGCAGGCTGGACACCGAGGGCCTGGGGGGATTGCACGTTAGGACTCGAACACGAATGCGCGCAGAGCGCAGAGCTAGCGGCTCAAAGAGAGAAATACCTTGTTGTTAGTGTAGCCAGCATACTAGATAACACCCAAGTCAGCCATCAATTCATTGCTTGCCGAGGAATCCACCGAATATCGGCTGCATACCTTGAACGAGTGCTTGTTCAGCAGGTTGAGGGGGTCGCGCGAGAGCTGAGAACCACCGCAGGTGTTGCGCCGAACCAGATAAGCATTCTGGTTGCCTGAATGCGAAAAAAAGCGTTAACCAGGTTGAGTTCCAGGTGAAGGTCCTTTCCAAAATTGCCCATCGGCAAATTTGGCAGAGACGGGGGAAGACGTACGGGTGACCTGCCAGATCAGGTCGTTGGAGACGTTTGCTCTTTCGGTGGCCATTCTTGTGTAGTTGAGGAGGATGATCGAGGGATTGAACCGAGTCGCTCCTGTAGCGAAGATGGACTGGAATTGTGCTCTCGCTAAGCAGGCCCAATCGGGAATAGCGGTTGATGCCTCAGGTGTTACTAGTGCCTGCCTCCCAAGGTGTCCAGAGCAGGTGACTCGGGCCGCGCAATGCGACGCTGACGCTCCTCCGCCTTGTCTTGTCTTCCATCCATGCCTGCCGGAATCGGGAGAGGCAGCTTTGCTTCCTGCCTACTCTAGTATATCTCTCCCTCGTCAAAGAATGATCCCATCGCAATAATCCCCACCTCACTCATTCAACCAAATTCCTTTCCGTCCGTCCCCGGGCATCCGAGGCCTCCGTCCATCACCATGTCCTACCATATCTTCTTCTTCCTTCTCTTCTCCGTCATTATCTGTGGCACGGGTAAGTTGAGCCCTCGGATCCTCTACGAGTTTTGCTAATGCACGTCTAGCCCTCTATCTCACTCGCGCACGATGGGTCCCTCTGCTGCCTGTTCCCGACTACATCTACCACCGCCTCCCCTCGAGCTTCACGGCAGACCTGGAAGCCGGCCTGAGCTCCTCGCAGTTTGATATTGGCGCCAACGTGACCGGCGGAGACTCACGAGCGGGTTTGGATGCGCGAGGAAAGCGTGAAGTCCAGAGGATCATGAAGAATCGCAAAGTCGACTTTGACGAAGCCCGCCGCATCTATACCGAGCAGCGCTTTGCAAAGAACAATATCGGGCCTGATGGCCGGCCCCGGGACCCGAAGTTTGTGTCTTTCTCGTAATTGCTTTTTTTTATTATTTCTATTCACTCATTCAGCGTTTTTCCTTCTTGTCTTGCTCTAGAAGCCTGTTCCACTTTTTATTCTTCTTTCGTCATACGGAGCTTATGGGCTTCCGTCTCTTTTTCTTTTTTTTGGCTTTGCATAATCGTCTACAATGCGATTCCCTTTGGCATTGGTCTTATCCCATCTTTCTTTCATAGGAATTGGAATTAATTTGCCACCGAACTTCGATTTTGGGTATCGCCGGCCAGTGTCAGAAAAAGTACGGCTGGTCATGTATCTAGAACCAGCGCAGGAAATTTCTAGTAATACAGGGCCACGGGCTGCCCATGGACGCCTCTGGCTCTCTCCCGCTTTGCTCCCAAAGCCATAAGGATAATGCGCTCTAAAAAGTGAAACGCGGCTCCCACTCTAGAATCGTCAAATCGTATCAGATAATCATGTCCCTCGGCACGAGGTTTTAGTTTGCCACGATCACCGTCCTCGTCCATATCCCGGTTGCTGAAACCCGGCAGGCAACGCGGGAGGAGCACCGGGGGGAGCACCGGGGGCACCACCAGGGGGGCCGAAACCGGGAGGAGGCGCAAACCCAGGAGGCGGGGCCTGCGGTGGGAAAGGTGCTTGTTGCCCAGCACCGTTGTTGAGGCCTTGCGGAATGAAGGTCTGCGGGCCACCATAGCCAGCTTGAGATGGTGGAGGCCGGGCTGGAAGACCGGGAGGCGGAGTGGCCAGTGATGGGCCCGGTGGAGGTGCAGGGCGATTGGACTGTGGAGGCGGGACGTTTTGAAAGCCCGCAGCGGGAGGCATTCCTCTGCCCATACTGAGATCGGGTGTTTGGGGTGGCCCGGAACCCGGTGGGTGAGCGCCGTCTCCGTTCGCCATCACAGGTGCCGGAGGAGCCCCGAACTGGGGCGGCGGCACCTGCTGAGTGGGAGGGCGGACATTGTGTTTGCGAGCCTGCGTCGCCAGCATGCGCTCAGCCTCATCACCGTGCCTCTCGCCCTTGCCATCCTTCTTGTATGCGTATTGAACCGAGCACTGCTTGTTCATCAGGTACTGGCCATTCATATTGGCAATGGCCATGTCGGAGGATTCGAAGTCGGCAAATGATACGAAGCCGTAGCCCTTGGACAGATTGTTATCGTCGCGCGCAATCTTGGGGAGGTTGAGCAGATTGCCAAAGCGGCTGAAGGTATCGTAGAGCACCTGCTCCGAGACCATGGGGTCGAGGTTGCCCACGAAGAGCTCTGCGCCAATCTCCACGGACTTCTGCTTGTCGGCCGAGGCCTTGTTCACACGGATGGGCTTGCCGTAGAGCCGGATGCCGTTCATGGTGCGCGAAGCGTACTCAGCATCCTCCTCGCTGATGAACTCCACGAAGCCATAGCCTTGGTGTAACTGCGTGACGCGATCTTTGGGCAGATGGACGTTAACGATGCGACCGGCCTGCAGCATCAGCTCCCATACCAGGCTGTCTGATACCCGCTCGTCAAGATTTCCTATGTACACCGTAGCCTCCTTGTCTTGCTCCCTGTGGTCTGGTTAGCTTGTGGTCCAAGAAAGCTAGCTACCGAGGAAAGGACATACCAATGCCTTGCGCCCGACATGGTGCCGAATCAATAACGGAGAAACCCGATCCAGAGGAGGGGGACTCGTAGAGAGAAGGGAATTAAAAGGTGCGATGCGGCAAGCGGGGGTGGTGGTTGGATCTTAATGGTAACTAGTCAAAGTAGTGGTGACTGACTGAGCAGAGAGAGTGTGTCCGGTTTTCCGCAAAACTTTTGGACTGACCGCCATCGTCCGTCCTGCAACTTCCCAACTTCGCCCGACCAGTGAATTAACTACTCACGCAACATCCCTCCCACACACCCTCTCTCTCTACCGACCTCTCCCTTCCTATCTCACCGCAAATATGGTCCAGTTCTCTGAGGAAACCAAGGTTGGCCGCCATCTTCACTCCCTCCCCCAAGGTTCGACCAAACCAGCCCGACTTACACTCTTTCCTTCTTCTAGGAGCGCGTCTCCAAGATCATCGATGTCTCCCGGGTCGCCATTCACTAGTGAGCTTTGCACCCCATTTACCAATTTTCAACGGCCTCCAAACTGACGGATCGTGACTTCACAGCGGTTACTTGCCTCTGATCGTCTATCTGGGTATGGACAGGGAGAATACTGCTACACCGGGGCCTCTCGCTGACAGACGACAACAGGTTACACGTACAGCGAACCCAAGCCATCTCTGTTCAAGTATGCCAGCCCTTCCTAGATCCAGTGCAGTTGCTGACCCGGTGCTCAGGTTGTTCTCGCCCCTCGCCTAAATCTTCATACCAAAAGGACAGGCCATGTCGATAAGTTGAGGATCTAGGACCTCGAGTCCCCATCGGCCCTGCTGGCTGCTTCATCTTGTGTATTTTTATCTGTCTTCAGAAACTGTTATAGATCCATGAACCTTCCTTCTCATGTGTCGGACCGGCACGAACTTTCCAGCCTGCGCGCGACCACCGCCGAAAATTAGAGACCGATAGATAGAATGTCCAGTAGACAATCAATTGTAGCTATTTCTTGTTATCCAAGATCAATGGCAGTCAGCCATGGCATCATTTCGTGTCTGGCACTTCGTCGCATCCGATCTTCTCCGCCAACCGCGACCGCATTTCCACCGCTTCCTCTTTCCTTCCTTCCACGCCTCGTCCCCCAAGCTCCTCCCATTTCCTCAACCAACAGAGCAGTTCATGCCTAGCCAGGATGGCCTGTCGCCATCCTTTGTGGAGACCGTAGCGGGATTCACGGCGGGAATCGTCTCGACTCTGTGCTTGCATCCGCTCGACCTGGTCAAGACCAGACTTCAGGGTAAGTGACCTCGCATCCTCCTGTCTCAGCACTGGGCCTGACACCTTCGCCACTCAAACACAGTCGATCGCGCAACCTCCTCCTCTCGACTCGGCAGTTCGTTTCGTATCATTCGCGAGATCTCCCGCCATGAGGGTGGTCTCACTGCCTTCTATCGCGGCCTGGCCCCGAACATCATTGGCAACTCCACGAGTTGGGGCCTGTACTTCCTGTGTTACAGCAGCTTGAAAGATGCACTTCGAACATGCCGGAGAGAGCAGATGCTGACGTCGTCTGACTATTTTCTTGCATCGGGGACTGCAGGTATGCATGGCTACCGCGATCTGACCCCAACCTGCTAACGAATGACCCGTGCAACACAGGCATCATCACTGCGGTCCTCACAAACCCCATATGGGTGATCAAGACCCGCATGCTATCGACTGGCTCACAGGTGCCCGGTGCCTATCCCTCGTTGTCGTCGGGAGCCAAGCAAATATATCATGCGGAAGGTGTGTCGGGTTTCTACCGGGGTCTCCTACCAGCTCTCTTCGGTGTCAGCCATGGTGCTCTCCAGTTCATGGCATACGAGCAGCTCAAGATCCACCGGGCCGGGTTAACGGACCCTCACAGCCCCGTGGAAGATGGCAAGATCGGTCCAAACCGGGAACTGGGAAATGTCGATTTCTTCGTCATTTCCAGTTTGTCCAAGGTGTTCGCCGGCTGTGTGACATACCCGTACCAGGTCATCAGGTCACGGTTACAGACATATGACGCCCACCTGGTTTACCGGGGCGCCGTCGATGCCATCGCGCAGATCCGGGCCCGGGAAGGTATCGCGGGTTTCTACAAGGGTCTTGGTCCCAACCTAGTCCGGGTGTTGCCCAGCACATGGGTTACGTTCTTGGTGTACGAGAATACCAAATCCTACCTGCCCCGGCTGGCGGCGAAAGCATAGAGCGTGTCTCTCTGAACCCTTTCCCGAGAATCAATGTCGCATTCCATTATCCGTTACAATTTTGGCGCAGGGCTCACGCCAGCTAGAATACAGTAATCATACCCTCATCGACTCATATACATCGTGTGTGCCTTCGACCAGAGTGGCCGAGAGACGCAGGCTCCATGTAAATCTTATCATGCACCTTGTCGATCCATAAAGTAGGGCGTAGGATCATCACCGTCGCTACTAGACCCCGCTGTGTAGGACAACTGGTCCTCGTAACTGCCTCGGCGGCTGTTGGCATCCTCGTCAGACTCGAGGGACGGCATTCGCGATTCGGAAGACTGGTTGGATCTCTTAGTGGTCGAGATCCTTCGGTCCTTGCCCCGACCCTTGATGCCCTTGTTGCTGTTCTTGTACAGCCTATTGAAATATTCCCACATCTTTTGCTCTTCTGGGTTCGTGGGCCCGCTGTCTCCCATTTGTGAGAATCGCATGGTCCAATTTCGGAGGGTAGTGGCATGGAATTTGTTTTGATGGGACTAGAAACAGAGACAAAACATAGAGTCAGCAACTATCATCGCCCAGTCTCAGAGAAAACTGACCTTCAGGTTGCCTAGCTGAGTAAATTGCTTGCCGCAGTCATCCAAGACGCAGGTGAACGGTTTGGCGTGCTCGTGAGTGACCTTGTGGGCTCGGACATTGCCTCGTTGGGCAAATCTCTTGTGACAGATTTCACAGAAGTAGGGTTTCTCGCCCGTATGCCGCCGTTGATGCGTCTAAAATGGCGGTACACGTCAGCCTCGTTTCTCCCCAATCCTCGAGCGAGGCTAACCTTGAGGTTGCCGAGTTGCGAGAAGCGCTGCCCGCACGAGGGCTCCTTGCAGATCTGTCCCACTGTCAGCCCGCCGATCCACGTTGTGTTCTCCAGAAAACTCACAAACGGCTTGTCACCCGTGTGAGCCCGCGTGTGGATCTCCAGATGTGTCTTCTGCGCAAAACTCTTCCCGCAGTCCGGGAGAGTGCAGGTATACTTGCGCTTCTTGCTTCCTGGCCCTTCATAAGGCAAATAGCGAGGTGGTGCTGTGGAGGGCATTGGATATACTGCCATATATCCCTGCATGACCGGTGGGGGCAGGCTCTGAAGAGGAGGCAGCGACTGTTGTGACGGTGTTGGTGGCCCTTGGCACTGGATGGTCTTCATCAGGATGTCAATCCCGGTCGAGAACCCGGCTTGGGAGGCAGGTTGTCCATTCTCATGTACTGCTGCCCCTTCAGAAGGTGCATCTTTGCCAGGGGAGCCAGGGCTGGACAGACTGGAGACCTGTGGCCCGGGGAGAGACTCTGTGCTGGTCGTCACGACGTGGTTGATGGCATTCTTTGCCGGCCGAATCTCTGGTAGAGATGGCAACGCCTGCGACTCCGACGACAGACGCAACGGCTGGGGGTTTATCGGCTGCTGTCCGGGCACGAAATACGTGTGGTACGGGTCAGAATGCTGATGATGGCCGAGGGAATGGCCGAAGCTGTAGGCGGCATGGCTCGGGGCCTGGTATGGCAACGAGTAGGGCGCCGTAGTCGGGTGCGAATAGAAGGGGAAGTTGTGGCCCAATGTCGAGTCCATGGGACGCCGGTGGGCAAAGGCACCCACGACGTGGCCCGGAAACTCGAAAGACACGGGCTCGGAGGGCTCCATCGTCTTGACAACAGCAGCCCAACTCTCCACTAGCTGAGACACACCTGGCACCACGCTCACGCCTCGTTGTGTACGCAGTACCAATGGGTACCCGATGGAGTGGGTGGACTCTTTTCTTCTGTTGGGCGTTGCTCTTGATGTCTTCGGGATTTGGGTTCTGGCTGGTGTGAAGAACCACTTGCTTTTCCGGGTTGAACAGGAGGAAGAAGCAAGAATATAGAAGAAATAGACAACCTGGCCGGCCAGAGCACAATCGGTCCAGCGCGGGTAGGCTTCCGAGCCGGAGGGATCTATATAAATATACGGGGGCCGCGATGACGGGATCACAATCCACCCAAAAGAAAAACCAAAACAGAAGTATGCACGCAAGAATAATAATGAGGCGCCAAAGAAGGATGATTGACGGCTAATGGTGATCATCCGTAGCGCATCTTGAATTCGAGATATATGATTATTTGCTTGCTTCAGTGCCCGATGCCGTGGAAGCAGCGGGACCAGCAGGGATGCTTGTTTTTGGCGCAGCTGAGTCGAAGCAGGAAAAAGAAAAAGAAAGCATGCCTGCGTCCCCTGGCCATGGCGTTTCGAGGACTGGGGGAGGGGGGTGGGTTCGTAAATAATCGGGCGCCTGGCCGGGACCCCAGAGCCATCACAGTGGATCAGGGATCATGGGAGTGACGAGCTCCACCGCACGATTTCCCACGAACTGGAGTTCCTCCCAAGACGAGGGAACGAACAGATCGCCCGCAGCCGTCTCAGATCGTGGCTGGCTGCCCCGCGGAGCAACGAGACCGACTCATCGCGAGATGGATCTTGGTCCTGTGCAACATTTCTCTGTTGCACGAGAGGCGTGCAATCGTGTGCTGCTTCCAGGGAACTAGCGGTATTCCTGTTCGGTGTCGAGAGGGGGGGCGAGCGCAGTTGTACCAAACAATAATAAATCCTGACAGCCGCGACTGGCGACAGCTGAACCCGCTCTAATGTTTCAGTGCTAACCCTAAGCCAGTAATGTAGTAGTTAGTCAAGTCTGCCTCCGCAAGCAACAAAATACTCATACGGATTTGCCACTTTCAGGAGACTGATCCGGCTGGACTGACATCTGTCATGCCCGACCAGAAACCCCCCGAAAAAGAAAAAGCAGACGGGCCGGGCCTTTGGGCTTCTGTGATCAGTCCGGTCCAGTCCAGTCCAGGGGCCATGATTGCCAAGTGGACCGAGTGGAGGGATCGACCTGCAGGCGATCTATCCATTCAATAATTAATTCGTTAGCCGCTGTACTCGCTCTAGCGAAGTAAGTAAGCCCTAACTCATCAGGGGTCAGTCAATCTACGGTGGGAAAGCGGGAAAAGGGTAGGTATGGACATCAATCAACATTGGTCAAGGTCAAAGAACAACAACAACAACAACAACAGTAGAACAAATTCGAAACCCCAAGCCAAACCAAAACCGGCTGCGACACAGGAAAACAGAAAAGAAAACACACACATGCGCCGAGGCATCCCAGTATCAACCCGTTTACCGTCCAGTGTATGAAGAATATCTGGTGGAGAATCATGTCAGCCATGGCATCGAGAATGCGGTCAATTGCAACAGGGGGGAAACTCACCTCCAGATCCGAGCGCGCATGTCGCCGCTGCCAGTTGCGAACAGGTTGTTCGTGGGGCTGGGCGCAACCGAAATAACTGTCAGGGTTAGCACCAATCCGGGCCGCGGTGGCTGCGGAAGACTCACCGGAGTTCTTGTGGCCCTGCAGCATCATCTGGGCGTTCCCGGTCATCGGATCCCAGAACTGGACCCCCCGGTCCTTTGAGCCACTCATGACCCACTGGCCGTCCGGTGTCAGACACACACTGAGCACAAAGTCCTATACAGTATCGTCAGCGCGGTTAGAGATGATTAAAAAAAAAAGGGAGGGGGGGAAACAAACCTTGTGACCCTCGAAGGTCCGCAGACACTTGCCGCCCTTGGAGCCGCCGTGATGGACGTTGCGCGGGACATTGAGCTCCCAGAGCTTGATTGTCTTGTCCAGACTGCCGCTGACCAGGTCGCGGCCATTGGGGGCGAACGCGACCGAGTACACGCTATCCTTGTGGCCATCTGGGTTCTCCAGACGCTCCACCAAGTAGCCAGTCGTGGTGTCCCACACGCGAACGCTCTTGTCCAGCGAACCGGCCGCCACGTAGTGACCGTCGGGAGACATCGCCACCGTGGTGACGCCATCCTCAATGCTGAGGGTGTAGACGAGCTTGCCGTCGAGGATGTCCCACAGGCGCACCGTCTTGTCCCCACTACCAGAGGCGATGTAGCGGCCGTTGCCGGCGAAGTCAAGGGAGTAGATATCTTGCTCATGACCAGTGAAGATGTGCTTGATAGTGCGCGCAGCGATATCCCAAACCTAGATTTGTATGCATCATTAGCAATCGGTAGGCAACTTAGTTTCTTGTTTTGCGTGTGCCTTACCCGGATCTGCTTGTCCTCAGCGCCGGTCGCGAGGTACTTTCCGTCCGGACTGAAGCAGACACTGCGAATGTAAAGGTCACCATCCTTGTCGACGTTCTCATCCTGGAGCGTGGCCACATTCTGGCCGGTGCTCACGTCGAAGATCTGCGCAGAGCGATTGCAGCCCGTCGCCAGATACTTGCCATCGCGACTGAAACGAACGCAGCACACGACGCTGTCGTGGACCAGGTGGTGCACCAACTCCACGTCGAGCACGCGCGGCACTTCGGGGTTAAATACGGCAAACCAATCGGCACCCTCACGCTTCTGAGTCGGGGGCAGATCATCGAGGTTCCAGTTCGCCAGCATGTTACCGGGCCGCTCGCGCACCAGAGACTGGCCCGGAGGCGTCGGGCGGGCAATCTGCGGCGAGGCACGGGGGTCAGGATAGGCAAGTTGGTGCGTCTGCTGGGGGGTTGCCGGTCCCGGGGGTGCGCGGCCGCGACCCTTACCCGGGCCAGGAGATGCGGTGGGCGGGGGGGGAGGTCCATAGCCTACAGAAAGTTCACCACACATGTTAGCAGCTCGAAGATGATCCTAAAAATACCACAACATACCATTCACAGCAGGGCCAGGTTGATATCCCCCAAAAGAGCTCTGCGAATGCTGCGGCGCACCAGGCTGGGCAGCTGGGGCAGGCTGTTGAAGGGTATGCTGGGGAGGCCGCTGCTGATCCTGGGAGTGGGGAGGGGCAAGACCGGGACCACTACCTCCTTGGTTGGCCATGATGCCACCGAACAAGTTGCTAGGACCATGGCCCAGGGCAGGTGGGGGAGCCTGAGCAGGACCCGTGTGCTGCGCCGAAGCGCCCATGTGCGAAGGGATGGGTTGGACACCGCGGGACTCGAGTTCATGTCGCAACAGTCGGATTTCGCTCTCGTAACTAGTGGCAGGAGGGAGACCTGTTAGTGATGAAGATAGGGAAGGAAAGGGGACACTCACTCCTGTTTCATCTTGATCTGCGCCTGCTCCAGCTGGTAGACCTTCTGACGGATCATCTCCATTTCCTGGAGTTGTCCAGTCACTGCGTGATCTGTCAGTTAGATAAACAATTCAGCGAAAGTCGTGACCCATGAGCCGTAGTCATCAACAGACAGACAGGAGCTCGAATTCAAAATGGCATGGAAGTTCCACAAAGCGACTGCGCAGAGTGCAAAAAAAGGTGTATGAATGAAAGGAGGACACTCACACTGATGTTCAAACTCACCAGTGTTCCGCGACTGGCTCTCAAACTCCTGGCGCAGCTGGTCCAGCAACTCCGTCAGGCGGGAGTTGGGGGCGGGCACCATCCCGCGATGAGTGTTGTACATGGTGCAATGGAGGGGCGATGGTCGCCTGTTAATAGAGAAGGGAGTGAAAGAAAGATCTGAAGTGTGGTCCGGATCAGCGACAGCTCACCACCGACGTGGGTCGCGAAAAAAGGACTGAGAGTCAGAGGAGGAAGACCCGCGATCACTCAGACGCCAATGTTGCTGGTGAATTGCACCATGCAACTAGCGACAGCGACAATAGAGAAAGATGGAGCGCGATGAGAGAGGATGGAGATGTGGATGGGTGTGGTGGAAAGGAAGAGGAGGGGGAGAGGCTGGAAGTGGCAGTGACAGTGACAAGTAGTCTGGGAAGTTTGGGTCGTTGGGGGCAGAATTGGCGGCTGAGTTGGCGCGACTAGCGAGCCTAGGCGAGCAGGCGCATGGGGGAAATCCTTAACTTACCGAACCGAAGTGGACACTGATAAAGGGGGGCGAAGTGAAGAGCCGGGGAGCGAGATGGGGGCCTGTATCACCGTTTGCAGTGGAGACCAGAGACCCCAATGTTGAATGGATAAGAGAGGAGGAGTGGAGAGAGAAAGAGAGAGAGAGAGAGAGAGAGAGAAGAAGGAGAGAGAGAAAGGATGAGAGGACCTGGTCGTATACGGTCTGTAGTACTTAGAAGAAAGAGAGAGAGAGAGAGAGCAGAGAAATTCGATGACCGTACGGTATTACATTTCCGGCAAGCTGAAGGATACCCGGGCAGTACCTGCGGCTGCACGCAGAATGGGCGGGCAGACAAGGTACCACGCAAGTCTCGAGCCATTAACTATTGCCGGCCCATCCCGTGGACCGGCCAGCCACAATGGGTGCCTGGCAATTAAGACATTAAGGCAACAAGGCAGCACTGTCAACCCAAAACATCCAAACCAATGGAGGGAGGTACAGGCACAAGGACTGCATCGTTAATATATGCTCCATAGGTTCAGGTTCTATTCTTGCACCACCAGTCAGAATTCATTCAATAGGAATCCTCAGATGGTGCATGGCTGCTTACCTCATCCCCACCGGGATGGTTCGTTCCGCGCTGGTGTGACTGCGGGAACAATTTATTATTCGCCGCCGGTCTCCTTTCTTCTCCCTCCCACCTACAACTTCTTCTTCCACCCTCCCCCAGCCCAGTCAACATGGATATTGTCCTCGAACTCTGGGACACCTTCATTGGTGATCGTCTCTATTCGACTCTGGTGCCGGCCTCGCTCTCCTCGTCCATCTCGCTTCCTGCTTTTGCCAATGCCGCCAACAGCTCGCTCGCCCTGTTTGGCGCCTCCGAGCCCTTTTTCTATGAGCCGGCCACACAACTCCTCCACCTCGAGCCGTCGAAATATGCCTATCTCAGCGCATGGCCGCGGAATAATGCCTACCGCCAGTTCACCAGTTTCTTCCTAATCACTTGGTATGCAGTGGCGCGTCTCTTCAACTGTTTTGTTTCTTGGGTACTGACCGGTTTGGGACGCTAGGCTATTCGGATTGCTGGTATACTTCGTGGTTGCAACGCTGTCGTACCTCTTCGTGTGGGATAAGGAGACTCCCAAGCACCCCAAGTTCCTCAAGAACCAGATTTCCATGGAGATCAAACAGGCCATGTCGGCCATGCCCCCGATGGCGCTGCTGACCGCGCCCTTCTTTCTCCTGGAAGTCCGCGGGTACGCCAAGCTCTATGACACCGTCGCAGACGAGCCGTTCCCCTTCTACAGCATCCTGCAATTTCCATTCTTCATCTGCTTCACCGATTTCTTCATCTACTGGATCCACCGGGGTCTGCACCACCCTCGCGTCTACAAGACCCTGCACAAGCCTCACCACAAGTGGATCATGCCCAGCCCATTTGCCTCTCATGCGTTCCATCCCTTGGACGGCTGGGCCCAGAGCATCCCCTATCACGTTTTCCCGTTTCTCTTTCCGCTGCAGAAGCTGGCCTATGTCTTCCTGTTTGGCTTTATCAACCTCTGGACCGTCTTCATTCATGACGGAGAGTATGTGTCCAACAGCCCGGTTGTGAACGGCGCTGCCTGCCACACGATGCACCACCTGTACTTCAACTACAACTATGGCCAGTTCACCACGCTATGGGATCGCATGGGTGGCAGCTACCGCAAGCCCAATGAAGAGCTCTTCCGACGCGAGACCAAGATGGGCCAGCAGGAATGGCAACGACAGTCCAAGGAGATGGAAACCATCCTCAAGGACGTGGAGGGCGATGATGACCGCAGTTACATGACTTCGGCCGAGGCGAAGAAAATTTTGTGATGTTCTCTATCGCCTTTCCTGGACAAGGTGTCTGTACACCCAGAGTGAGTGGTTTATGAGTTCTATTTTCCCGCCTTATTTTTCCCCCTGGCCCCGGGCATTTCGTCCCGATTCGAGTACATTAATTCGCCCTGTGCACATCTTATATTTTAATAACCCCCCTCACAAAATGACACCGAGCACGGCGTGGCCCGCCGGCGGTCTACCTGTCTTTGTACATAACGTTGGTGTTGACTAGAATGAAGTGGAATTGATCTACATCTATTCGTGTACTGACCTGCAATCTCCACGGCCGCGAGTATTTTACAGCTTCTCGTCGGTCTTCCGGCCCTGTTGCGGCAGAAACCAGTCCATGTACTTGCGCTGCGCCCCAGGTGTGATGCCGGTGACTGGATTTGCCGGTTCTTTGCCTCCCTGGAGGAATTGCGCCATTGCGTCCGTTGCGTGCCCTTCGGCGTCGTATCCATAGACTGCCAGCACTGTCTGGGGGTCTCCATAAAGGTTACTGCTACGTATGAAAAATTTCCCTTCTAATTCCGGCTCCATCGCTTTGTCGCGCGCCTCTTGCAGCGGTCCGTCTGGCAACATCCAGATAGCTCCATTGAGGAAAGACACCTGCTGTTTGGCATATGCTTTGGGCATGCGCTCCGTTTCATAGATGTGGATGGCCTCCCGCAGGCTGAGCTTGCCCTGCACGACTCCCTCGATGCACTTGGCCAGGAAGGCCCCATCCTCCATCGAGGTGGCTGCTCCCTGTGCCATATGGTTGACCATGGAATGTGCCGCGTCGCCCATCATCACCACGTTCTTCTGGGGCGAGGACCACGAGTCCAACGGCCCGGTGACCATCAACGGCCAGCGGCTCTAACCCACCTCCGTTAACTAGTTTTTTCTTCTGTGGGAAGGGTGCTTACCGTCTCGGGGATCATATCGACGATACGCTTGATCCGCGGATCGTAGTCCGCATACGCTGCTCGCATTTCCTCAACAGGCACGTCTGGTGTGGTCGTGCGAAGTTTCTCAGGGCGATGATGAGAAAGCACCAGGTTGAACACGTTGCCCGCAGAGATCGGATAGGTGATGATGTACGAGTTTTCCGCCATCCAGACCTCCATGGTCAGCTTCTGGATGAGCTCGCTGGCAATGGGATCCTGGCGAATGCGCTCATATGGGACCACTGCGCGGTAGGCGCAGTTGGTTGTCGGTGGCTCTGGGCTCACGTCGGGGAAGAGAACCTTGCGCACGATACTGTTGATGCCGTCGGCGCCGATACAGAGGTCGGCCGTGTATTTGGTGCCCTGGTGCGTCGTTACCACCACTTGATTCGCTCGATGGTCAATCTGCTCGACGCGCGAGTTGATTTGGATAACAGCACCCAGCTGCTCGGCCACCGTCACCAGGCCCACATGGAGATGTGCACGATGGACCACCCACCACGGTCGTCCCAGCTCCCTCTCCAACGGGGCAATCTTGGTGTATCCGACGCGGGTGCCGTTTTTGCGTCGCATGTTTAGCTCCTCGAACTGCACGAGGTTCTCCCCGATCACCTTGTCGACACCCCATCGTTGCAGCAGCACCGAGACATTAGGTGTCATCTGGATCCCGGCTCCAATCTAGGTATCCGACTCAGCAAACTGTCCGTTTCGAAGGGCAGGCCATCCATACCTCGCCCAGTTCTTCGGCTGCCTCCAATACCGTTACGTCCGCCCCGGCGCGACGTATGGCAATGGCCGCTGCCAGGCCACCAATACCAGCACCCACAATACAAACATGCACTCGGCGGGAAGCCTATAGCGATGGGTCAGTGGCGGATGCTGGTATGCGCTCGGCTAGTGGTGCTTACCATGGTTCGTCAGTCCAACTCGATAATCTAGTAGTGTTTTGCAGACGACAAGCATACATTGTAGGTTACTTATAGAATTGCCACACTTACCCATATCTTGCGTTCGAGAGGGATTATCGGGGACGTCGGGAACTGCTATGCTTGACCGGGGAAATCGGGCCACTTGGAATTGTGGGGGGGGGAAAGCTTAACAACGTTGACAAAGTATGGATCTGGAGCTTGAAGAAGATGATCGTTACCACTGGAAGTTTTCTGTGTGGATGATTTTAAGAGAAGAACTTGCTCTTGGGTCGAGAAACTAAGTCAACACGAGTCCAAAGATGCCATGGCAAATATGTACAGTAGTACAATAAGGGACTTGCTTGGACCGCACGACTAATCCTAATTGACAACCCCAAGCCCCTCCGCCTTCCATGATATCGTGTTCCGATCCAATTGCGCCCTGGATCGAGTGGAATTGCACCCTGCAGGCGATCTCCGCCGGGATGACGGCAGGCTCGCTTCTCTCGGGTGTCCGGAGGACATAGCGTGGGTAACTAGCGGGGGAATCGACGATCTCCACAAAATCGAAAGCCCAAACCCCCGACTTCCCCGGGTCTGCGCAGCTCCTGTATCTCCCCGTCACCCTGTTCGCCATGACTGGGTCTTCTGAGCCACCGCAAAAGCGTCGGCGCTCGCAGTTAGCCTGTAATTCGTGCCGCCATCGGAAATCACGAGTGGGTATCCTCAAATCCCGGCAGAAGACAGGCCTCGGGCTGACCGCGTGCAGTGTAACGGAGGCCGCCCCTGCGCCCAGTGCAAGGACTTGGGCTGCGAGTGCAAGTACCAAGATGTGGGAGCCTCGTCTAATCTGACTGCTGAGAAAAGGTATCTCTCCCCTGTCCGATGTATCTGGATCCGGGTGATTCTCATTCGGCGCTGTAGCTACTTTGCTCGCTTGGAGAGTCGCATTCAGGAGATTGAATCCTCTATTCGAAGGCTGGAAAAAAATCAAACCTCTAGCAATGATAATAGATCGGAGGGCCCCACCGAATCGTTGCGGCCCAGAACCAGCACTCTCGATCAAGATACAGAGCCGCCCGCCGTCAAGCCTGATGTTCCTTCCAACACTCAAGATCGAACCGAGTTTGGTGAGGTTGACATGTCGGAGAACGCAATTGATGGAATGGGTGCTATAAACTTCACTGACGAGGAGGATTGCGGGTTCTTTGGTATCTCTCGTCATGCAGATATGCAGAAGTGGCCGCCACTGACTGGTTATTCCTAGGCCCATCTTCAAACATTGCCTTTATGCGTCACATCTCTCGTGCTATTGCTCGAGTAAATGTACACAGCTCACCTGTGTTGTCCAAATCGCCTCCTTTCCAGACCGGGGGAGGAATGCTCAACATCTCCTGGTCTCGGCCCGACAATGACGCCAAAGGTCAAATGCAGACACCGAAGAACGAAGTCAACATTTTTGGCTTGCCACCAGAGGAACGCACTTGGAGCTTGATCCAAAAGTATTTCGAGAAGACGGGCCAGCTGCTCCCGTTCATTCACGAAGCGTCGTTTTGCGAGACCTACTTCCAGATGAGACAGGATAATTTCAAAAGAGTCCGCAGGACATGGCTTGGTCTTCTTAATATTGTGCTGGCGATCGCAACGAGTCTTCACACTGAGGGTGATATGCCTGCCGAGAAACGCATCCAGGAATCTGACATTTATTTCCAAAGAGCCAACGGTCTATGTGACCGCGACTCTAAACGGAATGCAAGCCTGGAGATGGGTAAGCAATGTTTAAGATTGCATGCTGCGCAGCTAACTCGATTTTAGTTCAATATCTGTTGATTCTTGGCCAATATCTTCAAGGAACTCAGAAGTCAGTCCAAGCATGGACAACTCATGGACTTGCTGTCTCGGCTGCTTTTCAGCTTGGTCTACACTCTCCGGAAGCCAATCGGCGCTTCTCGCCGCTGGAAAGCGAAATCCGCAAGCGGACTTGGTATGGATGTATTCTTCTGGACAGGTAAGAATCTGAATGCTCACTAGTCGGCTGCCTGCTAACACTCCTAGAACCCTGAGTATGACGTTTGGCCGGCCTTGCACCATCCCCGAGAGCTACGTGAAGCTTGATATGCCTTTGAAAGACATGCAGGTGCTCAGCCCTGCCCCCAAGTCCGAGACATACCAGCAACTTGACGGCTGGTTCTTTACGGCAGCGATGTGAGCCACAAAGATCCTTTCATGCCCACTTCCCTCAAAGTCTGACCCCAATCATAGTAAGCTATATGTAGTCCTGTTCAACGTCCTCGACACATGTTACTGCCAAAACCTTGGATTCGAGCATCCCCTCACGACGGCAGATGCCATACCCCAGATCCTAGAAGGCGAGAGGCAGCTAGAAGAATGGCGATTCCAGACGGTGCCTGCTCTCGGCATTCGACTATGGCACCAACCCATTTTAGCGGATGACTTGGCCCAGATGGATCTGGAGTCGACTATCCGCCATCGATTCGGCATCGTGCTTTCAGTACGCTACCACAATCTGCGTATCCTCCTATACCGCAAGTTCCTGGAGGGGTTCCTAGACGCGTACAGCCTAAACAAACCTCTTGCTCCAGAGAATAAGCTCGTCCAGCAGATGGGTCTTACTGGCATGCAGAACTGCATTGAATCCGCGACGTCCATCATCCAAACCGTGCATACAATCACGGCGTCGAAAGGCTGGCGCCGTGGTCTCCTCGGTGCTTGGAACTTTTCCCTTTACTACAGTAAGCAATTTCAATAGAATTTAATCCAGATGCCCACTAACCATGGCTTAGCGTTCAACGCCGGCCTTACCATATTCGGTGCCCTGCTTGTCTCATCCAAGGAGAGCCGCCATGACCCCTCGCAGTGGTGTGCGGTCGAGCAGTCTCGCCCATATGTCGACATGGCTGCGGAAGCGCTCCGGCGTTTGGACTCGGGGAATCAAGTCATCGAGCGCTGTGTCGAGTATTTGGCCCAACTATCCATGATCCTCAAAGCCACCAGTAAGTGTCTCTGCCAGAATACAAATATTTGGCCCTTTTTTGTTCTCTATATTAATATGTCCAGATGGCACTGGTACCGGCGCTGGGACAGGCATCAGCGAGTCTAGCATTTACGGCGCTGGCGTGCCGCTGCAGGCGCCCATGTATGCCCCGGATCTGGTCTTGCAGCAGCATGGCACAGGACACCAGCCCACGATGTGGTCGAACAATATGGATTTGGGTGAGTTTATGATGGATAATGATTTGGATTTTTTGGGCCGGTTGTTCAATTTCAATCATGAGGGAGCGGGAATATGAGGGGGTTGGTTTGCTTCGCTTTAGCGGGAATATATATCTCAGGTTCCCTTAGGGAGACCAAAAGCACTCTTGGGGTTTGAACAGTATACCCGACTTAGAATAAAGCATCTACTGTCATACAAGTGGAATTTCGTTGCTGGTTTCATTTCGGTTTTTTTTTGTCCCTAGTATGTTGTTTTCTTGCCTGACGCGCACATATTCGACACCTACATAGTATACAAAGCCTAGGGCTAGGAATAAAAAAAAAAAAAAAAAACTGCCCTCTCTCCATCCACGACATGAATTCATTGAAATGACAAAATACAGAAGCAAAAAGGAGTTGATTCAACGGTCAAATGAGAAGAAGACGATTGGTCTCATCCGCCCCCGGCGAAGCAAGATTTAAGCATCAGCAACGTCGAGATCGCCATCGGCACCCGCATCAGCCGGGGCATCCGGCATGTCAGATTCCGCAGAAGGCGGAGCGACAGTGCCGACGGCGGTAGCGTTAGCCAGGGCATCGGTAATGAAAGAGTCCTCGACAGCGGCCTTGCGGCGGAAGACACGGAGCCAGCGGCGGCCCCATTGGCGGATTATAGCGTCCTCAGGCAGATCGCCGCTGCCGTCGCCGCGCTCCATTTGCTCGTCGTTACTGCCGGCCGCAACAGAGACAATGGAGTCCTCAATGAATTTGAAGAGAGCCTGCATGTCGGAACGCTCGCGGGAGAGGGTCTCATCCAGAACACTGAGCTGGGGCTCGTACAGGGTAGGCTGGGTGCGAGCAGCAACAATCTGGCGCATGCGATTGGTGACCTTGCCGACGGTGGCGGTAATTATTTCAAAGATGTGAGTCTTTGCGAGGATAGTGCCGGCTTCCATGGACTCGGAGAGAGCCCATTCCAGGACAGAAAGAGGGCTGAGGATGGTGTAGTTGAGCAGCTTGTCGACGATATTGATGGCAATGCCGGGCTGGTCTGTCCAGTACTCCATGACAGAGGTTATGATCTGGCAGCGTGCACGTGGTGACTCCTGGCCGATGAATAAGAGGCGTTCCTTGTTTCGTTCAATGCACGACAGGACGTGCGACAGCGACTTAGACCCGACGAAGCAGATCGATGTCACCAAAGCATCTGTTGACGGAACTTTGGGGTCTTCCACCCCCAAATCCTTGGCCTGCTCTTCGATGGATACAATGATAGGCTGGATTTCCTCGTCACTAGCTTTCTTGCGGATGAGCTGCATGATCTCTTGCCCTTCCTTGGAATAGGGCGTCACTGCAATGCAAGTTAGCAGCCGTCAACCACTTATAAGAAGAACCTTGTTACTTACTCTCAGCGAGATACTTGAATTCAGGTGTATCTTTCTCCTTGCCCTCTGAAATCAAGGACTGATACGCCTTCGGAAGGGTACCCTTGATTCGTTGCGCGAAGCTAAGACGAATTTCTTTGTCCAGAGCACCGTGGATAAAAGCCATCTTCGGGTGAACAATTGGCAGATCAAGATCGTCGACCCTTAAAAAAATCAGTGTCTTGAATACTTTAGAAACGACAAGTAAAACCACGAAATTCCTTACCATTCGCTCCATTTCCACGTGAAGCCGAAGTTGCTAAGATGATGGGCGAACCAATCCAAGAAACGATAGGTGAGTTCCAAATCCATCGTCTCCACGCTGCTATACAGGAATCGGATTGCACGACCCAAGCTGGGCGCAATTGCCGCCGGAGCAATTTTGCAGCATTCGGTGAGCAAGGAGTGATAGTAGACGAGCTTGTGCTCCGGAGCAGGCAGCTGGAACAACTGAGAGAAGACCGCATCCACAGCCACGTCCTCGGGTTTCCACGCTCGGTCTTCCGGCGCCAGTTCACGCATCCGATCGAAAGGCGTCGCACGTTTCACAAAGATATGGGGCGGAAAGTAGCAATCCACATCGATGAGGAACTTGGCCGTAGCAACCCGATTGAAGCTGAGGAGATTGATGGTATCGACCAGCGCGTCTCTCAAGAGTGACGAAGCGATGTCCGAAGGGGAAGGGACAGTGTCCACCTCTTGGTCCGCGTAGACGGAGAGATAGACCTCCGGGAAAAGAGTCCGCGCTCCATTCTTCACCGGGTTAGGAACCGTAACATGGGGAAAGGCAATCTTTGGCACATTCTCAAGCAATCTGGGTTCACCAGTCTCATCATCACGCAGATGCTTCCAGGGCCGGGGAAGACAGGTGAGCTCCCAACCCCGACTGGCCTCACCTTGAAGCTGAGTCTGGAGCAGGCTGATGACACTTTGACCAGCGGGTGATTGGTTATCTTCCGGGCCAAAGGTATTCACTAGATCCACGAGGGGATGCGGAGTGGAAGCAATGACATCCGTTTTCTCCAGAAGCGCAGAAGCCTGAGAGTCGAAGCCCGAAGCGGGGGACAACATCACGAAAGGGATCGTGAAGAGGATGATCTTCACAAGCTCCAGTCCAAGAAGCTGTATTCGTTCGAGTCAGTCTATTGCGAACAGCTAAACAAAGACAGAGACACTTACATCTTCCGAAGACGCCGTCTGGAGATCCACCGCACGAGAGAACAGCTCCTCTAGCAGCGGGAAGATACCCTCTCCCTCAAATGCAGGCTGCAGGACACCCAGAAAACGAAGGAGAAGCTTGACCTCACGCCACGATCCCGAACCAATGTACTTTTGCAGGGCATCACCGGCCTTGTTGATGACCTCCGTTCCAAGCTCGGGTTTCAGGTCGTGTGCACACAAGACCGTCGTGGCGACGAAAGGAATCTTCATCGGTTGCTCAAGGACACTGTCACAAGGTCAGTAGACATCCAACCCAGACATTTCAAAGCAGCACAGACAGGTCAATGGAGATGTTGGTAAAGGTTTCGCGCAGCTCCTCGTCGTCATAGTTGTCCACCACGGTCTTCGCGATCCCCTGCACATCGTCCTCCACTCGTCGCGCAGCCTAACCCGTAAGATCCACTGTCAGTAGTTGAAAGATAAAACACCAGAAAGCAATATTGCGGGCGGACAGAAAAGGGATCGTACCGATTCGGCGAGGGTGAGCAGTTGTCGCCGGACCTGAACCACGAGCGGCTCCTCATATCTGCGTCGCTGAGGACGGTGATCATCGTCATCGTCGTCTGTCGAGCAGTTGAATTGTCAGCATAGGGCGCATTCTCATCCACGTCGCGCAGTTCCCTCCGAGGTCAGCCCAACACGCACCTCTGTAGCGCCTTTTGCGGCCACCCCCTCTTGGGCGGTCATAGGGTCGACGGTCGTAGTCAGCCATTGTGGGGGCCCAATTGACGGGAGATCCAGATGTTCCCAAAGCAGAGTGTCTGTCCCACGCGGAGGAAGCAGTCAGGAATGCGAAAGACAAGCCTGGGAGCTTCGGGGTTTGGGAAACTCAATGGGCGCTCGGAGGCTGGGTTATTCCGGTCCGACCAGTTGAACACTATGCGCAGCACTACCGACAACTACTTTACTGGAAACGAGAGCGAACTGAGAGAACCGTCTGCGTGCGATGGAACAAGGACACATAGCTCATCGGGAATCGACCAGAGTGGTCCTGGTCGCCATGAAAGGGCGCTGGACAAATGATATCGGGGAAATAAGAAAAGAGAATAAAAAGGGAACACAGACCAAAAAAACAGGGGAAAAAAGATAGCAAGGACGCGAATCAAAAGGGAAGAACAAACGGGATTTCTAGTACTGCAAGTTGAGGGAATTCAACACCTATACTCCACGGGCCAGGCGCCGCCGTGCAATCCGTGTATCCCAAAAGAAATCTTCAAGATCTCTGATGCAGTCGGTGATGAAGACCATCCTTGCCGCACCCAAGTTTCCTTCCCCATGACTGAGAGAGACGAAGCTATGCAGTCTTGCAATCCCCCGCAGACAGACTCGCACAGATAAGGGTATCACTTTTTCCTCCGAAAGAGCTGTCTCAGACACCTCCAGAACTCCAGGCCATGACCTCCCATCATTGCGTGAAATTCGTCATAAACCTTGCAACGAAACGCTGAAAGGTTCCACTCGCTTCACTCATACTCCGCCTCCTTCCGTGTCAACTCCTCTCCATGCTGCTGGATCCAGGTATAAGTCCAGCAAAATTCGTGTTTCACCGACCCAGAGCAGTCGACCCCCTGTCACATCAGACAGCAAATCAACAGATAGACATTTCACTCAGGGTGTGTATGCCAACTTCAATCGAGGCGTGCCATCATCTCCTCCTTTGTCAGAGGCTTGAAGTTGTCGATATCGAGCCCTTGGGCCTCAAGAGCCGGCCGTACGTGAGCGGGAACCAATTGGTTGTTCAGCGAGGGCGCGATCGACAGCTCTGTAGTAGCAGTGTTAGCAGATAGGCAAGTACCGCACAAAAAACAAAAAAAAAAAAAAAACAGAATGGTGTGTACCATGTCGCGAGAAATCGAAGAGCGTGGGCATCTCCTTGGCCGGGTTGTTGTGGTGACGCGAATCCGGTAGCCGAGTGCTGGGGTCCCGAAGCTCATCGAAGAAGGGGTGGCACATGGCTTCAATAGCCGACAGGCGTTGCGTAGGCGTATATTCCAAGAGGGCGGAGATGAGATCGATGGCCTCTGGGGGCGCCTTGCGGAACACCTTGTTGAAGGGATGCGGCTTGATCTGCGGGAACTTGTGCTCCATGTAGTTGGGGTTCATAGTCCGGATTTGCTCGCGCGTTGGGGTTCCGAGAACCTTGATGATTTCCACCAGCTGGTCAATGCCCGATTCACCAGGGAAGAGGGGTTGTCCGAGCATCAGCTCGGCCATCACACAGCCGGTCGACCAAACATCTAGAGTTTGGTTAGCATGCGACCGATCTAAAAGGGGGATTCACGTACCGATCTTGGTTGTGTAGTTGGTCGCGCCAAAGATCAACTCGGGCGCGCGGTAGTAGCGGGAACAGATGTAGGAGACGTTGGGTTCATTTTCGATCAGGATCTTAGCAGACCCGAAGTCGCAGAGTTTCAGGACACCCGTGTTGGGGTCCAGGAGCAGATTCTGCGGCTTGATGTCCCGATGGCATATCCCTTGCGAGTGAATGTACGCCAGCGACCGGAACAGCTGGTAGATGTACAGCTTGACCTCCAGCATCGGCATTGTTGTCTTGAGCTTGTTGAAGTACCGCGATGCGCGATACACCGTCTCCGGGACGTACTCCAAAACGAGGTTCAAGTACACTTCATCTTTCTGTGAGAGGGTTGTCAGTCAGTTCAGCAGGGGGCCTGGTCAGGCGGCGGGGAGCATACCCGGTCGCCGTTGGAGTAGTAAAAGGCCTTGAGCTCGACGATGTTGGGGTGTCGCACGATCCGCATAATCTGCAGCTCACGATTCTATCACAACGAGTCAGTGACAACCCCGACCCAACCCTGTGCGTGTGTCGAATGTCTACCTTAAACCGCTTATCCTGCAGGACTCGTTTGATGGCTGCGTCCTCGCCGCTGGGGGACATCTTGGTCTGGAACACCACACCAAACGAACCATTGCCCACAATCTTGCATTGTGTGTACGAGATTTCCTTGGATTCCCCCGTCAGTCCATCTTGGACCTTCTCGCGGATGACCTCTGTGCGGTGGGAAAGCGTGTTAGTGAGGGTCGATAGGCGAAGGAAATCAATTGGACTGTGATCTTACCACCCATGCGCAGACTCGGAAACAACCCAGGCCGACTCTGTGACATCACGGAGGTTGGTCGAGATGACGGCAAGGCGGCGGGGAGGGGAGTGTCGAGAGGGTAAGTATTATCGGGAAGGAGGACTGCACTTCAAGAGTGGATGGCGGGAAAGGGAAAGGAAAGACGTTGGGGCGTCCGTTTTGGGCAGAGTGACGGTGGAGCAGCAGATCGAGCGGATAATGAGATGATAGAGCAGAGAAGTGGAGGGGGGGGGGGAAAGGTGGGAGGTGTGGAAGGAGGGGGGGGGGGTGGGTAAGGTCAGGTAGAAAGGGTAAGGAGAGGAAAATAACACCAGGAGGTGCGAGTGCCAAGAAGGGTTAGAGGGAAACCGGGCGGAAGACTGAGAAGACAGAGATAGAGAGAGAGGGAAAGGAAAGAGGACGAAGTGGGAAGGGAAAGAGAGAGAGAGCGAGCAGTGGAAGAGGGAGGCAGGAAACAGACGGGGCAAAATCACGAGGTTCGGCCAATGACTGCCAGTTAGGTGGGTTTGGCGTGGGTATTTTGGGGCAGGCCAGCGGGGGGTGGGTGAGTGAGGATCAGGTCACTAACTACTGTCGAGACCAAACCCAAATCCCACTCGAAAAGAAGAACCCGACCGAGGGGAATTGCGAGGAAATGATAGGACTGAGTGAGTATAGGCCGGAGTGGATTCGAGCGTACTGTACCGTATCACCGGCGCCTTTGCGATGATATCATCGGCGGTAATTAATACACGAGTTACTGGACGGCCGGACTGAACTGCATTCCTGTCCGCGCACTGCACGGCGCTGCAGCTGCCGTTGACCGCTGAACCCAACCTGGATTGTATGTACCGTCTCCTCCTCTCCTGCCTCCTAGACGACCTCCGCGGCCCCTCGACTCACTATACCGACCGAGAATAACATCATACGGTCCGCTGTCTGGTGACCCGCGTGATTTTCACAGGAACACTCGCCATTGGCTCCTCGATGGAGGTCACCTGGTGTGTCACGAGACAGACCGCACCTGACTCGTTGGTGGCAAAGCCACTTCCGGAGGAGCTTGGACCACCATGTTCCTGATTCTGTTCTGCTATGTATGTATTGGGATGCACCTGGCCCGAATCGTCCACCGTTGAGTAATGATTCTCGGATTGCTCGGCCCACGGCTGCTCCACGCTGGATTCCGACGTCCTGGACTCGGGGTTTCTCATGTTGCCGCGTACGAGGACATGATCATAGTCCCCTTTGATCCCTACGACCTACGACGACCACCACCCGCCCTGGGGGCTGGGCGGTGGTGGTGCCTGTTTGTCTTGGCAGCTCCCAGCCTCAGCCGATCGCTGTCAGTCGTCCGACTCGCCCTGATTGGAGACAGCCCGAGCCCGCAAAAGAAACGGTTCCCAGGTTCGGCATGATCTCAAGGGCAAGAATTGACGGCCCTTTCCGTCGTGCACATGGTCCACGCCATCTTCTTCACCGGACATCGGGTGTGACATCCGCGCCCGGGCTGCCATTGCGAGTCCCGGATGCTACTACCGAGTATGGACGCACCGTCCTCAAAGCATTGACTATTCGCGGCACCACATGTAATAATAATCCCTCTACTCCGTAGCTCGCCATGGGCATGTCCTTTTAAGCTCGAGCCCTGTTTCATTCAGGATGATTTCTCCCGTAGGGCCAATTGTCCAATTGGATGGGATCTACCTCGTTCGCGACGATCCAAATCTATGCGCGACGGATCTGCCTCGGGGGCATGTCGAAAGAATTCCAGCCGCGCGAGATGATGTGCCTGAAGCTCATAATATGTCATAGCGGCCGACAAATCCTACACAATCCTTCTTTGTCCCTTGCTTGGGTCCGATGTATGGCGCGGGATCTCACCGATCTCGAAAAAAAGAAAGATTGTCCGAAACAAGGGCCGTGTGCCTTAATCCTTCGGGCATCGGATTTGCCAGGAAATAATAAGGTGGACACCCCAATACACCCATCCCTCCATCCAACGGACGAGAATAATAAATAATCACTCGTCTAGGATTAATTCGGATTATTAGAGGAGGGAGGGGGGGAGCTCGGACCCCTTTCTAAAGCAGCCAGTCCCGAAATCAGCAACCAAAAAAAAAGCCGGGAACTAATTTTTTTTTCGTTTCGCTCGTTTCATGGAGAGTGAATCACGGGGACAGGGGAAGCGAAACGGTAATGATGTCAGGGTGGATGACACTACAGTCTACAAAATCCGGCCGATTATCTCACGATCCAGGACCTGGGTCAGTAATTTTTGCCGACAGACTTTGACCATTGATTGAGTGGGGGGGAAGGGTGAACGGTTTGCTCCAGCACTGGGATTGTGCATAACTGAGGTGCCGGAAGTGGATGGATAGTGGGCCTCGCATTGGTTGCTGCGAATGGGCCAAGAGGATCCGCTCGGACTGACTGCACCGATCACCGCTTTGATAATAGGCCGGGCATTACGGTCAGGCGGTACATCAGGTGACTGACCATACGCCTAGTTCTTCAGACCGGAATTCTTACAATCGTGATACTCATGGTTCAGACCTGTTTTACATTGACCCGTCTATAATGTGACAACAAACCATACCCAGCACTCTCCATAGTCCCCATCCATGCATCTCATCTCATCCCTCGCAATCCCACGGCAGAAACACAAAATGGGTAACAAGAAGACACGGGACCAAAAGAGGGGGGAAACAAAAGACAAACGTAGAATCTATACAGGGCAAAAAGGTGTGCATCTCCATGGCGCCAAAACAGTTGCCGCCTGGAACCGGATTTCCGAGCGGGATATACCGAGGGAAGAGAGACATCGGACAGCGAAGAGAACTACTAAAACAGGGGAGGTGAAGAGGTGATTAGATCGGGAGAGTGATGGGGGAGGGAAGAGAACGGCTCAATCCGGAATCGAACCGGAATGGCTTAGAACGGCGGCGGCTGGATGTTGGCAGCATCGGCCTTCTCCTGCTGCTCCATCAGCTCCTCGCCAGCGATCTCGAGCGAGACCGCGAGGCCGACCTTGGCGGATTGCTAAAAAAAAAAAAAAAGTCATTAGTGTCTGCTTTCAGTCCATTGAAACAATGTGCTTACCTTGGCCTGGTCAATCTCACCAGCAAAGGTAAGAGAGATGGGCATGGCGATCCGCTTCTCCAGGAGACAGCTAACCTTGCCGGCACTATCGACCTGAGCTCGGAATGAGGAAGCCCGGAAGTCATACTTGGCACCAATCGCGGTGGTCCCGTCACGGCTGGGACCGCCCATCATAAGGGCAGCCGCATTGGGAGAGAACTGGAGGTTCATGTCGACACCGGCCTCAACCCGCTCAGAGAGCTTGCGCCAGTACGTGGCGGCAAAGGTGCCCTGAGCCTGCAGCTGGGCGGTGGCAATCCAATCCTCACCCTTGTACTTGCCGCAATAAGAAAGAGCAGTCTCTGGACGAGCGTTGAGACCCTGGCGCTGCCAGATTGCCTCGAAACCAAGAGCCAGGCTGGGGGTGACGGACTGCAGGTAGCTGCCCACGAAGATGCCGGTCAGACCACCTTCCAGGAAGGACGGGTTGAATGCCTTGAGAGATGCGGAGAAATCGGAGCCGGTATAGTCGTTGTCAATCTGGAGCAGGCCCTGAGCGCCACCCTGCATGATCTGAGCGTTGGTCTTGGTGACCAACGACTGGTTCCAACGCCAGTTGTAGACCGCGGCGAGAGAGCCATCACTGCCGAAGTTGCCTTGCATGAAAATCTATTGCAGAAATATCCAGTTAGACCAGAAAATGGGAATCGAATGAGAGAGTAAGAAGATTTACCTTGGGGCTGCCGTACATGGCGGAGAAAGCGTACGGTGGCAGATTTCCCGACGAGCCCATGGAGAAGGCGTGCGAGACGCGGAACAGGGGAGACATGCCGAACACCTTGGTCAAATCTGCCCGGAGACCCGAGAACATGAAGTTGGACAGCATGACCTCCTTCTGGACCTCCCGCGCGATGTTGTCCACAGTTCCGGGATTGGGCAGATTGAGCAGCGCCCTTCGCTCGGCGAACGAGGTGTATGCATCCTTGATAGCCGCGGCGGCGGGGTTGTCGGTGACAAAGGAGAGAGATGATAGATCGGCCATTTTGATCGGAGGTGCTGATCGTCAATGATTGCTTGTTGTGTCGTCACGCGATGCCGGAGCACAGAGTCTGTCGAAACCTGCGGAGAAGAAGGGCTGCCAAAAAATTAAAAAGAAAAAGACAAGATTTGAGACCAGCCCGGGCAGAGAGAGAGATCTGGGACGAACAAACGTCTCAGATGAGCAGCAGAGATGTTGCGGAAAGAGGTATTCTGGGGGTAGGACACTTCAGGAGGGAACAAGGACTGTCGAGAAAAATCCCGGTCACCTGTTGTTTGGCGTCTTTGGTTGCTGCCGTCCGCCGGGTTTAGGTAAGCCAACCGGGCGATCACGGGGCGACACAAGAATGAGCTGGAAGTAGATAAACCAACGTCCACGCCTGCGCCCAGAAAGAATTTTTTTTTGTTGAGGGACCTGTTCATCCGGGCATCTATCCTCTTGGAGATTCCACCTGTGCAGATAACAGTTGAGGTCGGACGGCGTAGTCCACCTCATACCGCCCCAACCCTCGTGCCTTGCTTTGCTTGCGACATACCCGAAACATCTCCCCGTCTGGATATCGGCCTCTTTGGCTGTTTTTTCTTACTCGTCTGAGCTGCCTTGCAGGCCTCACTACGGGCATTTGATATATATACCTAGCGATCCTTCTTTTCCACGCTCAGTGGGATCTGCATCCTAGCATGGATACTCTACTGTAAGTTGCTTCCTTCTCCCCCCAAATGGACACGATATTCCGATGCGTGCCCCCCATCTGGTACAGAAAGTCCAGACTACAATCTACCTATGGTCGACAGTACCCACTGGCAGACTGTTTTCTTGGGAGATGCCAGTTGCTATTCATGTACCTTCGAGCTGACGTCAGGTAGCACGGCCGAGATTGTGGCCAACTCTCCCCAATTTCGGCGCAAGTCCTCCACCTTTGTCGATGCGATCCATGACTTGCCGGAAAAGGCCGAACTGGCACCGGCCCAGCTGTACAGCACAGAATCCGGCCGACTCTTTCATTCCGGTCGCATTGTGATCATCACTGTCGGTTTACCCGCACGCGGGAAAACGTACGGCCATCACCCCAATATGAACATCGTTCAAGACGACTGATCCAGGGCATTTTCGATAGGCATATTTCCGTAGCTCTAGCCCGATACCTTCGATGGTAAGTATTTTGTGATTAATTACATTACTGTGAGTATGGCAGACACTATACTAACTAAAGGCTACTCTAGGCTTGGGGTCAAAACCAGAATTTTCCACCTGGGTGATTACCGTCGTGCCACAATCCCGTTTGGCGAGGATATGCCAGATGACTACTTTTTTGTCAACGGTAAGTGCTGCTTTGGTCCTTGCGGCTGGGTCATGGGATGGTTCACTGGGACCGTTGCTAACAATGTGTGCAGCGACTGCATCATCCGTTCTTCTGCGCCAAAAGATTGTGAGGAAATGTCGAGAAGACATCTATCACTTTCTGAATAATGAGAAGGGGCAAATTGCGATATATGATGCCGTGAATCCATTGGCCTCCGGGCGGCGCTCACTGGCAAAGGAATTCGCAAAACATGACATCGAGGTGGGCAGAAGCATCTAACTTTATATGGTACTAAACTGACACTCCAGACAGACATTATTCATCGAGTCTTGGTGCGACGACGAACGTATTATCGAGGAAAATGTTCGCAGGGTGAAGATATCTTCTCCTGACGTGGGTACCGGCCTCAATATTGCTTAGAGCACGAACTGACTGTCTTAGTATGTTGGATGGAACTCCGAGGATGCTATCAAGCACTATTTGGCACGCATCTCCTCTCGAATTCCCCAGTTCCAGACCATGGAAGAAAAGGATTTGAATTACATCAAGGTATGCAAATCTAGTTGATTCGTTCGATTGGCATACTCATCCAGCATAGATGATGAACGCAGGCGAGCGATTGATCGTAAACAACTGCAGCTTTGGGTATTTGTCCAACCGCATCGTGTTCTATCTTCTGAACCTCCACATCAAGTCACGACGGACTTACTTTGCGCGAGTACGTGATTTTCCATGCATGGTTAGGCAGTTAAACTGACCTGT
The DNA here is from genome assembly GCF_964197705.1 of Penicillium psychrofluorescens. NCBI lineage: Eukaryota > Fungi > Ascomycota > Eurotiomycetes > Eurotiales > Aspergillaceae > Penicillium > Penicillium psychrofluorescens. The sequence continues at coordinate 2,384,792 of NC_133440.1, forward strand.
ATCCAGGCTGGTGTGTCAGTAGGGGCAGACTCTTACAAGGCCGATGTTTCTTTGTCCGAACAGGGAGAAGACTACGCCAAGAAAATGACCGAATGCCTACTCGCTCACAGAGAATTGGAAAAGCAGGCACTGCTTGATCGAGGTGAACCGGAGCCTGAGTTGAGACCATTGAAGGTCTGGACATCTACAAGACGCAGAACGGTCGAGACAGCACAGTACCTCTATGAGAATGGCTACAAAGTCCGGCAAAGGTCTCAGATGAGTCAACTAAAACCGGGAGTCTGCGAGAAGATGTCCGAGAAGCGGATCCGGCAGGAATACCCGGATGAGGTTGCCAAACATGAACTGGACCCTTACCATCACCGGTATCCTCGTGCGGAGGTACGTGATTCTTAACCCATATACTGTGTGCGATGACTGACTGTGTATGTGTGCTAGTCATATCATGACCTCGCCGTTCGTCTGGAGCCCATCATCCTGGAGCTGGAGAGAGAGCAGAATGACCTGCTTATCATTGCGCACGAAAGCGTACTGAGAGTGTTGTACGGCTACTTGATGGCCTGCAACGCGGCAGATATTCCATTCTTAGAATTCCCTCGGGACGAGATCATTGAGGTAAACCACATTTGAGAACGAAAATGGTGAAGCCGTGGCTAACTCAGAGTGGTCCAGATCATTCCCGAAAGCTATCAGAACGAGGCGCAGAGGATCCATATTCCAGATCTCCCTGAAAGTATCGTGCCAGACTCCCCTGAGGACTTGAAGATTCCGGTGCCCCCAAGCGGAATGATGTCGCCCATTCAAGGACTGGGCAGCCCGCAGTCCGGCCTTGCAACCCCGGCGAGTGGATTTCGAACTCCTAGTGGACTTCGTACACCTCGCGAGCTCACACAGCAGCACGTCGAAGATGTCGTCTAGTTGGCTGTCCCTAAGTTGTGCTGTGTCTATTATCCCATTGCCCCGTTTCTTTTTCATCACAATGCCAGTATGATAATCTAGCCTCCATGTAGTGTCGAGACAAAGACAATATTATCTCCTTGCTGCAGCTCATACTTCTCCTCGCCCTCCAATTCCCAATCGGCATCGTTGATAAGCACCAGAATACCCGGTCGACTGTAGACAAGATCAGCTCTTGAGGTATCACCAATGGAATCCCAATCCACGTACACATTGTCCTCCATGATAAACATCTCTTTCCGCTGATCCTGCATAATATTGTCGACCAAGTAACGGAGCAGATAGGCGATGTCAGGCCGGGCGCCATCGTCTAAGTTAGCTGGTAGGGTGACGTTGTGCTTGCGCTCGTTGGAGAAAAGCAGCTCCAGTCCCCCACTGTGCGTACGTAAGTCAGAAAGTGGCTCTCATGAATCCACGGGGGGGTTAGCCATACGTAAACTCAACGGCAATGGAGATCTCTCCGTCTTCTGGTGCAGATTGAGCCATGGCGTAGAATGACTGAGATTATTTGCAGAGTTGAAGGAAAGTCGAGGCAGACGAGGGGATGGGCGGGACACCGACTTCTTATCGATAAGCCAGTTCTTTCTTCCGCAAAAAAGGTCGGCTCTCTTCCTCTCCACAGCCCATTGCAACAACACAAACACGATCCTGGTAGCTCCGGGCCTGCGCAAGCCGTCATGGCATCTGTTGCGACCGAATATATCAGCGTCGGTGGCAATCGGCATCCTGCCGCCGCCGATTGGGACGTCGAGTCGGGTGTGCTTGCCTTCGGTGCAGACAACAATGTTGCTTTATGGGATCCCCTAGTAAGTGCATAGAGAGCTAATTATTGCCTAGAGATGCAGACTCAGTTGCTGACATGCATTATCTTTAGGAGCCTTCCCAGCGCGGAGTCTATTCCCTGCTTGTCGGTCATACCGACAAAGTCAGTGTGGTTAGATTTTACACATGCCCCTCCTCGGACGCCAAACTTCTTTTAACCGGCTCTGTCGACCATACAATCCGGATATGGCGGATGGACGGCCCCGGGTCGCGCAACTTTACCTATGCATATACCCTCAGCGGACACACGGGATCCGTGAATGCAATTGGGATAGCACGCGGTACGGACGTGATCGCGTCTGGAGCCGCCGATGGGACTGTTCGGATCTGGCGCGTTAATGCACAGGGAGAGGTGAAGGCAGAGCTCCTCGACATGATCACGATGAAGCCTCGGTTCTTCCCTCTGTCTCTCTCGCTGCGCGTACTCGAAGGGGATCAGGGCCGGCCCTTGGTTTTGGCTGTTGCGGGCACCACGACCACAGTGCAGATTTATGTTGCGGAATCATCTGTTGGAGTACCCAGTTTCCAGCGGTGCGCTGTGCTTGCAGGACATGAGGCCTGGATTAGGTCTTTGTCGTTTACACGCGACTCGGGAAGCACTACCGGAGATCTCTTACTCGCCTCTGCCAGCCAGGACAAGTATATCCGGCTTTGGCGCTTGCAACGGGGCGAAGTGTCTTTCTCTTCTATCATTGACGAAGCTGACCCTTTGCTGGGCGGCATGGAGCCCACCCTCTCCAACAAGGCTCACGAGTTTGAAGCCGCTGGATCGAAATACTCTATCACATTCGAGGCTCTTCTTTTCGGGAATGAAGACTGGATTTACACGACTGCCTGGAATCCCGGTCCAACGCGGTCACAGCTTCTTTCGGCTTCCGCTGACAATACCATAACCATCTGGGAACAGGATTCGGTTTCAGGTGTTTGGATGTCTGTTGAGAGAATGGGTGAGATCAGTGTGCAAAAGGGGTCAACTACGGCTACTGGTAGTGCTGGTGGATTTTGGATTGGGCTCTGGTCTCCGGACGGCAAGGAGGTAGTGAGTCTTGGCCGAACAGGAAGCTGGAGAGCCTGGAGATATGATACCGATGCAGACATCTGGGTGCAGAAGTTTGGCATATCAGGCCATGTACGTTCGGCCAACGGTGTTCAATGGGAGCCTACCGGTGGCTATCTTCTGTCGACTAGTGCGGATCAAACCACTCGTCTCCATGCGCAATGGGTTCGGGAGAACCAGGCGTCGTGGCATGAGTTCTCTCGCCCGCAAATTCATGGGTACGATCTGAACTGCGTCGACACGTTAGGGCCTGCACAATTTGTTTCGGGGGCCGACGAAAAACTGCTTCGCGTGTTCAACGAGCCGAAACAGATTGCTCAATTGCTCGAGACCCTCACCGGCTTCCGGCAATCCATTGAAGGTGACATGCCAGACACGGCTGAGATTCCGGTCTTGGGTCTCTCCAACAAGGCGCTTGGAGACGAGGCTCCAGTCGAAGAAGAGGAAACTGGTGACCAAGCGATTAAAACAGCCCCGTCCACAGCACCAGCACCATTGATCATGGATCACCCTCCACTGGAAGATCAGTTGGCTCGGTACACATTGTGGCCAGAACACGAGAAGCTTTATGGGCACGGCTATGAAATTTCCGCAGTGGCTGTCAGTCATGACCGAACTCTTATTGCCACTGCTTGCAAGGCGAGCTCAGTCGACCACGCCGTGATTCGCCTGTACGATACATCGGACTGGCACGAGATCAAACCTTCGCTGGCCGCTCACACATTGACTATTACGGACCTCGCATTCTCCCAAGATGACCGCTACCTTCTCAGTGTTGGACGAGATCGGCAGTGGGCCGTATTTCAACGGACTGAACAAGAACCGAACACTTTCACTGTCTGCGCTTCGAACCCGAAAGGCCACTCCCGAATGATCCTGGGAGCAGCCTGGGCACCGTATGCTGAGACTCCTATCTTCGCTACTGCTGGGAGAGACAAATCAGTCAAGATCTGGGAGAAGACCGATGATACTTTCAGTTGCAATTCGACTGTGGCTGTGACGTCCGCAGTCAGTGCAATTTCTTTCTCGTCCATTATCTACAAGGGCGCATTCGTGCTAGCCGTGGGTGAAGATAATGGAACGATATCAATCCACCGCGTTTCGAGCGACAGTCTGGTATGTCAACACATCGTGACTATTGCTCAGAATCTATCGCCTTCAAAGACAATCACTTCACTATCATGGCGGCCAGTGCCTGTGGAGGAAGTCGACGGTAGGAATAGGTTCGAGCTTGCAGTGGCAAGTGAGGATACCTCTGCCAGGATATATAGTATCTCGAACCTGTTATCATGAGATATCGGTATATACAAAAACGAATGATGATGGTTGAAAAAGGCAAAACCAACTCCTGCAAATGTTGAATCGACCCATTCAAGAGGTCTAGATGCCCATCCCTAACCGTAAAACAGAACCTGCCAATATGCCATGTGGTTGAACCCAGTAATTGTTGAAACGGCATAACGTGTTAAAAGACTCCTCGCTCAGCAAACAAGACACAAGAAGAAAATGAAATACTTTCTCTTAATCGTGCTTCTCTAAGCCGTAACCACCAACCCCTTCAAGGGATTGATAGGTCTTGGCTTCAGTTCCGCGGCCATTCCGAGGTCCTCTCGATTGGAGATCCTCCTTGAGCCATTTGAGGACCAGCTCACCCAGCCGGCTATTCTCAGACGTCCACTGCGGCACTTGATCATGGAATCGCTCCACGGGACCACACGCCTTGACTTTACCCAGGTGCATGTGCACTAGATGGGTAGGCCATTGGGCGAGATTGTCCAGGATATGCGTAGCATAAACAATAGTGCAAGGACGAGACGCGGTCTCGCGCTTCAAAAAGGCGAGGAAGTTGCTCCGAGACAGCAGGTCTAGATCTACGGTGATCTCGTCAAGAAGGAGAACCTGCCAAGGCCGCAGCAATCCCATTGCCAACTGGACACGGCGCCGTTCGCCGTCGGAGACGGCATGCATGCGCCAGCGGAGATCAATGTCGAGGATTTCGACCAGTTCATCACGTCGCTCAGGGTAGGCATTGCCACCGACCGATGCTAGGAGCGTCGGCACGTCAATATCCGTGCGGACGATGCTGTTGAGCACCCACTCCACGCCTAGGTAGGTGACGCCCTCGAGGCCGTGCTTGAAGGGATCGTTACCGCCCACGGAGACTGTGTTGGAGGGCGCAAGACGTTTCCCCGACACCAGGCGGAGGAGTGTGGTCTTACCAGCGCCATTCGCTGTGCAAATAGGTTAGCTCTTTGCCAATATTATCGAACGATGTGGCGATTACCGCCGATGAGCAAAGTCCGGCTCCCAGCGGGCAGATCCAGAGTCACGTTTTCCAGACCGTCTGAGCCATCCTGGAATTTGTAGGAGAGGTCTCTGACCTCAATTGAGGGTTTATTATTGGTTTCGGCCATTTTCGAGATTGGGTGGATGAGGAGAAGGTGAGTCAGAGGGAAAGGAACGAAAGGCAGATGGGATGAGGTAAAGCCGATATACGGAAGGCGATCCTGACCTAGCCAGCTCACGTGGCCAGGCGCGGTGCTGCTATAATAAATACGGAAGCCCTGCGTAGGTAGCTAACGTAATGGAAACGGAAGGAATTTTCACGCCCGATAATATTATCCGGAAGAAGTCCTTGAGTTTTTTTCTAGGACCCTTTCGCCAGCATGAACTTGCCGTGGAAGCAAAAATGACCCAAAGTTTGGGTTCCCACGCGCCAAAGGGCCGGGACAAGGAAGGCGATACGCTTCAGATTGACGACCCTTGCTAGAAATAGGGATGGAACTCGCACGTAAGTGGGGATGTGTTCAGAGGGGTTGATTAATTGACAACTCTTTAAAAACATCTCGGAGGGCCGTTCAACCACCTCCAGGTGGGCCAAGAGATCATTAACCACCCTTTGACATTGTCCACGAAGGCTGTTGGGGGATGCCACCGTGGGTCTTGATGACTCCTCCTTGTTTCACTTATCCTAAAGATAACTTCTGCTCTTTCTCTAGTGCATCTAAAATGTCTAGCTCCACTACGCTTGACACTTGCATACGGTCATTTCCGTTTTCGCTATTGCAATTGCCTCAACCTTGTGATCCAATTCGGTTCGCCGTACTTTTTGCAGTCACCGCAGATGATACCAGTTTCTTTGTTCTCCTTTATGCTGTGCTCTTTCAGCACCTCTTCAGGGTCTTTCCGAGACCTATCGAGATCTCGGTTCGGGCAGGCCACCTACGATATCGACCACACAGACAGTAACGGCGCCTACAATGAAACAAACTCATTCAGCGATAGGCTACTGGTCACCATGTGAGATGTAAGATGGGAACTTACCCAGGTACCTGTCTGGGTGACTAGTCAACTCCATGCGGTTGTAGTCTGATGATGTAATCACTTTCTCGGTCTCTCTTCAGATCGTTGGTCCATGCCGATAGTGAGCTGCGATAACCGATAATAACCAACCCTCGTTTTCTCTCTTTTTCTTTTTTCCACTTCACTATCCAGTGGACAAGATGCGCATGACATCCTTATGCTCTCAGCCCTGCGATTATTTACCAGACAACGCGCAATGAATCCGCTCATAGCCGTGGTCGGGGCGACGGGCACGGGCAAGTCCAAGGTAAGATAGGGCCTTTTCCCCCCCAGAAAACCACGCGCTTGATTGCTGACAGGTACAGGCAGCTCGCCGTGGATCTGGCCTCTCGATTCAACGGTGAAATCATCAATGGCGACGCGATGCAGATGTACCGCGGGTTGCCCATCATTACCAACCAGATCCCCAACGAGGAGCGAAATGGCATCCCACACCACCTGATTAGCTGTGTCGACCTGGATACCGAGGCGTGGAGGATTGGGTCATTTAAAAAGGAGGCACTCCGATTAATCCAGGATATTCGTTTGCGCGGCAAACTTCCCATCCTCGTCGGCGGCACCCACTATTATACCCAGGCGGTGTTGTTCAAGGAGCAGCTGGTAGATAAGGAGAAGACGGAGGAAGGAGGAGAAGAGGGAGAAGAGGCAGAGGAGTCATCAACTACAGACCTCCCATCCACTTCCGCAAAGTGGCCCATTCTCGACGCGTCTCCAGAAATTCAACTACAGAAACTTCGGGAGGTTGACCCTGTTATGGCTGGGCGATGGCATCCGAAGGATACGCGCAAGATCCGGCGGTCATTGGAGATTTATCTTCAGACGGGACGACCGGCTTCTGAGATTTATGCGGAGCAGAAACTCTTGAAGAAGCAAGCAGTCATGAAAGACGAAGGATTATTACGGTTTGAGAACACTCTCATTCTCTGGGTTCATGCGGAGAAGGAAGTCCTCAATGCGCGCCTGGATGCGCGCGTCGATGATATGGTCAAGCAGGGCTTGATGTCCGAGGCTCAAAAAATGTCTGACTATCTTCAGGATAAAGAATCACAAGGCATCACGATCGACCAGACACGGGGAGTTTGGGTATCAATCGGATTCAAGGAACTGGCGCCTTACTTCGCGGCTGTCCGCCAACCAGATGCAAACGAAAAGGACCTGGAAGACATAAAACAGTCCTGTATCGAGTTCATCCGAATTGCCACTCGCCAGTACGGCGTATCACAAATCAAATGGATCCGAAACAAGCTCTGGCGCGCTCTCTCTGAAGCTGGCGTGATGCGTCGTCTCTACATTCTGGACAGCAGCGATGTCAGTGAGTGGGAGAAATGCATTGCCCAACCGTCGGAGAACATTGTCCAATCAATGCTCGACAACCAGCCTACTCCGGATCCCAAATCGCTGTCAGAGCTGGCGAGCACTGTTCTCGAAGCTAGGGAGGAACAGATGCGAGCAAAAAATACTGATGAACCTATGAAGTGCTTCACCTGTGATGTGTGCCGCAAGACTATGACCGGAGAAGAGCAGTGGCAGATTCACCTGCGTGGTCATGGACATAAAAGGGCTCTCAAGGCTAAGGCAAAAAGAGCTGAACGGGACGCGTATTTGCGGGGACGCGAAGAAGAGGAGAAGGCGAGAAGGGGGGATCTTGATGTAAAATAAATAGTCCATTGAATATGACATCTCCGCTGAGGAAATCTGTACTATCCGATGAGGTTGTTTCATAATTCCACAAGAATAGAATCTTTCCGCTAGATTGACAGAGAGGAGCTTATGTTGATATGTAGATAGACAAAAGTGAACTCAGATATAACGACTATCACATCACGACTGAAATTGAATGACAGGAAAAGGTAAAGTATCACAAGAAAATGAAATAGAAATCAGCTAAACAAGCATGAAAGGAAGCAGATATTCGATATTTCCAGAAAATCGACACGTGCAAATCAATTCCAACCAGCCTCATCCCAGGTCCGGGACTTGTATATTTCTTGAGACCTTTCGAAGGCTCTAAGATTATCCACAGGATGATAGAGAACCCCTTGTATGTTCTTGTTGTGATCGGTGATGGTTCGGGTAAATCCAGGCGACATTTGCAAATTTATATTACTGGGGTCTCTAACCCGGCCCTTGGCGTTCTGTGCTTGGTAGGGGTATGGCATAGTGGGAAACTCGACATATCTTCCATAGGGAAGAAATCCTTCCATATTTTGGTAGTGTTTTAGTCGCCTTTTATTTCTGCTGTTCCAGGTACGGTCGGTTATATCAGCACCAGGCTGGTGAAGAAGGCCTTCAACACTGAGCCGCGTTCGGATATGATGTGGGCCTTGTACATTGCCCTCTTGGAAAGCACCCTTGCCTGGCCGAGAGACATTATAGCCCTGGATATGTACTCGCGTGAGTCTTTTGAGTTGTATCTTCTCATAGGATCAATACTGACCATTGCTATGCGTGGATCCGTTGGTCGTGCGATTTGCATTGGTACTGTCTCTGTCCGTTGACTCTTTGGCCACTGCGCATTGACTTGGTTGAATCGCGGGTCGATAACACCATATGATGCTGCCTGAGGAGGGTGTCTGGGCCGCTGGGGTTCTGGCTCCCGAGGCCGATGAGAAAGGGAAAAGAAGCCATAATTATGAGCTCAGAGATTTTGCAAATCAAGCACATCAAAAAATGGGTATAGATGATACATCTTCAATTTTGTAATCTCATTCTACTGTTCATATTCAACGTAGCTGTAGATCGTTGGCGACTCCAGAATAGACATGTAAATTCAGATGCAGGATAGCCGCGCGATTTCGATTGAGAATGGGCGCTCCTCATATCCTATCATTTCAAGCACTGCCATGGTTTCTTGAAACAAAGGCGACCGGGCTCTGTTTTATTTAAATCCTGACCGCTTGACGATAGCGGTTAATAATTGGATATTGTTGATCCCATACTCAAAAATTAGGGGTAAAGATCGCCGATCTTGTGTGGGTTGTTGCCGCCATGAGTTATGGCGCCTAAATTAATGATAGTCGATTAATCGATCTTATTTCATTGCTTTCCGCCCTCCCCGACCTTGAACCTCCAACTTTCTTAACCCTGGGCTCAACACTCTTCCACCTCCTAGATTCATCATGTCCGCCCTCAAGTTCAAACTCGAGCCCGATGCATTTGGAATGCCTAACGATCAGCCTAAAGAAAACAAAGAGCCTAGCCGAGCACAAACCTACGACGTTTTCCAAATCTTCAACGAGTACCTCCAACCGGACTCAAAAACATCTCATGATTCGGCAGTCAATTCACTCCTCGCTCTTGTACCCAAAGTCGACAACGACCAAGAGGTCATGACGATCATCAACGTCGTTCTGGAACTTGCAGAGCAGATACCGTATTATCATACTTCACACATCAAACTCGTCCGCATTATGGAGGAGTTTACTTGCCACAGTAGATTCTGCTGGAAGTTACTTGAAGATGTTTGTCTCCAATCATTCCTGGGTCCTTTTCCTATAGCTGACAGGGCAATAACAGGAGTTTGCTTTCGTTGAGTATTACATATTGGAAGTAATGCACCAGTGCGTTGGTTAGTCGACCCATAAACTCTTTGAGTAACATGAACCTATCTTGACAGCCAGTAAGTAAATAGGCCCGTTCGAAGAAGACCCTCAAGCCTGGCCAAACTTCAACGCCTTCCTTGCTCATGCACAGTCCAGGCGTGTTGGGACCAAAGAGCCAGAATGGGCCCTTGAGGCTTTGCGTGATGCATTTGAAAGAGGCATTGATCCCTCGAATTTCAAAGGCGTCTCCAACTTTGAGGGTGAGCGAGACCAAAAAATCATTGCCGCAGCCCAGTACATTCTCTGGGATGGACAAAACATGTTCAAGCGGTGTCTATGTCCGGTACCAGGGGATATGGGGCACCACAGTTATAATAGATTGAGAGACGGTTACTATATGTTTTCTTTGGGGAGGCGGAGATGGAAGAATGGGTTTAAGAAGAATGCAGAGGAAGGAAACGGGACGAGTGAAGAATGCCGAAAGGTGTGTGCCAAGACGGCGGCTCTGATGGAGACAATGGAGGCGAGCATGCGGTTCTAGAAGTGCTTTTTTCTTATTGTGTTAGCCACAAGGCAAAGGATATTGTCGGATTTGAAGAGTAAAATATAAGAATGAAGTAAGACCAAGGGCATTAGGTGAGATAAGGCATGACACCTGAAGGTATAGTGCATGCCCCGATTAGGCAATTACCTCACAATACACCCGAGAGGCCGCGGATGGGGGCGGAAGAAAAGAAGAAGCATGGAACCAGCCGGATTCTATCCACGGACTAGTAACATCGAAAACCAAGCCACGCCATATAGCATTGCGTCTGAACCCGGAGCCGAATACCTCAGCTGGGCCAACGTTGCTGCCGCTGGTGCCTCCACTTGTATATAAAGGAGAAATGCATTAATACATAATGGAAGGCTCTGCGGAATCAAATGTCTTACACATCCATTATCTCCTGTTGTCGTGGTGTTCTGTGATATTCGAGATTGGCTGGATGGGAAGATATTGTGTGTATTTCCTAGTAGCTCATACAGCTTATTCAAATGTGCACTTACCATAAGAAGCAAGCAAGCAAGCAAGCAAACACGGTCTACCTTTTTTCTTCTCTCTTCACCTATCCATCAACTTGCCAACAAACCTTGTTGAAGTTCACAACAACACCTCAACATGTCTGATATCCTTCTTATCTCGGACGACGAGTCCTCGCTCTCCTCTCTCAGCCTCTCTGACGACGACGTGGAGCTTGGCATCCCCCATTCAACCTCCAAACACTAAAGAAATGATCAGCCCCAGGTCTCCAAACCCACAACTGTGACAGCATCCACCGAGACTCTCCAGGTCACTGAAGAGGAGTCCGCGACAATACAGAAGATCAGCAAGAGAAAACTTACAATCTCGCCGAGCTCGATCAACAGCATTTCATTCATGGACTCTACCGAGATGGACGAGATGCCCGACCAAGCCACCATGATGAACTTTGCCCTACCGAAGGTCAACCACCAAGGCGCGCGTCTTCACGACGACAACATCGACATGTGGTGCTCGTCGTTCACCGATGATTCGCGTGCCTGGAACGACTTGGCTGTGGCAGAGACGCAGTACAGCATGGCTCTTCGGATTCGCGAGGCCGTCGATTGGGACTGTCGCCGACTGGGACGGCGCCTGCTCCTCCTACGTCGGGAGCGTGACTTGTACACTCAGAAACGGAACTTAGTTCGAAACACTGTTTGGGAGGGCGATGATGAGGACCTGCACAAGAAGATTTGGGGAAGGTTTCAGAGCGACTAAGCTCGTTGCTTTTGTGGCTCTCCTTGCGGTAGATTATGATACTATGTTCTGGGACGTGGTTTTTACATCCTAATGAGACTTAAGGAGGGGATTAAGAGAACGAGATCAATTTTCACAGTTATTGCCAGTATTTTTTGCCTGAGGAGGTATTTTAGGAAGCAATTCAGCCATCATTGATATTCAATACTCTGGAATCATGAACCATCCAATAAACAAGACCGCTATGGAGAAGTCCTAAATTTGACGTCCAGTTGGACCTCATCACAACCATCGGGAAGACCACTGTCGACACTCTTATTGACATAGTAAAGGCCCAGAAGACTGGCGCTGCTTTGATTCTCACAGACTAAGCTCATCCAGTCAGTACCTCTCCCCATAATTATACAAAATAAACATCTAGACATACCTAGCCATCCACCGAAAGCATTGTTTGTTGTAGTCAGAGCACCCCCATTGGTCAACCCAAACCCGGAGCTCCCAGACGATGGCGCCACGCTCACCACAACGCTGCCCTTGACATTGCTCCCCGAGACCAAAGCTAGGTCCCAAGGAGATCCATTCTGGGCCTCGAAGCGCACAGTATCGTTATCCAAATAAAAAAGGCCCGCGTTTGCTGGATCCCGGAAAACGGCGTTGCTGTTCAGCGGACTGGTCGGCTGCGTGGACAGGTAGAGGCCGTTGTGGCTGTTGTTCGAGGCTGTAACCAGATTGAAGAGCCTCTGGACCGGGGCCGCGGTGGCAGTGGTAGCGAGGAGGGCAAATCTGGAGAAGAACTTCATTGTGGAGGAAGGAGAAGAGAGTTGGACAAAAATTACAGGACTGGGGGCATGGCGGTTGTGTTTCAAATTCCAGTGGGTTGAAGAGTGACGTGCCGTCGATTGAAGAGCTGACCGGGCTGACCATGGAAACACTTGCAGCTTACCGATTTAGATGTTGATCTAGATCCACTGGAGTTGATTGGTTCCGGCTAACGAGTGGAGGCTAGCTCGACAACCCTTTGTGTTGCTTCCTTGTCAGTCCCCAAAATACCGGTGGGTGGTTTGCATTTTAGACCTTCAAGATGACCAACGACCCTCTCTGGAAGAGGATTATTGCCCAAAAACGCCAGATCAGAGACCGCCTGCTCGCGCCGTACCTAGTGCACGATGTGGATGGCCGATTGCCCCGCGTTGACCGGGTGGACGAGCGAAGTCGGCTCGACCAAGAACCCAAAATCCAGACAATCACGGACATCGACAACATTGTGGTGCTGCTGGACCGCCTGAGAAAGAGTGAATTTACGGCCGAAGTAGTCGTCCAGGCCTATATCAAGCGGTAGGGAACTGTGTTGTTGTTGATTCACTCATTGAAACAAGTCTGACAATGCGAACAGCGCAGTAGTAGTTCACCAACTCGTGAGTACTTGACTCCTGAAATATTTCAAGCCAGCTAATGTATAATACCAGACCAATTGCCTCACGGAAGTGATGTTTGAAGAGGCCCTAGAACAAGCTAGACAACTCGACGCGGAATTCCAAGCCACCGGCAAGCTGAAAGGTCCTCTGCATGGGATAGCCGTCACGGTTAAAGACCAGTTCAACGTGAAAGGAATAGACACGACGCTAGGATATGTCGGCAGATCATTTGACCCTGCGAACGAGGATGCCGTCCTCGTTCAGCTGCTCAGAAGCATGGGCGCTGTCATCATAGCCAAGTCGAACCTGCCGCAGAGTATCATGGTGCGTGCAGAACCCCAACCAAAGGATACTAGCACTGACTCATATGCAGTGGGCTGAAACCGAGAATCCTCTCTGGGGCCTTACGACGAATCCCCGGAATCCGGAATTCACACCTGGCGGCTCCACCGGCGGCGAGAGCGCTTTGCTCGCGCTGCATGGCTCACTGGTTGGCTTCGGGACTGACATTGGAGGAAGTACTCGCATTCCACAAGCTACTATTGGATTATACGGCTTCAAGCCGAGTGTAAGTCTCATTGTTAAATCACGAAATGCACATCCTAACGAAGTCCCCAGAGTGGCAGACTCCCATATTACGGAGTTCCCGTGTCAACCGAAGGCCAGGAACATGTTCCATCATCCGTTGGTCCACAGGCCCGAGACCTCTCGTCTATCTGCTACATCAGCCGTCTGCTAGCAGATGCCCGGCCCTGGGATTTGGATCCGCGATGTGTGCCATTGCCATGGAACGAACATGCATTCCGGGAGATACAATCGCGGGCACTAGTCGTCGGGCTCATCCTCGACGACGGCGTTGTCAGAGTCCATCCTCCCATAGCGAGAGCACTGGAAGAATTATCCACGGCTCTGAAGAATTCCGGCCACGAAATCGTGATATGGGATACATCAGACCACCAAGAATACATAGAGCTGATGGATTTGTATTATACCGTGGACGGGGCCGAGGATATCCGGCATGATATTAGCCAGGCATCTGAGCCCATGATCCCTCACGTCCAGCAACTGGTGAATCGCGGCAAGGCCATTTCGGTGTGGGAGTATTGGCAGTTGAACAAGCGCAAGGTCAAGCTGCAGAAACAATACCTTGATAAGTGGAACAGCGTCCGATCTCCCTCGGGCATGAAAGTTGATGTCCTTCTCAGTCCGACGTTGCCGCACACGAGTGTTCCGCATCGCAAGATTCGGTGGGTGGGATATACCAAGATTTGGAATCTGCTTGATTATTCTGCCATCACGTTCCCGGTGGATTTCGTGAGAGCTGAGCAGGACTATTTGCCTTCCGACTCCGCGCCTTATAAACCAAGGAACGCACTGGATGAGTGGAATTGGGGTCTTTATGATATAGAGCAGGTGGATGGATATCCGGTGAATTTGCAGGTTATCGGCAAGAAGCTCGAGGAGGAGAAGGTGCTGGGGGCTACTACTGCCATTGAAAATATCTGGAAGAACCATGTTGCGAATAGCGATAGATAGCTTTTGATATTGTCAAGACGTAACTTCATTCACAAACACCAATGAACGCCAGGGGAATACATATGCAAAGAGAAATGGAACAAATCAAGCCTTCCGGGGTTCAAAGAGCTCGGGCTTCATGTTAATCTTGCAGAGCTTGGCTACACAGCCGCTCAGTTGGAGCAGCGACTGCACACCATCTAGGATGCGCATGTGGGTGAAGCCAATTTCGCGAATGAACTCCAGCTTGGAGTGCTCTGAGAGGGTGGGAATGGTTTTGGTGACGCGGAACATGGTGCTGATGATGTCGTGGGAAGAATACCCCAGATTCCTGTGAAGATGTCAAAAAAAATACCCATAAACAATGAAGAGATACGCCCGCTTACCACAGCTCGTTCAAGGTCTCCAGCGCCACATCGACTTTGCCCTCCCAGCAGGCCTTGAGCATAGCCTGCACCTTGACCGGGTGCGGGCTATCGACCACGCGAAACACGTTATCTCCACTGACGAACCCAAAGCCGGACCAGGTACTCTGCAGGTTATTGATGGCCTGGCGCATATCACCCTCCGCGCTGAAGACAAGGGCGGCAATCCCGTCCTCGGAGTGCTCGATCTTCTCCGCCTCGCAGATTTGCATGAGACGCTTGACGACTTGTGCGTCCGTCAGTCGCGCATACCGGAGGATAGCACAGCGCGACTGAATAGGCTCGATGATCTTGTTGGACTGGTTGCAGGCAAAAGCGAATCGGGTAGTCGATGAGTAGATTTCCATTGTACGGCGCAGAGCCTGCTGCGCACCGGGCGTCATACTTTACGAACCATTATTAGCGAACATGAGATCAGATCCTGCTGGACGACTCTTACCTATCAGCTTCATCCAGGATGACCACCTTATGCTTCCCCGGCGGAAGCGTCACTTTTTTCTGTGCGAAGCCCTTAATCCGATTGCGGACCACATCGATACCTCTCTCGTCACTGGCATTCAACTCCAGAACTGCCTCCTTGTACGCATCGCCTAGCAATTGTCTCGTCAGACAAAGGACCGAGGTGGTCTTTCCAATACCGGGCATGCCAGAGATAATAACGTGCGGCATATTGCCATCCTTGGCGATAATTTTGAGGCGCTCAACGGTTTCGGTGTTGCCGACAATATCGTCGAGGAAGATGGGGCGGTACTTTTCCACCCTGCGCAGAAGGTTAGAGTTGGCCAAACCAAACAAGAGACGAAAATACTGACCAGGGGAGTTCGTAGTCTGTAGGAGCTCCTGCCGTTGAAGCCTTGACGCCATTGCGGGCGGCACTGGACGAGGACTCAGCTTGCACCATGGTTGTTTGTGGGAGGGAAAGACAGTTGAGTGGAAACGCGAAAGGGAAGCGCGTCGCCGATAAGCTGCTTATCACCCACTTTCCACTCCTACACACCTTCATCTACTGTTATTTCTATTCTTACCCCCCCTTTCCACACCCCTGACTCCTGATTTAGCAATGGCACCCACCTCTGTCCGTCGTAACATCTTCCAACACAACCTCAGCCGCCGTCCAGCCTCTGCCGGCCCACCCAATGGCGCCCTGTCCACGGCCAGCACCAGCAGCGGTCTCGCGAACCGCCCCTCGCACCGACTCAAGCCCACGACATCGGATTCGGGGTCCTCGACACGCAGTGTGAAGAGCACCGAAAATAAGGAGATTGTGGTCCGCGACAAAAATGGTGGCTACAAGCTTGATACCCCCGCGTTGCCGCAGCCGTTGGTTGGGGAGGATGGCGAGGAATTGGGGGATCTTGACGCCGATGGGGATGGGACGGCGGGGTTTGACTCGTCGGAGCTGTCGGGAAGAGACAAAGAGAGTGCGTGTCTTTCTGGAGTTTTGTTTGGGGAGAAACATTCGACTAATACGGAGAAGAGTTTGAGGCCGCGCTGGTGGAAATGATGATTCGCCATCACAATAGACAGCCTAGCGATGAACCGGACGGTGAATACGCCCCTGGGTTGATTGGAACGGATGGGTTTCTAACTAATTTGGAACCAGAGATTTTGAATATTGTCCATCACAGCCTGCGCAAGAAAGTAGCGTCCCTCGACGAGGACAATTGGATGTTCGAACCCGAAAATGATGCCCGGATATAATATTGTCTCTTGCATGGGTTTCATTTCATTACAACTATGAACGACAACCGGTGCACTTCGCTAATCAAGCTCCATGTTCGACGGCGGAGCCTCGACCTTCTTCGCTGGGCTCCGGGCCTGCGGCGCCCTTCGCCCGCCGGCGTTGTCCTGGCCACCGCCGAAGAACATGCTGCCCATCATATCAAACAGCGGGTTACCCTGTCTGGGGATCTTGATGGAAAAGTACTGCTCGCCTATCTGTGCCAGGGCATCATCCCAGATCCCAATTTCCCGAATTTGCGCCGCATAGTGCGCGGTGAGCTGCCGGAACAGATCCGCGCTGCCGCGTTGAATGGCCAACAGCAACAGGCCGATGAAGTTCAGCAACGGAAGCGCGGGGTATACACGTATGTCAGAGCTGGCGCTACTGACTTCTTGCACGCCCAACGAGGGATTCGAGGTGGATAGTCGCGAGGTGAAGATGAGAAGCGCCTTGTTCGCGCTGCGGAGGTTGCCAGTGAGGAGGTAGGGAAGTACGGCGCGCGAGACATAGAGTGCTGCCGTATGCGGATCGTCGCTGGTGTACCATTCATACTCGAGTTTCGCCAGGGTTTCTGCGGACTCCGACGTTCCTAGAATCAGGTGTTTCTCTGCATCGTATGGGTCGTTATCTGGGCCCGTCATGTCAGCAATGCCATCGGAATCAAACACCAAGACAAACTCACCTTGCGCGTAGACCGAGCCAGCTGCGTGATGCAAGTCCGGATCTCCTCGCTCCAAGGGACCAAACTTCCCGCTCCATCCAATAATTTCCTGGATATACCGTTTCCGCGTAGGCTCCTCGGAGGGAAATTCCCGTAGCAGTTCGATAAGACGCTCTGGATCGCATACACAGTTAGCATACCATGAGACGAGCGTGGCAGCATATGAAAGATTCACTCTTCCGACCCCGGGTCTGCGCATCGTCCGCCGCACTGGAGATCTCCCACTCCGCCTTGTTGTACACCTCCAGGACCAGCATGATCGCCAGATCTCCACCACTGGCCGAGGCGCCCTGCTGGGCACCGGCCCTCAGCAGCTCCGCTGCACCGCCAGCCAGGAGGTCTGCCGCTGCATCGTAGTTAGCGGCCTTGATGTACCGAGCCGCAATGACGCGCAGCTGTTGGTGGGCTTCGTAGTAGGCACCGGAGGCGATTCTAACAGAGGGCGGTCAGTCAAGGTGGCGATAAGGAGATGTAGTCTCTATATAGACATACTTTTCTCGCTGGCGAGCGATTGTCTTGTCGATGCGGGAGGTCATGTTGGTTGGGGGTGGTGGTGAAGACAGAAAGAAGGAGAGAAGTTCTGCCACTTTGGGTGGGGACGAACTTGCCTCTTGCACTACTTGGGAGACTACCCAACCACTGTTCCAGAGCCATACATGTACCATTCTCGACCATGCCGATATGAAATAAATATCTCTCCGCCAGCATGAACCGGGCAATCTTTGACATCCAGCCTGTGCACCGCTTCGGCGGTTCCAATACGACCATCCGACGACCCAAAGTAAGAACCACTCGCTCACTCCCTTGGGCATGTCAGGAGGTCCGAATAACACATTCGGACAGGAAATCGCTTGCTTTTCGTATGATGATCAGCGCCGCTTTTCGCTGGGAGATGCATCCCTGTCCTACTACTATCCGCCGCGTCTGCCGGCGGACCTGAATGTTGGGTTTGACACCTTCCAGAAGCTCAACGATGTCGCGGATGAGCACCTGGACGCGCTGTTGGATACGATCATGGCCCATGAGAAAGAGACCGAGAAGACATGCGAAGCCGATATCGTGACTTGGCGAGGGATGATGACCAAAGTGGGTATATCCAGACCAACAAGGAGCGATGGATTGCTGATTGGAACTTGCAGATTCTGGCTGCTCCATATGATATGATGAATGGGTATGTAGAGTTTAGTTTCGGGACTATGCGAGACTAATGATTTTCCTCAGATTTGAAATGAATGCGACATGCTTCCAGGTAGGGCAATCCGGGCTGCCATTGACTTCCCTTGACTAACTTTCCCACAGGGTACCATGTGCGTATCAACTCAACATTGACGATAGCATGGCTCGTTGACACATTCCAGATTCATTGAAGAAAACAACGCCTACAAAAACCAACAGAAGGAAACCCAGCGCAATCAAAGGATGCCGGCAGGGATGGCGTCCCAGGAACTGATGATGTACTGGGGTATGCCATCGCTTTTCTTCCTGGCTGGCTACGACTGACTCGCGCAGGCTACAAATTCGAAGCCATATCTGTGCTTCGACAACAGTGGGATCCATCCTCCCGCGAGGAGATTGAAAGGCGCGAGGAAGCAGTCGTCAACAATAGTGCGCAGTATTGCTCTGTGGCCCGCACCGGAATGGGTAACGTGCGCATGATTCTCGGCGGAGAGGTGGATGCTGGTACGATTTCGAGGTCTTCATATATTGGGTGCATCTAACCAGAACAGTATGGGATTGCAAACCGGATCGAAAAGAAGATCCCGTCCACTGGATTGAGCTCAAGACGTCCGCGGAGATCCGAAACGACCGCGACATGGTCAAGTATGAGCGCAAACTACTCAAATTCTGGGCGCAATCTTTTCTCCTGGGGGTGCCCAGGATCATTGTAGGGTTCCGCGACCAAAATGGGATTGTCCGCAGCCTGGAGGAGCTCGAGACGGCGAGTATTCCCGGCAAAGTGAAAAAGGTCGGCAGAGGGACGTGGGATGGGAATATTTGCATCAACTTTGCGGCGGCATTTCTTGAATGTCAGTCTTGATCTACATTTTGTATGGTCCAACCGAGCTAACTCCGGTGCAGGGCTCAAACAAACCATCCAGGAAGATGGGACATGGAGGATCCGCAAACAAGAGAAGTCGCCGGTGATTGAAGTGTTCAAGTTGGAGGAGCAGGGCCATGGGGATATTCTGTCCCCGGCATTTACCAGCTGGCGATCCGCGCGTACTACTACTACGACTACTATGTAATAATCCTTCATCTCGTTCATCTCTTGTAGTTGGGCGGGGCTCGTAACGTGGGTCGAGCTCCATGAATCATCCACTCCCAAACTCCGCCTCTTTCACCTCACCCCGCATGGATTCCAGCTCCAGTACGGGCTCGCCTGGCACGGCCCCGAGGGCGATCCGGTCGCGTAAAATGACCAGTATCGCCAAGCGCGCATGCGACCAGTGCAAATTCCGCAAGATCAAGGTAAATCCCTCCGGCCCCCTTTGTCGGCGCATTGGAGGCTGAATCATCGACCAAATAGTGTAGCTTGTCGCAGCCCTGCAAGGCCTGCGAGTCCATGGGCTTCGAATGTACCTTTTTCCAGCCCCAGAAGAAGCGCGGTCCAACCGGACAGTAAGTGCGACAAAGGCCGGAACAAGTATGCAGCTCACCGTTCTCCAGTCGCGTGTCGCAAATTCGCCAGCAGCAAACCCTTGGGAGTAGTCCTCAAGAATCCCCCAAAGATGCCTTTCAGTACCAGACATCGCCCTCGATGGACCCGGCCCAGCCGACGTCCATGTCCGGTGCATCTTGGACGCCACCGCATGGCGAAGTGGCCATGCCCATGTCTGGATCAGGCCGGATGCCGCCCGCAGGAGCTGCAACCTCTGTCGCAGGGCCCTGGACGGCCGAGACAGCCTCCTTAGATTCTCACAGCAGCAGTGCAATGGGCTGGAACGAACCCACCGATGTGGAATACTGGCTGCCAGATAACCTGGATGCCCAAGTGCCTATATTCGGGTTCCAGGGAAGCAATATCTACCTCAAACCATCTCTTCCTTCTATCGTGCAGCCCGCGTCCGATACATCTGCCATGGGCATGACTCCACAGGATCCTCAAAGCATGCCTTTTTCCCCGACTGTAGGCTCTCTGACATCGGACAGCCAAGAGCCAGATACCTGGCCGTCTTCAATCATCGAAGCCAACATGATCCCCTGGATTGATGTCTACTTTGACCGGCTGCACCCGACCTTGCCGGTGCTAAGCCGGTCTTCGCTTTTCACACGGATGCTGTCCCAAGAGCATCGGAGTAACCCTCAGTTTGGAGCAATGCTTTTGTCTCTTTGCGCTTTCTCTCTTACGCAACCGATCGAGATTAGTGAACGACCCACGACTTCGTCCCGCGCTTCTCAGGCACGATCCATGATGGACGCAGCCACGAAGATGCGGAGCTGCTCTGATTTCGGGGAACATCCCACGATCGAAGCCGTCTTGACGAGTTTCTTTCACTTTGGTTGTCTCTTTGGCAGTAATCAGCATAATGCGGCGTGGCTGCGACTCCGGGAAGCCCTGGATCTTGCGGCTACGATGGGGCTGAATGATCCAGAGTCATACAGCGATCTATCGGGAGAAGAAAAGGGTCAGCGATTACGGACATATCTTGTGCTATCGATCACAGAAAGGTGTGATACAGCCCTACACACTTTTATGAAGTACTTGCTAACATGTCATTATAGAGCATACGCTCTTCAACGCCGACATCCCATCACATTCTGGGGAAAGCCCGGATTCAGCATGCGCTCAGTACACGACTTCATCCACAATGCCACGAACAGCCTGATCTCTGGAATAATTGTGCACAACGAAAAAGACGCCGAGGGAATGATGGGTCTGGCACGACTGATGGAACTATTCGACGCCATCGACGAAGATGTCATCGACTGCTGGAACCGGCGATGCGATATCAACAAGGGCTTTTGCCACAAGCTCACCGCAGCCAAGGCACTATCAATTCATCAGAATCTCGACCGTATCAATCAGGGCGAACGGTACAAAGGATATGACTGGTTTGAGCGAGCCAAGGCTGGCCGGATCTCGGAGACAAACCACGCTTTTATGGCCATGGGCCTGCGCGAAACACAAGCAGCGGATGTTTTCATCACGCAAAAATGGCTTCAGAACCGGGTTTGGCTGCTGTGTTCAACTCACGGTCTTTTGGGTGCTCATTCCGAGCGGCCTGAGTTGAGTTTTCATTATCCGGTCTCCGTTGCAGAGTCGACTCTCCAGCTTTGTGTGTCGTTACGACTTAGTTCGATGGAGGCCCACGGAATTGGATTGGTATGTTCTCATATGGCCACTATGTTTTGGGGGGGTTAACTGACATACAACCCAGGCGGAGAAATTGTTCGATATTGCCACTGGTGCAATTGACGTCTTTTGCAACATGAACATGGCTTCCGGAATGGCGTCGATATCCAACGCCACAACGCTACAGGGCCTTGCAGAGGACTTTCTGCTGCTACTGACAACTTTCCGTGGAGGAAGCCATCCATATCTGGAGAAGTTTCGAGCTCACCTGCGGCCATTACGAATTCTGGGTGACAAGATCCCAGACTGGCCCCAGCAGTGAATTTTGTTTTTTCTTCATGTATAATAAATAATATGTCTCCATGAGCAAACGGCTTCCGGAACAATTTTTCATGTTTCGAGCTGCTGTATTTATATGAAATCACAAATCACCCGCACTGCCGTATTGACAGGAATTTATGTACAGGAGACAGCCTGGAACTTCTCTGACTCGTCCGAAAGAGCCTCTCCAGTCCTCGCTTCCACCGATGTCTTATAGTTTCGCCACTTCCACATCGGAATCTTCGCAGCGTACATCTCATCAATCTCGGCAAAAGTCCGGCCGCGCGTTTCAGGCATGAAGAAAAATACAAAGACAATAATAGCAGCCATGCAGCCCGCAAAGACAAGATAAGTCTTGGCGCCGAGGTTCGCCGCGTCGGCAGAGGTGAGCTGCGGAACCGCGAGCGTGGTGATCACAGCGGTGGTCTGCGCGCAGGCGATGGTATAGGACATGGTATGGTGGCGGAGCTTTGGGGTGGCCATCTCCGAGGGCATCAGATTGGATAGGGAGAAGAAAGACGAGGCCCAGAAGAAGTTGAAGACGAATGATAACGCGGCGATGCCCAAGGTGGAGTGCGGGTCACTTGTGTTAAAGGCGAGACCACCCGCCAATGCATCGATGACGAACAAAACACTCATCCCAGTGAAGGCTGTCGGTCTGCGGCCGGCGCGATCGATCACGAATGGCGCGGCGATGGTGCCGGCCAAAGTACAGCAGGACGCAATGATAGTCAGCGAGAAAGCATCACCAATTCCTAGCTCCGTGAGGAAGACGGTCGTGTATGTAGTTGAGAGGATGATGCCGGAGACCTGATTCAGAGAATAAAACGAGCCCGCCGTGAGGGTCCGTTTGAGCTGTTCTCTGCGGAAGATGTGCCAGAACTTGACGTCGGACTGCAGCTCGCGCTCACTCTCTTCGCACAGCGCGATGAGACGTAGCTCGTCTTCGACATGGGCGTCGCTGAACCCGCGCAGTCGGCGGAGATTGTGCCGTGCGCGCTTCATGTTCCCCTTTGACACGAGCCATTGCGGACTCTCCGGGAGAGGGATGGTGAGTACGAAGAGGATGACGGGGATGACGCATTGGATGGCTAGTGGGATCTGGTAGGAAAGGTGGTTCTCGAGCTTCTCAGTGCCGAAGACGATTACCGTTCCCACAACCCCGGCGGTTAAATTGAGAATATTGATTGAGCTGACGCTGCGGCCTCGCACAGAAGCGGGCACAACCTGTTAGCTTGAGTTAGCAATGACGGCACTTGTTCTGAGAACGAGAGCAGACATGCCTCTGACAGATACAGGGGCGCCGTAGCATTGGCAATTCCCAGGGCCAAACCGCTGATCGAGCGCCCTCCTACAAAGGCTCCTAGATTAGGGGCAAGGACTTGGAGCAAGGCGCCGCCCACGGAGATAATGTAGGCAATGACCAATGGCCATTTCCGGCCAAAGTGAAAATTCAGAGGCGAAGCGACCACGGCGCCGATGATGGAGCCGACCAGAGGCACAGAGAATACCAGGTTCTGGTTGCGCGCCGTAAGCACATACTTCCCCGTGGCTGGATTGCGTCCTTGAAACTTGGCGACCTGAGTATAGTCAATCAGTACTTGCATTGAAGAAGAGACGGGGATATGCTCACAAAGGGCGTCAATGCCGCAACGGGCGAGATCAATTTATCATCATATCCGAACAGGAACGACGCTGCCCCAAAGACAGCGCATGCAAAGACTAAGAGTACGTTAATCGCACTGCTTTGCGATCTCAGCGGCTCCGATGAAGAAGAAAAGTCAAGGTGCTGGACCTCGAGGTCCTGTTTCTCGCGAGACATCATGGACCAAAGCCAACGTCCAAAGCTTGAACGCCCCCAGCGGCCACGGACGTGGGGGGTGTTCATGGTTTATATGGCGAGGACATCGAGTTGGGGAGATCTGATCGCATGTCGTGAAGTTTGATTCCCCAGATCCGCTCATCCCCGGGTTTATTATTAATGGAGTTTCTCCGAACCCCAGAGCGTCATCGACTCAACGGTCGACAAATCTGCACAGTCACCAGAATCTGCAGAGCTGCAGTGCATATCTCCACAGTCCCAAAAATCGCCGTTGATCCTGTCGCAGCCGGGGGTTTCGCCGAGAATCCTCCGTGCATGCCGACGGCGCCTCCGACCAAGTCCCGGTGAGACGACGTCGAAGTAGTGTCCCCTATTTTTGATTAAGAATAGGATCACCGCAGTTTGGCTCTACATGATTAATTTCACCGAGGAATTTGCATGCCAGCGGAGCCATGTGAGAGCAGATAGGATCTCAATTTTGCCATCCATCCAGCTCTTTCTACTTTTTTTTTTGGGCTGAGAGCACATACCAAGCCCGACATGTCTGTTGTTACAAGCGCTGGTGGTCGGAACCTAAATGTCCTTGAACAGAAACAGTTGCATTTTCTGAGCAAGCCACACGATGTCCATATAAAGATAGATTCTCGACGCCGGCCCTCTTTCCACTTAACTGCGCCCCATGGATGGCTCAATGATCCTTGCGGTCTTGGATACGATCCTGCAACAGGTGTCTATCATCTCTCTTTCCAATGGAATCCATATGGTAATGACTGGGGTAACATATCCTGGGGCCATGCTACCTCGTCGGACCTTATTTTATGGAAGATATTGCCACACCCGGTCCTGACGCCGTCTGCTGAATATGACCGGTGTGGCATCTTCACGGGATGTCTACGAGCAACTGATATCTATGGTCAACCGGGGGCTCTCACAATGGTTTACACCTCTGTGGGGCATCTTCCCATCCATTACACGGTGCCGTATGTCCCTGGTTGCGAGTCTCTCAGTTTAGCAGTCTCGCATGATAATGGAGAGACGTGGCTGCGTCAGGATTGTAATCCTATCTTGACAGGTCCGCCTGAAAACATCCAAGTGACGGGGTGGAGGGACCCTTGTATTACGGCTTGGAGTGGAAGCCAACAGCGTCAGAGCGATTCACCAAGTCTCTACGGATTTATCTCTGGTGGTATTACCGGAAAGACTCCCACTATCTTCGTCTACGCCGTCCAGCCCACAGACTTGCGGAAATGGAAATACCTCGGTCCTTTGATTGACGTCGGATTGAATTTCAGTCCATCGCGTTGGTCGGGCGATTTCGGCGTGAATTGGGAGGTTGGCAACCTCATGACCCTGGCAGATAATACCGGCGCGTCTCGAGATTTTGTCATCATGGGATCTGAAGGGTGTCTATCTTCCGGTCTTCACAATGATCCCAATTCAGCTTGGCACCGGCGTGTTGCGCGCGCGCAACTTTGGGTGTCTGTCAAACCCAAAGAATGCAAGAACATCACCGATGATACATTAACAACATATGCGTTTTCTGGAATCTTCGATCACGGCTGCTACTACGCCGCGAATTCCTTCTGGGATGTGCAGACTTCGCAGCAGATTGTGTTTGGATGGATTACGGAGGAAGATCTTCCTGATACCCTTCGCCATCGGCAGGGGTGGAGCGGCCTGATTACACTCCCCCGGGTGGTCGAGTTGAGGACGATGCGTCATGTTATTAAAGCCCGCAGCTCGAAGTTGGACTCTATCACCTCGATTGAAGCCGTGTCTAGTTCGTCCAGGTCTGACACAGTCATAATTCGCACTCTCGGAATTCGCCCTGATCCACGACTTGGGCGTCTTCGAGAGGATGCACAGAAAAGCCAATTGAGAGGCATATCCTTGCCTGTTCTCAGCGATGGCATTTCTACCAATATGCCGTTGACAACATCTCGATGGGAACTGGACGCCGAATTCTCTGTCAGTCAAACGTGTGGGCGTGTTGGCATCGAGATTGCACATAGCCCCGGTAAGATATCCGCCCACCAGTCGTGCTTTTTGCATTATTGACACACTATCTGCCAACCAGACTTCGAGCACTGCACCGTCCTCTCTTGGGATCCTCAGGATGAAACATTCACAATCCACCGTCCCCAGCCCGCTAGCGACAATATCAACCAGGGGTTCGAGTCCGCACCACACACGCTTTTCACCTACTTGAACGAACAGGGAGAGGAGGAAGAAGAGTCTCTGCACGTACATGCTTTCTTTGACATGAGCGTGTTGGAGGTCTTCCTCAATGGCCGGACAGCCATTTCAACTCGGATCTATCATCCTGCGGACCGATGTTTCGGGCTCCGATTCTTTGCAGACTCGATACATGACGAGCCGCAACCGGCCGCGGTTCTGGTCCGCGGGGAGTCGTGGGACGGGCTTGGCGTATAATCAATACAAAAGAATAGAGAGGCTTTGACATAGACGCAAAGTAATTAAGATTGCATGGCATCCGCGCGGGGATGAATGCAAGAAGGATGATATATTAAAACAGAGCTCGAGAAAGTACCAGAATAATCAAGATGCACCCGCCTTGAGTCAAGTCACCATCATCACATCGTACACCGTCCATAGGCTCCATTGCATGACCCTAAAAAGATAAATAGAAACAAAGCCAGATCGAACTCTGCTTCTTGCCGCAATACACCCGGATTATATGCATGGGTATCAATTCATAAGGATCAAAAACGATCAAAGCATGAAGGAAAAGGGAGGAAGAGAGGCTACGTAGGGCGCCTTTTTAAAACTTCCAGCCTGGAAGCGCATCCTTGCCGTCTCGTTGGTAGATGCGCCAGAAGTAGACCGGGATACCGGTGATAATGAAGACGACCACGATGAGGGCCTGTAATGGTTCGGCGATGACGGCGCGACTCAAGAGGAACAAACTGACGCAGCAGAAGATGATCGGGGTGGAGATCCATGTGCGATATGGGCGTTCGAGGTAGGGCTCACGGATGCGTAGGACAATCAGACCCAGCACGGTCAGAAAATAGAAGGTGTAGCCTGCCACGCCGTAGAATGTTATCAATGTCCTAAATTCGCCCACAACAATATAGATGGTTGTCAGGAATGCATTGAAGGCCATGGCGTTGATTGGGGTGAACCCAAGACGGGCCTCGTCCCCAAACAGTTTCGAGATGGACTTGCGAGCCCAAGAGCGACGCTGGAGTCGGCCACCGCCTGGGGGGCCCGAGGAGGGAGTCTCGTTACGCAGTCCGAGGCGCCCGAATAGCGACGGGAGATAGCCTTCTTTGCCGGCTGCGTAGACCAGTCGGCCGCTGGTGAAGGTGGTGGCATTTAGAGAGCCGAAACAACTGCCTGACACGACCAGAGCGAGGATGAGAGCGCCAACGCGACCGAATACTTTCCCACCGAACTGGACAGCGACAGTGTTGCTGGTCTGGAGAGTATCGTGATCCAGGACCAGAAAGTACGCGACATTCGCGAGCAGATAACAGATGATGACTAGTGGCATCGCCGTGTGGATCACTCGCGGCAGGTCGCGCTTTGCGTTTTTGAACTCACCCGTCACGTAGTTGGTCTGGTCATCGGGTCAGTGCCGGCCATGACTGAAATTTGATCAACTTACATTATCCCAGCCGTCGAATGCCCAGAGCCCTGCGTACAGGGCCACTGCAAAATCGGAGATTTCTGTGCTCGTTCCCTCGAACCAGCCGCTCGTCTTCCAGTCCTTGCTGGCGCTGCCTTGAGAAGATAGCCCCGTCACAGCGACGACAATGCCGGTCACAGTGACACCAACTAGGGCAACAAATTTGAAGAACATGAGCAGATCTCCCAGGCGAGTTGCAGCCTTGGTAGAAATGCAGTTGAATAAAGTCACCGCAAACAGGCCGCCAAATGCGACGGCCTTGTTGATCCACGGGCTGACGTTTTCCACGTCGGCGCCGATAAACGCACGCACGACGTATTCGCCGAAAATAATGGAGATGATTGCGGCAGACCCCGGCTTCAGGACCAAAACCGCGCACCATGTGAAGAGGAAGCCCATCAATTCTCCGAAGATCTTAGACAAGTAAATCTGCGCGCCTCCGTTGAGCGGGATCGCACCACCCAGTTCTGCGTAGCTGGCCGCCCCCGTCCAGGCCAATACCCCGGCCACTGTCCAGACAATGAGCGAGGCGCCCGGTGATCCAGCGTGCGCATTCACTTCACTTGGAGACGAGAAGATCCCCGACCCAATAATTAGCCCCACGATCAGCGACAGACCATTCAGGTATGTCAAGGTCTTATTCCTTTCTAACGACCCATCCGCCTGCTGATCTAGCGCCGTCGGCGACCCCAGAGGAGCATATCCAGCCTGTGTTTGCGAGAGCGGGAAGAGATTTCGTCCAAAATCAAAGGCCGAAGAGACCGAATAAGATCGCATGGGCCGCTGACGGCCTGACTCTAGCCCGGCATCGAGGTGGGATTCGGCGAGTGGGTCTTCGTCTTCGAGCGAGAGCTTGCGCGAGGACGAGATGCCATCTGGTGACGAAGAGCGCGAGGTCCCGTCTACTGAGGCGGGCGAGGAAGAGGCGAGCGAGGCGAGTTCGAGGGAGTCTCTCGGGGCGGCGAGGTTGCCATTCTGGGTGGTTTGTGAGAATGCGATATGCGACATCCTCTCTCTGTCTCTCTGGATTGAAAATTATAAATCGAGTCAAGAGAGACAGGCAGGAGACTCCATTGCCGGGAGTGTGTATCTGTTAAAGCAGTGCTGTGTAGAAGAGGGAAAAGAAGAACAAGGGGGTAGATTGTCGATCCCCCGTGACGTGACTAAGTCAGTCCGGTCTCGATCTTTCTTCCTTCCTGTGTCTGTGTCTGACCACGACGACTCGGACATGAACCCCCTGGTGCGGTGCCGTAGCTGCAGGCATTGTTCATTCGCCCGGCCACAAAGAGCGATCTCGACTTCTGCGCCTTCACAACCATCACCCCCGAAACACCGCCGCTGGCTAGGCGTTCTTGCCATTGGGACCGCAGCAGCCGGCGCAGGCGCCTTCTACCGCTCGGAAACCTCGAATTCTTCGGCGACGTTGAACCCAGACACATTCACTAAGTACTGTCTCGTATCGCGCGAACCGGTCTCCGCGACCAGCAGCATATTCACGCTCCGCCCTCGGATACCGAGCGCCACCAACTACGATGTCTACGAGGAAGCATGGCGCGCCGGGATCTGGAGCGTGATGTTCAAGCAGCCACAGCTGCAAATCGGGCGAGATTACACTCCTCTACCGACGACTGCAGCAACAACGTTAAGTGTGGATGAGGAGAACGAGGGCTATCTGCAGTTCTTCATCCGGAAAGATCCCTTTGGCGAGGTTTCGAGGTACCTGCATAATCTTGAAGTCGGGGCCGAAGTTGAGATTCGAGGACCGCGGATTGAGTGTGCTATTCCAGAGGATACACGGGATATATTATTTATTGCCGGTGGGACGGGCATTGCTCCCGCTTTGCAGGCGGGTTATTCGTTGCTCAGCCGGCGCGGCGAGGCCCGGCCAAGGATTCATATTCTGTGGGCGAATCGCCGAAGCGAGGATTGTCTTGGTGGGCAAAGCGATACTTCGAAGACCTCAACATCTCGTGGATCCTGGTTTAGTGGATGGTTTGGAGCATCCGAGAGCAGCACCACCCCCACTCCCCCAACCATTCCCGAGCAAGAGAAACCGACTTCGCTGATAGTGCGTGAGTTGGAAGCCCTGAAGTCTCAATACCCGGGCCAAGTGACCGTGGACTACTATTTGGACGAACAAAACACGTTCATTGGGACCAAGGATATCCTAAGCTTCACCGAATCCACCCGCCCGGCAGACAGCTCTCGCCGGAGCAAACTGATCATGGTCTCGGGTCCCGACGGCTTCATCAGCTATATGGCCGGCCCCAAGCTTTGGGCTCAGGGCAAGGAGCTCCAGGGACCACTCCAGGGGATCATCAAAGAGCTCGATCTGAAGGGATGGGCCGTGTGGAAGCTTTAATGTCATTATGTTGTATCACCACCAGAGATTCCTGTAGCATATTTGCATATACTGGGGGGGTTATGTTGAATAAAACAGTAGCCACTGTTCTGTCTCATGTCATCACATCATTTTTTCTCTCCAATACCCCGGGTTGAAGGTCATATCCATCCCATAGCCTCATCTACTGGCCCGTCGCAAAGTCCTCCAGGTACTTGACCAGCTTCTGCGCGTTTTCCAGTGGAACAGCGTTGTAGTTGCTAGCGCGCATACCGCCAACACTGCGGTGACCCTTGAGACCCTGGAGCAATCGCTTCTCTGCGCCTGCCAGGAACTCCTTCTCCTTGACCTCGTCACCGCCGTGGACCCGGAAGCAGACGTTCATGCGGCTGCGCACGCTCTTGTCCGGCACCACATGGTACACTTGCGGATACTTGTCCATGACGTCGTAGATGAGCTTTGCCTTGTGGTCAGCGATCTCCTCCTGGCCGCTGACTCTTTGGGTCCCGAATGCAGTCACGAGATCGGCCATGACCTGGCCGGCAATCCAGAGGTTGAAGATGGGCAGAGTGTTGTAGAGCGAATTATTCTTGGCGATTGTGGCATAGTCGAGCACAACGGGGCCCGGTAGACCGCCGATATTCAGTCGGTGCAGGAGCGCAGCGGGAGGCGTTGCGGTTTGAGGTGGCAGTAGATCCTTGCGGACAATCGCGATGGTGATACCGGTCACTCCGATGTTCTTCTGTGCGCCACCCTGTATAGAGCGTTAATACGATGGGAGCCGTAGAGAAATCAACAAATCACGTACAAAGATAACCGCGTACTTGCGGACATCGACTTTCCGGCTGAGGAAGTTGGAGCTCATATCTGCCACCACCAGCCGTTCATCTTCGGCATCCTGGCCCTGCGCCTCCAGAGACTTGGGGAAACTCTGGAATTCCACGCCGTCCACCGTCTCGTTATCGCAGAAGTAGACAAATGCCGAGCCCTTGCCGCCCTCCTTCTTGGTTGGAGTCAATGACCAGGTCTCCTCGGCGGGGATGGTGCCGAATTTCCCACCATTAGCCTTCTTCACGTCCAGCGCAACATTCACATATTTCGCGCCGACCAGTCTGGCTGCCTCCTGCGAGGCCTTGAGCGACCACGAACCCGTCACCAGATAATCCAGCTTCAGCTCCTCCTCAACCTCCTTTTGCAGTCGCTGGAAAACCAATTCATCGACCTGCGCCTTCTCCGCGTTGGTTTTGGAGATATCCGCCTCGGCGCGACGACGTCGGCGCTCGACCCAGACTGCCACCAGATTATGTACGACGGCGCTGAATTCGCCGCTGCCGCCGGCTTGCATGAAGAGGATTTCATAGTTGTCCGGGATATCGAGAAGGGTGGTCAGGTTCGCCTTGGCTTCGTCAAGGATCTTGTTGGCGGCGGGGGAGCGGTGCGAGATCTCGCCGAGTCCGAGTCCCGAGTCGTTGTAGTTGACAAAAGCCCTGGCGCCAGCCTCGACGACGGGGGTTGGGAGCGGCGCTGGGCCAGCTCCAAAGTAGGAGACTTCTTGTCGGGTCGGCATGATGGTGGCGGTGGTGGTGAGGGGTATGGGAAGGAAGGAGGGAAAGCGGGAGAGGAGGAAAAAAATAGCAGAGAATAAGGTCGACCCGCAACCTGGTGGATCAACAACTTTAAATATGTACAATAATAAGTGCGGACTGTAGGCTTGCCCTTATAGATTCACCGGGTGAAAATGTACGTACAATTCCAGTACGATTATGGCCGAAAATCTCGGCGGCTATGGCGGGGTATGAGTCAGATGCCATTGAAGCGAATTGACGACACCAATTATTGCTCTCGGGTTGGACACTCGAGCAGGAGGAATCTTCTTGACCCTAACAGCAGCAGCAGTGCATAGTACAGTAGTGGGTGGTGGTGATCGGCCTGCTTGATGTTGAGCAGAGTCTATACTTACTTCCCAAGTTTCTCCAGGCCGAGTACAGAGTTAATAAATAGTACTAGGTCGTAGGGATTGTCTTTTCCATAGAAACAAACAGTACTCATCAGATCTCTTCTTCTTTTTTCAATAGAGTCAAGATTGTAACTGAATATTCGGCTCTGCTCTGCTCGCCATGGCTCTCTACACCATCGATGCTCTCCGACATCGGCAGATACATTGTCACGTGCCCAGCATTTCACCGATCGCCGGTCCGCTGAGTCATCTCCTCTACTAATCGGGGCGTCCTTATTTGCCCGTGATTTTTCCCTTGGTGAACTCGGAAGGACCGATTGACTGTAATTGCTCGGAGAGTTGGACGGTGCGCAACATGACTGTGAGTGTCTCATGGCCCAACTAGTTTCCAGCCCAATTGATTTTCCCCAAGTACTGACCTTCCTCTCCTCATGCAGTCCCGATTGATGCCATCCGCCAGCACTGGCCGGCGTTGGGTCTTGCTGCGCGGTTCTGTCGCCAGTTCTGTCGCTAGAACCCAACAGCGTCGGACTTTCGCCTCCACTGGTGTCTTCTTCTCACAAGCCTTCCACTCCCAGCTAGACGACCCTGATACGGCCGCGGTTTTCTCCTCCATGCAGGCCTCCAAGGCCGTGCCCCAGACCCTCACCGAAAAGATTGTCCAGCAGTACTCCGTCGGGCTCGCCAAGGACAAATTCGTCAAGTCGGGCGACTACGTGACCATCTCACCTCACCGATGCATGACCCACGATAACTCGTGGCCGGTGGCCCTGAAGTTCATGTCTATCGGTGCCTCCAAACTTCACAATCCGGACCAGATCGTCATGACCCTCGACCACGACGTGCAGAACAAGTCCGAGAAGAACATACAGAAATACCAGCAGATCGAAGACTTTGCCAAGCTACATGGCGTCGAATTCTACCCAGCCGGACGCGGAATCGGACATCAAATTATGGTAGAAGAGGGTTTCGCTTGGTAATGTCGCATGCTTCCTGCAATTCACATTCTTTGCTAACGAGAGCAAGGCCCGGAACCATGGTAGTTGCCTCGGACAGTCATTCGAACATGTATGGCGGACTAGGTTGTGTGGGAACTGCTGTCGTACGAACAGATGCTGCAAGTATATGTTAGTGCCCTTTCCGATTTTCTTGCATGACCCCAAGGATCTGATATAAAACATAGGGGCGACGGGGACGAGTTGGTGGCAGATTCCACCACAAACCAAGGTCACATTGACCGGAACCATGCCTCCCGGCGTGACGGGCAAAGATGTGATTGTAGCCCTATGTGGACTGTTTGATAAAGATGATGTCCTGAACCACGCCATCGAGTTCACTGGTTCCGAGGAAACCATGAGAAGTCTGCCCGTGGATGACCGGTTGACGATCGCAAATATGACCACCGAGTGGGGCGCGCTGACCGGCCTATTCCCCATCGACGACGTATTGAAGGGCTGGCTGAGGGCTAAGGCGACGACTGCCGCCATGGGTCTAGCCGATGGCCCTTTTAAGACCTTGGCCCCGCAGCAGTTCACCCATCCGCGTTTGGAGCAGCTGTTTGCAAACCCCTTGACTGCCGATAAGGGAGCCAAATACGCCAAGGAGCTGTTCTTGGATCTGTCCTCGCTGTCTCCGTACGTGTCGGGCCCTAACTCCGTGAAGGTGGCTACTCCTCTCAATGAATTGGAGGCCGCCGATATCAAGGTGGACAAGGCCTACCTCGTCTCTTGTACGAACTCACGCGCTTCTGATATCGCCGCCGCTGCCCGCGTGTTCAAGGAGGCCGCTGAAAAGAATGGCGGTCAAATCCCTAAGATCGCGGACGGCGTCAAGTTCTATATTGCCGCCGCTTCTATCCCCGAGCAGATCGCTGCTGAGGAAGCTGGTGACTGGCAGACTCTGCTTGATGCCGGTGCCACGGCTCTGCCCGCTGGGTGCGGACCTTGCATTGGCCTAGGTACTGGTCTTCTTGAGCCCGGCGAGGTTGGCATCAGCGCCTCTAACCGCAACTTCAAGGGCCGGATGGGCTCGACGGATGCTAAGGCGTACCTCTCTAGCCCTGAGATTGTGGCGGCGAGCGCCCTAAACGGTAAACTATGTGGACCTGGCTGGTATCAGACACCCGAGGGCTGGGATGGTGTCATTCGGGGCGAGGGTGAGAGTCCAGGCCGGATGATCACCGCGGAGGAGGCTCTCGAGAAAGTGATTGGCCAGATCGATGAGCTTGTGGCCGACGGCGAGAAGAAATTTGCCCCTGAGCCGACCGAGACCGAGGCCGAAGCTTCTTCGACAGGCGATGCCTTGGTTGAAGTGTACCCTGGATTCCCTGAGCGGGTCTCCGGTGAGATCGTCTTCTGTGACGCCGACAACATTAACACCGATGGGATCTATCCGGGAAAATTCACCTACCAGGACGATGTGTCCGTTGAGACCATGGCTGAGGTGTGCATGTCTAACTATGACACCGAGTTCTCTTCAATTGCCAAGCAAGGCGATATCCTGGTGTCTGGCTTCAACTTTGGCTGTGGCAGTTCGCGCGAGCAAGCCGCCACTGCCATTCTGGCCAAGCAAATCCCTCTCGTGGTGTCCGGCAGTTTCGGCAACATCTTCTCGCGGAATAGCATCAACAACGCTCTAATGGGACTGGAGGTTCCACGTCTAATTACCCGTCTACGTGAGGCTTTTGGGTCTGACGGCAAGGCCCTAACCCGTCGTACGGGCTGGACGTTGACCTGGGATGTGCGCCGCAGCCAGATCGAGGTGCAGGAGGGCCCGAATGGGCCTAAGTGGACGCACAAGGTCGGTGAGCTGCCGCCGAACGTGCAGGAGATCATCGCCAAGGGCGGCCTGGAGAAGTGGGTTAAGAACGCGATCGGAGCTTGAGCTTGAGCGGATCGAAGGCGGAATCTGGCGTTTGACGTGATACCCGAGCTATATTGTGCTATACACAGCGCTTCTGTTGTAGAATGTGTCGGTGTTGCGACCAAAATGTACAAAAAGCAATTTTCTGTTGAAAAAGCGCATTCTTGAAAATTCATCTTGTTTTACACTTAACCAGTCTTATCCTCTCTTTCACCAGGAGATCGCCCCGTGCTAAGCCCCGTTCGAGCAGCAACAATTCCTCTCTGCAACCATCAATGACTATTAACATGCCCCTGTATAACCAGCATGGACCCTGTCACTGTCTTCGGCATCATATCAGGAGGCGTCCAGGTCGCCGGGGCTATCCTCTCGACAGTCGACGGGCTAAACAAGCTACTCGGTAAATTCAAGGATGCCGATCTGACTATTGAATCCATGATCCGCGAGCTAAAATGCATCCGAACCGCCTTGACGAGCTTGCGCGAATGGGCTGAGGAGAGAAAATCCCCTCCTCCAGCTCAGATTTCTCGTGAAATCCCTCATTTTGGAGATCCTCAAGAACTTCCCGGTAATTTGGAACAGGGGCCACCAAGTAGTCGATCTGCGACGCCAGAAGGCATGCGTCGATATGCCCCAGAAGCCACCATGCCCCCGGGTACTGGCGTTCGTGATTTGAGGCTGCCGGATCAGCCAGATTTGCCTCCCCATCTAACGGCACTGCTGCGAGAATCTCAACACAGATCATCCCTGCCACAACTTGAACAACAAGCAGCAGAAAAACCTAAGCAGCATCAAAACACGCCTCATAATATTCCTGGGACATCGGCAACAATTATTCCTCGGCCTATACCTGTTCGATGGCCATCACCACCCACGCAGGCTTCTCCGGATGGGTATAGGGCCGGACTTTCTATTCCTACTGTTCCTTCTCCCGTCTCAGTATTGGAGCAACAGGATGATGCAGCATACATTCCCCGAACGATACCATCCACACAGAATTTAATTCTTCCCCGGTCTCAGTCTGGGTCAGTGTCTTCTCCGAAAAAAGCCAGCCATGACGAGAGCCCTGATTATGGATCTGATTCGGAGTCTTTTTCTTCGGTCTATACTGCATCCGAGGGCCAGGCTGAGCCAGACACCGATGTGAATGTGAGGTCTGGTATTCATGAACTTCGCGAAGGTGTCCATGAGCTGGCTATTCACACTTTGTAAATATTGTATTATGGATGTCCTATAGTGTCTCCGTTGATTAGTTGTAAATAGTCCCTATCTGTAGAGTGTCTATACAAGCCCTCTAGTCATTCACGTCTATCCACACTTTGAATAGTTTGATACATATTGAGTTCCCAAATGCGAAATTGTAGCCTGGTTTACCAAAAATCCTGATCAGTCAAAGTATTGCTTGCAGTGGTGGTCATGGTGATGTTATCAACAATAGACAGTCGACTAGGATCGAGGGTCCTTGGTGAGAGGAGTCTAGAGAGTGGGGTACAGAGCTTATATTCGGCAAGATGGTTTACCTAGGCCTATCGATCGTGTTCATAACCAGAAAGACAGGAAATTACCCAGATTCGATACCAATGGCCCGGGGAGCTACATGGTAACTGTATGTACAAAAGGAAGAGATTTCGCTTTTAAGCCCCTCCCCCGATCGTATAACCTCAGGCTGGGATTGTTGGTTAGGGCTAGATCTCACGCCTCACCACGGCTGGATACCATTCACGTTGATGGCTTTCCCCTCGTCAGCGTCACGCTTTCCTTGCACAACATCTTTCACGAAGTTTCCCCCAGCCGAGGGCTCGATAGCGCCGATCTAGATATTCATCAGTCAGCCCTGGCCCTTTACAGTTGCGCTGGATGCTCACCTTCTTCAGCGTTTCCGGGCCAATACCGGCCAACCCAGTCGCGAGGAAGCCGGGTGAAACAGCAAAGACTTTGACACCGTCGTTTTTGAGGATACGATACCACTGTCGCATCATCATGTTGAGGCCCGTCTTGGAGCTGCGATACGCATCCGTTGGATTCATCTTGCTGGGTTTGGGCCATCCAGCATCCGGCGAAGTGTTGAGCGCAGCATACTGTGCATCCATCCGTTCTGTGTCGACAAGGGGAGATGTGCCACTCGTGATGAACAGCAGCCGCGGCTGGGCTGCTTTGAGCAACAGCGGGAGAAAGAGCGAGGTGGTAACCTGGGCGCCGGTGACGTTGGTATCCCAAGATTTGTTCCAGCCTTCCCGGAGAGTGAGCTCGCCGGCTTGAATTGCACCGTCAAAATTGGCGCCAGCGTTGTTGATGAGTACATCGAGCTTGCCGTAGGTCTTTGTCACATACTCAACAGCGGCTTCAATTGAGGCATCGCTCGCGACATCAATTTGAACCACGCTGAGTGTGCTGCGAGTCTGAGGGATCTCTTTTTGGATCTTGGCGATGGCTTCTTCGCCCTTCTCACGAGCGCGACTACCAATGATGATGTTGTAGGGGATCGACTCCTTGCAGAGCGCTCTGACCATCTCCAGGCCGAGTCCAGCGTTGCCGCCAGTGATGAGGATTGTTTCCGCGGTCTCCATTGTTAAGATTGTGGTTGCTCGGAATTGTGAAGAATAAGAAAATCGCGTAGTAGCCTACTGGTGTAGTCAGTATTGAAATGCAGACCGATCGAGCCTGCTTTATATGTCTCGAGCCCGAAGATAAATCCAGCGAAGCAACGGACATAGTTGGGTGCGTCGAAATGCATACCGGAACGGGTTTAGCGTTCCCGATTAGAGTGTCGTCTGGAGTCACAACCGCGCAGGACAATGGGAGGGATCTCTTCAGATCTCAAGTTCGGCCCACACGATCCTGGAAATATGATCCATCCACTGACGCGACACAGGGATGTCATGCTCGGGCGCCACTGGTTGCCGAAGAAATATCTCACCAAACTGGATGACTAGAAAGGTTAGCCCAACAGTCGTGGAAACTGGTGGGATGACACAATCGACTGCCGCATTAGGGCATCGGTATCTGACGCGGAGAAGCGGGGAGGCGGGGTCCATGATGAGAGTCTCTTTACTTGATCTCGGGCGGAGATCGATTGGCAAATCGGGATCACTAGTCTCACGTCTCGTAATTGTAGGAAACCCTAGTTGGCTTTGGGAAGATGGGGCGCTTGCGATCCTCGAGGAGGCTTGGAGGAACGGTTGTAAATGCGATGTACTTGCAAAAGACTGTTCTATCTAGTTCACATTCGATCCGGTTTTTAATAGAAACCGCGGTTGAACCAATCGTCGGCGCTACATCAGCCAAGGCTCCGAAAAAAGGCATCTCCGTCTCTTCTTCCTCCATGGCGAAGGTTGTGTGCTGAAGTTGAAGAGGCTGACTAGCGACCGTCGGTGGAAGTACAGGCGACCACTGTGACTGTGATGTTTGACGTCATTGTCAGTCAGTCAGTCAGTCAGTCAGCCTCGCCGGCAGTCGCACAGAGAACGAAATGTCAGCCAGGTCTACTGCAGGGGCCCAACGTTCGATTCTTATTTTTATTTTTAGCAAGCGTTCTCTGTTGATTGGTGGTCTGCGTCACTTCCGCCTGTCTGTGTGACATGAACTCCAATGTGGAAGGTAACTTTGGATTTCTAATGTAATCGCGGAGTTCGTGGATGGTCAGCCCTACGAGGGGATCATCCGGTCTAAGAATAGAATCTGACGCGCTGAAGAAATACACTCTATTCTTCCTTCGTGACAAACCAAAATGGGGCCACAACAAAAACAATAATAGACCACCGTGTCCAAAGAGAAATTTGAGACCGATCGGGCCAATGCTATGGTGTCTCAATCTCTAACGAAACGGGGCAGCTAATAATAGATAGCTGAAAGAGGACGGAAGAGGTCCAAGAATGAATTATTCACAAAAGACTTTAACCAGAATGCTAATCAAGAAAAGAAGGAAAGAGAAAGGAACAAAGAATCAAAATCGAAATCAGAATAAGAACAAAGTCGGGGTCTTGTTTAGGAAGGTATCTAAGTATGGAAACACACACCGTCTGCCCTGACTCAGACCTGCCGATACACGTCTCGGGCACGGTC
The DNA here is from genome assembly GCF_964197705.1 of Penicillium psychrofluorescens. Lineage (NCBI taxonomy): Eukaryota > Fungi > Ascomycota > Eurotiomycetes > Eurotiales > Aspergillaceae > Penicillium > Penicillium psychrofluorescens. The sequence continues at coordinate 2,423,402 of NC_133440.1, forward strand.
TGGGCAGGAACAATTTGGGCGCTTCCAGTACATTCCAAGCGAGATGGCGTTTCTAGAAGAGACATGGAAGCTGAAAACTATCGGGAGGACGGGCGAATGACCCTGGGTGAGTGGGTGCCTGGGGATGATTCATCGGGGACACCGGGCAGGGTGCCCAGGTGCAAGGCAGACATGCCCCAGGAGTTTATAAATATGATCGGAGAGCTTCTTCTTTTTTTTCACGAGTTATCAAATTATATCACACCACAGATACAAATACAAGCTCTCGAGAGTTGTCAACCTCTATCGTACATTTCACTACACCAACCCCCAGATCCACCTTCCACCCCCTTTCGTCATAATGGGCAGAGGAGGATATAACACGCCGTCCAACTCGGCAGTGCATGCGCTGCACCTATTAGCCAATGGCAACTAGCCATCTAGGCAAGACCGCTATGCGCGGGAGAATCGACAATCGGGCTTCAGCTCACAGAACCAACATCGTTCCAACGGCAACGAAGCAGTCCTAGGCGACAGGCCATGCAAAATCCCGTTCAGTCATTGCAACCGCAAGAGACTGAGACTCTCCAGGACCAAGTCTCGATCATTTGCCAACACAGAACCTGAAATCCAGCCAGTCAGTCCCACAATCTCGGATCCCAGAATGACGATCCGAAAACTTACTTCTCAAAGACAACACCCAGCACATCTTCAACATCACCGCTCTCGCCCTTGCCAGTGATTTTGGCCAGCATATCCGCCGCAAAGCGCAGATGTTCCGCCGCGGTCACGATATCCACTTCGGACTCCAGGGCGTCGATGCCACGGTCCTCGCGCGCAGGATGAGCAGGAGAAGCTTGAGACAGGAAATCATTGAGATGGTCGAGACATCTTTGTAGATTAGAGCTTTGGCGATGTGTCACGCCTAGTGAATCTTCCCAATAAGAGGTGTTATAATGACCGCTTTCGTCGCCTTCGGGTGAAGCAATTTGTTCAAAGGTCGAGATTAGGCCGCGGAGGAATTTTTGCAGATTTCCCGGGTCTGATTCTGGTAACGACGATGCGCCCTGCCGTGCTTCTTCACAAGAGATCGCGAAAACCCGATCCTGCGGGACTGCTGGGAAGACTTCGTGGATCTCGTTGGCTATCCTCTCTGGTAGCACACCGGTTCGCTGGGCAGCAGGGAGCCTGTCGCATTTGTTGACGGCCACAACAAGACACTTCCCAGCATCCAGGCAGGCTTTCGCTGCGTCGAGAACCTCCGGTTCAACAAAAAGACGGGCACCACTTGAACCCTTTTCCACAGATACCACCATAATGACAACATCCGACTCCAAAGCTCTCGCCCTCGCCCTGCGAATACCCTCTTTCTCCACAGCCCCAATCACAACACCTCCCCCGAGCCCAAGAGTATCAGCCCGGATACCGGCCATATCCCCAAGCTTACAGTACCACCCGCCCAGATCAACACCCACATCCACAATATCTCTCGTAGTCCCCTCCTCTGTCGAAACAATCGCAGCCTCCTTCCCCACAACCAGATTCAGCAACGAACTCTTCCCCGCATTAGGCGCACCCAACAGCGCAACTTTGATCCCATTGCGCAGCAACTCCCCCTTCGAGGCATTGCGTATATGGAACTCAATCTGCGTCTGCAACGCGCGCACCTGACCCGCAACCGATCCAACCAGTTCCTCGGTCGACTCGTCAAAGTGTTGGTCCTCGCTGAAATCAATTAACGCTTCCAGCTCTCCCCTCGCATACAACAGCTGCTGACGCCAGGACTCGTATCGATTCAGCAATGCGTCGCTAGATCCCCGCACTGCAAGTCGGCGCTGCTGTTCCGTCTCGGCGGATAGTGTATCCCCCAATGCTTCGATCTGGGGTAGACCGAGGCGGTCGTTCATGAATGCGCGGCGGGTGAACTCGCCTGGTTCTGCGTACCGAACAACGGTATCGGGGGTGTTTGTTCGCGCGATGGCACCCAGTACGGCTTTGGCGATGGCCGGGCCGCCGTGAATATGAAACTCGAGTACATCTTCACCAGTCACGGTCTTTGGCGCGGAGAAGTAGAGGACTAGCGCACCGGCATCGAGGACGCTGTTCGCAGACGGTGTCTGGTGAGGATCGTAGAGGGTGCGGAGGGCTGCGCGCCGCGGTTTCGGGAGTGGTGCTTGGGGACATACTGCATTGTATATCTGTTTTTGTTTTAAAAATGATCGTGAGTAAAATACATTTCAAGTTTGATGCCAATAGATTCTCATACAGATGCACAGGAAGGTCCGGAGACGCGCACGACTGCAATGGCTGCTCTGCCGGGAGCGGTGGATAGAGCGTAGATTGTAGAGTCCCCATCTAGGATGAAGCGAGCAGGTTTGGTCGAAGAGAAGCTTCGCCAGTGCCCTTTCGTCGGTGAAATTGGGACGGCGAGAATCGCGACATCGTGTCGGACATGGCGGAGGCTGTTATGTTGCAGGGATCGGTTCCATGATAGGAGGAATGGAGCTGCCCGGCGAGCGGCTCGAGGACAGAATGCTCGCATGCGCAGAACTAGGCGACAGAGACGAGAAGGCAGCAGTGCAAGTTCGATGTTGTCGCTGCCCGTCGATAAGGTGAGACGTCACGTGAAATGATATCAGCCCCTACAAATCAAGAGATGTATGTGTATGTGGATATGTATGTACACTGTCGAATTTTCTCCTAGAAGATCCAGCAATCCAGTACAAACAGCAGAGAATCTCCATAACAACCGCTCTAAAACAAGTAACCAGCTTCAACAATGCATTCAGTTCATGTGATTCGATGGCGCCCATCCGATCACGGCGACATGTTCATGCCCGGTAAAGCGTGAAAGTGCAGCAAAAGTCCGGTAGAAAGTTATGTACAAGGAGAGAGACGGAGAGGTAGTAGTAGTGGGACAGAGAAATGACAGGTCCCCAAGAACCATGACGTTATGGGTATGCAAAGGGATGAGGGATGCCCCCGACAGAGACAAGAATTGCACAGAAGAAAAGACAAAAAAGGAAGATGTTATGATGACAGACACACCATGCTTGCCAACCCAAGGCTCATCAAAACGACAAAACAGAAAATGTTTCAAGGAGCACGACAGGAAGAGGATGACTGGGGGCAGTAAAGGTGAAAAGGGTATTATACAGTCGAGGGCAGAAGAAAAGAAAAACAAAGATTCAGAGACGACATGAGAATCTATCAAGCATTAGATTAGAAAATGAGCAAGCAACGTCTCGTTTCAATCAATCCGACAATTCAATCGGCTGGGTTGCAGAGGAACCTTTGGCGTTATCATGCTGTTCGGACACGACAATCGAGGGCGGCTGTTGTGAAGCTGACTCGTCCTCATGCGGCGGAGAAGGTAGCGGCTGGTCATCCGCACTGGGGGACTCGGGCTCTGGCACAGACGGAAGCCCCGAGCCGTCGGCACTATCTTTGCTCCCGCTTGTTGCACCATTACGTCTTCTCGCGCGGCGATTTCGGCGTTCCTCGTCGGCACTTTCTCTGCGTCTTCTCTGGCGCTCACCGCTCGCATCGGAGTTGCTTCTCAACCCCATGAGCATACTGGCAGCACGGTCGGCAACGTCCTCGCCCTCGGAGACTTCCTTGCTGTCGTCCTCACCCTCTTCGAGGATCGGGGGACTCAGAAGACCATTCTCGGCAAGGCTTGTCTCGCCGTTGGCATCCTCGCCCTCGTTGCCTTCTCCCTCATCGCCATCGGGAGCCTGCTGGCCAGAGGCAACTCGGACCTGGTACCGTTCCTTCAGTCGAGCACGACGACGACGATCTCGTTGGTCCTTGGCCTGAGGAGCCGCAGCACGCAACTTCTCCAGGAGGGAGTCCATTGCACCACTGGAGGCAGCGGAGGTGGGCGATTCCGAGGGAGTGGTAACGTTGTTCGCCAGGGTAACGTTGACCCGCTTGCGCGCCAGAGACGCTTCGGTGCGTTTCCTGGAATCCTCCAGGGTGGTGTTCTTCTCTCGTGATTTCTGAAAATATTGTTAGCAGCGTCAATAGCGTGAGTAGCAGGAAAAACTAACCTTCCACTCCATGAGGAACGACGCCAACTTTGCAAAGAAGTCGCGGCGAGAGTTCTCGTCCGAGTTATCTTCGCCATAGAAGACCATGATATCGTCATATGACTTGATCATCTCATCCAAGTATAGCTGTAATTGCTCGGCCTTGCGTCTCGCGTCCTTCATGGATCGCTGAACCACGTTGCTGACACGGTCCTGGGGATGGAACTTCTTGGGGTCACTCAGGTTGCCCGCATCCAAGCTAGACTGCACGTTCTTGATGTTGTTGATATACTTGGTGGCGTCCTGACGCAGCAGATCGACGCTGACCTTTTGCAGGCTGACCACACCGGCGATCTCATCGACGAAACCTTCCCATTCGGGGTACTGGTTGCGAACGATACGTTCGACGAGGTCGGCAAAGGTCGTTTCGTTCTTGTCATCCTTGATCATGCCAAGACGAGCGAGCGACCCCAACTTGAAGCCCTGGGCCTGTTTGTTGGCGTCGTTCATGAAGTTTCCAATATCCAAAATCAGGCCAAGAACATTCATCAACGAAACCGAATCCCGCAGCGACTCGCTGACCTTCACGATATACTGCAGCTTCTCAGAGAGCTGCTCGTACTCGGGTTCGAACGAGCGTGTCAACGCCAGAGCCCTCATTCTGGCCTTCCAATAATGGTTCAACTCGTAGGCAGTGTAGAGGTAAATTTGGTCCTCGCGAGTCAACTCGGTGGGATCCTGTTCGCGCTCAGAACTGGCCGCACCAGGACCGGTCCAGTCCATGCTGTATGCCGCCATCAACTTAACCACGTTCTCGGGGATCGTGCACAGCTCGTCTCTCTGCAAGAAATCCATGACAACCATGTTATCCAGAATCTCGCGGTCACAGTGAATAATCATCCGCACCACATCTTCCGCAGGATATTGGGAGAACTTGGCCAGGGCGATCTGGAAATTCTTCGAGAGGTCGTTGGAGATGATTTGCTTCTTGTCCTTGCGCTGCTTCGCTGCTGTACTATTCCCAAAGATCTTGGTTTCCTTCGCCATGAACAGACGCTCGACCTCATCCAAGACACCCTTCTTGGCCAGGTCGGTGTATTTCTCTTCCTTCTCCTCCTGTGTCGGTGCATGCGTTGCCCAGACCGTCACCTGAGGAGTATCGACCTTGTCCCAATGCAAAGCCTTAAGCTTCTTCTTAGGACGAATAGAGGGCATAACGGTCGTTGATGGTGCAGCAGAGTTGCCATCCAAATAGGCTGGTCTCCAGCCCGCGCCCAAGGGAGCGCTTGGGGGAGGCGGAGGCGGCGGAGCCATGCCGGGTGCTGACGATGGGGGTGGAGGAGGCGGAGGGGGAGCGAGTCCCTTCGCAGCTCCCGGTGGGGCGGGTCCCTGCGCGGCTCCAGGAGGGGGAGGTGGCGGCGGTGGTGGTGGTGCAGAAACACCCTTCGCTGCTCCGGGGGGCGGAGGAGGCGGTGGTGGCATAGCGGATACTCCCTTGGCCGCGCCTGGGGGAGGAGGCGGCGGCGGCGGAGGGGGCATGGCGGCCAAAGCGGCCTTCTCCTTCTCTGGCGATGAAACTGGTTCGTCTGCAGCAAGAGCGGCCTCTTCAGCCGAAAGGGTAGTAGGAGGTTCAGCCATAAAGACATCGCCTTCGGTATCATCGGCAGCATATTTAGGCAACTTGGAAGCAAGCTCACCCAGCAGACCAGTCGCCTGGGCAGTGTTCATGCGCTGCGGGCGTGATAGCTCCACTATGCGAGGTTTTTCGTACTCAAGTTCGTCACTCTCATCCACGGTTGTCATCGAGTCGCCGCTCTCAGGCGTGTGAGCCATCTCTGGCACATGGCTTCTCTTCCGATAAACAGAGCCAAGGGCGCCGGGATCCAGTCTGCGACGGGTCTGTTCCTCGAAGTCGTCGCTGGAATCGTCTTCTCCGTCCATCTTCTCACGCAGCTCGCGCAACCGATCAGATGGTCCATGCTGGCCCCAGACTTTGCCCTCAAGCTTGAATTGAGTCTTGGTTCGTTCAAGCTGCCGCTCCAGACGTTCCATAAGCCGCTCTCGGTCCATGACGCCAGGCATCTTGGAAGGATCCTCTTCTGCGAGTTTGTCGGAGGTGCCGCTGGCAGCCTTCTTGGCGTTAGACGCAGCAATATCCTGGGCGTCGCGCAGCATGAGATACAACTCTCGAGTCTCCAATTCGTTGCGCTGCAGCTCCTGAGCACGCAGCCTTTGCACCTCCGCGACCTCGGCTTTGAACGACTCGTTCTGCCGCCCTTGGAGCTCAATGATGCCAGCCTGTTCGTCGATCTGCTTCTGAAGTTTCTTGACAAGACCCTCAGCACCAAGCTCGACCTGTGCTTTCATTTCATCACGCTCAGCAATAGCAGCTTCGGCGATCTGACGAGCCTCGAGAGACTCATCATACACCTGCCTGGCCTCTGCGTCGGTGTGAAGCCGGTCCAAGAGGCTTTGAACCGTAAAATTCAAGCCTTGCCGAAGGTCCATATCGGGAAGCCGCCGGTCCATAGCAACGTAGCTCAGCATGGCGTCCACCAGCTGGAACATACGAAGACCTTCCTCGCCTGCATTCTCCCGGATGAGAAGCATGTGCTGCATGGAAGACAGGAAGTAGTCGTGTGCACGACTACCTTGAATCTTGGTGGCAATGGCATCGGTGATTTGGAGCGGATCGCTCATATCTTTCACCTCGCCTTCGACACTGTCCTTCGTGCTGCTGCCCTCCCGCTGGAGGAGATCTTCGTAGTCGATCGCCTCATTCTCCCGGAACCGTTCGATCTGCTTGTCGATGACCTCGTATTGGAACCCCTCCATCTTCGTCAAGAGACGCTTGACGCCACATGAAATGAACTGGGCGCGAATGTGGCACCGCAGTTGCAGGTCGGTCTCCGCTCCATCGACCAGCATGTTGATGAGGATCATAGTCGAGACCGCGTACTCCATCAGCAGATTCTCCATGCCAATACCTCCGCTGCGGTACTCTTCACTGGCGCCAACAAGGCTCCCCATCTTGCCACGGCCATCAATTGTCACCTCGACAATGCGCATCCAGGCGTCGAACCGGCCAGTTTCGTTGTGGTCGTGCTTGACCTTGTCCATGGCCTGAAGGACTTTCAGGTGTCCTTGTCCCTCGGCCCAGTGACAGAGGAAGGTCAAGACCTCGCTAACGAGTTTCCTGGTATTTAAACGAGGCGATCCCAGCGAGGTAACGAGAGCCACGAGAACACCTTGGTGCTCCAGAGCATCATCCGCGCCATACTTGTTGTTCATCAGGCCTTTCAAACATTTCGCAATATCATACTCTCGGTCCAGATCTCGATCACCAGTCGGGGCAGCAGGAACGGGGCCGGAAGCTTTTCTTCGGTTGATTTTCAGAAGGACATTTGTCAAAGCAATCTGACCCTGCGCTTCCACAAAAGCTTTCACCCAGCTAAAATTGACGTGTTAGCGTTGCACAAGAAGAAATAAAAAAGCAGTCCTTACCTAATTGGCTGTGTCCGTAGGCTGACACTCAAACTAGCGAGCTGCTTCGATGTAATGGTATCGTCCATGACCTTCTTGACATACCACTCAGGGCTGCCTTCTTCGTCGGCACGTTCCAACAACCCGGACATCCCTTCCTGGTACTGAGTCTGACGCGCAGTCTGACGTCTCTTCTGCTCTCCTTGCAGCTCCGTCAACCGGTCCTGATGGACCAAAGTCCATTTCTTGGAGGCCGGGTAGGCAAGCATCTGTCTCTTGGCTTGTTCGGGAAGATTCTGCCAGCCTCGTTTCTGCATTAAATCCAAAAACAGTTGATCAACCACGCGGTCATCCCTCGGTCGAGTCAGAAAATGGTCTGGCGGCGGCGGATAATTTGACGGGGCCGGCGCATTGGACAAGCGGCCGGCACTTCCACTCTGGAAGATAGTATTGCGATCCCCCGAATGCGAAGTCGTGAGAGTGCGAGCCGAGCCGTCAGAAGACCAATAATTCGAGCCCCGCGTGTTAGATGAATGGGAGGAATAGATGCTGGCCTGGTCGAGAGATGTGCGAGAATTCGAGGAAGAATCCATTGAACCGGCATTCGCTGCTGAACTCCCCGGCCTCCCCCACTGTTGATATCGCGCTCCACGGTCACCAGATGTGCTGCTGCTCATGGTCATGTTGGACGAGTGTGGGGGCGGCCGCGGGCCAGAGGGGTGTGAGCTGTAACCATTCGGCGCGGATGAAGCGGCCCATGTCTGGTATTGATTGCCAGCGTGGTTCTGCGCTGGGTCATGACGCGACGATGAATCTGGGCGGGACATGCTGTCGATGGTTATCGGGGTCTTGGTATCGGAGGGAAGGCTTTCAAAGGGGATGGAGGTAATGACACCCGGCGCCGGCGCGAAGCTGCCGGGGTCCATATCGTGGTTCAGGTCGACGGACTGAATCGACCCTCGTTTGGAGTAGCGAGATGAGCGAGAGCCCGCCGCACTACTGGCCGCGGGCGGCGCCAGACTGTCGTGCGATCCGGCGTATCCATCGTGGCGGTCGTCACCCGGCCGATCCTTGTACAGTTTCCTCCCGAAAAACGACTTTCCGGCTGACGTTTGCCTTGATTTATCGGAGCCAGGTGTACTGGTTGGCATCTTGACGGGCGTCACTGAGCAGAGGCAAGGCGCAACATGAGCGTTGGGCCTAGCACTCCGAGAGTGACGTTAAAACAAAATCGGATCGCAGGTTCTGGAAGATGAGGACATTCAAAAGAGGGCCGGTTTGTTTCGTCCCTTTTGTGTGGGTGGTTAGTTGGAACTATCCCCGGTTGAATACAGCGGGAGGCCGTGCTGATAGGGAGGGGACAATAACAAGGCCCGGCGCACCGCACTCACCAGACAAAGACAGGAGATATTCAAGGAAGAAGAGCAAGAGAAGGAAAGTCCCTGCAAGAGCCCAGTGGCGGTGAGTGGCCAAGGTAGACAGAGAGATCGATAGTCAGGCCAAATCCCCGGGGTCAACTATTCACAAACATTATGCTTGCTTAGGGGGGTTTCTGTCTCGGGCCGGAGAAACTATCTTGCACGTGACCCGTCACAATGCAGTCACGTGGTCAGCCCCTTCCCATCCATGTATCTTATCGGCGCCAGTTAACTCTGGGTATTAAGACTCCCCTGACCCAAGTAAACAGTCCACTAAAACGGCCAGTGGGCTGGCTCATCCCGCACCATGGGGTCCTCAATGAGCTTCGCAAAGGTACATACTCCCCATTACACTTCCACCAGCAGGATGTACTCAGGAAGAAGAAGCACTGACACCACCACCACGCAGACAATCCTCATTCCCGCCGTGATCGCCCTAACGGTGTACCTCCTCTTCTCCTTCGTGATCATCCCTTACTTCTGGCGCTACCATCAACGCTACTCACAATACCTGCCCCTCCACTCCATCTCCGCGCACACGCTCTCCCTCCGCGACCGCATCGCCGACTCCGTAATGCGCTTCTTCTTACCCGCATCGTGGCGGAACGGCGCACACATGGCTGATGACAACGAAAATATCAGCATCGACGACGAGGAGGGGGAGATCATGGTCGGGATGAATACGAATTCGGCACGGAGGGAGGCTCTCGAGCGGAGGCGCAGTACGGCGGCCGAGGCGGAGGGGCGGCTAAGTCGTGATCTTGAGGAGGGCTTTATGGACGATAGTGATGACGAGGTGGATTCGCGGTCAAATGGGCGGCGGTGATGATTGTTCTTCTGTCAGTCATATAGCTCATGGGTCGGCGTTTTTCTGATTCCTTGTTTATAGCATGCGTTGCATCTTTCCTACAACTCTACTATCCAAAATTGGTCGGGATCGACTTTTTTTTCTACTGAGAACACCGATCGGAACAAGATATCATGGCATTGGTATCGTTAATGATGCTACAATTTTCCCAGTATATTCCCCTGCTTGGGAAGTCGAACCAAAAGTGAATATTAACATCCATCATCAAAACTCAGAACAAATAATTGCAGCATGCACCAGTGGAAGTTGAATTTTTTACTTGCGCTGGCCGTACGCCTTGGTGACATAGTCACCCTTGTGGACGATCAGGTCCTCCGGGCGGTAGTCCTCACGGCCAGAGAAGTAGCTGTCGAGGATGGCCTTGGTGCCGTTGGCATAGCGCACCTGGGCGTCGAGCGAGGTGCCGGACATGTGCGGCACCATGGCGTTGCCGCCGCCCCATGGGTGCTGGGCGTAGCGGAGCGGGTGGTCCTTGGGTGCGGGCTGGGGGAACCAGACATCACCGCCGTAACCGCGGAGGTGGCCGGACTTGACGGCCTCGGCGACGTCCTCCTTGACCACGATGGCGCCGCGGGCGGTGTTGACGAGCCAGGAGCCTGGGCATGTTAGTTCGGGCGTGGTTTTCCTCGGAAGATCAAGGGACTCGGGACTCACCAGGCTTCATCTTGGAAATCAGGTCCTTGTTGAACAGACCGCGGGTCTTCTCATGCAGAGGGCAGTTGATGGTAACGACATCACACTGCGCGAGCATCTCCTCGAGGTTCTCAACGCGACGGCAGCCAATCTCTTTCTCGACCTCAGCGGAGAGAGGTTGGTAGTCGTAGTAGAGCAGCTCCTTGCAGTCGAAGGGCTTCAGACGACGCAGCACACGCTCACCGATGCGGCCGACGGCAACGGTGCCGACGACTTTGCCCTCGAGGTCGAACTCGTTCTTGGCCGCAGCGGCGACGTCCCAGTCACCACGGCGGATCTGCTCGTGTGCGGGCACAAAGTTGCGCACCAGGACGAGGATGGTCATGACAACGTGCTCGGCGACGGACACGACGTTGGAGCCCGTGACCTCGGCGACGGTGACGCCGCCGTTGGTCTTGTTGGCGGCGTTCAGATCGACGTGGTCCGAGCCAATACCGGCCGTGATTGCCAGCTTCAGGTTCTTGGCCTTGGCCAGACGCTCGGCGGTCAGGTAGCCGGGGTGGAAGCTGGGAGATGGTCAGTGAAGTGTCGTTGGAGGGGGTTTGCGGGGGTTAACGAACGGAGTCGTGATGATCACCTCGGCATCGACCAGCTCCTTGTCGAAAGTCGAGTTCTCGCCCTCCTTGTCGGAGGTGGTGACCAGGGTGTGGCCGGCATCCTCGAGCCACTTGCGGATTCCGAGCTCATTCTCGGTGGTGCCCAGCAGCATGGGCTGGTCCTTGGCGTGCTCGCCACCCTATAGACCATTAGTATTGAATGGATCAACTTTACAAATGGCAATACTTACATCGTAGAGAACCAGGAGAACTTTACCCTGAAGATTGGCAGACGTGGTTAGCAGACGAGCGTTGGCAAAAGCGTTGGTTGGCCAAAGATGAGGCCTGCACGCGGTGGAGGCCCGCACCCAAGGGGTGCAGGCAGCAGGCTTTGACAGGCCAGAAACAAATTGGGAAGCAGGCCGTCGCAGAGAGCGGGCCAGAGAGGGGGGAAATACCATTTTGAAGAAGGTGAGAAGTGTAGTGTAGATAGGAAGTTAAACTGGGGCGAAGGAACGGTTAGTTCTCAAGTCATGAGGTCTGCGGGGAAAGCAAGGGTGGGAAAGTTACACACCTTGATTGAAATGTACGTGTTACTTGCCAACCACTCACCTCGGGGAAGGACACGACTATTATATAGCCCCCGCTGTGCGACATCGCCGTCTCCCCTCAAGATCCCACAAATGAGCTTGGACCACCGCGGCTGTCCACTCGGGCCCGTCTCCGCATGAGGGGATGCACTAGTGAGCGCGCCAGAGCCGATGGGCATTGGCGGGTTGGAGCCAAACCTTGTCACTTGCAGAATCTCAGAGTCTGGTCCGAGTGTGTTGATCTCACTATCTAGTCCAAGCTTCGTATTCTTGCTCTCACGGATCACTGACCTCTTTGCTGACGGCGCGGAGGACGGATACATACATATGACCAACCGATCTGATTTCAGTCTATCAGAATTCCATCGCGTCGTATATACACAGCACACAACACTCCCTGTACACCATCATAACACAACCGCCCATAATTCTCAACCGGCCCGACCGGAAAAAAAAAAAAAAGAAAAGAAGCACCTAATACGGTCTCCGCACGAGGGGGGGGGGGGTGCTGACGTAATGAGGGGAATCTTGAGATCATAAGTTATCTGGATGGAGGCCAACAAACATTGAACCAACCGGCCCAGCAACCCGGCTGATCCTAACCATGGAATTCTGGCCTCGAAAACAAGCATGATGAACATGAAACATCATTGACATCCATTGCCGAGTCATTCCCGTTCTTGATCCGACATTCCTCTATCTCCTCAGACCCTCATCCGTACTCCCCTCTCAGACCCGCTCCCGTGAGGAGAGCGCGGGTCGGACTAAGAACGAATGATTCTGTGTGCCGTTCGTTCCCGCAGGGGACCCGTTGTCCCGATCAAGAAAAGCTGGGAATTTTCTACCTGGTCCGGTGTAGGAAACCTGCCTAACTGCCGACGCTGTACCTCCTCTGCAGGACCACCATGATATATTTCTTCGCTGCACTCGATTATCTTTGAATGCCAGACACTGCCCTTCTGCTGGAACATGCTGTCCCTGTCGCGTCGGGAATGCAATTGGGAGTCATGGACTAATTGATGATTATTCTGCGGAAAGAATGTCCAGCTCGGTCCTCTCATTCGCACTCCAGCTCCCCCCTCTGAACGTGTTCATCGTCGTCGTTAGCGGCCGATCCATCGAACCCAGTTACGCATAGGTCGATCAACGGAGTATTTTCATATGAGCTTCGGTGTAAATTGTTGTGAGCGACCGGGACCTCAGGTGAGGAATGGGGAGCAGACATCGGGGAGAACAAGGATCGCGGATGTATATGTTGAGTCCTGCCTCGATACATATTTGACTGGACACCCAGCAGATACCAGTACTCCGGAATACTATTCTCAGGAAACCCTGCGCCACAGGTATTCTAGTAAACACCCGTCTATCTGGTGAACATGACCTCTTTAGTGCCATTACACGTTCTCTTTTTCTATTCTGTTGTTCTCTGCTAAATCGTGTCCCTTCTACCAATCAGTATGGTCTCATCGGTTATCTCCGCTCCGAGTTCTCGGCCTCGGACACAAGGGACAGCAGTCAATTTCCTCCTTCTCACCATCCGTTTAGCCTTTCATTCTCTGCACATTTTATACCTAGATCTTCTTTTTTATTACAATCTACACTCTTTTCCCTCCCGAATCCCTCAATGAGACTCCGCCCAACCCCCTTCGCACCATCCACGCGCGCCTGGAGCGGCGCGCCCGACATCCGTCCCCGGCACCGTTTCCTCTCCACCACGCCATGCCACTCCAGCCGTCTGCGCGCGCGACTAGACATCCCTCCACCCTTCCCCGTGACCAAGACCTGCCCCGAACCCACCTGCGACTGTCCCGCCACCCCGTCCATGCCCGAGGGGCTCCCGATCGACTATGATCATCCTTTGAACGGCACGATGGCTGCCTATGCGCAGCAGCTGCTAGTTTGTACGGGACAACGGGACTGGACGAGTCGCATTGAGAGTGACGGTCACAATACCAACTGGGGCGATCTGGTGCGCGAATTGAAGCGGCTGCTCGGCCGCGGGGGTCCGTATCTCGACGTAGGTTTCCTTCCTGGCATGTCCCCGTTGAGCCATTACTGATTCTTCGGATGGACAGCCCTTCAATAATGTTCTGGTTTCCAATTCCTGTATCGCGCCCGCCGCTTCAACTTCTTCTACTTCTACGGCATCTGCATTCCTCTTCCCCGCGTTCAAATACATCCCCTCGATCCCCGTGAACACCACACCCGATCAATCTCCAGACCTGACGACCTTTGTGCGCGCATTCCTTCTCCCCGCACACCTCCACGACATGCACTCCTCTCTCCCCTCAACCAAGCGCGCCGAAATGACCCGCTCCCCCGAGTTGGCCTCGCAGTTCCCGGACATCGTGGACATCAATTACTCGCCCACCATCCTCATCTGCGGACACGGAGGCCGCGACAAGCGCTGCGGCGTGATGGGACCTGTTCTAGAGACGGAGTTTCAGCGCGTGCTGCAAGCGCGAGGGTTTACATCGGCTGATAATACCGGGACGATTGTGGATGATCCGCGCCATGCGCATCTGGGACTGATTAGCCACATTGGCGGGCACAAGTATGCGGGCAATGTCATTGTGTATATTCCGCCGAAGATGAGGATGGGTGAGGAGGAGCACCCGCTGGCCGGGAAGGGGATCTGGTATGGCCGGGTTGAGCCTAAGCATGTGCAGGGCGTGGTGGATGAGACGGTGCTCGGGGGTAGGGTGGTCGCGGACCATTTCCGGGGTGGAATTGGAAAGAACGGAGAGATTTTGCGGTTATAAATGGGGTAATAGTTTCGCTAGAGTGTAGAATAACAGAGCAATAGAACCAACTACAAGGAGTTTGTATAGTTAGTTGATCCAACTACGCTAGTCCAATCGGAGCCGCTGAGACTCCCCGGAATTTTGTTTGCAACTCCGACAAAACACCAACCACCACCACACCCATGTCTCGCTGACACTGTGACCGAGCAGCGACCATGCTGACCCTTTCACGCATCCGATTGCCCTCACTGGCCCCCAGCCGACGGTGCGCGACACGCCCGGTGTCCCTCCGGCGGGCCTTCCCTAACGTCCCTCACACCGCAATCCGCCTCGCGACAACCTACCCCAAACTCGACTTGCCAGCGCTGGACAAGAAATGGCAAGCCAGATGGGATGCGGAGCAGCAGCAGAATCGGGCAGCGCAGGAGAACAATCCATCCTCTCCCAAACCGCAGTCTTACATCCTGTCCATGTTCCCTTATCCCTCCGGCACGCTGCACATGGGCCACCTCCGCGTCTACACTATCTCGGATGTCATATCTCGGTTCTACAAAATGCGCGGACACGTGGTCCTCCATCCCATGGGCTGGGATGCGTTTGGACTGCCAGCGGAAAACGCGGCCATCGAGCGAGGCGTTGATCCGGCGGAATGGACGGAGCAGAATATTGCGAAGATGAAGGCGCAGCTGCGGAGTATTTCTGCTTCATTTGATTGGGACCGGGTATGTTGATGTCAATCAATTCGGATTGTACTGGCTGATGTTTACTTTTTATTGGGTGCATAGGAATTGGCAACCTGCGCGCCGGAATTCTATGAGCACACGCAACGGATCTTCCTCATGCTGTACCAAAAGGGACTGGCGTACCAGGCGGAGGCGCTGGTCAACTATGATCCTGTGGACAAGACGGTGTTGGCGAATGAGCAGGTGGATGCGAATGGGTTCTCGTGGCGGTCTGGTGCGAAGGTCGAGAAATTGAACTTGAAGCAGTGGTTCTTTCGCATTACCGACTTCAAAGAGATGCTCTTGAGGGACCTTGATTCGTTGACTGGTGGATGGCCAGAACATGTGTTGTCAATGCAGCGGAATTGGCTGGGCAAATCGGATGGTGCCAAAGTTCAGTTTCCTGTTCTTGCAGGGGATGAGGAAGTCAATGTGGATGTCTTCACCACGCGGCCGGACACTTTGCATGGGGTTGAATATCTGGCTCTGTCGTTAACGCATCCCATTGTCTTAAAGGCGGCTGAGAAGGATGGTGAGCTGCGCAAGTTTCTGGAGGAGGCGTCATCGCTCCCACCGGACTCGAAGGCTGGCTACCGCTTGATCGATATGAAGGCCTCGCATCCATTGCAAAAGATCGACACCGACAGCCTTCATTTGGCGCGCCCGCTTCCCCTCTTCGTGGCACCCTACGTGCTCGGCGACTACGGAGGAGGCGCTGTGATGGGTGTCCCGGGTCACGACACGCGAGACCTGATGTTCTTCAAGGAGAATGTGAACCCCGAGTCGATCTCTGTTGTCATCGAGTCGGAGCCATCAGAAGCGAAAGACACGACTGTGCCCGCTCAAGACGCGAAGGCTTTTACTCATGAGGGATTCCTCACGTCCCGCTGCGGGAAGTATCAAGGCATGCGCTCGAAAGACGCCGCGGAGCAGATCGTCACCGATCTCAAGCAAGTCGGACAGGCTGATTTTGTTGAGAGCTGGCGATTACGGGACTGGCTGATCAGTCGTCAGCGATACTGGGGTACCCCTATCCCCATCATTCACTGTGGTGATTGTGGTGCCGTGCCGGTGCCGGCGGAAAACCTTCCCGTGAAGCTCCCGAAGATTCAAGGAGATTGGCTGAAGGGAAAGACAGGCAACCCGCTTGAGTCATCTGAAGAGTGGCTTCATACCAACTGTCCAAGCTGCGGAGGGCCCGCGCGGCGTGATACAGACACCATGGATACCTTTGTGGACTCCTCTTGGTATTACCTGCGCTTCTTGGATGCTGCAAACAAGGAAACCCCCTTTTCACCCTCTGTGGCGGGCCCGGTGGATGTCTATATTGGGGGCGTCGAACATGCGATTCTGCATTTGCTCTACGCCCGATTCATCTACAAGTTTCTGTCCCAGTCTGAGCTTTTCCCGGCACCCAGCGAGACACCAGCAGAGCCGTTCAAGATGCTGCTCTCCCAGGGAATGGTCCACGGCAAAACTTTCTCCGAGCCCTCGACTGGCCGATTCCTGCTTCCGTCTGAAGTGGACCTTACCAACCCGGACAAGCCTTTGATCAGCGGCACTCAAGTGTCGCCCAACATCTCATTTGAGAAGATGTCAAAGAGCAAACACAACGGGGTGGATCCCACCGTGTGCGCGTTGAAATATGGCGCCGATGCCACTCGCGCGCAGATCTTGTTTTCGGCCCCGGTCAGTGAAGTCCTCGAGTGGGATGAAACGAAGATTGTTGGTGTCGAGCGCTGGTTCGGTCGACTTTCGAAACTTGTCTACGATGCGGGTAGTGTAGTGAGCGAATCAGGGGGGTTATCTCTAGAAAACATCGGGTCGACCGCGCATGCAGCCCTTCTCCCATCGTCCCTACAGGATCTGAGCGACGCAGATGCCGATGCCATCTTGGCCACTCACAACACCATCTCATCCGTGACAGCCTGTATCGAAAAGAATCCCTACGGGCTCAACACGGTCATTTCGGACTTGACCAAGCTAACAAACACTCTCATCTCCTCGCCTCCTTCGTCGCCCGCTATCTTCTACCTATCCGTCTCATCCCTCCTACGCCTCCTAGCCCCAATAGCACCCGCTCTCTCCTCTGAATGCTGGGAGGTCCTGCACCTGAACGAATCCCAGATAAACCCAGTGCCATCAATCCACTCATCCACCTGGCCCACTCCACTCCTCACCTTTGAACAAGTGGACATTCTCTCCTCTCGCGGCGGCCAGACCGTCGCCATCCAGATAAACGGCAAGCTGCGCTGCGCAGTGACCATTCCACGAATGCAATCCCCAACGCCTTCTCCCAAGACCAAGGCTAAAAATTCCCCGCCCTCGCAGGAGGAACAGGACTGGATTGTGAAACAGGTCCTGGAAACCGAGGACGGACAGTTATGGCTTCGTGAGAAGAATGATTGGGAGAAGCGCCGACGGGTGATCGTTGTCCAGGGCGGCAAGTTGGTTAACGTGGTGTTCTAATAAGAAACTCCTCTCATGTATAAAGCTTTTCTGTTTATTTACTAGCGATATAGAGACGTGTATATTAGAGTTGAATATCTTCACTGACATATCTCTTATCTTTTTCCCCGTGGGAATGATTGTAGTCCCCGGTGGGACACAGCGGGACCCCAGGCGTTCCGGACCGGTGGGACCCGGGGATGATCAACATCGACTAAATCCGCGGTCAAACTGACTAAGGGAATCGTAAGCAGTGTATAATGCAGATGGTGCTGCGAGATGTTGTAGACGGGCTAAAAGGCGTCGGATGGCCATTGTACCGAGGGAATAGACACCTAGCTGAACGTGAAGCTTCTTCAATCTCAGTGCTCTCGCAATGGATACCAACACCAACACCACGACCAGAGGTACTTGCCGAGACTGCTCTGGCCACACAGTCGAGCCCGGAGTGGTTCATACCGAGTTCTTGATTGTCGGTGCAGGACCAGCCGGCGCATCGCTGGCCTGCTTTCTTGGATCCCATGGTCGGTGACATGTACTAAACTCCAAACAATGGACTTTTCATTAATAAATCCGATCCATAGGACTGAAAGGAATCGTGATCAGTGCTGCATCCGGCACAGCCGATACACCGCGTGCCCATATCACCAACATGGCAGCATTAGGTGCGAACAGATCGACCGTCTGATTGAACATATGCTGATTTATGCTTCGTAGAGTGTTTGCGGGATATCGGACTTGAAGATGAACTTCTTAAGCTCTCCTCCAGTGGAGACCACCATATGATGCATACGCGATGGTGCCATAGTATGGCCGGAATGGAATATGCGCGGATCTATTCATGGGGGAATGATCCCAAGAGAAAGGTTCTCCATCTACCACACCGCACCACTTCCTCCTGAATCAAAAAGAACCTTCACTGATCAGTTCCAGGGAGACTACGAAACCGCCAGCCCCTGCTCCCCCATCGACCTCCCGCAAACCCTCCTCGAACCCATCCTCGTGCGCCACGCCATAAAGACGGGCTTCTCAGTCCGCTTCAACACATCTCTGATCTCCTTTGCTGTAGAGAATCCCCCAAACGGGCCCATCACAGCTACCGTGCACGACAACCTCACTAATATAGACTACAAAATCCACACGGACTACCTCTTCGGCGCAGACGGCGCCAGAAGCCAAGTCGTCAAGCAGCTCGATCTCCCCCTGACCAAAAAGCCCGGCCAGGGACTCGCAATCAACGTGCTCGTCAAAGCAGATCTGAGCCATTTGGTACAGTACCGCACGGGGAATCTGCACTGGGTCATGCAGCCCGACAAGGACCATCCGGACTTCGGATGGATGGCTATAGTGCGCATGGTCAAGCCGTGGACGGAGTGGATGTTTATCTTTTTCCCGGATCGGAAGTGCAATAATGCCCGGGACCTCAATCCGGGAAGACAAGAGTATCTTGCTCGAGTACGCGAGTTTATCGGTGATGAGACTCCGGCGGAGATCCTCGATGTGTCGAAGTGGGTGATCAATGAGGTTGTTGCGGAGAGGTATTCGGAGGGACGAAATGTGTTGGTTTTTACCTCTCCCTTTCTTGTTGGCTCGGTGGTTAATTGAGCCTTGCTCAGATTCTGTCTCGGCGATGCAGTTCACAGACACCCGCCTCTCAACGGCCTAGGCTCGAATACATGCATCCAAGACGCATTCAACCTCGCCTGGAAAATCGCATACGTGCACCGCGGTCTCGCACGCCCATCTCTGCTAGACAGTTTCTCAGAGGAGAGACAGCCAGTCGGACAATCCGTCATTGCGCGCGCGAACCAGGCGCTGCGAGATCATGTCCAGATATGGGAGGCGCTGGGGCTTCTTTCTGGAGATGTTTCGACTCGACGGGAGATATTGCGCGAGTTGGAGAGTGCGACGACGGAGGGAAGCCAGCGTCGGCGCAAACTGCGAGAAGGAATTATGCATACGGCGCATGAGTTCCATGGCCTGGGCGTTGAAATGAACCAGCATTATACAAGCGAGGCAATCTACACGGCTGATGAGACGCATTCCTACAAGATCGAGGGTCGTGCGACTGACGATAAAGTGTTATTTCATGAGCCTGGCACGTATCCGGGCTGTCGACTTCCGCATGTGTGGTTGAACAAGGCCGTTCCTGCTCAACCGATCTCGACGATCGATCTAGCCGGGCATGGTGCGTTTACATTGTTTACGGGGATTGGTGGTGCGCAGGATTGGCGAGATGCAGCAGCAAGGGTTTCAACGTCCTTGGGGGTTGAGATTGGAGTGCATTCGCTTGGATTCCGTCAGGACTGGGAGGATGTCTATTACCATTGGGAGTCAGTGCGGGGCGTGCAGGAGTCGGGAGCCGTCTTGGTGCGTCCGGATCGGGTTGTGGCATGGCGAGCTGAGAGAGTGTTGGAGGATGGGGAGGCGTGTGAGAGGAAATTGCGCAGTGTAATGGAGTCTATCCTGGGTCTTTCAGGGGTGAGGGAAGTCAAGGATATATAGAACCCAACAACCGGGTTATGTAGGTGATTCAATCCCATTTCCTGAATATAGAACCGATGATACATTAGGCAACCTATGTCCGAGATGATAATATACAACAACGCCAGCAGATGGACAGCCAAGACCAGGCACATGCCAAAGATATATATATCAGGGCCATCAGATCATGACGACGCAGTTTTTGCGCTCGTCGAAAAAGAGATCAGAGCATGATACGACTCCGTCAGCGGCCACAGACTGAGCCCGAAGGCCACAGCCCCCATCACCAGGAAGATGTAGTACGCAACAGTCCAACCAATGCCCAGGGTCCCGTCCGCCACGTACACCGAGCTGGAGGCACTACCGTCAGAATCCTCCTTGGCCTTTGCCAAGGGCGGACCAAGAGGCTCGCCGGCCTCCACACGTCCCCAAAACCGGGGCAGGCCGCACCAGTTGCAGAAGCTGTGGACGAGAATCACCGCCGGCAGAGACCCCGTTCGGAGATACAGGAACGTGGCATACCAGCCAAAAATAGTCGTGTAACCGAACTGGAACAGCGACCGCAGCACCGCGGCCAACACTGCGGTGTCTGGGTGCGTCAGCCAGAACTCGTAAAAGTGGTGTACATGTGCGATGCCAAAGTACAGCGGTGCCACGAAGACAATCCGGCCGGGGGACATCTCCGCCAGCAGATGCAGCGGAATGATGGCAGAGCGGAACATGATTTCCTCCGTCACAGGGCCCTGATCAATCATCAGTATCAAATCAGTAGCAAAGAGAGGGGCATTGATTGGGGGGCCTTACGGCCACATAATTCCGCCACCCAATCCAGCCGCCCAGGCTCTCAGACAACTTGTCTTTGCGAAACCAACTCCGCCATTCGCCCTCGACCACACCCCTCTCGAACAGGGGGCCCAGGAAGAGAATGGCAGTTAGCAAGACACAGCGGACAAGGTCACCCAGGTCGATGGGCCACCAGCCCAGGGTGCTGAGGGCGGCGCCGAACGAGGAATTGCCTTCCTCGACAATGATCCACAGCACGACGATCGAGCAAACGGTGCAAGACGCCGTGACGGCGCGAATGCGCGCGCGGATCACGGACGGCGCGTCTCTGCTCAGGCTGGGAGATGGTCGCGTGGCTGGAGAGAGATAGAAAGGGGCCACATAGACGCATGTGAGGAGGATCTTTTTTTTTTATAATTTTTTTTTAGAGTTAGAGAGTCAATATTGACAGCGCCCCGAAATCAATGATGTAGGTGGACATACCGAGACCAGCACCACGGAGTGCACCGACAGCGCGGGTTCATCTGCGAGGTTGGAGTTAGTCTGACCTGTCTGTCTGCCTGTCTGCCGGGCCTAGGTCTGCTACGCGTGTTGGGACATGGACATACCCATCTTGCCCGAGTACATGCCCCGGAGTCTTGCCAGGATGGAGACTGGCGCCATGGTGATTTGGGACTGGGGTGAGGTTTTAAGCTGGTTCAACCGTGTTGGAGACGGCCGGGTTTCTTTGTGGCGGGTGACCGTGAGTGACCGTACGGTATTGTGGCTACATAGTAGAGAGCGGTCATATTGGTAATCTCCCGTCACATTCACTTCCTATTGTTTCTTCCCTCGAGACATGATTATTGTCCTCGTCAGTACAGCATCATGTCCCCGGTCGTAGTCTACAATCTACTGCGAGTGTACCAAAATAGCTTGCCACCCAATTCGTCCGAACCGATGGACCGGGCTCGCGTGGATCCCCCGATGTGAGCCATCGTCTGCCGGGGGTCACCCCCTTGCTAAATCCTCAGCAAGCAGGGACCGTGGCCGAATTCTCCGACCTCATGAGCAATAGCGTGGCAATCACTGCAATAGAGGGCTGGGAAGGACATGAAGGAATCAATGGCGGCGCCAATCAGGATCATTCGCCAACTCAGCCCGCGGATCAGGAACAACTCAGTCGGGTGGGGCTGACAGGACAGGGACCGGGACAGGCACAGGGCAGGGGAAGATGACTTGCAAAGACCATGGGAATCATGTCTCTCGGAGGATAGGAGGATAGCGTGGATGACAGGTCTCGGTACCACCCACTCCATACCGTCCGGACCTCATTACAATCCAACCCCGACTCATCACTTCTCTCGCGGTGCAGCCAGATCGGCGCCATCAGCCATCAACGGCTGCATACCCCTGCGCCCGCCCCGACTCGATGTGATAGGCGCTGGAGGGCTGACGCTCACCGCCGCTGGGCAACAAAATTCCCGGCCCCCCCTTGGTTCGGCGCTTCCTCTTGTCTCATGTTGTGCTTCCCAGTCGTTCGTTCTTTTTCTTCCAGTCCTTCGTTACGCTCTTTAATGTCTGAAACGACCGTTTAATTCTTTTTTTGATTTGATTCTTTTTCATGAGTCCCCGACCTTTCTTGACGGACTATAGACCCTCGTTTCCACTATCGATATCCGATCTACTCGCCCAGCCACGGAGCATTCCTTACATCGTTCCGATCTAGGAAAAGATAAATATTATTCATTCGTCATTCGTTATTCTGCATTCTTTATTGATTGCCCCACGATTCTACGGCACCTTCTTTTATCACGCGCGCGTGTCCCTCGTTCCGCCGTTTTTTTTTCTCGAACATGCAATAATATCCCCTCGACAACATGCGTTCACGAGCCCAATCGTCCTCTCCGCCCCGACAGCGGAGGGCTTTACAAGAACGAACGTCCGCCCATACGAATGAGAGATCGCCCACCCGGTCATTGCGGATGGTGTGTGAGAAGGAGGATGCTGATGTGGATGTGGATGTGTATACGGCCACACCCTTCCCGACCAAACCGGAGCAGATTTTCCTGCCTGCCCCCGGTAAAGGACAGCAGGAATACCTGCCAGATACTCGGTTTATGCTGGGGCCCTCGACCGCTACTTGGTCGTCAACTTCCACCAGTTTTGGTGCTCGGAGCAGCATGCTGGAACACTCCACCAGCGAGACTTGGGATGTCTCATCCACTGTTGATACCGGCGACATGTGGGAAGATGATCCAAATCTCTCCTCCAGCAAGACCTCTTTACCGGAGGCGTCGTCGTCCAAAACCGTCGATAGCCTGATGGAAGAGGACTCCGGCTCCGAATATTCAGACGACGAGATGATCGTTCTGCCCACCGCTACGCCCACTATCAAACCGGTACTCTCAGAACCACCAACATCACCTCCATCCGGAGGGGGACGGGAGCAAACTGCCATTGGCAGCTCTAGTCCGAACGTGATGCCCATTGGAGTTCCATCAAGCCCGAACTTCATGACTCTCAACAATTCAAGCGCCCATTTTTCCTCCCGGGGCCGATCCTACTCGCTCTCGGATCCACGGGCAAACTCGCTTTCTTCACACAACTCGCACGGGACTGTGGTGAGACACCCCGGTGCAGCCCCGTGGATCTATACGGCCTCGCCGGAGCAATCGAGTTCGGGCTCGCAGTCTTTCCGATCAACTCCACCCTACCAGTCTGTCACATCCTTCCGCTCCTGGTCTAGACGTCCGTCTGGCAGTGGTGGTAGCCGATCTCGCTCTGGGACTTCGTCCTCGCGCAGTATGCGCTCGGTAGCTGATCTCGCTGCGGCAATTGAAAGCGGCATTCAAATCCAGTACCCTCGGATTCGTGCTGCATCGTCCAGTTCCCGGGCAGAAACATCCGTCTCCACAGACCACCACCGAGAGTTTACACCTGGCCGGGACTTCACTCCTGGTCCAGCCTCTGGCCGTTGGAATCCTCATCTGTCCCGAGTCTCTTCTGTTTTCTCCGCAGAGGATATCATGGCCCAAACACCACCGCCGGATGGACCATCAGACAACACAGATGAACCTGCCGCACCAGCAGCAGCATTGGTGAAAGCAGATTCCAGATCTACCGTGTGGCTGGTTCGGAACTCCCAAGAAGACCTGCGCCAGGACAGCCTGACAAGCCTCCGCACCCGCCCTGGCTTGCCCGCCAGTCTCTCCTCCAGCTCGAAGAGAAGCGACAGCAGCCGCAGCCTCAAGCGTCCCGGGACAGCCACCAACACCATCATGCACATCCTGCCCGCCTGGGCGAAGATCTACTACCGCGCCGATGCAGTGGGCCTCAATTCCGCTCTGAACATGTCCATGTGGGACGTCAGCCGACCAGGCTCCCGCCCCGGGACAGGCAACTCCAGTATCTTCGGTCTGGTGCCCTCCCCACTCAACATCCCTCGCCCCCGGTCTCCGGAAAGACCGCGTTCCCCCGAACGTGCCCGGATCTTCCAACGGCGCGTGGACAGCGATCCCCGCGACCCGCGCTCCCACTGGGTTCCCGGTCCAGAACCAAAAGATGTCGAGATCGTGGGCACGCCGCGCAACCGCCTGCGCCACAGCTGGTCTCCGCATCTGTATCAGGACCGACGTCTGATCCAGTATTCCGTCAGTGGATGGAAGGCCCCGTCAATAGACACAACCACGGAGCCGACGTGGAGCCGGCGCAATGTCCAAGTATACGCCTTTTGCGTCGGATTCCTCTTCCCGTTCTCCTGGATCATCGCGAGTTTCCTCCCACTGCCTAGACAGCCGACAATGCCAGGCGAGAAGAGTGATCCAGATACAGACGTTGAGTCTGCGCTTGAGACGCAGTTGATGAGTCTGCATCAGCGGCGGTATGAGAATGCGCGCTGGTGGAGGAATCTTAATCGGTGGATGGTGTCGCTGGGTGTAGTGATTTTCGTCGTTATTGTGAGTTACCTTTTCTTTCCGCTGAAACAAGGATGGGATTGCTAACAGGCTCTGTTTAGATTGCGCTCGCTATTATCGGTACTACCAACGGCTTTTGATGCCACGCCTTCCCTTTTCAACAACAGCTCTTTACTCACATGACTTGAATTCCTTTCGATTGCATTCTTTCTTACGACGGCACGGAGTCGCCGATCTGACTACCGGCCGACTATTCACATTACGCCAACTGTGCATGTTCTTTACTGTTTCAGGGGATCCTTCTCGGTCCCTCTTACGTCGTTTTCTTGCTTTTCTTTCGATTCCCCTTCCCCGAACACTTCAACGGGAATGCTTCATTCATCTTCACTTCACTGAACATCTTCGACACGACTGCACGAGAGCAACAACGACTATATGCATACATAATTATTCCCCTTTTACCTTTTTTACTTCTTCTTCTGGCCCCATCTCCCCCTTTTTTATGATGATGGTGGTACTGGCTTTTACTTATGGTTATACGATATGACCCCTGTAATGGATATGTGACCCGATTGCACTTGACTTGATTTGACTTGACTCGGTTTTTTGGTTGTCATGGTTTGATATACATTCCTCTTGTTTCTATTTCTTCTTCACCATGTACTACTTCATGTGACAATATTCCTCTGCAGTCAAATTCATTTTCTTCTAGACTCATCCTGCGTCTTGACTGGAGTAGTTGTTTACAAGAACTACTGTAGTAGGAAAGAAGTGAACAGCAATAGGTCTATCATTCTTAACAATATGGAAACAACAATCATTGCCTCGGGTTACGAAGCTGCTCACACCAACCACGGCTCCACAGTGTACTTACTCCCCACACAAGAAAGCTACAAAAAAGGGTATAGAGAGCCCAGCCACATGGACATGCATATGTCCCGCCGGCTCTCAATAGCTCCACCCCCCTTGCATACACCTCATCGTCCATCAGCTGCTCCAGGGATTTCATGCGTTCGGCTCTCTCATAGTCGCTGATACTGATCGGTTCATCGATTCTGGACTGGTCGTGCAGCCGTCCATTCGTCGACATTGTGCAATGGAGGGTTGAAAATTCCGCGGCACCAATACAGGATCTTAAGCCCCTTGAAGAGCTTCCCACCCCAGCCACGCTCCCCCACTAAAGCTTCCGCCCAATCTTCTGCTCCACAGCAACCTTCAACTCCTCACCGGAAGGAATAGGAACCGTACTTCCGCGTCTGCGGCGGGACTCAAATTCCGCCTTGACCTCCTGCACGGCCTCATCGAAGTCGCGCTCCGGATCATTAGGCAGGCCTAATGTCGGCGCGCGCACAGTCTCCTGGCTGACGGTACGCATGACGTGGGGCCGGTTGCGACGTTTCAGGATGGAAATCAGGTAGCCCTTTGCTGGAGAGAGGAAGAATGCGAGGGACAGGATGTTGACGACGATCCCGTAGAAATAGACGCGGCTCCAGACGGCGATGGACTGGCCAAAGCTCAAAAAGATGAATGGCATTACTGTAAACGCTAGGGTTACTTGCGTGGCGACCCAGCTGAGAATGTCATAGTAGCGCTTGTAGGGCGTGGGTTTTGTGCCGTCTGGTGTGAGAAAGAAGGGACGGATGTAGCGGCGGAAGTCTGTGTTTTCATTAGCTAGTGCCGCAGAGAATGGAGATATGAAAGAACTTACTCTTTGCAACGGTCTGAACGAATGAGCCCAGAACGAAGGTTAGGTAGTAGCCCGGGGAAAAACCGTGCCAGAGCGCACTGGTCGCGAAAGTGGCCAAGCTGGCCCGGAAGCCAGGCTTCTTGCCTTTCGGGGTGACTCGCAGATAAACATAGTTGCGCAGCCAGTGATTGGTGTTTTTGTTCCAATTGCCCAGATACGCATACGAGCTCTGGGCCGTCTCGAGGCTCCAGGGATCGATGTTCTCTAGGCGATTCCAAAACACCTTGCCGGTCTTCTGGTCGAAGCCGTTATATCCCATGCCAGAAAGGATACAGGCGCCCTCTGTCAAAGACCAGACGCCGTAATATTTCAGGCGTGTGCTAATTCCAAGCATGTACATGATCCACACACGGCGCACGAAGGCGTACGTCATGTACTCGTCCGAGAGCATAAACTCCTTGGTGTAGTAAGAGCTCAGCTGCAAGAACAAAAAGATCCAGCCCAGTCCAGCGGCCGCCTTCTTTGCGGCGGGCGTTCCACTGCGGGGAATCTTGCGCTTCTTCCGCGTTGGAGGCACTTTGGATGGGTCCGTGCCGGGGGGAATGTCGAAGAGCGTGGTGTCGATCCAGCGGCGGTAGTCATTATATTCAAACGCGGGACCAGCAAAAAGTGCTGGGAAGAAGAGCACATAGCCCGCGTAGTCGACGACGCCCGGGAACTCGAGGATGGCGGAATACTTCTGCGGGTCGGACAGCTGGTCCTGAGGCAGACGACCATCATGGACGTTCCAACAGAAGGCCGACAACTTCATGACGAGCACCATCTGTGCACCGGTAATGTCAATCACTTGCGGATCGTCGAGGATCTCGCGGTGAATATGGCTGATCGACATATGGCCCATCAAGAAGATGAACCCGATCCATGGCATAAGCGACCCGTCTAAGTAGTAAGCGATGGCGTATGTGCCTACTGCGCTGTACAGAAGAGTGCGCAGTCCATCCCACAGGTCAAATAGACCAATGATGTAGAAGAGCGACACGCCGATGATGAAGGTGTTTTTCTTCCACGGTTGGCCGTCAGGAATGCGTTTGAGCAGGCCGGCTAGCGGGTAGGATAGGAGGAACGAGGCGATCAGCTTCACTAGAGGCAAAGTCAGACTGCTGGAATTGTCCAGTACAGGAGACCCAACATACACTCATCGGTGGACGCGCCAGTGAGCCGGGCCGGGTAGTCAAACACTGTGCGGGGGGCGTCAGTTGGAGCTCAGTTGAGGGGTTGCAGAAAGACGAACGGGCGTCAATGTAGGGCAGCATGGTGAGAATGCCGTCGACCCAGAGGGCAGGCAGTCAGTTGTTAGAACATTCGACAGACCGAGGATGAGAGGGCGAGAAAACAAGGAAAGAGAGAAGAAGAGGGAGAGAGGAAGAACGATGTCATGTGTTGCTTCCGCCCAGGTGATCTGCACTCGACACTCCCCTTCGTCACATCACCTGCTCAACAACACGACAAACACTCCGTGACCGCTTCACCTCCATTTTATCCTTCCTCCATCTCGCCTGTCTGGCGCCCTCCCGCCCACCATGGACGTCGTCGCAGCCGTGTCCGGCTACATCTCCAAGATGGTGACGGCGGGCGAGTCGGCCACCCGGTCTTCGTCCACCAAGATGAAGATCCTGCTTCTCGATAGTGAGACAGTGGGAGATGCGCTCTGCTGGTGACCTGCCGGCGATGATAGCTAACGGTTTCCGACCCAGGTCCCCATTGTCTCGACCGCCATCACCCAGTCGGCACTCCTCAATCACGAAGTGTACCTCATTGACCGCCTCGACAACTCCGCGCGCGAGAAGATGCGACACCTGCGATGCCTGTGTTTCGTGCGGCCATCTCCGACATCCATCCAACTGCTGATCGACGAGATCCGAGAACCCAAATACGGCGAGTACTATATTTATCTGAGCAACATCATCCGCAAATCATCCCTGGAACGACTCGCCGAGGCCGACAGCCATGAGGTGGTGCACCTCGTCCAGGAACAATACGCCGACTTCATTGTCGTCAACTCGGACCTGTGTGCCTTGAATATGGGCTTTCCGTTACAGCGACTATGGAGCCATTCGCCAGATCTGTGGAACGCGGATGCCCTTCAGCGAGCCACTGAGGGGACGCTGGCCATGCTGCTTTCCCTAAAGAAGAACCCCCTGATCCGCTATGAGAAGAACAGTCTGCTGGCCCGTAAACTGGCGACGGAAGTTCGATACCACTTGACACAGGAGGAGCAGCTGTTTAATTTCCGGCGCACCGATACCCCTCCCATCTTGCTCGTTCTGGACCGGCGCGATGACCCGATTACCCCGTTGCTCACCCAGTGGACATATCAAGCGATGGTTCATGAGATGCTCGGCATTCACAATGGGAGGGTAGACCTGCATGATGTACCCGAGATTCGGCCAGAGCTCCAAGAGATCGTGCTCGCGCAGGACCAAGATCCATTCTTCAAGAAGAACATGTACCAGAACTTTGGTGACCTCGGCCAGAACATCAAGGAATATGTGGAGCAGTACCAGAACAAAACGCAGAGCACCATGAACATCGAGTCTATTAGCGACATGAAGCGCTTTGTGGAGGATTATCCCGAATTTCGCAAGCTCTCGGGCAACGTGAGCAAGCATGTTACCCTTGTGGGCGAGCTTAGTCGCCGAGTTGGTGAAGAAACCCTCCTTGACGTCAGCGAGCTAGAGCAGAGTCTGGCGTGCAATGAGAACCATTCCAACGATCTCAAGGTATGCTGATATAAGAACAAATTATCCAGTCTTGACTGACCTTCTCCCCAGTCATTGCAGCGGATCATCCAATTGCCCAACGTACCGGCAGATAATAAGCTGCGTTTAGTGGCTCTGTATGCCCTTCGCTACGAGAAACAACAGAACAACTCTCTGTTAGCTCTCCTGGATTTGCTGGTTAGCGCTGGCGGTGTCCCTTCCAACCACGTGAACATTATCTCGAAGCTGCTGGCGTATCACCACTCTCTGCAGGCCCCACCGGTTGCAGGCGGATTTTCTGATCTGTTCGAATCGACCTCATTCTTCTCTGGGGCGAGAGACCGCTTCAAGGGATTGAAAGGCGTTGAGAACGTCTACACTCAGCACTCCCCACGACTCGAGGTCACCCTTCAAAACTTAATCAAGGGTCGCCTGAAGGAGCTGCAGTACCCCTTCTTAGAGGGTAGCGGACACACGCGGGACAAACCACAGGACATCATCATCTTCATGGTCGGCGGCGTTACATATGAAGAGGCCAAGATGGTCGCGCAGGTCAACGCCAGTTCCCCGGGTATCCGTGTTGTGCTAGGGGGCACCACCATCCACAACAGTACGACCTTCCTGGAAGAAGTTAGCGATGCCGTCGGTAGTTGGCCGGAGCCTGAACCTACAACAGCCGCCGGACGGCTGCGACGGGAGGTTGGGCGGTAATTGATTGATTTGATGGAGTTGGGAGGCTTGCATAGTGAATAGTTAGTTAGCTTGTGTAACTATATCCTGGGTAAATTCAAGGATGGTCTTTCTGATGTTGTTGATCTTATACGTAGTTAAGTAGATTACCATAGGCCGAGGCATTCCGCATCGGGTGGAGAAGAATCTCCCACCTTCTTACATACCTTCTCTTCCCTTCACCTCTCATCCTCCGCCCACAATGGACCAGAACTCGCCCCCAAAACAGGGCGCCTCTTCCCCGATAGCATCGCGCGAGCCGCGACTTCATCTACCCTCGACGACCGACCCTCCGGGCCCGCTGAATCCACCCAAACCCCTCGTATGGCTGGTACGTACTGGCTTGCTCCCACCCTGCAATTCTCGCCTCGAACTCTCAATTCAAAGATAAATCTAACATCAAAATGACTTCTGCCAGGTCTTCGGAGCAACAGGCCACATGGGCCGCTCACTTGTCAAAACCGCGCTCTCGCACAACGACCTCGTCGCAGCCGTCGGCCGGACCTACGAGAACAGTCCTGAATGCATGAAGGAGCTAGAAGACGAGCATGTCAACTGCATGGGCCTTCTGTGCGATGTTCGGGCGAGAGACACCGTCCAGCGCGTCATCGAGCAGACCATCGCGCGGTTCGGGCGCATCGACGTGATAGCCAATTGCTCCGGGTACGGCGTGATCGGCGCCTGCGAGGACCAGGACGAGTTTGATATCCGGAACCAGTTCGAGACAAATTTCATGGGCACCCTGAACATGATCCAATTATCACTTCCACATTTCAGGGAACGCCGTGCAGGGCGTTACCTCGTTTTCAGCTCGACGAGCGGCGCGCTGGGCGTTCCTGGCTTGGGGCCCTATTGCGCGAGCAAGTATGCAGTGGAGGGACTCATGGAGTCCATGCTCTACGAAGTCGACAGCTTCAATATCAAGGGCACGCTCGTCGAGCCGGGACATATGCGGCGCGACGATATCGCCGATTTGGTGTCGCCGTCTGCCATGGCGGCCAATCCTTCCGAACACAATCTCTCCTCGCCATTACCGTTATACGGCCACTTCCTGGTCAAGCCACCCAGCGAGCCATACAACACACCTACATCGCCCGCTGCGCATGCGCGACGCATGCTCATGTGGCTGGGCGATAAGCAGCCTGCTAGCGCGGTCAAGGCTGCGCACCTGGTTTGGCAGCTGGGTCATTGCTCGTACCCGCCTCTGCGGCTGATTCTGGGAACTTATGCTGTGGAGAGTATAAGGGATCGTCTGAAGTGTATCATTGAGGAGATTGAGGACTGGAAGCATCTTAGCTTTCCTTTGGGGGAGACGCAGCCTGCTATGGGTGCGCGTGAGCAGTCGGCAAATTTGGGGGAAGGAAATGATGGTTGAGAGTACACACTACAAGGGTGACTGGGTGTTCTTCCCTGAGGCTCATGAGTTTCACCTACAAACCCGTCGGACCAAAGCGATATCCCAAACCCAGCCCAGACTATAGGACGACATCTTCATTCCGCCTCTGCAAGTCACAATTGCATATTACAGACAGACCCGCTGCATCACTGCAATGAGTCCCAAGTTATGCCCCGGCATCGCAGTCCAACATGCCCAAAGTCATGGCTACGCGGCTAACAACTATGAATGACCAATTTTCTCGCTGTTCGAGAAACAGATCGGATGACAGGCAGATGTGTAACAAAAGCAATGAAGCCACCTACGTATAAGTATACACGGAGATAGGCACGGGACAATGGTATTCCCTCTTCATGTTGTGAATGTGATTTCCAATTGATTCAAGTACTTTATTGATCTATCCAACACACTTGGTCATCTCCTTCGAAGATCTCTCGACAAATCAAAAGATGCAAAATACAAAAATAATACAGAAAGATAGCCCTCTTAGAGCATAGGCATTGTACAATCCTAACCTGTATGGAGAAAAGAACCAATATAACAGAACCACGAGATTAGACAGATGCCCTCGCAGACATGATGATGATGTGTGAGAATAAACACAGATATGGGAATAAAGGATCTATGCTATGAACAGCGATGCGGTATAAAATATCAATCCCAAGCATGAATCACACACGCCTCCTTCGCATGCCAGATCCGTCTGCGCCGGACAACATCCGCGCCGAATGTATCCTTGATTCCACCGCCGTCATAATGGTGGTAATCTGCGAGGTCTTTGTCCTTCCCGTCCTGCTCATCGGCCGAGCGAAGAAGACGCGCCTCTTCAACGCTGGCGCCGAACTCGTACTCCCCACGACTGAGCACTGCGACCCCCACGGTGGCTGTGGTGGACTCGCCGCTTTGCAGAACGGGGAGGGACTGCTGCAGCATACCCGTCCAAACGAGACGGCGGGTGAGGTCTAGGGCGACGTTGTTGGGTTGGTGGCGGAGGCTGGGCTGGAGGCGAAGAAGTGGGTGGATGGGGCGAGAAGAGCGGTTGCGGACCGTGACACTCAGAGTCAGCAGGTCGTCGGTCTTCGTGCGGAAGCGGAAGCGGCCGGTCTGCGTGACCGAGGCGTCGGAGTCGGATGAGGTTATAGAGAAAGAAAGTTCCACATCCTCGAGGCGCATGGCTTCGACCATGCGAGGATTCAATCGGATGTTGCGTAGATCGATGGTGCCTTCACGGCCGGTAGCGGGTTCCTTCCAGCCAGCGACGAGGCGCTTGAGGAGTTCTTCGCGGAACCAGAATGCCTCTCGGGAAGCGGCCTCGGCCTCGAAGGAAAGCTTGTTAGCGCTGACCACAAACTGTCGACGTGTGCCGGTGTTGACGACAGGAATAGCAGCGTGCGGGTTGTCCAAGTAAATGCGAGGCAGGACGAGGACGAACCGACACACTTGACCTGGCTGAAAATCGCCGCCGACAGAGTACTGGCCGTCAGAGTCCTTCATGGAAGCTATCACAACCGAAGGATCGGGGAAGGACTGCTCGCTGACTCGCAACCAGACGGACAGGGGGCTGGGCCAGGCGTTCCGAAGATCGAGGAGTACAACGCAGTGATCTGGGCCATAAGGCCCGTTACCGAGACGCGAAAGCACTTTCGAGAATGGGTCGTCGTCGACGGCAGCGATTGTCTTGCTTGGTGGGGAGGCAGATCCAGACTCGGGGTTGGCATGAAGATGGTTTCGCCAGGCGAAATCACCGTTGAAGGGTAGTATATCGCAACGTGCGACTTCCACACTCGCATTCACAGTCACAGTCAGTGGAACGAATAGCTGCCGCGTGTAAAACACATCCGGAGTGTTTCCCTCGCCTGCGCCAACGCACGAATAGTCGATCTGAACAGTCGTGTCTTGCAGGCCTGGTTTCCCCAGGACATCGACAGTAAAAGTGGCTTTTTGGCCTGGAGGGATGGAGTGGTCGTCGGACGATGAATCCCCACGACGCCACTGAAGGGCTGGCCTGTTTGCCAGCTTCAACTCCAGCTCGTATATCTCTACCGGCAACAGATCTTTGTTGCTGAGAGCGGACTGCAGCTGTCGTGTGGTGGAATCCTGGAAAGTAAACAATATGAAGTCAAGAGGGCAGGATGATGTGTTTTGCAAAGTGATGGTGAAGGACCTGACCTCTCCTTCCAGAACCATCATCGCCGATTGCGATAGCGACAATGACTCAATCACAAGCGACGGCTGCTTCCCAATGACCTTGACCTGGCAGGTTGTCGCTTCGGGACCCTTCTTGCTGGATACCTTGCCGTCCTTTGATGTCGTCGAACTCCACGAGAGTGGGCGCTCGGTCAATGGTTTTTTCGATTCCAAACCGATGCGCTTAAATTTGACCTCAGGCTCGGGCTTCCAAATAGTTTTGAAGATAGGAAATTTTCTGGCCCGACAGTGCCGTACCTTGACCGTGCATCCTGTGATGTTGAGGTCACCCTTCTCGTGCGCGATACCAAGGACATTGATCTCTTGCAGAGAAAGAGGAGGAAGAACGATGTGTTCGGCCACAGCATCAAAAGACACGCCCTCACTCTCAAGGCGCATATGCTCGATCTCAACCTCAAAATCGTAGGGGTTCTGGAGAGTCACCCGGAATGATGCGTGTTCACCCGCCACAGTAAGCATCTCGATCGCCTTGCTGCTGGGCTTCGCAAACGGGTTGTATAAGAAAGGATCTTTCTTAACCTTTTCGGAATCCGTCGTGGCCGCATCCAATTGTGTCCTGGACCGCCGGACAGGCCGCTTGTTATCCGAAAGGGCCAGTAATTGTACATCGCGAACAAGGAAATCATCCCAGTATTCAGCCACCACGTCGGAGGCACCAAGCCTGCTCGCAGCCGCTACCGTGCGCTTGATGTTGTTTGAAAGACGAATTTGGTCGTCGACTGGGAGATAAGGCGGTGCTTGATAAGATTCACCAAGCATGAGTTGACCTCGGACTGTTTGAAGGAGCTCGACAGTGAAACGAAGAACACCATTGAAGTCAGGAAGTGCTTCACAACAGTTGATGCATGCTTTGAGCACATCGATCTTCAAGTTCAAATCGCCATATCGATCCAACACGACATGCCGAAATGATCGTTCAGCAATAGCATCAATTGAGTCGTATTCTGGACAGCCAGAGGATCCGTCGGCGTTGTAAGATTGACTCTCTCTCTTCTTCCACTCGTAAAACGCCGAGGGTTGAACTCCATATATCTCGCCTACCGAAGCAAGGAGAAGACGCACGCTTGTCTCCATGTTTCCGGGCCCAACATCCAGAGCATTGACATCGAATGCGGTGTCGCTTAGAGACGCTAGCCCAGCAGCAGGATGAATGCCGGCCTCCGCAGCTCCAATTTTCCTTGCCTGAACAAGACTTGGTACCATCAGCGCGAGAAGTTCGCGCAAGATGAAAGCCTTTTTCCTTGGCAGACCAAGAGTATTCAAAACGGAGATGACTCCGACTATAATGGGCACGGCATCAGTCGCAGGTAGGTCGGAGCCAGGAGAGAGCGGCAGAGCTCGGAACAAGAAATTGGCAATATCGGATTTTCGAGGCACAGTCGTCCCGCGAGGGAGTTCTGGCTGGTGCAATGGCGTCAAAAGATCGTTCATCACAATATGCTTCAAGGCATTGTCGTCAAGAACTCCATCACGAATGCGGCACGCCACCAATAGCCTTGCTAAGCGGATGACTGTCTCGGAGAACACGAGCTGCGGTAGAGGCTCCTCTGTAATATTGGCAGCACGGTTGTAAAGATGCAAGATGGTGTTTGCGAGGTCTGGGAGCAGGTTGGCTAGGTTTTGAAGAGACACGGCACGGTTACCAGCCCCGGCAGGTGGATTAGAATCTCGACGCGATTTGGAAGATTTCTCGGCCGTTGGATAGAGGATAGATGGAATCTGAATTCGGTCAGTAAGTTGTTATATCATCATCAAGCCAAGACAATGTACCTGAAAGTCCATCCCGGCCCAGCCGAACATCAACAAAGTAAGAAGGATCGTCTCAAGAGCTTTGCCATGCCACACATAATCGCTGCTTGCCCTAGCGTTGTTTGCCGCTTCAACCAGCTCCTTCAGGGCATCTGGCCATCTTCCTGCCAGCAGGAAAAGAGACCCAACGACAACACCAGCACGGCCCTTGATGCGGTTCTTGGTTCTGTCGGTTGCACTTACGCCGCTGACCGACATGCGGTCCCGGCTGTGCTCCTTGGGCGAATGCACAGATGGGGTTCTGCTAATAGAATTCGTACGACTAGAGAGATTAATGGATCGATGAATTTCGTCAAACGTTATGGGCGTCTCATGATCACTGGGGGCCGGAGAACTGGCATTGGAACTCAGCGGAGTCTCGGGTGCAGCACTTGGATCGGTGGGCATTGGCGCAGGTGAAGTCATCCGATGAAGCAGCCGGTCCACTGCTCGCGGCCGTTGCTCTGGATTCCGGTGTGGACCCCAGGAAGAAGATTTAGGAGACTCAATGGAGGGGATATTCTGGATCGTCTTCGCAAATTCATCCAGCTCAGAGAGCAAGACTGAGGTAATATCACAAAGCACCGTCTTCATTGTGGTGGCTTTGGATGCCTGTGGTCGCGGGACCCAGAGGACATTATCGGGCCCGTTTGTGAGCTTCTCCACGTCTTCATGATCGAACACCAGTAGTTGGTGGACTAACGCGCGCGGATTCCTCTCCTTGACAACATCTAGCGCTTCTAGCAGTGAACTTAGGCCGTCGGGCGTCGGATGCACGTCTTTCTTTTCCCCGGTCGAACTTGGAGCGAGCTCAGCTCCATCCGCTATTGTGAGGATCACCAATGGTTCTCGAAAAAGTTCAAACGGAAAGAGTTCGAGGTGCGAAGTCGGAGGAACCGAGTACGAAAGGTCGTAAAGGATCAGTCCAGTAGGAAATGCGAGCGGCGAGAACATGTCTGAATAAGGAAGATGTTAGTATCGGACACACCCTGCGACTGCGATTGTTGCGTACTTCGATTTGGCCGTGCATCTGGGCTAATGTCCCCCAATCGGACCACATTTTCGGCCTGGAGTCTGGCGGCGAAGCTCAGGAAGCGCGAGCGCTTGATTCTCCCTATCGGAAGGAGGAGTGCCCTGAGACGCACCGGCGCAACCGGGGACAGGGGGTCAACACCCATCCTGTCGAGTACACGAGATCGGACCGGCGATTGGCGAGATGCTCAAGCCCGCACCCACAAGAAGTCGGCAGGCTTGCAGGTGTCATACGTCGAGAGAGGTCGGCATAGAAGATAATTGCAGCAGACAGCAAACCGCACCAAGAGACCGTGAGGCAGAAACACACATACACTTCGACCCTCCTGAGTTGGAGATGGAAACAAATACCTTACATAAGCGCATCAATCATCCCGGGCGGGGAGCTGTCACGGGACCCTCTGACATAAGCTGCGATAAGATAGCTAAGTTTAGGCCATCTCCAGGTTCGCCATCGTTCACTTCTTCTTCCTCAGTCAGTCATTCATTCATTTGTGCATCGATTTTTTGTTATCTCAGCCGGCCGGGTTTGGACAGCATTTTTAAATTCCTCTCTCTGCCGTCCGTTACGCGACATAGACCATCGAGATCTACATCCATGCGCGGTTTCCAACAATAGACGAGTGGGTTGGTGCCAATACAGCGAGACAACATGGCGATGAACGTGGACTTTAACGCGCTCAAAGCGCGGACGATGGGCTCGGGTGCCGATGAAGAAGCAGTGACAGTCGATACCCGAGGCCTCATCTCCAAGGTCCTGGCTCGCTATTCAGGGAAATGGTAAGCTTAACACATGCGAGCGATTGGAAG
The DNA here is from genome assembly GCF_964197705.1 of Penicillium psychrofluorescens. Classification (NCBI taxonomy): domain Eukaryota; kingdom Fungi; phylum Ascomycota; class Eurotiomycetes; order Eurotiales; family Aspergillaceae; genus Penicillium; species Penicillium psychrofluorescens. The sequence goes on from NC_133440.1 coordinate 2,460,486, forward strand.
AATGATGCTAACTATCCCGGACAGGACCGTTCTGCGCGAGATGATCCAGAATGCCGCCGATGCCAACGCCACCAAGGTGACGATTAAGTTCGAGACCCTCCCATCTACCACGGTGCCTTCGCCATCGTCAACCGACCCGACGGCCCTCCTTAAGCACACAATAGCCAACCACACCCTTCGCCGCCTTTTAGTATCCAATAATGGTCTCCCATTCAGTGAAAAGGACTGGGCAAGATTGAAGCGCATCGCAGACGGAAACCCCGATGAGACAAAGATCGGCGCGTTCGGCGTTGGTTTTTACAGTGTCTTTGATGACTGTGAAGAGCCATTTGTATCGTCTGGAAAGCAGGCCATGGCCTTCTACTGGAAAGGAAATGCGTTGTTTACCCGTCGGCTGGACTTGGGCGAAGCTGCCAGCCAGGACACCACCTTTGTCTTGGACTATCGCAATGATTCCTCTCCCGTTCCATCATTGATGCAGCTGTGCCAATTCTTGTCGAGCAGTCTTACCTTTGTCAGTCTTCAAGAGATCGAGCTATGGCTGGATGATTGGAATCTTTTGCGATTATCGAAAAAGACGGCACCCAGTGTCAATGTCGCCATCCCCAGAGATATCGAAACGAAGACCGCTGAAGGCATGATGAAGATTGCTGGAATCACCCGTGAGATTGCGCAAGTCGATGCTTCCTGGATGCGAATTGTTGAGTGGAACCCCCACGCGAGTGTATTCCGACTTGAGAACATCCGCGACACGACAAGCTCTCTGCGTAGCTTTTTCTCGAAATTTGCGAATCAGGGTGGATCGGAGAAATCATCACAGGTCGAGAAACCAGAACGACAGGAGGACACGGGAAATATGTCCTCGATGATGACGGCGTCAGTATTTCTGCATATCAACACTGCCTCCATTCAACCCTCCATCAGCAATTCGCTGAGCAAGGAGCTGGAAAGAGCCACGCGCAAGCCCCCACCGAAGAGAGCAACTATTGCTATCTTGACTCCTTCTTATGATGCCAACATCGCGACGGATGCATTATCGTCCCAGTCCGAGATTCTCACCTCGATCCTGCCTTCAAAGGCCGGAAAGGTCTTTATTGGCTTTCCTACTCAACAGACCACCGGACTGAACGCCCATGTCTCCGCACCCTCCGTTATCCCAACCGTCGAGCGCGAGAGTATCGATCTCAACACACGATATATCAGCAAGTGGAACCTGGAAATGTTGCGTGCAGTGGGTATTGTCTGCCGCATTGCTTGGTCGGCAGAAATGGCCACAATCAAGTCCAAGCTGTCTTCTAAGTCAAATATCCGGAAGGACGATATTGTTGATGTACTTCCCGAAGCGATCCATACTGCCAATCAGTTCGCATTCAGAGAATCTACCCCATCCTCTACACTAGGACAGACAATTGAGGATGCATTCTGGATGTGCAACAAAAACGCATCTATCGAGGTTCTCTCCACATGTGGTGTGATTCCCAGCCATCAAACACGACTAGCGCCCAAAGATCTCAGCTTCATGGACTCCATCCCAGCCTTGCCAGACGAGTTTGTGCTCAAGGCGAAGGATTTTGTCAAGCGACTGACAGACTTTGGATTGGTCACGGAAATAACGGTGTCTGATATCAAGCGTGAACTCGAATCTAGTACTCTCCGTTCAAACCAAGTCGTTGAATTCTTGTCGTGGCTGGGCCGTAAGACTGTCACGGGACAGCTTGATGAGATGTCTGTCCAGAGTCTGTTACGTGTTGCGGTAGCGAACGAGGAAGACAAAGGAGGTCACCCTACAAGATTGGTGATATTCGCAGACATTACCAGCTTCTTGAACCCACAGCGCATTCCAGCAGACTTGCCCATGCCTTCGAGCGTCGTACCTTTCCATTTTACAAAGTCGATTAACAAACAAGAGCTCGAGGCACTAGGTTGGACCGAACTACGTATTGTTCCTTGGCTTCGCTGGCTGATCAACAATGCTGGAAACCGCAACATCCTTTCAGCTGATCAAGATATCACTCAAACGGCATCTTTTGCTGGACAAGTTCTGCCCGTGTTGTCACGGCAGTGGGACAGTCTGAGCCAGTCTTCGAAGCAGACGGTTGTCAATATACTTCAAGAGACCGTTATACCGACCAAGCTGGGAATGAAGCAGCCGCAGCAGACATACTTTGCTTCTGTGCGCCTTTTCGATGATCTGCCTGTCGTGCATGGTCTGAATAGTGTTAAGGAGAAGTTCTTGGTAGCCCTTGGGGTTCGCAAAACCGTAGAACTTGGCGTGATCTTTGATCGTCTCATCAACACGCCCACTTCCAACGATGTCAAGGGACCACCATCACGGAAATGGAGCCACGTTGATCTCATACGATACCTCACCTCAGTCAGCGACGACATTCCTGCCAATGATATTCACCGACTGAAGAATACAAGTATTTGCACCGCCGAGAACCAAGATACCCGATACAAAATCTGTGAGCTTTATGAGCCGAAAGACTCTCTTCGGAGCCTCGGGCTGCCTGTGATTGAATGGCCTGGTATCTACACGAGTGGCAGCAAAGAAGGCCAATTTCTGAAGATGATGGGCCTGAAGAGCTACCCGTCAGGGTCCGAACTCGTACATCTCATGACAACAGATCATGCCGAGAAGGATGGTCGTCATGGCAAAGCCCTCTCATATTTCATCAACGAGTATTACACAAACGGCTATGCTTCGTTTGATGCCAGTGCATCCACCATCCCTTTCGTGCCTATTGAGGGGAAGCAGAACCTTAGCATTCCACGAAAATGCTTCACGGACGAAGGCGCTGCGTTGTTTGGCTTTGATATCCTCCGGAAACACCTGCACCCGCACGCCTCCAAGCTGGGCGTCAAAGCCCATCCCCCTATGGCAGACTGCCTCCAGGTTCTCATCCGGCATCCTCCCACCACCCAAAAAGATGCCCGCGTGATGTTCAAATACCTAGCGAGCCGGGCTACAGATCTCAGTCCCGCTGATACGGAGCGTGTCAGCAATGCAGCGATTATCCCAATACCCACGAATCAACGGTCAGAGAAAGGTTCTCGAACTCGCCTCGTGACTCCAAGACTCTGTTATCTTGGAGATGGAGAGGACTACAAAGGCATCTTTGACTTTGTGGACTTTGGTCAAGAAGCCAATCTTTTCCTGATGGCTGTCGGCTCGAAACAGGAACCTACCAAGACCGAGATTGCAAGGATGCTGGTGAAAGAACCAGCTCGCATCTCTGCGGCGTTCCAGAGTTCAGAGAAGTATCTTATGCTTTTGAGGACACTTGCAGAGCATATGTCAGTTCTCAAGAAGGACAGGGAGTTGTTCGGCGAGATGAAGAGAGCGGCCTTCCTTATGGCTAGCCGAGATATCCCTCCTCAAAAGCAGGGTGGCAAAGAAAAGTCGGCTGATCCGGAGCTTCTGGAAGACGATTTGGATATCAGGGAATGGACCTTGACTGCCGCCAAGGACATTGTCGTGGTGGATGACTTCCAGAGCTTCAATCTCTTCAAAGAGCATATCCCTGCTGCGCCGCAGGAGGAAATCCTGGAGAACTTCTATACTGCTCTTGGAGCTGTCCCGCTAAGCAGCCTTGTGGAAGAACAGGCCCGCTTTGGTGGCGTGGCCGCTGATCAGACCCAAGGAGTCAAACTAAAGAAGGTGATCCTTGAACGGACTCGGCTCTTCCTCCATGACCAGCCCTCGGATGCAATCAACTCCAAGGCCCGGTCTTTGGAGGATTGGTTCAGCGTGCAGGTGGTGAACTCGATCACCTTGACGCGTTCTCTCAAGGGCCGACGCGTGTCCCACACCCAAAAACGGAACGCCATTGTCGCCCGGTTGTCCACGAACATGGGCCTGTGCATCTGTCCCGGGAAACTTGACCTGTATGAGATCAGCCAGTCGCTCGTCCATTTGCTTTTGAGGCGCCCAAAGCTCCACTCAACTTTAACTTTGGAAATGCTCCTGAAGACGGATCTTCTGGAGTTACGAGCTCGTGGTTACAATGTGGAACGCATTCTCAGGCAGAAGGCCCATGAAGCACGGATCGCTGAGGATAAGCGGCAGAAACAGCTGGAAGAGGAGCGGCGTGTTCTTCAAGAGAAGGAGGCCGCATGGGAAGCGGCTCATGCTCAGCGTGCCGAAGCCGACCAGCCCGAGGAGCAGAGACAGAATTCGATGCCGGGATTATTCCCCGAATCACCTGGCAACAACAAGACTGCGCCGGTCGAGGCGCATGCGGTGCCGCCATCCCCCATTCCCGATCGACCTAGCGGCAGCTTGTTTGCCAACCTCACGAAGCGGTTTGGTTTGGACAGATCCAATTCCGAACAATCGCGCTCTCTGCTCCCTGAAACCTCGACGCCTCCGCCGCCGCCCTACTCGACGACCGAACCCCAGAACCCCCAGAGCACGCGCCCGGAACAGCCTGTGAATGTCAGTTCTCCGCATCAACTTAACAATCAGCTGCTGTCAGCTGTCCAGGCCTGTCGGCCTCACGGTTCGTCCGACGTTTACTCGCGACCGGAAACCAACCAAATCACCGAAAGCAAGTCGTACTGTGACGAGCGACCGAGCCACGACCTGGAGTTCGTTGCCACCCTCCCGAGCGGCGTGAACGTGCTGTTCGTGAAAACCGTCCCCGAGCGATCTGCTTTCCTCGCTCAAAACCGTGCGGGCATCAACTTGTTTGCATCGGTGGTTCTCGACTGCGCGTCTATCTTCTCGATGCGCGCCGACACCCTGAGCATCTTCTACGATCCCGGTGGCAAGACCATCGCGTTCAACCGGTCGGGCAGTGTGTTTTGCAACTACTTCTACTTCCAACAGTTACATGAGCAAGCCCTGCTCCAGAGCCCGAGCCCAGACCGCACCGACGCCATTGTGTACTGGTGGGTGATCCTGTGTCATGAGCTGGCTCACAACCTGGTCGAAGATCACAGCTCGGCGCATAGCTACTACACCGAGGGCTTTGTGGCCCAGTATTTCCCCAAGGTAGCGGTCAAGCTGGCTGCGCTGCAGACTCCGCCATCTTCGTTGCTATAGATACCCATATTTTCTGTTATGTTGTAGATAGTGAGAGTGTTAGACAATACATAATGGCTTTCCATGTTCGCCACTTTGTTCCGTCGGTACCCGCTTTTTTCCCGCCGCAACAAGCAGCTTAACTTTTTTTTTGTCTCTCGAGTTACCCGCCTTATTCCTTCACTTATCCGCGCCACAATGAGCCAATGCAACATTTCCCTCCTTTACACACCCTAGGGGCCTGTATCGTGGGTTTGCCGGAAATCGCTACTCATTCATTGACCAGTGGGAGATTGATGAGAGTCGGGACTGTTTGAACCTCAACCGATCACTATGGCCCCACTACTGGGCAATTGGGATGCCTCCGACTCCGGGCCATCATCCACACGCCCTGACACGGGGTCCTCATCATCCAAGAGCATCCTCTATGTCGATGCCTATGACTCTTTTTCCTACAATGTCGTCGCCATGCTCGAGGAAACGTTGGACGTGCGAGTCGCAGTAATGACGATCGACTCTGCCTGGCCTGATAACAGCATTGACGACTTTCTGCGTCACTACGAGGCAGTCGTGCTAGGCCCTGGTCCTGGCGATCCCAATTTTCCGAAAGATGTCGGCGTCATGAGAGATATTTGGGATCTTCATGATGCCGATTTACTGCCTGTTTTGGGCATTTGTCTGGGATTTCAGAGTCTGTGTCTTCATCACGATGTGTCCATTCAGAGGCTTCCTTATCCACTTCATGGACAGGTGCGCCGTATTACGACTACGCAGAGCGATATCTTTGAAGAACTGCCTGATACGGAGGTGACACTTTACCACTCTTTATACGCAAATGCGGATGCATCTTGCCCGAAAGATCTAGAGTTCCTTGCTTGGTTGTCCCTGGACGAAGATCAGAAAGGATGCCGACGGAAGTCTCTAATTCCAATGGCGGTTCGCCACCGAGAGAAGCCGTTCTGGGGAGTCCAGTTTCATCCCGAATCTTGCAAGTCCGAGAAGGATGCTTGCAGGACCTTGCTTCGCAATTGGTGGAAGATGTCTCTTGGATTCAACAAGTTGGTTGGGCGTGGGGGGTTTGGCACCCTCCCTGAAGCAATTATTAGCCCTCATGCTGAGACGGCTGCATTTCCGGATGCTGCTTACGAGATGCTAAAATGGAGTGCGTCGAGTTCGGCCACTTGTGCTTTTCGGACCTTTGCAAAGGGCGATCTGACGGCAGAGGCAATTAGTGAGGTGCTCAACCAGCCTGGCTCGCCGACTGTCGTGTTTCAATCGAATGGACGACATACCATCGTTTCAGTGCCCAGTCCTGGCTCCTGGCGGCTGGAGTACCATGTTGAATCGCAGGATTTGACACTGGATCAGCTGAACAAAGAATCAGCGGTTGAGAAGCCCTTGTCCGTGTCTCAGCTATGGGATGCCTTACGGTACCTGATGGAAATGAAGAAGGTCAACTCCGGTCACTCCCAGGTCCCCTTTTGGGGTGGCTTCCTAGGTTACTTTTCCTATGAGCTGGGCCTTACTTGTCTTCCTCATCCCAAAGATTCGATACAATCCTCCACGACGTACGACCACGCATCTAGCACAAACGGCTCTGTTCAAGATCCACCAGATGTCAGTTTACTATGGTGCGAACGAAGCGTTGTGATCGACAATAGCTCGGGCACTGTCGTTGTACAGTCCACCCGTGAATTGGATCATTCCCCTGGCTCCTGGCTCGATGAGACATCGAGTTTACTGCAGGCACATCATTCTGGGAGTGAAGACGCTACGGAGTTTTTGGATTCGATCCTACGTGAGGGTGTGGTCACATTTCCGGAGGAAGAGCAGTACAAGAGCCAAATCGAAGCATGCAAGGCGGAACTGGAGGCTGGGGAATCCTACGAGCTATGCTTGAGTTGTGAGACAGCCGTCTCACTAAGACCTGCAGCAACAGAGACAGACCGAGCGGTATTTCCGTGGGAGCTATACAAGCGCCTCAAGAGATACAATCCAGCTGCATTCAGCGCGTTTGCGCGACTGGGCGACGTCAAGATCGTCAGCAGCAGCCCAGAATGCTTCATCAACTGGGATCGCTTATCTACTCTCGAAATGAAGCCCATGAAAGGCACAGTGCGCAACTCGCCGGGCATGACCATGGAAAAAGCCCGCGAGATTCTGGGCTCAACCAAAGAGATGGCGGAAAACCTGATGATTGCCGATCTGATCCGACACGACCTGTACGGCATCTGCGGCTCTGGCGGCGTGCATGTCGAGAAGTTGCTCGAAGTTGAGGATCACGGCCGCGTTTTCTCCATGATCACCCATGTGAAAGGCGAAATTCGACCCGATCGTCTCGGCTGCGCCGTCCGGCATATGCCTCAGCTGAAAACTTCGAACATGGCCGTTCATGGCCTCACTGCTCTGCAGAAGTGCCTGCCTCCGGGATCGATGACCGGCGCGCCCAAGGAACGGTCTTGTATGCATCTTCGGCAGATCGAAGCCCGGAAGCGCGGGATATACTCGGGCGTCATGGGTTTTCTGGATCTCGGTGGCGGGGGAAGCTTCTCCGTTATGATCCGTACGGCTTTTGCATGCTTTGATGATCGCGATGATCGACCACACACCTGGCGAATTGGTGCTGGCGGCGCTATCACGACACTGAGCACGGCGGAGGGCGAATGGGATGAGATGCTGACCAAGTTGCGGACGGTCGGCACGGTTTTTATCCCGACCGTGAGCACATAGACCTATGCACAGGGGCATTTTCAACATTATTCTCGATTGATTCAACAATTAGCGAGGGCGTTAGGCATACAATTGAACATTTTCATAGAAAAATATACAAATCCTTCACAAACTGACCGACTGCTGACTCAACTGGTCGCCGCCCCCACGGGCCAATGCTGGTATGACAACATCGCCTCCGTCTCTTAGCCAAGTATTCCTCCTCAACGCTTCCTTACTGCCGACCGCGCCAATGTTCAAGAATTTCAAGGATAAACATGCCAACTTCTTTGAATCTAAACAATCCAATGCCTCCACCTCGGAGAGCGACAAGGGCCAAGACATAACCTCCGTCTTGGACCGGTCGCAGCGTGCCGATCTGACCTTGCTGGTGGCCGAGTCCGTGGAGTCGATGCGCATTCAAATCCAAGAGGTTTTTGAGGTGCCTGATAAGACGCCTCCGAAAGCTTCTCCCAATCGCTCTTCGGCGGAGAACTCCCCCGCAGAAACCGGAAAAGAAGAAGATACGCCACAGAATAGTGACACGCCTTCAAGTGAGAATGGCAGCTCGCAGCCTAGAAAACCAAGCCAGTCGGCCCAAAGAGCAGCACAGAGAGCTGAACGGAAGCGTCAAGCCAAAGCAAGGACGCTCTCTCATTTCGATGACTGGCGCGACGCCGTCTTGCTGCGAATTGGCGAAGCCGTCAACAAGGACGATGACAGCGAGGAGAAGCACCAAGAGCAAACGGAAGCCAATGAAAAGGCTCAAACGGAGGAACTCCCCCTGGACGAGGATCCGACCAGAATGGAAAAATTGCATGAAGTCTACCATCCCGTGGAGACGCCGTTGACCGAGCTTCCCAAGGCAACAAGGCTACTTATTCTCCACTCTCTGCTCCTTTTGCTGCTTAGTTTGGAGCACTACACAGCCTATTCGCGCATTCTTATGCTGCATGCTGCATCCAGCTTGGACATTGACATCAATATCCTCAATGAGGATGAAGTCAAAGTGGCTCGCGGGTTACTCGATACGGCTCTAGCACTATCATCAAACCCGGAAACTCAGCAGCAGGTCAAGAAAAGCGACGGCTCCCGGAAATGGAAGGTCGGCATCGCATCCGTGGCCGGTGCTGCTTTGATCGGCGTAACTGGCGGACTCGCCGCTCCCTTAGTGGCCGCGGGCATTGGAACCATCATGGGCGGACTGGGGCTCGGTGCAACCGCTGCGGCTGGTCTTCTGGGAACGCTGGCTAGCAGTGGAGTTGTGGTTGGTGGGTTGTTTGGAGCCTACGGTGGACGGATGACGGGACGGATGATGGACAAGTACGCCCGCGAGGTGGACGACTTTGCCTTCATCCCAATCCGTGGTCCGCGGAGACGCAGCAATGAGAAAGAAAGCGAAGCAGCTCGGCAGGATCATCGACTGCGGGTTACCATTGGCGTGACTGGGTGGGTGAGGGAGGAGTCGAACTTCGTGGTTCCGTGGCAGGTTGTGGGAGCCGATTCTGAAGTGTTTGGTCTCCGCTGGGAAATGGAGCCTTTGATGAAGCTCGGCAATGCAATCCGCGCCCTTGTCACCAGCGCGGCATGGTCGGTGGCTGGTCGTGAAGTCCTGGCCCACACCATTTTTGCTGGTATCATGTCTGCTGTGATGCTGCCGCTTGGTCTGCTGAAGATTGCTGGTGTCGTTGATAACCCGTTCAGCGTAGCCAAGGCCCGGGCAGACAAAGCAGGCGAGGTGCTTGCTGATGCACTGATCAATAAAGTTCAGGGCGAACGACCTGTCACTCTAATCGGGTACTCGTTAGGTTCTCGCTTGATTTTCTCTTGCCTTCAGAGTCTGGAGAGGAGAGGCGCTTACGGACTGGTCGAATCGGCCATCTTTATGGGATCCCCCACACCTTCCAATACCGACAACTGGCTCCGAATGCGCAGCGTGGTGAGTGGGCGTCTCATCAACGTGTTCTCTCAGAATGATTCTGTTCTCGCCTTTCTCTACCGGACCAGCAGCCTCCAGCTTGGTGTCGCGGGACTCCAAAAAGTCGAGGGTGTGCCAGGAGTGGAGAATATCGACATGAGCGAGTCTATCAGTGGCCACCTCCGGTATGAATACCTGCTGGGCAAAATCCTGACAACTATCGGGTTGCAGGACATCGACGCTCGCGAGATGGAACGGGAGGAAGCTGCCCTTGCTGAGGAGGATCGTATTGAAGAAGAGGAACGTCTGCGCAACGAGAAAAAGGCCGGAGTGAAAGATCGAGAGTCGTCTGCTGCAAAGGAGACTGTGAACAGTGAGGAAGGTGTTAGTGGCGAGGGGGATACACGACTCCAAAAACAGGTCGAGACGCAGACCCAGGAGCACATGAATCAGCACCGGACTCATCTGTTGGATCTGGATGATGACGGCAAAGACGACGACTACTCCAAACCATTGGTCGAAGATCCCTCCAAACATTCAGCCCTGTGAGCCTTCATTATTTGTGATTAGCTCAATGTATATACACGCCAATATAGATTTCATTATGACATCCATTCGGGAACATCCGAACCCAGCGGCTTGGACATTATATCCCAACCGGGCATTGCTCCCTCCACACGCGCTGCAGGTTTCAGAGCCGTAATCTCGCCAAAGGCAGAGGCTCTTGAGTCCAGATACTCGGCGAGATCATCATCGCCAAACGATATATCCTCACATTGAAACCCCGAGTTACCGGGATGCTGGCCCAGCGAGCGAAGATACTTCATAACTCCCGCCAAGGACACCTCAACCTTCCACGCAGACCCGGCGACTGTCCGATGATACAATGCTGCCATAACCCCCGACGCCAGGCAAAAACCCGCTCCGTGATCCAGCGCTTGGCACGGCATAACCCGTGCTGCCTCGCCAGCTCCAAAGTGCTCCGCCTCGGACACATTCATGCCCGAGCAAGTCTGAACCAGAGAATCAAAGCCCCGATTTTGGCTCCAAGGCCCATTACTCCCGTAGGCACATAGCTCTGCGTAAATGATGCGCGGGTTCACACCTGCCAGATCAGAAGGACCTAATCCCTTGGCTGTCAGACTGCCTGGCCGGTAATTCTGAATGAAAACATCTGCGTCGCGCACAAGGTCCAGTAGTTTGGCTTTTCCAGCAGCAGAATTCAGGTCAAGCTGGATAGTGCGCTTGCCACGACTGAGATCGCGGTCTAGAGGGGGTAAATCTGGCAATCCTGGTCCTGTCACCCAGAGCACGTCTGCACCGTGCGATGCCAGCGCCCGCCCAGCAACAGGGCCTGCAATCACCCGACTGAGATCTAGGACTCGGACTCCGCGTAGACATCGGTCATTAGCTGGTTTCAGCCACGGAGATAGACCCTTTGGGCCGTCGGAGGCTAGTCTGCGGATCTGAATAGGGAAGTCAGAGATAGCAGATGCCTGCGGATGAGCATCCCACTGTTCGTAAGAGCGGAGGGCAGCAATGACTCCTCCGGACTGAAATGCCGCCGTCTCCACCTCAACAGCAGAACGACTCTTCAATGCCTCGGCGACCTGGGCACGCGATGCATTGCTCGGTAATCGCAGTATATCTAGTGCGGCTTGTCGGTGGTGCATCCAGTTATCGTGGATACGCACATAACCATCGCGCGTGGCGTGCAACCCGCCGATTGGGCCCCATGGGTCTGGTGGCGGGTGACCATCGATGCGATAGAGGCGCTCAGACTTGAATTCGGCGCATGCGTGGCGAAGCGCTACTTGCACGGGCGGTGGGGATGACTTGCCGTTGCGAGTTGCATGAAATAGTGATGCTGCGAGAGCGGAAAGAGCTATTGTGCTTTGTGCTAGATGTCCGACTTTGAATGAGGACGGAAGTCCTGGGTCTGAGTTGGTGTCCGGCAGCTGGAGGGATTGCAGTGCTTGGTGGGGCAGGTCAAGGTGATCCCAGAGATGGGATATTGTGTCCGATGCGGTGAATTTTGTTCGGTCTGTCATTTTATTATATTGGTTGAAGTCGAGAATGTTGGTAGTAAGACGAACTACCTCGGCAAGGGACAAGCGGGGCGAATGGATCTACTGAACGGGCCCAAAGGAGTTTAGCTTGCCTAGTCCGCGCTTCACGAAGATCTTAAATGCAACACCGACACAACACCGGATTAGAAGTAAGTACTTATCTAACCAGTCGTAGCCGGCCGAGCAAGTGGAATTCGCACCCAATAGTGATAAAGCGCATAGGAAGCGGTATACGGTTTAGTTCTCACTTATCCAGGCCTTGGGGGATCTTTTAGGTTTTCATAGGTTAAAATGCAACTTTTCATGGGAAGACAATTCAAGTTCGATTGTGATAAGGTAAATATGTTTGTGTTCAAAATTAGAAATTTGCCAATAAACTGCAATGAAAAAAAAAGGAAAGAGAGGCTCTCATAGCTCTATTCCAGTGAACGGAGCTGTGGAAACTAATCTGTGAGCGACGATGCACTTCTCCATCTCGAGGCGATGGCTCTAAGTTAAAGTCTGCTAGAGACGAAGTACGGAATGCTCTTTGCCTCATAAAGATCCTTGTGCTCGGACTTGATGATATCCGCGGTCTAAAATACTGGTTAGTATTCTTGTGAACACCGACAGGGTTCATTACTCACCTTCTCGCCAATCATGTAAACCGAGTTTTGAATACGGCAGTCGGGAATCACAGGGATAACGGAAGCATCCGCAATTCTGAGGTTGCGCACCCCATGTACTCGGAGCTTCGAGTCAACAACACCTTGGTGGATGCTCTTGGAGAGTCGTGCCGTGCCGCATGGGTCTGAAAATTAAATTAGTGTTGTCACAAGTATTGGTGATAGGCAATCTTACGGAATCCGGTCTGGCTTCGATCCAGGACAGCCTTGTTCATCTCATCATCAGAATGGATAGGCATCTTCCAGGGATACTCCCGGACGACGATGTCTTTGAATCCAGCACCGTTGATCAAAACATCATGTGTCCAGCGCACACCCTCGCGCATTGCCAGAATGTCCAAGTCATTGGCAAAGAAGTTGAGATTGATGTTGGGCTGAACCAGGGCGTTTGTGCTGTTCAGGGTAACCTCACCCTCGGACAGGGGCCGGAGCAGGTCGACAATGACCGTCATAAAGCTTCCTTGCTCGGGCACAGGGTAGTGCCACTGGAATGCAGTGCTAAACAGGCCGACAAAGTCAAGCTCAAAGTGAGGCTGGCCCGCGGGCCCAAAGGGGTCTAGTCCACCATTCGCAGCCTTTGCCTCACGATAGGCGGGATACTTCTCCAGTCGTTCATCGATGCGGGGGAATCCTACAAGCTCCAAAAATCCAGAGCTTGCAGGACCCGTCTTTTCACGCTGGTATTTTTCCAATGCCTTGTCATTAAGAGGACCGGCGCGGAGGATGTGATCGTCCAGGCCATAACCATCCTTGATCTGAAGCACGAACGGAACAATTGGGTGGTCTAGGAGATGTTGACCAACATGAGGGGAGTCCACAACCGGGGTGATTCCGTGCTTAAGTAGTTCTGCGGCCGGGCCGACACCGCTCAGCATGAGAAGCTTGGGTGTCTCAAATACACCCTGAGACACAATCACTTCGCGGCTGGCATAAACACTGATCTCGGTGTTGGAAGCTTCGCTGATCACAGTGACACCGGAACAGATGCGTGTTGCCGGGTCGATGATCAACTGCTTCGACTGAACCCCATAGAGGATTGTCACGTTCGGCTTGTTCTTCAAGTACAGGAAGCTACCCTGGCGCACGCCCTTGTGGATGGTGTCCACACAGTGCGTGAGGCCTTTCATTTCACCAGAAAAGATGTCCTCCGTCAGAGGCTGGCCCTTCGAGACCCACGCTTCGGTAAGCGCATCGCGGAACGGCTGCATCTCCGGCACCAGGTCGGCATGGGAGATCTGCACAGGACCTCCGGTCCCAATCTTGCTCAGTTCGGCCGGATACAACTTCTCATCGTCATGGTAGGTGGCGCACTTGCGCAGATATTCCACGCAGCTGTCCCAGTTCCAGTCTCGACCTCCAAATTTCTCCCAGTCGTCAAAGGTAGGCTTCGAGCCTGGGATCCAAGTGAAGTAATTGGCACACGTACTTCCACCAAGGGCCTTTCCGCGGGTGTTGGGTTTTTCGATGCGTTCGTAGTCGTCGCGCTTGATCATAGTCGTCTTGTATGCCCAGTCATACTTGCTTCCACGAAGGGTGAATGCTTTGGACGGCGTGATAATTTCTTCGATTTGGTCGGGGTTCGGAATACCAGCTTCAACAACCAGAACGCGGACGTCGGGGTTTTCGGCAAGGCGACCAGCAACGGCATTGCCGGCCGTGCCGCCGCCAACGACAATAAAGTCGTACTCAGAGCCGTTGGAAACGGTTGCCATGATTTGAGCTTGGTCTGTTGCAAGGAAGCCGGTTAAAGAGGGGCTTTTTTCGATGTCTAGCAGAAATTGATGAGGCCAAACTTTGCTTTTATATTATTATGTGGTCAATTCTTGCCGAATGCCGATTAATGAAATGGCGAGGTATTGGTAGTACTACCGAATACGGTTAGTTAGCAACTTTGTGGAACGCGGGTCTGCAACCATTGTCGTCACTGTGTAGGCTCCAAGTCAGCGATCATTGACCCCTCATGAGGGGAGAGGAGAAGAGGATCTCCGCACGAATCTGTCAGCTACTGAATCACGGTCACAGTCGCTGTAACGTGCGTAGTCGGATTTAATGCCGAGCCCGGCAAAGACTCGGTGGTGACTCGGCCCCAACGGTACGTAAATCTCGGCCCGCAAAGACTGAATTTAAGGTTTCGACCAATCACATTATTTCCATTTCTATACGCCATCGGGCTACCCACTGTGGACTTTTCGCAATGTGACACTCCTTGCATTCCATCCATTTACATAAGATCATACCGGAGTGCCGTTCAACCGACAGGCTTTCGGGGTTACGACATGGGATAGTGGATGCGCGAGGCGTTGAGGGGATCTTTTGTCCAGTTTCCTCCTACCCCTCACGTAAAACTATACCAGGGATATCTCGGATACTGATCCAAGTCTTTGTCATCGAAGCTGTCTTTATAATTAGTTATAGACTTGGGATATAAATTGATGAAGACGAACCCACTCCCCTAGGGATAGAGCATCCACATCTCCGTATCTGGCACGCCCGAACAAGAATTCGCCATGCCGAACCCTGTCTTCACGTTGGCAGAAGGTACAATACTTGAATCAACATAATGCTCTCCTGCTAACATCCTGCAAGGCCAGCCAGTTGCAAACCCATCGGTCAGCACTACGTTGCCTACTTTTGGTGGCGGAGGTCACACGACCTTGGGTGACACACTCCTCATTGAGACGCTTTCGCACTTTAACCGTGAACGGATCCCTGAACGGTCAGGAACCATTCCATCCGCATTGTGAGAGTATAGCTAACACCGGATAGAGTTGTTCATGCCAAAGCTGCGGGCGCTTGGGGCGAGTTCGAAGTGACCAATAATATATCCTCTCTCACGTCGGCCAAGTTCCTCAACGGTGTGGGCAAGAAAACTCCAGTCCTGTTTCGCCTCAGCACCACTGGCGGCGAAAAAGGCAGCGCAGACACTGTTCGGGACGTGCGAGGTTTCTCTGTCAAGTTTTTCACGGAGGAAGGCAATCATGACATTGTGGGGAATCATGTTGTAAGTCTTCGTTCCTTGGTCTTTTCCATCTCTGGTTCTAATTCATTCCAAGCCGGTGTTCTTCGTGCGCGATCCGATTAGGTTTCCATCCCTTAATAGAAGTCACAAAAGGCATCCTGCCACCAACCGGCCGGATTGGACCATGGTGAGTGCTATTTGATGTCTCTACTTGCCGGTGAAGCTAACCATTTAGTTCTGGGACTTTCACGCCAACCAGCCGGAGAGTGTCCACACTTTGATGCACTTGTTCGGCTCTCGTGGTATTCCCGATTCGATCCGTCGAGTGTCAGGCTTTGGTGTGCATACCTTCAAGTTGGTGGCAGCGGATGGCAGGTTCCGCTACTGCAAATTCCACTTCCGACCGACTCAAAGCTTCACCCATTTCTCTGGACAAGATGCCACTCGCATGGCTGGGGCAAATGCCGATTTTCATACCCAGGACCTGTGGGATGCCATCTCTCGTGGACAGTTTCCGGCCTGGAAACTGTACGTGCAGGTGATGGAGCCCGAGCAGGCCGAGACCTACGGCCGCGCTCTTTTTGATGTCACCAAGATCTGGCCCCACAAGGACTTTCCCTTGATTGAAGTCGGCCAGATGACTCTAAACAAGAATGTAAGATTGGATTCTACGGGAAGGAAGAAGTACATGCTGATGAAATCCAGCCGGAAAATTATTTTGCGGAGATCGAACAAGCGGCATTCTCGCCTTCCAACATGGTCCCTGGTATCGCAATGACACCTGATCCGAGTAAGCATACCCGGGAATTGCTCTGGTGTTTGACAGGATACTGAAGACCCCTGCCTGTATAGTGTTGCAGGCGCGCATGTTTGCCTATCCCGACGCTCAACGATACCGCTTGGGGGTAAACTACACCCAGCTCCCTCCCAACCGTGCAATCTGCCCGGTCTACGCGCCTTTTGAGCGTGATGGTTACGGGACCGTGACCCGGAACTATGGAGGGGACCCGAACTACGTGCGCAGTACGTTGAGTCCCGGCGTACCCAGCCAGGTGGTTTCCGACGTGCGACACACCGAGCGCATCCTACATCATGCCGCCCTCGGCCAGAATGAGATTGTGGTGGATGATGAGGATTACCTCCAGCCACGAGAGCTGTGGAACAGGGTCTTTGACGAGGCCGAGAGAAGGCAGTGGGTGGCGAATGTGTCGGAGACCTTGGAGGAGGTGCCTGCACAGCTGAGGGAAGCTGTCATGGCGATGTTCAGCAAGGTCGACCCTCGGATTGGCCAATTGATAGGCGCTAAGATCAAGAGTAGCTCGCACCTTTGAGCGCTGAGATGTGTTGTTTGTATGTCACGAAATGGAAGAATCTACCGCGTCTTACTGTGAATCTTGATTGGTTTCATCAACACCCAACTAACGACTGATCTTGCGAAGAGCGTGACCGAAGCGAAAAGGGCAACCGATAAGAGGGAGGATAGGGCGACGAATGGGAGCCAGGCTGGCGGGAGATTGGGTGTGATCGCCGCCTACCTTGGCAGCTCCGATGGGAAACTCTTTCTCTCTTCTCACTCCCGACTGGCAACATGAAAAGAGCCTGGGGTACTTTTACGATTCACCCTGATCTGCGAAGACGGGCACGGATCTCAACTATCCATTCGACGTCATTTTATGCTTCGAAGGCGAATCTCGAATCAGCCGGGAGCAGACCGATAGCCGTATTCGGACCAGCCCTACTCGGGTCGAGCCGGTGTCTCTGCAGCCATGACTGATACGATGCAACCTCGCTTGAGGCTGACGCCTCGCCGTGCGGGCTAAAATCTGACCTCAGAGCCCGGACGCCTCTTCCGTCTCACCTGCCTGCTTATCTCAAAACGGGATAGGTTCACACGAGACTTACTGCTCTGCCTATGCCCATGTCACTGGCCCACCACCGCTGCCGCTCCCTGCAGGTCTGCAGGAAGACAAAAGCACCTGAAGAGGGTCAGATCTCCCAATCAGACGGATCGGCAGCCCATCGTGGAGTCCCGATCTTAGTCGGACCGCTAGCACATATAAGGAACATGGGTGCCGTGCCACCACCGGAGCCAAGCATGTCTGGTCTGCTCTTGTCTGCTTGCCATGGCCTCGCACATCCCAGGCTGTCGCATGCGGTCGGCGTGCAACGCCTGCCACTTCGCTAAGCTGCGCTGCTCAGGTGGTTCGCCCTGTGCCAACTGCCAGATGTCCGACCAGCAGTGCGCCTACAGCCTGTCCAACCGGCTGGGGCGGCCCAAGGGTGTCAAAAACAAGCGAGCGGCCGGCGACTCTGCGCACGCGACATCCACCCGGTCGAATCTGCAAGAGGCCACCTCCAAGCGACCGGCGACGAACAGCCACGACCTTCCCACGGCGACGAGCGCGGAGCCGGAGGGGATGACCGATCTCGATCGCCTGGTCCACGCGAGTTATCCCGTATTGCCGGACGAGCTTGACCTTTTTACCGTATGAACCTCGACCTGCTCCCCCGCCCGATATTTTAATTGCTTCTGGGCTAACATGACGCATATCTGTGCCAGGCCTTTGCAGACTATCCTGGTGATCTCCCGCCGCTGCCGCACAAGTCGGCAGGTGGATATGTGACGCCGTCCAACAGCATCCACGATGACGCCGCCACGCTCGAGGTCTCCCGCCACTGCATCTGCGCCCAGCAACACGCCGACCTGCTCGCTCATCTTCGCATGGTGCGCCAGCAGCTGGCCCCAATCTCCGTGGACGTCCTGCTGGCGGCGGGCCACCGGACCCTAGCCACATGGAAGCACTTCAGCCAGTGTCTGGCGTGCAGCAGACCCGTCAACGAAGAGACCATGCTCCTCTCTGCCATCAGCCTGCACAGCATGCTGCGTCTGCTGCAGGCCTTCTCCTCGTGTGTCGTGGCCGAACACCCGGCGACCACCAGCCTGGTGTCCCCGTCCTTGGAGGATCCCGACGGCCCGCTGAGCATGACCATCGGCGGATACCAAATCGAAGGGGACGAGCGACACATGGTCGGGAACATGCTGGCGCTGCATACGCTGAACCGCATCGAGTTTGCCGGCTCATGCCTCGCGGAGCGCGTCGCCAGCTGCACGCGGTCGGGCACGCCGTCGGCAGAGAAAATGCCCTCGAAGTGGACGGCACCAGACGACAGTGAGCTGGAGAGTGACCTACAGCCGGTGCAGGTAATCCTGCAAGCAATGGAAGCGGCGACCAGGAAGTTGAACCAGGCTCTACAGTGGAAACATCGCATGGCGACGATGAAGATGTACGGGGGGATGGGATAGTGATCGACAGAAACGCAGACACAGTAGAAACGATAGAAACAGTAAACAGCAGTCTATTTAATACAATATATCGCTAGTTAGATAGAGATAGAAACGAATTCCCACGTTGCTTGCGCCTACAAACCAAATATCAACATAGTTACTAATCCCCAATTGTCTAAGTTAACTAACTTGACGAACTATTCTGACTAGACCCCCCTCGCCTCCATCCTGGCCCGCAGAATCCGATAGAAGGCGCCGACGTGCTCGGGCGCCAGCAATGTGTAATGATGCCCCGGCACCTCGTGGAACTGCACGTCGTCGACAAAGTGTGTCCAGCGCGACAGCTTCTGCTCCAGCCAGTCCCTCTTGGTGCTCGCCACCGCCTCAATCGGCTGCCCGTACAGCACCTCCAGCGTCGGCACGCAGCCTTGGGGCTCGTACTCGCGCGCAATGGTGTGTGAGTTTAACGCCAGGCTAGTCCACGTCGCCAGCCGGCTCTTGTCCAGGCCGAACTCCTCCAAGCGGTGATCCGATGCCGACGCCAGGAGCAGATCCACCAGCTGGTCCTTGTCGGTGTCGTCTTCTAGCCCTCCTCCGACAGCCCGCAATTGAGCGACCACCGTGGCCTCCGCCTCGGCGCTGGGCAGCAGGTCGAAGAAACGCGCCAGCGTCAGCAGCACGTCCGCCCAGCCGCCGTGGCGCATGCGCTCCTTGATGTGCGGCGGCTGGTCAAACACCGCCAGGAAAGGTATCGCGAATCCGTCCTGCCGTAGCTGCTTGGCGATCTCGAATGCCACCGTGCCGCCGTACGAGTAGCCGGCGATGGCGTACGGCCCGACGGGCTGCACGCGCTGGATCGCCCCGCGGTAAGCATCTACCATCTCGTCCACACTACTGAAGAAGGGCTCCCCGTCAAACCCCCGCGCGCGCAGCGCATACACCGGTCGGTCCGTGAACCGGTTGGCCAGGTGCAAGAAGATCAATACCTCGCCAACGCCCGGGTGGACCAGCCACAGGGGAGTTTTGTTGCCCCCCGAGCGGAGAGTGACCACCGGGTCATAGGGCTTGCTAGACCGATCTGTGGCAGACGGGTCTAGAGCCGCGGCGAGGCCTTCAATTGTCGGGTGTCCGATGATGGTTGTGACGGCGATGCGGTCCGGCAGGTCCGGCTCATTCTGCAGCAGCCACTTAACCTGGAATAGCTCCAGCGACGAGCAGCCCAGATCGAACAAATTGGCCTGGATGCCCAGCTCTGCACGAGACGCCACGAACACCTCGGCGAACACCCCCTGCACTGCCACCTCCGCGGGCGTGGTGGCCTGCAGCAGCGGGCCGCTGGTGGCTTGCCCCAGGAACTCCTCGTCCTGTTGGATACTGGGGTCGTACATGCCGGCCTCGAACGCCTTCCTGATCTTGGCGCGCGAGAGCTTCCCCAGGGCGGACTTGGGCAGGAACACCCGGTCCAGCGGGATGATGCGATGTGGCCGCGCCATGCAGTGGTTCATGACGACCGTGCGAATTGCATTGCGCGTGCTCACGCGCGCAGAGACGTCGTCCACGGCGTAGGTGGGCAGATACACCACGCAGAGCGTTTCAGACGCTGCCCCCGGCACCCGGTAGGGGAAGATGGCCGTATACGACATCGCCATACCGGGGATGCGCGCGTCCTCGATAGCACCCTCGATCTCGTGCGGGTAGTATTTGAGGCCGTTGATGTTGATCGACTCCTTGCCGCGGCCGACCAGATGCAGCCGCTGGTTCTCGTCCAGGAAGGCCAAGTCGCCTGTAACAAACCAACCGTCCGTCGTGAAGGCCTCCAGCGTCGCGGCGGCGTTGTTGAAGTAGTCCTTGAACACGTTAGAGCCGCGCACCTCCAGATGGCCGGTCTCGTTGGCGGCGCAGAGCCGGCCTTCGGCGTCGCGCACCCGCATCTCCATGCCCGGGATGCAGTAGCCTAGCGAGGTGAACTCTCGGCCATGCACAAGGTCGCCCCCGGGGCAGTCTTTGCTGTAGATACTCCCGGCACAGGTCTCAGTCATGCCGAATCCGGGTCGGATGAAATCGCAAGGGGCCCCCAGCGGCTGGAGCAGCTTGGTCAGGGAGGCACACAGGGCCGTCGAGTTGGCTTCTCCGCCGGAGATCAGGCAGTGCAGAGATGAGACATCTGGGAGCCCTCGGGCGGCGTCTGCATCGACCGATCCATGCGGCAGGATATTCTCGAGGGTCTTCTTCACGGTTGCGAGGAAGAAGTTGGGCGCGAACGTGTATCCTACTGCGTGCCGCTCGACGAGCCGCAAGAACGCAAGCGGGTTGGCCAGAAGGTCGCCGGCGTGGACGTGCACCTGGTCCGCACCCAGGGCCATTGCATGCAAATGGACCTCCGTGAGGTTGGCAACGTGATCCATGCCGATCCAGTTCAGAAAAACCTCGTCGCGATGCGTGCCGTGATACGCGGCTTTGCTCGCGACGGCATGCAGCATCTGGCCGTGGCGCAGCGCAACGGCTTTGGCGTTCCCAGTGCTCCCAGAAGTCAGCATTAGGGCAGCCAGGTCCTTAGGTGACTGCGTATACCCGTTGTTCGAGATGTACTCGGCCAGGAGTGGAGCCTGGTGGGCTGTCAGATCCTCGACCGTGTGAATGATGAGTCCGGGCAGGTCGAGGAACTCGGACACAAGATGCTCCCTGGTCAACACGACGGGACTCTGCAGGACTTCTTGCAGATGCAGCAGGTGCTTGCGCCGCTGGTCGAGGTTGTTGGTGAACGGCGTCGAGATAGCAGGCACTTGGCCGGCCGCCAGCACCGCCCACAGCCAGCGGACGTTGTCTTCATGGTTATCTAGGTGGATGAGGACGATTGTCTCTGGTGTCAGGCCGGGGATGGTCTTGACCGAGTTTCCCAGGACAATCGCGTCGCCCAGGAGTTCGGGATACGTGATTCTGATGGGCTCGCCTTCCGTCTGTCCAGGCGGGTAGATCGAGAGGCCCTTCTCGGGTGCGGAACGAGCAGCCCTGGTTAGGGCTTCGAGCAGGTTTTTTGGCACAGGAGCCATGATGGGGACGTGTATACTCAGTTGATGGACAAGAAACACTTAACCAAGCGTACTGAACATCCCCGCAATGTCGGTTGCGGCCTCATTCGTGATAGTCGTCCATGGGACCATGTTCATCCAGCTTATATGGTTCCCACCCTGGGCCGATTATTCCACTCCATCTGACATCGCGATGGTTGAAAATCGAGACTGCCGACGATAAACGGCGCTACAGCCCTGAGGCTTGGCTCTGCAAGTGGAATCTCGCCGACCTCGAATGGGGACATTATCTGGCGATGGGGCTGCCGAATGGGCCGATAAGTCTCCTGTTAGATGGCGCTTTGTAGTGCTTACTAGAGCGATGTTCAGCCATGCCCGGCTAGCTAAGGCAGCGACTTATCGTGTTCGTCCGAATGGCCCCATCCGTTAGACTGACTAGAAGGGACTAACTTGTCCTGATGCAGGCCTGTTTCTTGATGGCCTGGATCAATGCAGCTTTTCCTGATCCGGATCCCGTCTGCAGTCAGCGGATCGCCGTCACAGGCGTTGGGGCCATGTCGTCTACGATCTAGAACAGCATTGCTGAGGTGCAAGTGTCCCTGGTCGAATCCTGAGGCGAAATAGCCGCCTCATCTGGTCTATAACTGCCTCACCTGTTTTTTCCTGCGTGACTATCCGACTACTCTCTTCCCGCCCCGCGAGCAGACACGATACAATGGCGCCTTCTGAGGTCAAGCTTACTGAGGCGGCTGAGGCTGGAAGCGCGTATGAAGTGGTATGTTCTCCTTGTTTATTCCATCTGGCTAATCGCTCGCTCATCTTGTCCAGTCATGGGAAGGCTTGGACGATGCCTGCAATCCGCGCAACTGGAGCACTGCGAAGAAATGGCGGAACGTGATTCTGATCAGCGTGCAGGCCACGCTGTCGCCCATGGCCTCCGTCATGCTGGCCGTGACCAGCATCGCCATCTCGCGCGAGTTTCATCTGACGGGCCCGTACGCCCCTAGTCTGCCCACCGCGCTGTTTGTCCTGGGCTTTGGGCTAGGCCCTCTGTTTTTGGCTCCCCTGTCCGAGCTGTACGGCCGGCGCATTATCTACCTGGCCTGCTTTGTCGCCTTCACTATCGGCAACATCCTCTGCGCGGTGGCGCCCAACATGGCCGCCCTGGCCGTCTTTCGCCTGGCCTGTGGCATGGCAGGATCGGCGGGCCCCAGCATCGGTGGCGGCACCATCCGGGACATGTTCACACCCGAGACCCGTGGCCGTGCCCAGTCGGTATACAGCTTTGGTCCCACGGGCGGGTCGGCTCTGGGGGGAGTAATCGGCGGGTTCATCCTGGCGGGCACCGGCCAGTGGCGGTGGGTAGCGTGGGTGATGGCCATTGCGTCCGGCATTACCTGCATCGTATCGGTCTTCTGCCTCCACGAGACGTTCCCGCCCTATCTACTGCGCAAGAAAGCGGCCAAGCTCCGGGCCGAGACGGGTAATGACGCCTACCGCAGCTCGTTCGATAGTCCGCTTGGCCATCGCCAGCTACT
The DNA here is from genome assembly GCF_964197705.1 of Penicillium psychrofluorescens. Taxonomy (NCBI): domain Eukaryota; kingdom Fungi; phylum Ascomycota; class Eurotiomycetes; order Eurotiales; family Aspergillaceae; genus Penicillium; species Penicillium psychrofluorescens. Next base: position 2,483,685 of record NC_133440.1, read on the forward strand.
GGCACGCACCCTGACGCGGGCAGTCCACATGCTTATTACCGCGCCTGCGTGCACCGCCATGAGCCTCTATATGGCCTTGTAGGTTCTCTATCTCTCTCTCCCTGCCCTAAGCGTATCTTGTTATATCTTGTGATAGTACCACTTACCCGACTCCAGAATCTACGGAATCCTGTACCTCCACCTAGTCACCCTCCCGCTGCTGTACTCGTCCGAGCCCGTGTACGGCCTCCCCTCCTACCGCTGGCCCGCCGCCCTGACGGGGTTGTCGTATCTGGGTGTGGGAGTTGGTTCGTTCGTCGGAGTCCTCGTCTGCGCCCTGGCACTGAACCGGACCTATGTGCTGATGAAGGCGCGCGAGGCCGGGAAGAACCGGCCGACCGACAGCACGGGTCCCGAGTACCGCATGCCGCTGATGCAGGTGGGCGCCTGCATTGTGCCACTGGGACTGTTGATCTTCGCCTTCACCGCGCGCACCGATGTGCACTGGATCGTGCCGTTAATCGGGGCCACCGTCTTCTCTTCCGGCATGCTGATCACGTATATCTGTGTGACGACCTACCTGGTGGACTCGTTTGACCAGTACGCGGCCAGCGCACTGGCCGGGATGACGCTCACCCGCAGCGTCCTGGGCTGTGTGTTCAGTCTGATCGGCTTCCGTCTATACGAGTCGTTGGGCTACGAGTGGGGCACGCTGATGCTGGCCTTGCTCTGTGTCTTGATGATGCCGCTGCCGACCATCTTCTATTTTCTCGGCCCGCGATTCCGTCGCCTCGGGGGGTATGGCCTAGACCGGGAATCGGTGTGAGTGTATTTTTATATGTAGACCGTAACTATTTTTAGCATAGACCAATATATATGACTGCAGATTACCTATAGTACAGCAAGGGTAAATTGTTGAGGCTACAGAGCCCAAGCGGAAAGGCTAGAGAGAGAGTTTGGGAGACAGACAAGAGAGCATCGGCTGACGAAATTGGTTGAAACTAGCGGGAACCCTAAATGGAAACCAACCCTACCGTATATGGTCAGTGCTGGCTGACCCGTCCTGCAGCCACCAAGCCACCCCTGCCAATCTTCGGCCAGATCCGAGCCGAGCTGGTGGCTTGGCTTGGCAGGGACAAAAACCCTTGCTTATCAGACGCACTGTCAGAAGTCCCCGAGAATGTCCCGATCACAGATATGCTTTTGGAGCATCGTAGGGGTATGTTGGAGCTGAAGAGATTCGGATTGCAGTTGCACGGCGGTGTTTGAGCAAGCACATAAGCGAGGCTGAAGGTCTAGCCCTAGTCTAGATACCCTCATCACGACTGCGATGTTGAAGCCCCAACGGTCACTTCACTCGTGTTCTTAGAACTCCACGTAGGTAGTTATAAATAGTCGCGACGGTGCAATTCCCACATCAAGCCTATTAGGGTAATCAGAAGCACTGGATCTGAAACGAACCATCCCATTATTCTATACACAGACAGCATGGCGCCGCAAGCACAGAGACTCTCTCCTCTGAGTCTGAAGCAGACTCTGCCGTTGGTAAGTCAACTCCACCTGGACTGAAGCGGTCCTGGGCTCTAACGAATGGAAGAACGACGCAGTTGCTCGCTCGGTGGACCAAGGCCGCGATGCTATCCAGCGTGCGCTGCAGACTACCATCCCGACAACGCGAACGTCCATGCCACCGCATCCCGGGCTCCTGGTCATTGTCGGACCCTGCAGCGTGCATGACCCAGCTGCGGCACTGGAATACGCGCGCCATCTTGCCGCTGCGGCGGAGAGGTATCGCGGAGAGCTGCTGATCGCGATGCGGGTCTACATCGAGAAGCCCCGGACGACCGTCGGCTGGAAGGGCCTCGTCCACCACCCGGACCTGGCACAGGGGGCGGCGTCGGATCTGAACCGGGGCCTGTTCGCCTCGCGCCAGATCATGCTGCAGGTTGCCGAGCTGGGCCTGCCGGTCGTCACGGAGGTCCTGAGCCCCCTCGTGCTGCCGTTCGTTCAGGACGTGCTGGCCTGCGGTGTCATCGGCGCCAGAACCACGGAGAGCCAGCCGCACCGCGAGCTAGTCAGCGATGTGCCCATGCCGATGGGATTCAAAAACGGCACGGACGGTTCGCTAGGCGTGGCCCTGGACGCCATGAAAGCCGCCGCCCAGCCCCATACGCTGGTATCTGTGGACGACGAGGGTTACCTCGTTGAACATTTCAGCGCCGGCAACCACAACACGTTCACGGTTCTTCGCGGCGGCAAGAGCGGTCCCAACTTCAGCCCGGAGCACATTCTCCAGGCAGAGGCTGCTATGTTCCAGGCAGGCCAGCCAGTCCGCCTCGTCGTGGACTGCAGCCACGGCAACTCGATGAAGGACTATCGCAAGCAGCCCGCTGTGGCGGCCAGCGTTGCCAAGCAGGTCGCTGCGGGGGCTCCCATCGCGGGCGTGATGCTCGAAAGTAACATCTACGCTGGTACGTGCCTGTTGCAGCCTGTCGGAGTTCAATCTTACTGATTAATGATTATCAGGCCGACAGGATATTCCCGCCGATGGACTGGCCGGCCTCCAGTACGGCGTCAGTGTCACAGACGGATGCATTAGCTGGAAGGAGACCGAGCTTGTTCTGGACGAGCTGGCAGCCGCCGTGCGCATGCGGCAGGCTGTGTTGCCCAAGCCGGTGGCCCTGCACAGCCGACGGCGGTCGTCCGTGCAGCAGTCCATGGAGAAGCTGCGGCCCAATATTTCTATCCTGGAGTTTTCGGGATGAGGGTGTTCGATGATTATTAGATGATGAGATGATGAGATGATTGCGAGGAGATTTTGGCGTTCAAGCTGCCTGCGTTACCAGACTGTAATCCGAGGTGCTATTCGATAGACTAGACATACACTGTTTCCACTGTCGGTGCATTGGTTCTTGTTATAGTACGTAGTGGATATACGTCGCTAGGGATCTATGGATTCTTTGTATATTTATGGTAGAATCTGTGTAAAAGACAAGGGTATAAGTCTACTGTCGCTTGTCTCATCATCGAACAGAAGTGACTAGCTCCAGCTATTTCTCAGCTGATAATGTCTACGGTTAAGGCCATCATTCAAGGCTTGACCATATTGTAGAACTCTATCAGGAGAACAAGGTCCATTATAAATGAATTTATTGGCAACGCTGCCGTCTATCACAGGGCCAGCAACTATACATTCGAAGAAAATAAATCCGCAGCAAAAGTTGCCAGTTACAAGAAATCCTGGGAAAGAAATGCCCAATCATCTATACTCCCGAGTCAATCTCCGGCACCAAGTCCACCCCCTTGTAGTCGGCCCAGTCGCGACAGTTCTGGTAGACGCTGTGTGGGATCTCCATGTTCAGGATCTTTTCCGGATGTTCCTGTTCATGGTCAGCACTGGGATTGATCGGTCTGGGTAATTAGAAGATGAAAGATAAACACCAACCAAGACATTAACATAGAGCCCTGCGCTGACATGCCACGCCAGATGGCAATGCAACGGCCACACCCCCGGGTTGTCCGTGACAAACTCCATCACCATGTAACCGGGCCCCTTAACGGGGTCGCCCGGCTGCAGGATGAACGTATCCCGCCGCATCGGATTCTTCAGATTGGCGACGCCGTCCCACTCGCCCACGCCCTCGGCCACGATCCAGAAGTTGTGCCCGTGCAAGTGCATCGGGTGCTGGCTGCGGTTTGTGAAGCTGTAGTTGTACAGAATGATCCGCACGGAGCTGTTGCTGCCGAAGTTGTAGACCAGCCAGTCGGGGTTGGGGTATGAGGTGTTGCCCGCTTTAGCGAGGAGAAGGACGGGGTGTCTGTTCCCCGTCAGCAAGTAACATGTTATGCAAGGACCGGCCGACTTACTCGTAGTTTGCGCGGAAGGTCTCGTTGTTGACGTACCACAGGAGGTTCCCGGTCTCGTTCGCCAGGAACTGGATGTCCATCTGCTGCGTCACGGCCGGTGTGGCCGGCGGGTCCATGGGATATACCGGAGTCGTCAAGTTAAGCGGGACCTGTCCATCTTGCGTCAGTCTACGTGGGCAGTTGAGATAGAGGGAGAAGGAGACGGACATCACCACAATGCGAGTCATCGTAGGGCGTTGCGGTTGTGTTGGGCAGCTGGGTCACGTCCGCATCCTCATAGTAGATGGCCGCTTTCGCATGGGGCTGGTAGCTGACGGCACAATTGGCGCTCACGTCGGAGCGCATCCATACCGCGTCCGTCGACTCACCCGTGGCGTGGACGAGCACATCGGCGCGCTGGCCGATGCCGATGCTCAAGACGTCCGTCTCGTACGGCACAATCGGCACGAAGTCGCTGGCAATCACCGTCAGACGCATGCCGTCGATGGTGAACCGCTGGAATCCCTGGCTGCTGACGTTCATGATCCGCAGGCGGTACGTCTTGCCCTTGGTGAAGCGGAACTGCGAGTAGGTCGCATCACGCGAACAGGTGAGGTTTTTCTCGGCGATGCTGGGATTGTTGCAGTCGTACGGCGTCCGACCGTTGATCAGGTTGTTGTCCGAGTAGGCCTGGGTGGTCGGCGCCGGCAGGCCCACCACGCTCTCCACCACCTCGAGGTAATTGGCATGATACCAGTCGAACTAGATCAATCAGTATCAGTCCGTGTTGTTAGACCGTCAACCAACGTACCAGCAAGACCGGACCCAAGTCCACGTCGTAAGGCACATGTTGCGGCCTACGTGAAAGTTAACTAGACTGGCCCGCCAGAAGGAAGTACAGAGGGCCTAATCAAACTCACCCGTACACAATGAGTGCGCCGAAGATGCCCCCCGAGTACTGGGCCCCGTAATGCGAGTGCCAGAACGTGGAGCCATACGCATCGGCCCGGAACGTGTAGGTGAACGACGAGCCCGGGGCGATGGGACACTGCACGGTGGAGGGAACCCCGTCCATCCACTGTGTGCCGATCATGCGGAGCCCATGCCAGTGGATCGTGGTCCCCTCCGCGGGATCGACGATGTGGTTAGCGACGGTAACTTCGATGGTGTCCCCCCAGTTGGCCTCGATGGTCGGGCCCGGAAACTGCCCGTTGACCAGCAGCACCGGCCGATCGACGCCATCCGGTGCAATCGTGCCTCGTGCAACCGAAAAATGGTACCGCCGCACCACCCCGGTGTAGGGGATCTCATTCGGGTTGACCTGCTGGGCCGTCTGGTTGTTCCAGGGATTAGGTGCAGTGGACCCCTATGAGGAAGGACGGTCAGGTATGTCGCCATGCACGCATGCGCCCTCTCAGGGAAGACAGCTAGCTTACTGGATGGTTGAGGTACAGGGGCAGCGTGGGAGCATCCAGGGTGCCCAGGCTAGACAACTGCCCGGCCACCTGCGTGACCAGGACTGCAGCTGCTACGATCGGTCGGAGGATTGCCATCTTTCCCGTGCATGCATGGCCATCTTGGCGTCCTCCTCCCGGTATATATATCGATTCCACGTGGATGCCATGCCAGAGCTGCGACGAGGTCGCCTCGTATTGCCATCATCCTCCGAGCAGCGACGGCTGAGTTCGGAGCTGTACTTTTTTTGCGCCGTCTCACCCCGCCCCTGTTCCAACGCATCTAGACCGGATCGGTTCCGTGGTGACCAGGGTCTGCATCGAGCTGCGGTGTTAGTGCTTATACCCGAAACGATCGCCAGGGCACAAGCAAAGAAACAGCTTAGACCAAAGATCCCGGAGATATTTTGGTCTGAATCAATCAATAAATGCGCCGGTGAGATTCTAGTGCTCGAACTGCCTTCCTCAGCCTAGTCCCTTCATTTATCCGGCGGCATCTGGTCTCTCGTCGTCTCTTCTGCTATTCCGACACCAGCTCAGCTTCTTTTTGATTTATTTTTTTGCTCTTGTTCAGTCGGCTGCTACCGTCTAGCTTTCCTCCTCCTATCAATCAAAGTCTTCTCACTGCCAAGATGACCTCAGCCAGCCTCTCTCGCTGCTGCACCCTCGGCTCCCTGCACGAAGGGGAGGCCACCGGCGAAATCAAGGACATTGGCAGCAGTAAGTCCTCTCGCCATGAGATCATGAAGCGTTGCCCGCTGACCACACACAGTCTCGACCTACTTCGCCTACCCGGCCGACAAGTCCACGGAGAACGCCATCCTGATTCTCACAGATGTCCTCGGCCACCGCTTCATCAACGTACAGCTGCTTGCGGATCAGTTCGCAGCGGCCGGCTACTTCGTCGTGATCCCGGACCTTTTCGCAGGCGACACGGTGCCTCTGAACCGGCCCGAGGGCTTCCAAATCATGGACTGGGTGAAGAATCACCTGCCCGTGCACACGGAGCCTATCATCGACGCCGTCTTGAAGGAGATGCGCGAGAACCTGGGTTGCAAGCGCATCGGTGGCATCGGCTACTGCTACGGCGGCAAATACGTCTGCCGGTACCTGAAGTCGGGTAAGTTCGAGGCCGGCTTCGCGGCCCATCCCACCATGATGGAGGCCGACGAGCTGCGCGGCGTGGAGCGTCCATTCAGCATCGCGGCTGCAGGTATGTCGCTTCCTACCATTTCCCTCAAACTGTTGTGTAGGATTGAGATTGACGCGCTGGGGCAGTCCGTGACTTTGTCTTCACGACGGAGAAGCGCCACGAGAGCGAAGCGATCCTGGACAAGCTGGAGATCCCCTACCAGATCAACTTGTTCTCGGACGTCGAACACGGCTTCTCGGTGCGGTGCGATCTGTCGAAGCCCCGACAGAAATATGCCAAGGAGCAAGCCTTTACCCAGGCCGTGGCCTGGTTCGATGAATACGTCAAGAAGTATTAAACGAGATAGTGTTGCCGATAATCCAGCATTTTGGCTGTAGTGTTGCTAGTGGATAGGCCTGGTGTTGTAGATCAAAATGAACAACAACTTCTTCGGTCCAAAGTAGGAATTACTGAACTATTTACTATACAACCGTGCTAGCATAACGGTCTGGTTAGGCGTGAGACTGTCTCAACTCAGATAACCTACTTAGGTACCCAAGTAAGTAACTGTAGGCAGGACAGCGACCGAAGAAATCTCGAGGGGTATAAGTAGGCGTGTGGAGCCCCGGTTTGCTCCCGCTGTCCGTCCTCCCCTCAGACTTGCCCCGTGCTCGATCTCCCACCATGAAAACTGCCTGGCAGCGCCTGATTCGCTTTGTGGCAACCGACGGCCGACTCCTGTATGGCGAGCCAATTCTTCCTCATCCCAACTTTGATCTGGGAGATACGGTGGAAGAGACCGGATTACAAGCGCAAGTGATCGTGGGCGACGATCTCTATGACACTACCGGGGCCACTCGAGTGACCGACGAGGTGGTGGTAGTGAAGAAGCTCCTGGGGCCATTGACTGCAAGAAATGTCCCCATAGTGAGATGCATTGGACTGAACTACTTGACACACAGTGAGAGCCATTTTATCTGCGTACCAAAACTATAAGAGGTATGGTTCAGGATGCTGATGGCCGCGATTTATCCAGTCAACGAGACCGGCCAGAGCCCTCCCCCGTATCCAACCATGTTCATCAAACCGTCCCATGCGGTCCACGATCACGGTCGGAATGTGGTCATCCCCAAGATCGCACAGGATGAACAAACCGACTACGAAGGAGAGCTGGTGCGAGTCCCCAATCGATGTACTGGAGAACTCACTGACTGACTCGGTCCCGGATGCAGTGCGTTGTCCTCGGCAAGGATGCCAAAGACGTCGCGGAGGAGAACGCCCTCGATTACGTGGCCGCCTACACGGTTGGGAACGACATCTCCGCGAGGAAGCTACAGCTACACGCCCACCTGGCTGGCCCCAAGCCCCAAGCCTGTTTTTCCAAAGGATTCGACACGTACGCGCCGCTAGGCCCGGCCCTGGTGGGATCAAGCATCATTTCCGATCCGTGCACTTTGGCACTGCAGACGCGGATCGATGGGGAGCTACGCCAGGAGGGCAACCTGAATGATCTGGCCTTCACAATTCCGTATTTGATCCACTACTTGTCGTCGGGGACAACGCTGGAGAAAGGCAGTGTGATAATGACCGGAACACCTGGAGGTGAGTCGCTCTTCGGAGGGAGATGGGTGTAAAACAGCCGATTCTGACGAACCAGGTGTGGGATGGCACCTCACGCCGCCGAGGGCTTTGGTGCCCGGGTCGAGAATGGAAATTTCTGTGACAAACATAGGGACGTTGAGGAATGGGGTTGAACACGCCGCGTAGAGTCTAGAATCTACACGTGTCGCAGAGTACCTGTCGTTTTCTTACATGGGGTTGGCTAGCTCGGCGATATCTGTACGTTCGCAATTAAGTTCGTGAGTACCCTATACTTTCTATCCGTTATATCGCTGCGACATGGTTGGGCAAACCCTGAGCCACCAAATGTGGGCGGAGAACGCCAAGTAAGACTGAGAACACCACTCGTATCGGCCTGGCGGCTGGCTAAAGCTAAAGCAATCTTTCGCCTGCACAGCTGCAGTAGATCCCAGTCAATCCTCCGTGAAAAAAAAGAAAAGAAAAAAAAAGTCGCCGGCATTAGCCGGTCTCTAGTCCGCCAACATGCAGGGGTAGTGTGGGCCACGGCGAGAAACTGGAAAATGCAAGCTCAGCTCACGACTCTATACCCTAGGTTCTGCAATTCACGTTCCATAGGGCTATGAAGCCCCAATGTGGAAAATGTATATTAGTTATCCTGCAGCTCTTCTTAGCATGATGATCCCCTCGCATACGGCCATATTCCAGCATGCAGAAAAACGAGGCCATTGCGGATGTCCACGTGGGAGAGGAAGCCCTAGCTGTCAAGGGGACTCATGGCTCTGACGAATCCAGTGTTCTAGTGGATCAAACGGCTGAGAGAAAACTGCTGTGGAAGATTGATCTGCTCATCCTCCCGATCCTATTCCTGTTCTATATGTTATCGTACCTGGACCGGATCAACATCGGCAATGCTCGGATCTCGGGAATGAACGAAGAGCTGCATTTGGACGTGGGAAACCGGTTCAACGTCGCCATCTTTGTGAGTACTCCTGAGCTGCAATGTGGAAAAGTAAAAACAAGCAGTTCACTGAGGCTCGTAGCTGTTCTACGTGCTATACATCCCTTTGGAGATACCGAGCAACATCTGGCTGAAGCATGCCCGGCCCTCCTTATATCTACCAGCATTGATGTTCTGTTGGGGTATGTACTCGGCAAAGAAAATGACTAATACCCGAAATTAGATCTTTGACAAGTGAATTAGGGATAATCACGATGTGCACCGGTTTCGTTCACTCGTATCAAGCTCTGTATGCGCTTCGTGTCCTGCTGGGTCTGTTCGAGGCCGGCCTCGTCCCAGGCGTGGTCTATGTGACATCCATGTATTACCGGCGATATGAATACCAGAAGCGACTGAGTTTGATGTTTGTAGCCACCTCGGTGGGAGGGGCCTTCGGTGGAGTACATGCATCCAAGTCTGTTTCCGAGAACCGAGTATTAACGCAGGACGGAATCAGCTGCTAGCCTATGCTATCGCCAATCTCAGTGGACAGCGTGGGTTCCTGGGATGGAGATGGTAAGGACCCTTCAATGACCATCATTCCCACAGTGAAGCGCTAACTCTGACAGGATCTTCATTATCGAGGGTGCCGTGACGGCCTTTATTGCCCTCCTGGCTCCCTTTATCATGGTAGACTGGCCGAACCAATGCCGCTTCTTCACCCCGGCCGAGAAAGACCTCATCCGGTTGAGGTTTGTCGATGACGGAGGGGAATTTCGCATGGACACCCTCAACCGCGATTCCCTACTCCGTATTCTGCTGGACTGGAAGATCTATCTAGGGTGCGTTCGAGAGTGAAATGATGTTCACCATCCGTGGCTAACTCTCTCCCAGATCTCTAACTTACATGGGCCTGACCACTAGCGGGCTAGCCATGTCCTTCTTCCTCCCCACCATCCTGAAGGAGTATGGGTGGGAGTCCACCGAGGCACAGGTGCACACCATCCCCGTGTATGCCTTCACTCTAGGTCTGACCCTGGTCATGTCCTGGGCCTCAGATCGACTACAACATCGCTACGGATTCCTCATATTCTGCTGCCTCATGGCCACCATTGGCTACGGAATGCTCTTGAACATGGAAAATCTTTCGCGCAATGCTCGATACGCGGCCTGCTTCCTGGTTGCAGGAGGGGGCATATGTTCGGGCCCCATCGCCATCGGATTCCTTTCCAATAATCTGGCCGGCCACTGGAAGCGTGCGGTGGGATCAGCCATGCAGGTTAGCTTCGCGGGCTTTGCCGGCATCATCGGATCGGTGATGTTCTTGCAACGGGAGGCTCCGTTCTATCGCACAGGGCTCCGAACGGGACTGGGTATGGCGTGGGTGTCGGGTGTGGCGGCCACCATTACAGCCGTTTGCGTTTGGAGGGAAAATCGGAAGCGGGATCGAGGCGAGCGAGACGAGCGTTTGGGATGGCCGGCAGAAGTGGTGAACAACTTGGGAGATGACCATCCCCATTTCCGATTTACTCTGTAAGGTTCAAGATCAGGGGGACGAGTGTGTCATCTGAATCGATCTTGCAAAGAGGTAGGCAGTGTTAAGTGAATCCAGGTGGCTGTTGCCAGAGTTCAATGATCTGCTCCAAAATATCAAATCAATGTTGGCAAAAGGTTTCCTACATCTATTCACACAATCGCCTAATATTCGTGATAGTTAGTCTATCGGCCTCTCAAATCACTCTTAGCATTATATTGTACAGCTTGGTTTATCCAATTTGATTAGGTTCGATCTTGCTGTAGCCGTAGATCAAGTCTCGACATAAATCTAGACGATTTTGTCAAAAATCTTCTACTACTAGACCAAAAAGCACTAAAGGTTCTTGACTAGCTAATACAAGTCATTTTTATATTTGACAGATTTGTATACAATTCAAGTTCGTTTAAGCTTTTCTTGGAAGAATGAATTTTTGATAGCCATGATTTTTATTAGGCTTGACAGGATCATAGATCCCGTTTGAGGCGGATCCATGTGATAAACTGACGTGGTCTTATGGCATAATACAAAATGCGGTGGGCAGAAATGAAGTTGTTGGGGCCGATCGAAGTTAGTCTCTTTTGGGCGGCGGTCGCTCATCGGGTTATCTATTGTCGAGAAAGACAATGTAAGGGTCATATCGAGGTAATATAGTCCTCCATGTTGCTGTCTGGGTATTTCCACTGTATTATTATCCTTCAATCTCTATCCCCACAAGTTCCATTTTTCTAGACAATCTACTCTGATATCCTAACTCTAGTGAACTTTCACGAAGCCTTGCAGCAGAACATTTACTAGAGAAATTCAGAGCGTGTGCTACAAAGATCACAAGATGGTTGAGCAGTACAGGAATTTCTGTCCGGCGAAACAATATGGCGAAGTTTCCGTGAATTACCAGGTTTATTACCGGCTTAAGTACAACGGAGATTTCGAAGGACTTATAGATGTCGGCACTCTTACTGGTGTCATTTTGGCTGAAACTAGCCTCCGCGAAACTGTTCAGCGGGAAGAGACTCTTATAAAAAGGTCCAGGACTATGCAAAAAGTGGAAAACACGGAAGATGGCAAAAAACAACTCCATCAATGGTGCGAGGAGCTAGAAGACCTTCGGAGGAAGCACAGTCGCCAGAGCCTAGAGCTCTATGAGATGGAATCTAGGCTTCCTGCGACGATATTAAAGCAAAACTATGATTCTCTGAGACAAAATCCGATATGGTATCTCAGGGAAGAGTTAGTTAAGGATTGTTCAGCGAGAAATGGTTGTTGCAGTCGGAGCTGTGGATGCTGTAAGACTCGTTATTCAACCGCTGAAAGAGGAAGAGGGATTGGTCACTGCACAGTTGAGTGCGGATGCTGTTCGATCAGTAGAGGATTTGATTACACTGTTCTAGAGAAGAAGGAGATTGCTGATCAGTTTACAAGGATGCTTTGGTTTAAGAAGCCGGGCTATCTTTTGCAGATAGCAGAGGGCTATTTTTGGGAGATTAAACCACAACTCACTCAGCACAAAAAGAAAAAATGACCTTGGTGGAAACGAATATTCCAAATGAATTAGCTGTACTAAAGATGCCTTGCTTCAACATTGGATTTGCTCGAAGTTGAACGTTCTGAAATATTTACTTGTAAATTTAACTTCCACAACGTCTAAAGAGAGATTAAAGGGTAAGGTAATCATTAGTGCCATGCTTCCCAGATATTCCGCTAAAAAATATCACAAACAGCCACCACAGACTAATGTAGTAGAAATCCCGTCCATATTTACACCTTCACAAGCTTATCAATAACAACGCCACCATCCTTAGTATCTCTCCCACCGCACCCGGAAAATGAATCATCGACAACGCCAGTAAGAATCTCCGTTCCCTCGAATCTAGCATTAATTTCTTCAAGCCTAAGTCCCTTTGTCTCAACGAACGTAAAGTATGCGATGATAAGAAAGACAAAGTCCCAGGCAGCATTGATGAAGTAGAATTTCCACTCTAGGTCTGCCATTGCGTATGCCATGGCAAAAGAAGCGAGGAGACTATAGAGATGCAGAATTAATACACTTTCCTTAACATGATGCGGATGTGGGAGATAGACATACCCAAATCCAGAATCCAGCATTCGGAAGATAGCAATACCAGCCGTACGCAGCTTGAATGGTGAGACTTCCATTGGGTATAGGCTTGTCATTGGAGTAACGGAGAATGCGTAGAAACCTTGAAAAAGGAAGATGACGGCAATAGTACCATAGATGCCGGAAGTGTTGGTGCTTGATCCGTAGCCTTAGTGATTAATATCAGTATTTAGCACGCGTAAAACCGCGGAAAAGACGAAAATACGTTTAATAAGACCGCCAATCAATAGCAGCGTGGAAACCATCCCGCTCACGCCGATTAACATCTGTACTCTGCGGCCAAGAATATCCAGCATAAAGCTACCCACGATTGCGACGGCAAAGGACCAACAATTGATGATGACCTGGACCTGAGTCTGGGTGACTGTGTCCGTGATGCCGGCCTGGGTGAGGATCTTCGTCAAGTAGAATCTATGATACTGTTACTAACAATATCTATGACTTGTTTGGATTGAGGCACTCACGAGATGATGAAATTACCGAACATGTTGATCATCGGACCAAAAGTGCACAGGATAATCAGTCTCCGCCTATTTCCCTTTGTCGAGATAATCTCCCTCCAGGGGTTACGCGGGTATTCCTCCGCCTCGCGAACGAGGGTATCTCTGATCTCGCGAAGCTGTTGACTGCCGTTCAGCACGTCCGTCTTGTTCTTTCCCTGCATGATAATCAAAACTTCAAGCGCCTCGTCGCTCCGTTGATGCGTGATCAACCAGCGAGGAGACTCGGGAACAAAAGGCAGGATAATAATAGCCAGTAGACTAGGGATAAACTGGAGGAGCGAAGGCAGCCGCCAGGCCCATGTGCTGTTGATGTTCTGACTGCCGTAGTTCACAACAGACGAGAATAAGCTTCCAACGTAATAGCATGAGAAGAAGAGACCGAGGACCCGAGCACGTCGTCTAGGAGGTAAAAGCTCGCCGAGCAAGGTTGGGGCCGCACCGTTGCTGATGGCAGAGCCGATCCCGACGATGATTCGGGCGACAACGAACATGCCAATGTTCTGCGAGGCACCCTGTAAGATTACGCCAATAATAGTAATGATCGAGGCGATAAGGATTGCACGACGACGACCAAAATGGTCGGGAATAGGTTGCATGAGAAAGGCACCGAGGATGCCTCCCATCCACACGGCTGCGTTGTTGAGACCCTCAGTTGCAGTTGTAAGGTGGAAATATTCGGAGTAAGATGGTAGAATGAGCAGGCCGTTCATGACGGACGAGTCGTATCCTAGAGTCTGATAGAAGTCAGCACTATCCAAGCATCCCAATTGCATGTATCAGGCGAAACTCACTGCCGAGTTGACGATGGTCACGGCAAGAAGCAGGGGCATGAGCACCCTGTGGTCCGCCGGGACCAATCGCGAGACGTGTTTACGCTCAAACTGGGCCATGGTTTGTTCTGTAGTTCTTTAACAAAGCAGTAATGACCATGATGCCACAAGCTGACTGGCCGCCGTCTGTCTTATATTGACGAATTTGTTCATGGTTGTTCAGCTTATCACTTTGGAACTGCCAGTCTCCATGATAATTCAGCGGCCTTATCAGGCTCGTGATTCGTTCCCGCTATTCCGGACTCGTATCAGGATCCAGAACCCCGGATACACTAAATGAACTAAAACTACCCCAACTCGGGCCAGCTCGGGTGAGCCGACCAGTAAACGAGACATCGTTACAGTAGGCTATTATGTAAAGCCGCCGTTCTTAACGGGCGAGTTCGTTTGAGTCCACCTAAACCTGAACGAACTTTGCAGTCCGTGGGCCCGGTCCGCAGCGACGAAAGGTATTTAAACATTCCTAGGCAGAAGTCCGGATACAAGCGCTTATCGGAGAATACCCATTGATTCTAAACAGATTCACATTTTGACTCTGACAAAAAGGCAATCATTCCAACGAGCCTAGAACTATCGGACAAAGATTTGCAATGCCGGCTCCAATCAGACAGTGGCCTGCCTGGGCTGAGTACATCCACGAGAGCGAGAAGGTAGCTGCGGATCCTGAGTTCTTGGCTGTCAAGAAAGCTATCATTGCAGATTACGGCGCTGAAGCTCTTCGCAAAAGTTGGATCAAGGTGTGCAGGGACCTGCAGAAAATTACCGACGAAATAGCGGAAAAGGGCAATAATATTATACCGGTGTTCGACACTGCACAGATCATCGATCAAGGGTTTACTGACGCCCAACGGGACGAAATAAGGCGTATCGGCACGTTCGTTTGTAGAGAGACCGTTCCGGAAGAGGACACAAATAAACTCTACAACGACCTCAAGCATTTTGTCGACGACAACAAAGGGTCCATCCAAGGCTGGCCAAAGGAGAGCCCATCCATGCTCATCCTGTACAATTCGCCATCCCAGAACGCCCTCCGTTCTCACCCCAACCATCTCAAACTACAGCGTAAGCTGAATGAGCTGTGGCACGACTCAACAGGTGAGAGCAGCTCAGATCCTCTCGTCTACCTGGACGGTATTCGCGACCGCGCTCCAGGACAACCATTCCTCGGCTTGGGCCCCCATGTTGACGCCGGCAGCCTCTGTCGCTGGGCGGACCCAACATACCGGAAAGTGTACGAGAGCATTTTCTCTGGAGAACCAGAACACTTTGATCCCTATGACTTGAGTGTGCGCAAAGAAGCCAATCAGACCTTGTACGAGGGCATGGCGCACTCGAAGGTGCTGCGTACATTCCAAGGCTGGACTGCCCTCACACCTACGGCTCCGCGGGAAGGGACCATTATGTTCTATCCAAACGTCAAAACCGTCATGGCTTACATACTGTTGCGGCCATTCTTCAGACCGCCGGTGGACCAGGAGGCGGACATCATGGATGCTGAAAAGTGGACGATCGATGACTCGACAGGCTGGTTTCCGGGGACTTTCAAAGCAGAGAGCCAGCGCCTCAGCCGGTTTTCGCATCCTCATCTCAGGTTGGAGGAGTGCTTAGTGTACGCCCCGCCGGTTAAGGCAGGAGATACTGTTTGGTGGCACTGTGATGTGAGTTTCTGCCTTTATGTCTTGTTGAACAAGTTCGCTAATCTAGGGGTTTTTGTTCTGCATAAGCTCTGTCATGCTGTGGACACGGAACACCTAGGAAAGAATAACGCATCCGTGGCGTTCATAGCCTCATGCCCGACGACGCAGATCAATAAAGACTACGTCAAGATGCAGCTCATTCGCACACTCGAGGGTCGCCCGGCCCCAGACTACTCGGAAGGTAATGATCTCGACGAGACCAAGTTGAACGGATATGTCGGGTTGGATGGGCTTGGTACAGATGCTCGCAGAGCATTCGGCTTTCATCTTTTAGAAGTATCTTAAGGTCGAAGGGGCATCCGATGAATGTATAGCAAAATTACATCGTGTTTATAACCAAATCACTGTTGTCAAGTCTATCTCGAAGGATCGTAGCTGCGTACTTTGCAACGGCGTTCCATTGTTGCACCTCCTCCAGCAGGCGGAGGGCACCGCGGACCGCTTCGTAATATTCCTCCGCGTCGGTCACCCTGTCGGTTCGACATTCACTGAGAAGAAGAATAGCAGAGACAAAAATATGGTAGGATAGGGCCCTGCACTTGTGAGTACTCATTCAGAGAAACATGCAAGAGGGTGTAAATACCATTGTTTTCGCATGGAAGCCGGTTGGTCCCAATTGCGGTTAATCCAAATAACGCTAATTGCTGAGTTTACACTCACCGATCTTGCCCAACTATACTGATCAGGGTACAACAACCACTGTGCTTGCATTGTACGATGGATTCGGAGGCGCAGATGAAGAAGGACCAATGTGAGGTCGTAGCGCTGCCACCTAATCCAAGGGTGCGCAAGTTCAAGCTGCTGCAAATCTTCATCTTCGATATCGCTGTCCGGCTGAAGAAGGCGAGGGAGGCCGTCAATCACTTCTGCCAACTCCTCATCGACCGTTTTGACGGCCTGTACTGTCTCTTCAAGGGATCCAGAGCCTGACCTAATGATGGCACGGAAGCGATAAACGACGGCTGCCGTTCTTGCCATGAAAATGTGATAGTATACATGGTAATTTGCAGGGTCGTCTTCCCCGGTTTCTGGTAAGCTGGCTGACGGAAGGGGCACGTCAAAGTCAATATCGTCAATTTCTGGAGGCCGATATGGTAGAGCCAACCTAGCCATCGCATGTCAGTCACTTGAGTCCATACCAACTGAGCGACATTGCAGGTCGCGAATGATCAATTACCATTCACAAATAACAAGCGTCCACCATAACCGGTGCTGGCCTTCTGCACTCAAACATGAAGCAGCTGCATTTGAAAAAGGGGTGTTCAGTCCGATTCTCCGCCCTATTCGTAGGGCAGAGCTCCACATGTGCTGACCAAGTTCCACATCTCCCCAGTTGTTGAAGCACATTCCAAGAACCGCTATGGCTTGAACCGTATGGATGCGAGAAACCCTCATGAAATCGGCGCGATATAATGAAAATATAGCCGCATCGTACCACATACGAGACGTTCTCTGGCGGTCGAAACCTAACCCATCGTCAGTTCAGATACGAACTCAACAATTATCAGAACAAAGTTTCACCTTCTGAGAGCAGTACGCTGTTTACTTCATCATCGCCCATCATCAGAATTGCTGCCTGTCAGATCACTCAGCGTTTCAGTTATAACCTCAAAGCCAGTAGATATGGGGTAGTTACACTAAGAACACTAAAATAAACAGCCATCCATGATGGATCGGCTTTCTCGAGTGCCAGGCCCCGTCCCACGGCGATGATGAAGGCAGTGCACTCTTCTTGGAAACGAGGATATTCGACGGCGTAATGCACCCATGAGTTCCATGTCTTGTCATACGCAATGAGCTGTTCACTACACGCAGAGCTCGGTAATGCGACATCATCCCAGGTGGAGACACTGGACCCTGCGATTGTCGATGCAGCAGAAAGGCTCTCCCATAATCTCTCCTCTAGACCTTCATCGTCATGCTCGACACTGCGCACACGTCTCGGCCGTACCGGAGCTGATTTGGAAGCACCCAGATTCTTGGTCCAGCGTTCATTCTCTGTTTGAATGGCCTCGACTTCTTGTCGCAGACGCTGGTTCTCGTGGCTTAGCTCCACGTACGTAGGTTTATCCTCATCCTTCCATCTATGGAAGACGTAAGAAGTTTGGTCATCTTGATCTTAACCAGATGACGTACGTTGTTACTTCTCCCCGCACAATAACCATCTCTCTAACGCAAGCGTCCGCCTCGCCTCGTTTGATGCATCTTGAGCACGGCACCACTTTATCGCATTTGACCTTGCGAGAGGCACAGGATCGGCAGCTGCGGGGCGCCCGCTGTGTCGTCCTCGGGTGATTGTCCAATGATCGGGACTGGGACATTGGAATGATGAATCCAGGCTTTTTCGACAGGCATTGGAGAGAGATTCCAGGCTAGTTCTCTGCTGTGGGGATCAAGGTCACGCGTGGCACGTGCTGTCTCCAAGACGGGAAGGTACGGCGGATTGCGATAGACGATGTGAGGTAAGACTCGGCCGAGCTCACCCGACCTTTCAGAAACCCGTCTGACAATCGGTCTGACTAACATCTCCAACGTCTTTGAATCAAGTCAGATACATGAAATCCGAGGAATCCCATTGTTATAGCTTCAGATAAATCTCAACTTACGCACGGGCTTGACGTGGCATCACGATGTCTTCAACTCTCGTGTTCCAAGGCGCTGTCATCTTTTCCGCGGACAGTGAGAATCTTGAGATGCTCGAGAATGCCACCCTTATCGTTACG
The DNA here is from genome assembly GCF_964197705.1 of Penicillium psychrofluorescens. Lineage (NCBI taxonomy): Eukaryota > Fungi > Ascomycota > Eurotiomycetes > Eurotiales > Aspergillaceae > Penicillium > Penicillium psychrofluorescens. The sequence continues at coordinate 2,502,020 of NC_133440.1, forward strand.
GATGGTTGCATAAGTGCTTTCTATAAATCTCCAGACCAAATCCCCGCCGATGCAATCCCACAAGACGGGCAGATCAAGCGCTTACTCCCGGGAGAGTTCTTAATTCCCGGCTTCGTGGACACACACAACCATGCCCCACAATGGCCGATGCGAGGACTTGGCCAGGGCCTTCATATCCTGGACTGGCTGAGTGAGATAACGTTCCCCATTGAAGCCCGGTTTGCCGACTCGGCCTACGCCTCGAGAATTTACGAGCAAACCGTCGACGACTTTTTGCGCCAAGGAATCACGACCGCCTCGTATTACGGTTCACGACACGCGGATGCAACGAAGATCTTGGCTAAAATGTGCCACAAAAAGGGACAGCGGGCGTTTGTGGGCAAGTGTAATATGGATAGGAATGCACCGGACTACATCCGCGAGGCGACCGCGTCTCTTTCCCTGCAAGAAACGGAGGAGTGCATCCAGTACATTCGCAGTCTGCCTGACTGCGCTAGCCCTAACAATGCTCTGGTGAAGCCAGTCGTAACCCCGAGATTCGCTATCTCGTGTACGCCGGAGCTCCTCCAGGGACTAGGAAATGTTGTCAACCGCGATGACACTCTGGCTATTCAAACGCATTTTAACGAGGCAGCGCAGGAGATAGACGCGACCAAGGAGCTTTTCCCTCAGTTCGGTGGAAGTGAGGCGGACTTATATGAGAGTTATGGGCTGTTGAATCGGCGGAGTATCCTCGCTCACTGCACCATCATGACAGACTACGAAAAAGATCGAGTTCACGGGCTGCAATGCGGTGTCGCACATTGTCCGATCGCCAACATGACAGTGGGTGGCGGCTTCATGGTCGCTCCGGTGCGAGATTTTCTACGACGTGGCATCAAGGTTGGACTGGGGACAGACAGCGGCGGCGGCTGGGCGTCGGGGATGCTGTCTGTGATTCGACAGGCGATGATCGCATCAAACGCTCGCGAGGCCATGTCGGAAGGGAAGGACAAAGCGCTCTCACTGGAGGAGGTGTTCTATCTGGCAACGTTGGGCGGCTGCAAGGTTCTGTGCCTCGAGGACAAGATTGGGAGTTTCGAAGTAGGGAAGGAGTTCGACGCTGTTTGGGTGAGAACAACAACGCGCTTGGAGTCAGCGATGACACCACGGGAAGAGGGCGACTCGCTAAGGAGAATCTTTGAAAAGTACATCATGACGGGCGACGATCGCAACGTAGCGAATGTCTATGTACGAGGACGAAGAGTGGCGGGAACTGACGAACAATGAATGCATTTATCAGGGCGACCTATTCACTGTCTCGAATTTGCAGATGTTCGAAAATCATTATCTGAATTTTGTAAATCAGATGCTGGTACTCGCATTGATATGTCACTGACAGTCATTTCCTCTATAGCTGTGTATGCCTTTGGTTGACACTGTTTACAACTGTTGAATAATTATATTTAAAGAAACTGCGCACTAATCTTCATAGAGGAGTAAGACTATAGATTTGCGTGTACCACTGACTCACTTGCATGATCTTGCTTGATCATATCGCTCAGCTTGTAAGCCATGGCCCCAATAGTGGCAGTGGGATGTCCGCTTATTTGCTCTGGGAAGACACTAGCATCCATAACTCGCAGACCCTTGACACCATGAACGCGGCAATCCAAGTCCACCACGCTGTCGCTGGACGCGATACCCATGCGTGCCGAGCCAACCGGGTGATAGAGCGTGAAAGCCTTCTCCTTCATGAAGCGAATAAGATCCTCATCTGAGATGTTGTCGATATTGCTGCTTGAGTATGGCCACCAATAGGAAGAGACATCGTCATCGGTTGGAACAACCTCAAGGAACCGTTGAAAAGCTGGGCTGCGGACGATTTTCAAACAGACTCGCAGGCCCGTCAAGAGTACTTTTTGATCGTTGTTGCCGTCGTCGGAAAAGTACCGTGGGTCGATGAGTGCTAGAATCATTACTTAATATACTCTTTTCTCTCAAGAAAAGTGAAGGGGAGGAGGAAAAGGAAGAAGAAAACTCACGCGCGTCAAAAGTGTCCCGGCTACGCAGCGTAACTGTACCGCTACTCAGCGGCCGAAGACCGATCGGCACAATACTGAAGACACTATTGCCATCGACTGGGGGCTCTTCGCCGTGGTGGACGAATGCTACTGGAGCTCCGATGATCTCCAAATCTGGTCCAACCCCACCAGATGAGTTATCTTTTAGAACACTGCGTAATGACCCGGCGAACTTCTCGTCAGTTGATCGGATAAACGCAGCGGCCTCGCCGACATTGCTGGTGAGCGGCCCACTGCCAAGAACGAGCCACTGGAGAAGAGCTGGCAGGGCCTTGATATTGCTTGCAAGATAGTCGAGCGTTTTTCCTGCCTTTGCCTTGCAGATCACCGGCGTCGTGCAGAGGTGATCTTTCAAGTTGTGGCCTACCGCAGCATTATCCACGAGTACGGGGATTCCATGTTTCTTGAGCTCATCGGCTGGTCCGATTCCGCTTAACATCAATGTTTGAGGAGTGTTGACCGCTCCGCCAGAGAGAATGACCTCTTTCCGGGCATGGACTTCAAAGCGTTCCCCGCCCCGTTTGGTTTGAAACTCGACACCAATAGCCAATGGGGTTTGCGAGGTTAGACGGTCAAATAGCACACGGGTGACATGGGCATGGCAGGCAACGTAGAGGTTCGGTCGTTGCATTACGCTCGGTGGCAGATACGCCGTAGCGAACGAAGAACGCTGGCCCTTCGAATCGATGAATGTTTGAAACCGAGTAACACCGAGGGAGCCATCTGGACAATTAATATCGGACTGAGGAGGAATTCCTATTTCTTGACAGGCCGGTAGAAACCCCTGGTCAACTATCTCGGATAGCCATGAGTAACCCGTTTGCCACTCTCCCGAAGATCCGCGGTGTTGAGTGTCAATGGCCGGACGATCAGAGTTGGGAGTGAATTTCTCCATGCGTCGTAGGTATGGTGCGAGGTCATCATAGGCCCATCGCTTGCACCCATGCACAGTTGCCCACTCGTCAAAGTCAGACTTCGAGCAATGGTGGTACATCATGGCATTAAGAGAAGTAGAGCCTCCAATTATGCGCCCTCGAGGCCAATACAACGCCCGCGAGGCAAGCCCGGGTTGCTCAACGGTAGAATAATCCCAGTCATGCTCGGTGTGAAAGAGCTTTGGAAACATAAGTGGCACCTTGGATTCTAATACTTTAGTATTGTCTCCGCCTGCCTCGAGCAACAGCACGGAGACGGATTTGTCTTCAGAGAGCTTGCTGGCAAGGACGCAGCCCGCGGCGCCGGCGCCCACGATCACTTGTACACAAGTCAGGTAGGCCGCTTGGAATAAAAATGGTAGTTCTGAATTGCCAAAGACATACCATAGTCATAGCCACTGAGGACGCGTTTGGCGGTAGAAAAGGTCACTGGCGCGCCCGTTTGAAGTTGCGGGGTCGCGTAATGAAGCGGGTTATGCAATGGGTTTCGATTTCGTCGAGACATCATGGAGGAGGGGTAAACGGATGGATAATTAGTGATGGTTCTCCTTTGCTTCTTATATTTATTCTTTCGGCTACCAACTTTGCCGATCCCAGTTTCCCCGCAATCCACATCCACATGCTTTCCTGGGGTAAGCTGCCCGAGGCTTTCGGAACCCTTGCATACTCGCACTCTATTCTACGAAGAAAGTATAGAATTAGGACAAAATCAAGCCGTCACTCGTTCTTTTCGCGGCCGGAGCCGCTACGGGCGTCCGCTCGGTTCATTACGTACTGACATCCATATGCGGCCACGAAACGGAAGTTCCGCCCCCTAAATTGTTGGGCATCCCTAGAACTTTGGTCGATTCCATTGTTGAAAGCATGGGTACAGCCAATATTATTTACAAAGCAGGATTTCTTTGTTTTCTTCGTTCTGGAAATAATTTCTTGGTCAAGAGCCATCGCGTCGTGGAATGCGGTACAATTGGCTCTAGCATGGAGCCCCATTGATTGGTCAATTTAACCGACTTTCGCAGAGATGTTTAGACTCCGGCATCCGGAGTCTAAACATAAAGGCCGGGTTTTGGAGGCGGACCGGACTGCCATGCGATGCAAATGTTCATGGGATATTATTATTGTATAAAGACCGACCCGGGTCTATCGTTCTCTATTTATCTCGGTCTCCTTATTGAAAATATTCTACAATGGCTCCAGATTCTAGAGTACCGGTTGCTCTCGTAGGGGGTGGTACAATTGCCCCCCTCCATGCGAAATATCTCACGCTTTCGCCAACCTGCTGTCTCGTTGCTCTCATTGATCCTTTTGAGCCCGGAAAGATACTGGCTTCGAGCCCGAGTGTCCCTCATTCCGAATCTGTTACCGCACTGCTCGCTTCACCGGTCGATAACCCGGATGGATACATCATCTGTGTTCCCTCCAGTCTGCATGTGAAAGTTGCCACGGAAGTGATCATTTGTGCTTCCCCTAAAGCCATTCTTATTGAGAAGCCGATCGTTACAGAATCGCAATCAGCAACGGAACTACTCGAACTCGCGCGGGAAAAGTCAATGCCAAATTCTTGTGGGTCACCATCCGGTCCCACCCGTCTATTGTCGCGTCCAGAAAGGCAATTCAGGATGGCAGTATTGGAAAAATCAGCTGCGTGTCATGTATCTGGGTCACCAAAAAGAACCCCGGGTATTTCGACCTGGCAGCTTGGCGCTCTTCTCGATCGGCCGGGGCGGGCCGGTCTGGACCAATTTGATTCATGACATTGATATGGTGCACTAGCTGACCGGCTCGCGCATTACACAGATCTGGTCCGTTCGGTCAACCCGTCGTAGAGAACACCCAGAATCTCCTGCCCCGGACCTTGTTGAAGAGGGAGCAGCAGTCATGGCCCAGTTTGAGGATGGAGTGGTCGGTAACTTTCTTCTAAGTGATAATAGTGTCAGTCCATTCAATTGGGAATCAGCAGCCGGAAACAACCCATCGTGCCCAAAGGCGAGTCCCCCGGTTGAATGTTATCGTGTTTTCGGGTCCAAAGGAACTGTAAGTGGCCCTTATGTAACTGTCTGGCCGTACACCCCAGGGCAAGCCGAGCAGTTGGGCCTGGAGGAGGGATGGAACATCCCAATCTCGTGTGAACTGATAGAGCCCCCAGAGGGGATCCCATATCAGAATCAGATGGGGCACTTCTCAAAGGTAATCCAAGGCCTGGAAGATCCAATTTGTTCCGGTAAAGATGGAATTGCAACTGTAAAGGTATATGAGGCTGTTATTCAAGCCTTGGATCGGAATGATGAGATGCCTGTCGCTATCTAGCAGATAATGAAGTTATCGGAAGGTAAAGCGATATGGACAATTACGGACGTATATCATACTTTGAATTTGCTCTATGGGATCACATTTTGCTTTTGATGGCAGACCATTAGTTAGTAACCATGGACCGTGAAACCATCGCGTCGATGTGCGTATTGCTGGGTTTTCGAAACAAGGCAGCCGTAAGTACCTTGAATAGTATCTGAACAGATAAATGGGGTAAACGATGTACGATGTACGATGTTGAAATAAATAGAAGAAATATGTCCTATGGGCCACATGAGAACGAACGCATAAGCTAAGCGAATATATGCAGAAGAATTCCACGCTCAACTCCTAATCAAACAAATCTAATAAAGACAAAGTATATGCATATAGTACCATAAAATCTGAACATAAGCATATTCAGAGGGAAATCACGAATTTATGTTGTTCGCGCAGGAAAAGCTGTTGCTAGACGCGTCATCGTGGATTGCTTTGCCGGAGACGTAGAGACCTAGACCGCACTGTAGCAGTTCTATCAGCAAATGTTATCTAACAATTGGTTTTGAGAAAGAGCTTACCATAGTGGCACCAATGCAGACGATGGTCACATTCAGGATGGTAAGACAAATCTTCCGGGGAGAGGAGAACCACCGACCCCGGTTGATATGCAGCCAGTAAACGCCACCAAGACCGTCTAAAGCAATCATTAGTTTGACTCGGTGAGATCATAAAGAGTGTCCCAAACTTACAGCTAAACCAACTCGCGAAAAGAGAACTCTGTAAAGTAGAAGGCGTCAGTCAGCTAAAAGCTTTGTCAAGAGGGAATTTAGCAAGGAAAACTCACAATCAGGCTGAGGAGGTCACTGAAGACAGGAATGGCATCGGCAATGATCCAGGCGATAACCCAGCAGGTCACACCGATAGCAATCCAGGAGCCAACCGCAACAAAATCACGCTTGTGCATGCGGTCAGTGCCACGGAAGATTCGGACGTAGATGTACTTGAGACCGATGTGGCCGTTTACAACACCAGCTCCAACAATCTGCACCACGTTAGTTGCTTTGAACCGGTGAAGTGCAGATTACACACATACCGTGGGAATGGCAATTCCATATGCCACCTTGGCGAGGAGTGGACCAGCAGATCCCAGAGCAGGAGATTTCACAGCCTGACCAGCGTAGTAGTAAATCACCACAGCGGCAACTGTATAGAACACAATTTCAAAGATCTGCAACATTGCCAGAGCCTTAGGGAAGTCTCTCGGCTCCCTCATTTCTGCCAAAAGACCGAAGAAGGCCACATGGGCGCAGTACGCAAAGACAATGTTTGTAACTGCACCGAAAGCTTTGAACAGGCTAGTGTCGATGGTGGCTTGAAGAGTAGTGTATCCGTGATCCTGGACACCGACACCAACCATGGTAATAATGACTGCAGTCAAGATACTCACAAATGCTAGAATGGACAATCAGCAAATGATCCAAGGCATTTCGAATCGTTAACAACGTACATGTGCAAGATATGTACGTCATGTTCTTCATAGTCCGCGGGAGAGAGCAGGCCAGGCAGATGATAAATCCAACCGTGGTGAAGACCATCGTGCAGGTGCCATGCTCAGTGATAGTGTTCATCATGACACTGAAAGTGAGAATGTGACTTCCCATGATGAAAATCGAGAACAAGATCTGGCCGAATCCGAAGAGCTCGCGTCCAAAGGTACCCATCAGAATTTCACCAGCATCTGCCAGGTTCTGAACGTGAGGATAAGCTTGATGAAACTGGCCGATAACGTAGCCAGTGTACGTGGCGAGGATACCCAGCCCAATAATGAGAATAATAGCCCTGAATCATATCAGTTTACATGTATCTCCAGGATGACTGTGGCGACGAAACTCACGGGACGAGACCCAGCTCCGCCAGAGTGGCAGGCAACGACAAGACACCCAGAGACACAGATTCAGCAATCATGACTAGATTGGTCAGTTACACCAATATTTACCCAGAAATTGGTTTTGACATACACATTCCAGTTTGCCTAGAAAGAAACTGTCAGCTTCCTGTGGCGACGAAGATGGATTCTGGAAACATACCACCACTCCATAGTCTTGTACTTGACCTCTGCATTCTCTTCATTACCGAATGCGTCAACATATTGAGGATTGAAGTCATGCTTCTCATCAAGAGACTTCTCGTTATATAGGGAACCCGAGTCGATCGGATCGGGTTGCGGAGTAACTCCCTCAATGATCATTTTGAATGGATTACTGGTTTAGCAGGTGATTGGTGATAGTTCCGGGGGAGCAGGAAGAAAGAAAGAGAAGAGAAGAAGGGAAGACAAAGGCAATTGTATGTGTGAAGAAAATTCCAATGTGGAGCTCAAAGCCGCATTACTCAACCGAGACGCCCCCCGCGACCGGTGCTCTTTTGGGGAAGGCTTGGGGAAGAATTCTGGGGCCCGGAATTTCTGGAAGCCCCCGGGTAGCCGGCTTATCAGTGGCAAGTCAATTTCTATTGCATATTTCTATTATGGAGTCCGAAACGTGGTGCATGGTTTTCGTCGCGATATACAGTACAGGACCAAAGTGCAAGATCTGCAAATTTAGGGTGTCTCGGTCCACTTCCAGGCGCAATAGTGGATCGTTCCCTGAGCTAGCTCCACTCTATTTAGCCATTCGCCAATCATAGGCTCGGCTCTTAGCTAACAGAAATCCCGATTGCCATGGCGGTCCGACGTTAGCCGGTTCGATTGGTCCCCGAGAGCGCTCAACATCTTTCTAGTCTCGGGCGCCAAGGATAACGCGCCGTTGATCGTGTGCTAAATTAACCCCGTTGAGGTGCTTGGGCTCAAAAATAAGGATGCAAGGGCGTGGGCCATTCGAAACAAGATGTAAGAGGCAAGTCGGGTGGCCATTCAAACTCCTGAGCCCTGGATCAAACCCACGGAAAACTTCGGCGTGAGATTATGTAAAACTCTCGGGTTCGCCACCAATGCGAAAATTTTAGTCAAGGTTCAGAGGAGTGTCCACTGGGTATCCGGCAGTATGCGGACTCCGTGCCTGGCATGATCATAGTCCCCGGATGTCAGGCACCACAGGGTCTGCACGATATGATGTATAGCTCTCGGAGATCGTCTATGAAGTCATCCAATATTTTTTAAAACTACTTCCACTTATTATTTACGTTTTACATATGAAAGTTATGTATCGGACTTTTGGAATTTCGCTCGCTGAACAGAACTGCCAATTGTAAAGGAAATCATTTTTCCAAAGAAAAAATTTGGAATGTATGTCTACAGCAATGCTGAGCGCAGCAACGCCTCCATCTCTCGGAGAGATTGGGGTTTTGATGTGACACTCGACATCAAATAAAGGACATTTCCCAATACCCGAGAATGAACGTTGAACTGGTCGCCTCCGGTGGCGAGTTTCTGCTGAAGGCCCTTGGAAGCCGTGGAAGTGTATCCTGTATGATGATCATCAGCAGTTGTAGAGAATAAGGTCCCAACAAGGAAGGAAAACGAACCACCACCATGCACATCACGTAGTGCTATTACAAGAACGGTCCCAAGAGCGAACACGCTCTCTACTGTCTCCGCACAAGAAAGATCCTTGAGCAAGCCCTGGGACCAAACGCTCCACACATTTGGAACCGCACCAGACTCTGGTGGCTGTACTTTAGCGCCCCAATCGGCTCGGTAGCCATCCCAAGAACCATCGGTGTCCAGCTGGGCCATGGCCCGCAGAGAGTCGACGGCAACAGTACAGCCGACGGCGTGCGCAGTGTAGCTATGGCCGTGAAGAAGGGCATCACTCTTCTCCGGACTAGAGAACGCTTCAAATATTTCCTGGCTAGCAACTGTTGTGCAGAGCGGGATGAGCCCGCCCGTGAGAAGCTTGGCGTTCACTGCTACGTCTGCGTGAACACCCAGGAAAGATGCAGATGATCGGCGTCCGAGGCGATACAGGCCCGTGAAGACCTCATCGAAAATGACGGGAAGACCGGACCAAGACGGAGACTGTTTGGGGGAGACGCTATTAGATGTGAAGAGCTCAGGATTGTCACGGACAACCTCATTCAGACATCGCTGGAACAAAGGATCGCTATAGAAGTTATTGATCAGTATCCCTGTGGAAAGTAAAATCTTCCAAGTCCGGCACGTACCAGAAAAGCATTCCACCCGCTCCTAGAAGAACAGGTTCGAGTATCAAAGCACCAAACTTCATTCCCTGGCGCTTAACCAGATCCTCGATGGTACAGTAGATATAATCTCTATAGCGTCGTCCAGAGTCGGAATTGACACGCTGATCCAGATCGAAGACTGCACCCAGAGAATCAAACTCGACATCGGAACCGAGTTCCTTTTGAAGGCTAGTTGGAACCTCAACCTTCCATTTGCCCTGAACCATTTTCACCAGGGGAAAGTCAAACCAGTGGCCCCGGCCGCGGTACCACTCGACTTTCTTGTTGAATGTTGACGGCTCCGAGCAATCCATCACACCAATAGTATCACCGTGATAACTGCCCTTGAGGCCCAGAATACTGATTTGCTCTTGACTGGCATCCCAGCCATACCGCTCGCAGGCCGCGCGCAGACCCATCTTCACGGCGACCTCCATCCCTGTGCTTCCGTTGTCCGTGTAAAAGACCTTAGTGAACCGAGGGTTTCCAATTGTTTTCAGCAGTTTATCCGCAAGTGAGAGGGCGGGCTCATGCACAGCCCCTGCAAACATGACATGTCCGTATCGCCCGGCTGCGTATGCCGCGGACAAAGACAGCTCGGGATTACCATGGCCTAGACCTTGGGTCCACCACGATGCCGACCCATCAAATGTCGGTTGCAGCTCGCTCTCGTTTGCTATGGTGCGGTCTGAGCGGAATGTTTGGAAGTAATCATCGTGTGCAGAATCAATGACGGTAATGTCCTTGGCGGCCATGCCTTGATGTTGAGTGAAAGGGTACCAAATTAGATCCTGGGCTCGATCGGCCATCTCCTCAAGACGTTGGACACGATCGGTGTTCCTCTTTGACATATCTTCGAGCAGTCGTAAAATATCTGACTCTTGTGAGACTCGCTGGTAGTAAGTCGCCATAGCCTCTTCATCTCTCTTTTGCGAATCGACATCTTGGGGGAAAGGCCGCGCAGGAGGTGCAGGCAAAGGAACCAGCGGAATGCTTTTATTGTTGAAAAACTCACGAAGGTACTCGTGATTCTTGTAGTAGTCATCTCGGAATAATAGGACCGATTGAACATCATAGCCACGGAGTAGAAGGGACTCGTAGGCGGAGATAGAACAGGAGATACCACCTAGCCGCGCATCGGCAACGAGGACAATTGGCAGCCTGAGAGGTCGATACAAGTCGGCTTGCGAGTTGCCATTGGGACCGGGGGAATGCACTCCGCCAGCCGTTTCGACCAAAGCAAAGTCGATATCCGACTGAGCCCAGCCTGTCAGGGTCTTGTGAATAGATGCGAGCAAGTCGTCATCTCGTGGGATCTGAAAAACAAAAAAATTCAGACTGATTTCACATAGATAGTTCGTAATGACTCACGGTCTTTTGTCGAGCCGCAATGTGTGGACTGACGGGCTCGTCGAATTGGTACAAACACTTGGTCAGAGTCCCAGCTCCAAAGCGCTTCAAGTGCCTGCAATTGATGTTAGCGACCATTTTATGTCGGCATTGTTCGTGACCTACTGATCATCCGCGTCATCCAATGGCCCTGTCGACACCGGCTTAAGGAACGCGGCCTGTTGTTTTTGTCGCTGAACGGCATTGCACAACACGGTGGAAACAATCGTCTTGCCTACGTCAGTGTTGGCGCCATAGACCTGATGGGCACGCAAGGAACGCCAGAGTGCTGCTCCGACTGGTGCCATGATGTTCTCTAGGGTGTTGTTGGTGTTGAGTGCTCCAGACAGGTACTCCGGACTCCCGACCGCTTTGGGTTTACCGACGGGGAACTTTGATTGGCATGAACGAATCACCTTGTTTTCGCGACTCCACAACCCTTGACTTCCACCGAGGTTGAGGAAAGAATCGTTGAGCGCCCCAACAATGGAATGTATCGGAGCCCTCCCGGCCAAAGGTCTGAATATGCACTTGTTTGGTTAATGGTGACCGACTTTTCTGCCAATCGTGTCGGACTTCCATTAGATTAAAGCGTGGGCAGATCGCGCCGGCATCCAGGCACACCTGCCAAAAAAAATCACAGTTGTCGGTCAAGCAGCGTTGGCGCAATGGATCCTCGATCATCTCCGAGCCGCAGGACGTCACTAGTCGACACCTTTACGGGTGCGCTGGCACGACGCGAGGCCAAGTCTGCCCGTCGCAGGCTCACCGTGCTTCCGCAATCGGCCGCGGATTTCTCCTCTAATGACTTTCTCTCCCTTTCAACATCAACAGCATATCGCGAACGCTTTCTAGCTCATTTAAAAGACACCCCGTCATCGTTTCCTTTCGCAAGCGGAGGCTCTCGATTATTGGACGGCAACTCAGCCTATGCGGAGGAGCTTGAGAAATTCGTGGCCGTGTTCCATGAAGCCCCAACTGCGCTATTGTTCAATTCCGGCTATGATGCCAATGTTGGTGTACTCTCCAGCATTCCACAACCTGGCGATCTGATTTTATACGATGAGCTCATCCATGCCAGCGCTCACGAAGGCATGCGACTGTCACGGGCGGGAAGTCGAATGCCATTTTCACACAGTTCGCCAACCAGTCTGAGAGATGCTCTTCAGTCCCAGATCGTGGCAGACCAGCGGATCCGCGATGGTACTCGCAACGTCTTCATAGTCATTGAATCCATCTACAGTATGGATGGGGACGTAGCTCCGATCAAGGAGTTCATCAGCGCAGTCGATGAGCTTTTGCCCAACGAAAATGGATATTTCATTGTCGACGAAGCACATGCGACCGGTGTCTTTGGACCACGCGGGACGGGTGTCGTGCAAGAGCTCGGTGTCCAGGACCGTATGTTCATTCGAGTGCACACATTTGGCAAAGCTCTTGCGAGCCATGGCGGTATGATTTTCGCTCGCTTGATTTCGATCCACGACATCTCTAACTACGTATCCCCTTGCAGCCATGGTCCTCTGCGGACCAGAAACCAGAGACTATCTGATCAATTACGCTCGAAGCCTGATATACACCACCGCCTTGGGATTTCCGTTTCTGGCATCCATCCGTGCCGCTTATGACCTTCTGTCCGAAGGGGAAACTAGCCAGGTAGGCTTGCCGCTTGCTTTCACGAACTCGCAATGATACCTCTTTTACTCGCTACTGACATGGTCCAGCTACAATCCCGTCTTCGAGATCTGATTCGTCACCTTCATCAACGTTTGAATGACCTACACATTGGAAAATCGATCTTCTTTGAGATTGACCATTTCCCAACGTCGCCCATATTCTCTCTTCGGACTTCGGCACCACGAGAACTGGCCAGTTTCTGTCAAGAGAAGGGTTTTATTGTCCGCGCGATAATGCCACCTACAATACCCGTGGGAAAAGAACGAGTTCGAGTGTGTTTGCATTCTGGGAACACTAAAGAGCAAGTCGATGGTTTGGTGCGAACAGTTCAGTCATGGTTGGACCGGAGCTTCGCAGAAATGAAAGCTAAACTATAATACCCTACTGGAATAACAATTTCCGCGTCAAGATTCAAGTATTATACAGCATTTGCGACATTCCAGGGTAGATGGGTGGATATTAATGCCTAATATCTGAGGCACTCAGGCAACGTACGCTCGGCATCTCGTATTACCCCTCCTCCTCAGTTAGCTGCTCTCACAGTCCTTGACAACTTCTCGACACGTCCAAATATTTCCTGGGTGAAGATGAACCTGCTCGATCTCCCCAGAGAAATAATCTTTATGATCGCTGAAGAATTAGACAAGAAAGAAATTCTGCAACTCGTATGCATGAACCAGTATCTACATGGTCTGCTTCTTTTGGAAATCCTCTACAAGCGAAACGTTAAATCCGGCGCATCGGCGCTATTATGGTGTGCAGAAAAAGGCGTTGAGTCAACTGCTCGGCAACTATTATTATTGGGCGCGAATGTCAATGTTCGGAATAGCAATTATTCTCAGACACCATTAATTCTCGCCGTTCGAAAAAGCCATTACGCCATAGTTGAGCTACTCCTGGAGTGTAAAGCCGATGTGAATTTATTTGAAACCTCCAACGCTACCGCCTTGCATTCTGCGGCAGAGAATGGCGATGAAAAGATGGTGCACATCCTTCTCCGACATGGGGCCGATATCAATTCGACAAATTACTTCGCCCAGACGCCTCTTTGTCTGGCCGCATATGAAGGCCATTGTGGAATAATCAACATTCTTCTTGATCATGGTGCGATTATGGGGTTTCCTAACCTTGAAAAAGACCATTTAGCCTATGAATGTTGGTTTTCCCCACTTCATGCAGCAGTTGAGGTATCTGAGGGAGGTGATAAAAGCACGGCTGCGCTGGAGCTACTTATAAGCCGTGGTGCCGATGTGAATATGTTGGATGGAAGTGGAGAAACTGCGTTACATTGGGCTGCATCATTCGGTGCCAATGCCATGATTCAGGCTCTCCTTGAGCATGGAGCCGATGTAAACCGTCCAAATCTTGACGGTAATACGGCATTGCATATTGCAGCAGAGAATACGGAACAAGTGGATACGATCCGAATTCTTCTGGATCGAGGTGCTGACTGGAGACTCACAACTATGGTTGGCTTTACCCCTCTCCAAGTTGCTAAGGATTGTGGCCACGAGGATAACGTGAGGTTATTTGAGCAACACGTTGCTTCCGTTGATTCTCTCTCAGCAGATGAATCGCAAACAAATAATGTATCATGATGCCCTAATTCTGCAGTGTGATCGCGTGTCCTCTTTTTCCTCATGTTAAACAGTGAGTTCTTTGTACGACCTACTCTTTCTCCCTTCGGACATTAAGGTCTCTCAAGTTCTGATTCATTTTCCTTGTTAGAAACTACCGTCTTGGTACTAGTGACGTTTATCTTGCGTTCAAGGTCTTCACTTAGGAAAGTCGGCTGGGGCGAGAACTATATATGTATATTCTTCTTCAATTGGAGAATGGGGAAGCAAAGGACCGTCTAAACGCACCAGCCGGCTAGCTATTCGCAGCATATCAAAAACATTGTATAGTAGTTCTAGTTAATTTTCTAATCTCCGGGTAAACATTGCTTCTCAATGCAATAATTGTCTTGATGGTTCGTCCTAATCAATAGACACATGATGCAGTAATCGCAGCCCTCCATAACCTTCGCATCTCCAGTCTCCAGCTTATCTAGTGAAGGAAGGAGTAAGGTGATGAGAATAGAAGCAAATTGGTTTGTTTTTTAATGTTAGTATGCTGGTACAGGGTGCGTATTGGGGTCTAGAAAATATACCGGCGAATCCGATGGCATTATCCGGCATCTTCGGATCCTCTTAGCTCGCACATTGGATCCCATTTCCACTCAGCTCAATTAGAGTATCAAGCAACTCTGAGAGTTGGTTGGCCTGACTGGCGCTAAGTCTCGGGGATTCCGCTATAGTTACGCGTAACAATCTCAGATCCTACAAGGTCAATAGTTACACGTCTCGCAAATCAGAATTCCAGAGATGAGATCACGAAGCTTGACACATACGGTAACTACATAATATAACGTAATATTCGGCAGATATTACTGTGGAGTCCGTCCTTGTCACGCTTGGTACGGTCAGCTGCAAAAACACATGTGGGGATGGGATGCGGCCTAATCTGGAAGTGTGGCTTGTCTACTAGACCGATCTCAGATTAGGTATCGTCGATCACTTCTAGATACACGAACTACTATTTGTATTTCACGCTATAGCTCTATGTATCCCAAGGGCCTATGGACCTCTCCAGGGGCTGATAAATTCATTACGTATCAGGCCCGCAGCTGCGTATAAAATGGCCTACAGTTCCCATCAAAGTACAGAGCGGTTCATTCTCTCTTTTTCCCTACCAACTCCATCCCAAATTAACATCATGAAGTTCGCCGCTGCCATCCTTCCGCTCATTACTGTGGCCTCTGCCGCGCCGTGCATTCATGGCACCTCGCTCATGCCTCGCGCCCCCGATGGCACTGTCGAGGTCAATGATTTCAACTACACCAATACCGGGGGCCCTCTGAACTGGTATGGTCTGGATAAGTCCGAGAACAGTGCTTGTTCCAAGGGTTCCCGCCAGTCGCCCATCGACATTGTCACCGAGTCCTCCGGCTACGCCAAGTCAGGCTCTATAAAGTTTAGCGTTCCCAACGCGGACAACGTCAAGTTCGAAAACTTGGGCTCCGGCCTCGAGGTTGTCCTGACCAATGGCACCCTGGTCACTCCGCACGATTCTTACAAGCTGGCCCAATTCCACTTCCATACCCCTAGCGAGCACAGAATAAATGAAGAGTACTTCCCGATGGAGGCTCACTTTGTGTTCGAGAACACGGCCGGTGATGTTGCCGTTGTTGGCTTCCTCTTTGAGCTCTCTCAATTCGGCTACTCGTTCCCTCTGTTCGACTCTGTCTTTTCGCACATCGACGATATTGCGGCTCCTGGCACCTACACCCGCACCGACAAGCTGAGCTTCGCCGGTCTAATCAACCACTTCGACGCCCACGGTGTCTACTACTACTCTGGCTCCCTCACCACTCCTCCTTGCACTGAGGGTGTTGCATGGTACATCTCGACTGAGCCGCTCCCTCTCAACGTCCAGAGCTACAACGCTGTCAAGAAGGTGCTCAAGTTCAACGCTCGCTATACCCAGAATGCTCTTGGCCAGTCTAACCTGCTTGAGGTTGCTGCTCACGATCTGAACAACTAAATGCTGTTCCAGAAGTCGATGTACAGTACGATGTGGTCTTTCGGGGGTTCTTCTATGTACTAGAGAGAGCCTCTGGCTGCTTATCCTTCTTTTTCAACTGCATTTGATCTCTGATGGAGTTTTATATACACAATTGGATCCGATGAATGGGTCCGCTGCAGCAATTTTCAGGTCTGAAACCTCTGCTTTGTGTACTACGACACGGTAAATACAATACGAGTTGAGACTCGTGCAGCTCCTCACCCATGGAGCGTGATATTTTTGCGTAATAAAACAGCGATTCCGCAGAACAATACCAGAAATGGGGATTTCGACGTACCATTGCCTTCGTTCGGGCTGAAGTGGAGCCAAATGACAGTGGGACTCGGGAGGACACAGGTGCTAGCACGGTTCTAGTACACTAGTGCAAGATCTGCTTGAGCCGGGATCTCGTCCTGCCACGGAAGGAAATTTTTTCAGATCTGGTCTCTGGCGGTGTTTCGTCTGCTGTCGTTTAATTGACCCAGCACCACTATTTCCGCCCAACTGAATCGCTCTTAAGCCCAAAGCGGAGCGGCTTGGCACGATGTATCTTTGTTGTGATGAGCCGATTTGGCCGCGGCGGCAGAACCACGGGGGCCCTCGGTTGTAGCTCAGCCCCCGAGACCCGCGTTTTCACCCTTGACTTACTCTTCAGAAATGCCGTCTCTTGGCAGTAATTTCGGATCCTTAGCTCGCTTTTTTCAGCTACACAATTCTGTATGCTGTTTCCGAGTCTCCAGTCTGCGGATGTCGATCAATTCTGGAGAGGCTCTGGGATGCCGGAAGTATCGTCTGCGAATATAAGGCCATTGTCTATCTCGACCATACAAGCACTCAGACGTAGCCTAAAAGATAAACATAGTCTAGCGTTGAGACCAGGAATAAAAACTTTATCAAGTCCGTGATCGGATTTGTTAGTCTCATGATTGATTGGGAAATATAAATTTCTCTACCTCGGCTGAGTGTAATCGTCATCGGCCACAGAGACCCTAATAAATATCCGAACGTATATAATCTAGACAGATCGATGAAGGACAATAGAAACCTGTATTCGGCGGTTGCAAGAAGGTGCCAACCGTGGGGCGATGATTCCAACAAGATCCGTGGGGTAGTTCATCGCCAAGCCGCGACCGTGCATATCCCTGCGCAAACCTTTCTTCCATCTCCTTACCCACCTCACTATGTCGTCGGGAATCGATTGCCAGACACTCGAATCAAGCCCACGCTTTCTTCTGCGCCAGCCGCGCGCACTACAATGGTTCGAAAGCGGCCGATTAATAAAGCGCCAGGAGGGCGAACGGCAAGCTGGTGTGTATCGCTCTTCGGTCGCATCGCGACGCAAAAGGCTAACCCTCCACAGGCCGATTTGAGCTGTTCCTTGATCTACTCTACGTTGCAATCCTCTCTAATTTTGCCGATACCCTCTCTGAGAATATTACTGGTGCCCAGCTCGTCAAGTACATCCTCATTCTCGCGCCGTCATGGCATGTATGGAGCGACTTGCGGGAATTGATGAACTCGTTCTATCGGGATGACCTTTTAGAACGTCTACTCATCCTGTGGGTCATGGCCACGCTGGTTGTGTACGGCAACAACGCACCACTAGTGGATGAGGAGATTGGCGCGATGCGCTCGACTGTTGCGGCATACATGGCGGCCCGCCTAAGCTGCAATCTTGCCCATCTATATTATAGCTTCGGAGACTTTCGCCATCGACCCCAGCAGCGCCTCTGGGCTGGCTGCTCGATGGTCTGTCTCTGCATTTACATTCCGTTGTATTTTGAGTCTGTCTCAATTCGCGGAAAAATCGCTGCAGCCGCAGTAGCAGTTTCACTCGAGGAAATCACCTGGGTCTTCTGCTTCTCCCCTGCAGGGAAAAAGCTGCTTCATGTTAAATACTCTACTGCAGTCGACATACCCCACGAAGTCGATCGATTCGCCGCCTTTTACATTATTGCGCTCGGCGAATTTCTTTACTTGATTATCGTTGGGTCGCCAGCTGCAGTTGGGTTGAACACTGGCCTTATCCATTCCATCTGGACTTTGATCATTGCATTCTGCTTGAATTGGCTGTATCTCCATGCTGATTGCGCCACGGATGGCGTACATCCTCTACGGCATTCTATATATACAGCCTTCTCCTGGGCTCTGTTTCATCTACCCCTGATTGCCTGTCTGCTGGCAGGTGGTCATGTTGCTGCTGCTACAGCTACCAGTGAGGAATTTGAAGACCCCCAACGGTGGCTTCTCTGCGGAGGATTGGGGGCTGGCATGGTCTTCCTATACATTCTGGCCTTGCTACATGGCGCTAACGAGGAATGTGGAGATTTGATTCTCAACAAGGTAAGCTACCCCGTTATTATTTTATGGGAAAATCCCCTAAGGCATCGTCAACCATCCAGCAAGTTCGCCTCATTTTTCGGCCCATTACTGCCATTATCATCATTCTTCTGCCACTGGCCCATCATCTCGATGCCACCGAGATTCTCTCTATTATCATGGCTCTTTTTGTGATCTGCGTCATCTGGGAGACGATAACCTCTCTGAAACGAGGTGCTTGCTTCTGGGAAAAATGGGAAGACACGGAATACCCGGAACGAGTGAAAAGTGAAGATCGTGAGCCAAAGCGTGACGAGGATCTATCGGCTGCTTGATCTATATGCTTGGACAGCTCTATGACTCTTATTTCCACTCATGCAGGCTTGGGAGATCCAGGCTTTGTTTCCATTTCATGCATGAAATAATTGACAACATCTAGAAGGACGATTTCAGACTACATTCTACATTGGCAAACACGACTTATACGCATCTCGGTCATTCCTGCAGATTGGATTGGAAAATCAGTGAATGACACTGTTAATAATCTGTACAACGAAGAGTTTATGACAACAATAACGCAAAGAAACAATCTATTCAAATCTATTCCGTTCTAAATCTCTCTTCCTCCCCGTCGCTTAGACCATCGATTTCTCAACCTTCATATCATCAGTTGCCTGGGTCTCCGATCGGCTCATGGTGGTATATCGACTAAAATCCTTGAGACCACGGTTCTCACCAGTACCCTGCACTCCATCACCATTCTTCGCCTTGCTCTCTTGGCGACGGAACCAAATCCGCTTGCACCACTTCCAACTCTCAACACCAAGGAAAAAGAGAACGGTTTCGACGAAAACGATGCCCCATTCCCATGATATCCCGGTGTGTTTGAACACGTCTCTGTTAATCACAGGAATATACAGAATGGGGAATGTAAGTACGAATCCCGACATGATTCCCCAGAAAAGAAAGCGGTTTCCCCAAACGTCATACATCCACTGCGTGAAATACTTCTTCGAGTCGGGCTGCATCTGGAAGAAGCTTCGGCGAAGATTCATCATCTCCCAGGCGAGGAATAGGGCGAACCAGGTCATGCAGGTGAATGTCGTTGCACGCGCGCGAAAAACGGTGTCACACTGGAAGTCGTTGAAGATGTCTTCATAGTTGGAGTTGCAGCCCTGGGCTAAGTTTCCATCACCCCATCCATACAAGACGAGTGAGAAGGCACTTAAGCAGAGAGCTGCCATCCACACACCGTATACCAAGGTGTCGATGATTACTTCCCAGGTGAAGATTCCTTGTTTCTGCAGAGAAGTCAGTACAGTGGCCAAAGAAGAAGAGACGAGAATGAAACCTACACTTTGTGGTGGCCTGTCCATGACCTCCGGCGCTGCTTCTTCCATGCCAAGGCCCATATCGGGAAGTCCCGAGGTGACCATGATGATCCAAATGATTTCCACTGGAGCGATGGGAAACACGGATTGATTGCTCTCATCCTTGAACGCGAGGCCAACAAGCAAAGTCAACCCCAAGGCCACGTTCTCTGCCAGAAGATGCAGGACGAATTTCTGAATATTGTCAAAGATTCGGCGGCCTTCAGAGATACCCTGTATCATACTGGCAAAGTTGTCATCTGTAAGCACCAATTCCGAAGCATCTTTCGCCACATCCGAGCCATTTTCGCCCATTGCAATACCGACATCAGCTCTCTTGAGCGACGGCGAATCGTTCACACCGTCACCCGTCATGGCCACATATTTACCCCGCCGATGCAAGGCTTCGATCATGCGAACCTTGGTGTTTGGTGCACAGCGAGCAATCACTAATGGCAAGGTTGGCAGACGGTCAATCTCATCTTCAGTCAGCTTGTCGAACTCGCCAGCCGTCATCACCATCGCGTCAGCAACGTCTTTGGCGAGCATATCCATGTTTGAAGGGATGATTCCGACCTGTGCGGCAATTGCCCGTGCTGTACCCGGGTGGTCCCCCGTCACCATGTGCACCGAGATGCCGGCCTTATAGCATTGGGCAATTGCGCCCGCGGTTTCGGGTCGAGGAGGATCATACAGACCGATCAGTCCGTAGAAGACGAGGTCTTTCTCCACCTCTTCTCTTGGAAGTGGATCCTGCCCTTCTTTGCTCCCAGGGCTGGGATTATGCTCTCGGCCAGCTAATGCAAGAACTCGAAGTCCTTCCTTGGCAAGCGCTTCCATATTTTCAAGGATTGTATCTCTGGTTTCATCGTTCAAAGGAGCTGGGGCGGCATCTGCTTTCCATGTGACGGCCGAGCACGCATCGAGAACTCGTTCCACAGCACCCTTTGTGAAGACCATCTCGGATCCTTCTTCATGGTTGGAAAAGATGACAGACATCTTCTTCACGCTGGAATCAAAAGGATACTCGGCCTTTTGCTTCCAGATGGGGTTGTCGCCTTGGGTCAAGCCGCCAAGTCCCCAGTTGAAGCGGTGTGCGAATACTTGGATTGCAATATCTGTGGGCTCGCCCCGAGCGTGCCATTGGTCGTCGGAAGATTTGTGTAGATGAGCAAGATTTGCCATCGCAGCAACATTGAGAAACGACTTGAGAACCTCATTGTCTTTTAATAATTCTTCTGGCTGCGCAATGTTGGCCTTAGTCTCGGAAGCAAGCTGGATGGGCATCTCTGCCATCAAACTCAATTCACCTTCCTCCGGACTGAGCGGATTGTTGGACGATCCAACGGAATATGTCCCCACAGAGGGAATCCATGCCCGCTTGGCAACCATCCGGCCTTGAGTCAGAGTTCCGGTCTTGTCGGAGCAGACATTTGTAACTGCGCCCAGAGCCTCGAGGGAATCCAGCTTACGTACAATAACGTGCTTCTTCACCATCTGCCTAGTTCCTGCCGCCATGGTGATCGTCAAGACAACCACCAAACAAGCGGGGATCATAGCCAGACCCGTGGCAACGGCATATAGGATGACCTCTCGATCACTCCGCCAATCATTCGCGGCTTCGACAATAACCGCAAAGATCACCGCAACTGCAAAAAGTAGAAGCGCCAGCTTCGATAACTTGCGTTGCAAAGGCGTGCCGACGTTGATGCCCAGGAACCGTCCAATGGCGTCAGTGGTTGTCAGAGTCCACGCCTGGATGTACCAACGCTTTTTAGTTTCGCCCTGAGGACCACGCTTGACTGGCCGGCGCTTGGAATCGCCTCCGCGCAAAGCCGCAGCGATGGCGCCGATCTCCGTCGTCATTCCGGTGCCTACCACCACACCGCGACTGCGTCCGCGGGTAACGGTTGATGAACTGTAGGCGATGTTGAGTCTGTCGCCGGGGCCGGTATCCGGGTCGAATTGTGAGTCCGCATCTTTCTGGACGGGCAGGGATTCGCCTGTTAGGAGTGCTTCGTCGGTTTCGAAATTGAATGCCTCCACCAGTCTGAGATCAGCCGGCACAGTGTCTCCGACTTTTAGCTCGACCATGTCGCCAGGAACAATCTCGGTGGCTGGGACAGTGGAGGTTGTACCGTCGCGGGTTACCACGCCCGTTGGGGAACTGAGAGATCGTAGAGAGTCCATAGTCTTCTCTGCTGCGAGGTCCTGGTATACCCCAACCACGACATTCAGAGCAATCACCGCCGCAATGAATCCACCCTCAATCCAGCTTTGGATACCGAAGGAGACGGCCATCGCGATAATCAGAACCTAGTGAGAATAAAGTTAGTGGTAGACTTTGCCATTCAATTCGTTGTGTACTTACTAAGATCATTGCATTGGCAATCTGTCGAATGAAAATCTTGGCAAAGGAGACCCCTTCGTCTCCCTCTAGCATGTTTTCGCCATACTGATCGAGGCGTTGTTTAGCCTCGCTGGACGTGAGGCCATCCTCGCAGTTTGTGCCCAGCTGATTGAGCACATCGTGGAAGGTAAGAGCATGGGCTGGCTGAGAGAGGTTGATTGTGTTGTTTGAACCCTGTGATCTAGCTGCTTGAGCTTGCTCCTCTGACATTGCAAATGAGAGCGTCTATTCAAGGGTGTGTGTACTGCTATGAAGCAACTTAGGGTGGTTTCATGCAAAATGTATGCTCAAGAGAATGTGAGTCTATGAAACTTGTCTTCTGTGATTTAGTACACCTGTATTCTGTTTCCCTTTATTTCCTTTGCCACCCGGGGAACATGCTACGATATAAATACCCCCGAGAATACCCCCCGATGGCAAAAATCGACTTTGATGCAACCGGATTCAGCCTTGGCACCTAGAATGCCGAGGAATCTCAGGATCTCTACCGCAGAATCCCCAGAGTCTTCCTCCAATCGGACTCCATAACGAATTACAAAAGGTGGTTGATGACGTATACGAGAGTTCTCGGCGGTGTCTCGGCCGGACCATAGAGTGGAGTAGCGGAATCGCCAAGCCCTTATCGCGGAGGCTCTTGGCGGAGAACAAATCCATTCCGCTGTTTTTCCATCGCTTTTCTCCGCGGATCCACTATTCCTCTTGGGGAGCGATCTTGGCACGTGGTTTCCTGTCCAGGGAATGAGTCTGGTCTATTCAGACCGGCTGTGCTGGACTGCTCTGATATGTTTCCCTTCATCCTTTCAATAATCTCGGGTGGCGAAAAGTCGTGGACTTGGAGAGGAACAATGGTCCTTCTTGCGGGGACTAACTTCAAGTAGTACTGGCTGGATGGTTTTCTTTGATAGCATAATACGATAAGGGGAGTGCTGCCAGGCTATTCAATCAACAATCAACTCGGTGAATAGGCAGCCGATCTTGATTGCTTTTCTCTTCTCTCACTTGCTCACTCCTACACGACATTTCTTCATCCTTCGTCCTCCCCTTTGATATTAGGTACTGCATCTCGTGCTCCTCTACTCATGGCGGACAACCGACTTTCAAATGGAGAGATGATTTGGATTGTGGTCAGCGCTGTCATCATCTTCGGCTTGATCATCTTGGTTCCACTGTAAGCGATCCCACGGTGACGTGGACCGCGTCTTGGCTTCTGTCTCGCCTGCCAAGGCAACTCTCACGAAACCTCTCAAATGCTGACTGCCGAGATCAGGTTGCTTATCTCGTCTCGCCGGCGGCATCCCGCTCTTATCCGTGAGGCCCTTATTCGTGAGGCCGCTCAGGGCCGTGCCAGTCTTTCGGTGCGGCAGCTCGGCGTGATCGGATGGCTGCGAGGAATGGATGTTTCTACACTTGATGAAGAACACGCTAAAGATGTCTGGTATGTATATCAGGTCTCGCATTGTTTCTGATCTTCCCTCCTGTGTCCTGTATCCGATCTTGTCATTCGTGATCTACCATGGAATGTTTATGCTGACCCGGATGAGTTCCATCTGCCTTTCCGCTCTATTGTCTTCGCCATATCTCGCCCGTCCCGACCCCGCGCTCATGCAACCTGACAGTCGCAACTCTTCGCCAACCCGGTCTCACAAATCTGCTTCTTCCCGCCATAGTGCGGTGCATCCCGGCAGCCCTCGAGGCGACAGCGAGATTCTCGTCCTGGACAAATGCAAACATGCCTTCCACTTCGCCTGTATTAACTCGTGGTTTAACTATCGATGCTACAAATGCCCGCTTTGCCAGACTTCATATGCACCTCCCGAGCTTGTTTAAAGCCGGTGTTGTATTTGCCATTGCGCAGTACTCGATTTGATGCGATATGACTCGCTTCTCTGATTTATGAAGATACGAATAAGACTAATGTGACCATGCTGGTACTGAATTAAAAAAATTGTACTTTGCGTAGCCTGGTAAGGATTGGTGTTTGTAGTGTAAGGAGGAACGGCCACTTGATCCTTGCCGTAAGTGAAGTTGTTTTTTGGTTTGTCGCGTCTCATCTACTTCCATTCCATCCTCGAAAAGGCTATACAGGAAAGAAGGAAACTTGATAAGATGGCCCGAAACTAAGAACAGCTGCCGAAGAAGATATAACTTATGGAGCCAAACCCTTGCCTTATCATTGTTTTCTCTCTTGTAAATAGTGCCATATCTTAATCCCTTCGTAACCTCGTCTTAAATCCTTGTCCTCATGCTCCTCGGGGCATCATCTAAAATTCCTTAAAATTTTGCCCTTGCCCCCATTTTGCCGCGGCAGATGGCCTGCTTGACTACAGGAAGTGCCGGGAGTGCTATTTAGACTAGACTATAATTGGTAGATCCGCGGAATAGAACGGTTACTTCTCATAGTCAAAGGGAATCGCGGGGAGATAATCGGCATAGATCATTGTGCCCCGCTATTTGGGGGGAAGACCAGGATAAGATGCCGAACATTTCTCTCCCTTTTCTTACACCTCCAGATTACGCATGTCTCGTTCAATTCCAACTGAACACGATCATATTGGACTCCAAATCCACAACTTTACCGCGATTAAATCATGGTTTTGAAACTATCTTTCGCCTGCTGGGACTATGATCGCATGAAGGCAATAGAAGATGGCCGGGTTCGCGCAGAGGGGATGGAAATTCAGTTCCTAAACCTTCGTGTGGAAGAAACGTGAGCATCTACTTTGAGCATGGGCTATTCTCCCCTTGTTTCATAATTTCCCTAACCGCAATAGTTTTTTCCGGCAATTGCGCTTCAAGGAGTTTGATATATCCGAACTATCTCTTTCATCTTACATGTTGACCCTCAATCAACCAAACCCGCCCTTTATCGCCCTGCCAGTTTTTCCTTCACGCTTTTTTCGGCATCAATCGATGTATATCAACACCAAGGCCGGTATCTCCAAGCCTGAGGATTTGGCTGGGAAAAAGATTGGAATACCCGAGTACCAAAGTATGCACCTACAACATGCTTTTGATGGAGTGATAGTGAACTAATACGGCGTTAAAATAGTGACCGCTGCAGTGTGGCAACGAGGAATTCTCGAAGATGAATATGGCGTCATTCCAAGCCAGGTTCAATTCTATGTGGGTGCAATCGAGAAAGTAGAAAGCGACGTGCAGAGGATCAGCAAAGTTCCGCATTCCCTACCAGAGGGCGTGACAGTAACTGCCATTCAAAAGGGCCAAAATCTCTCTGAAATGCTTGCCAACGGGGAAATTGATGCTATTTTCAGTGCTAGCCAGCCCTTCTCCCTGGAAACATCCGAGAATGTAGCCCGTCTGTTCCCCAATTTCAAACAAGTGGAGGCGGAATACTACGAAAAGACCAAGATCTTTCCCATCATGCACGTTATCGCTCTCAAGCGAGATCTTTATCAGGCACATCCGTGGATTGCAAAGAGCTTGACTAAGGCATTCGCGCAAAGTCTCGATATAGCCTATGAAGCCCTAGAAGAGCGCTCGGCACTCCGTTATATACTGCCCTGGCTCGAGGATCACGTCATTGAGGCCAAAAGGCTAATGGGCGGAAACTCCAGATGGTGGCAGGACGGGTTCGCAGAGAACAAACATGTTATCTCCAAGTTTTTGGACTATCATTACAGGCAGGGGTTGTCACAAAGACCTTTTGAGGCGGAGGAGATCTTTGCTCCGAATACTTTGGAATCGTTTGTGATGTAATCTGGGTCCTTTAGAAAAGACTCCTGGAAGCTCCGCACGAGGGGAATACCATAAAGTTTGTCAAAGACCTAACAAACATCAAACAAGACAAATATTAAGAAACAGCATGTATGATTGATCGCCGAAGATCACCAGTCCGTGCAATGCCAAGAAGAAGTATGAATTTAACACTAACACAACTCACCGCGCCCAGTCGTCTGCTTCAGACAAGAATACAAAGACAGATAGGTGAATCGGACAATATCGAGAACCGTGGCTAGGAAGGTGAAGGGCTGCCAACTTGCTCCATTACATCCTCGGAAAGGTATTTCTTTTCCTAGGAGCAAACGGACTCGATAGAAAGAGATATGCAGATTCCGATGGCTATGGTGTAGACGTGTCGCGATCAGGACCGTTTCAGTAATAATGATGTTATGGATCAGATCGATTCGGGTGTATACCCCAATTACCCACAACAGGTCAAGACCTCACAAGAAGTGCCGCACTTAACTTGACAGGACTGCAACCAAGCGCCTTTATGCCTGGCCCCCGTCGCCACTGCAGTGTTAGTTTTCTGGCCTAATTCTGGCTGTACGGTAGCCGAATGGATCCCATAGCTATGAAAGCAGTCGCCCATGGTCTTCGCTATATCCACAAAGTCCGAAATTGACTTATCTGACATCGAGACGTGAACAGATGCCAATGCCTTCTCTTGGTTCAGTCGCCAAACATGCAGTTCGTGAACTGATAAAACACCCGGAATTGTTTCGAGGTCATGTTTGACGTCGTCGAGGTTTATTCCGCTTGGGACACTTTCCAATAGGATCTTGCCTGACTTTTTCACTGTAGGGGCGATCGGTTAAATTTGAACAGTCGACGAAGGAAGAAGAGACAAACCTAATGGGAAGGATGTTGCGAGGATGACAATGGCGATGGTCATGCTAACTGCAGGGTCCGCGTAGTAGCGGTGAGGATATTTCGTGAGCCATATAATTAGTGCTGAGATTATGACAGCAACATTGTTGGCGGCGTCACCCAGAACGTGAATCAGAACACCTAGCATGCCGAGATCATACCCCTTTTTGGAGGGTTGGATGTTGTTATGTCGATGGTTTGTGTGCAAAGAAACAAGCTATGTCCATGTTTTAGTATAGTCCCATGGATATTAAGGGGATGTTCTCACTTCTGTTGTCTCACTATCTGAGCTACCGGTAGTCCCACTAACTCCGGAGCCTTCTTTTTTGGCATGGTCATGGTCTGTGAACCCGACGGCGTATTAGTGAAGAACAGATGTGGGAAAAGGTGAGGCTACTAACCATGAAGAAATGAAGCACTTATAATATTGAGAGTGAGTCCAACACAGCCAATGATAAGAACAAGCTTCGGCTGCTTAACGACTATCGTTGTGTCAGCAAGATATAAGGAACGCATTTTAGGCTGTGCATACTTTGCAAGGAGATGAATCGTTCTAGAGATTGCAAAAAGATACTAACACCCAACGCAAGAAGGAAAACGCCGTTGAAAAATGCACCGAGGAGCCGAGATCGCTGCCAGCCGAAGGATAAGTCTGATGGTGAGTTCTTTTTCGCGGATATCTGCCTTCCGTTATAATGAATTCAAAATGGGGAGGGCAACTAGTTGCTAACCTTTACGGAGGCGAAGGCCACCATAAACCCAACTAGATCATTCAGCTGGGAATAATTAGCAAAACAAATTGAATATGGTGAGACAATAGCAGCCTTCCTCACATAGTGAAATGCATCTGCAACGAGGGCAAGAGATCTCGTGTAGAATCCAACAGAGATCTCCGCGATGAAGAAACACAGCGAAATGCATATGACAAGCTGTAGCCGCTGTGCCTGGCTGAGGTGTAGGTGTAACACCATACTGGAGCGAAAGTCGACAATATTTGCAGAGATCCTAGAAATTAAGAAAATGAGAGTTGCATAGAGAGGAGTGCAAAGTAGAAGAATGAGGTAGGTAGAAGATCGCTTAGGCTGCACCTTTCAGCTCGTCACATTTAAGGTTTCGGTTCTCGGGCGCGACAGGTGGCGTGGACAAATCCAGCGTTTTATTACACTATAATTGGTAAAAGCAGTCATCCCTTGCTTACCACTACTCGAATGAATATTAAACCTACTGTCTATCAATTTTTATCCGTTGCAAACAGAGCTTGAGTGAAGGCCTTGACCATTCTTTCCATCACGACGCAAAATCTATATCGCTTGTGAATTTTGGCAGCGTTTGTCTTTGTAGCAGCCGTAAGAAGTTGATTATGTGCTTGGTGTGTTCTCCTCGGGAAGTTTAGAAGCAGTCAGTGTACGGCTCAAGTCGTACTGAATTGGCTTCACTCTAGATAAAATTGGACATTTGTCCTGGTCGATCGGGGTAGATTATTATTCGTGCAGCATAGAATGATGTATTTTCACTACTAGGCGTATGGGTAAGGAAAAAAAAAAAAGGACCGAGCGTGATTTGAACACGCGACCTTCGGATGTTTGCGCAAATCCTCTCCTTTCAGAGAAGGAACTGCAATCCACCGTTCTACCCCTAAACTACCGGTCCAATCTTCTGAATGAGCAGTATTGCTAATGGGTTAATAAGAACTGGATTTTGACATACCTAGTACTTAGCATGCACTTATAACAACCTTAGAGCCAGTTTTATACGATGGCCTTTTCATTTCTTACTGTATGCTTGGTTTGCCACTTAAGAGGGGCGAACCTAGGCTATGAAATATCAACTGTATACGACCTGAGGTGCGCAGGGGAAAGTGTATTATGTTCTATGTCTGTAAAGGTTTGCATGGAATGGGTGCACAAGCGAAGCAGTGCTATGAAAACGACATAAAGGAAATTGGGTTAGCCCTTAGAGATAGATAATATATAACGAGAATGCACTGATACCTTCACCTTCGAAACCACCGCACAAAACAGCCGACAGCAATAGTCGTAGAAAGAATTCCCACCGCGCCAGTCAAGAAAAGAGGAGTTTTGTAACTCAGACAACTGTCGCCGCTTTCCAATCTGGACTGTTGACCATATTCTTCTTCCTCTTCGTACTCGACCTGCTTATCCACTCCGAGCTCAGAGTAATACTTCTGTAGCTCATCGATTTTCCGACGCACAAAATCCTCTCGGTTCTTATGCATCTCAATGCTAGTGGTAAAGTGGTGGACTCTCTCATCCACTGATTGATCCGATCCCCAACAGAAACCATCTAGCATGTCCCAATATATCAGATCGACTGAGGCAACCTTCCGGCAGGCTAGGGTGAACCAAGCTGTTTTATTATGAATTGATTGTCGCATGCGGTAGGAAAGTCGGTTGTCGCTCGGGCTTGTGTCTCTTTCTTCCTCCTTCTGCTGTAAGACTTGTAGGAAGAGCTCCGCCTTAGGGAGGTATGCGTCGAAGAAAGCATCTGGGCCTTGATAACTTATGATAGTATGTGGCCGTTGTAGGAGTAACCACCAAGGAATACTACCTGCAAACTGTGCAGGGGCGGCATAGCAAAATTCCCAGTCAATAACACCGACAAGTCGGAGTGAGTCGTCAACGAGGACATTACCCGGGCACAGGTCGTCGCAGAATAGCTTAAAAGGCCCATAGTTGTCGTCTCGATCAATAAAGTTTAGTGCAATAGCCTTCATTAGATGACGACAGGTATATTTTTGCCGGTAGTCGTTTGAATCATATATGCTATTTCGTTGCTGCTCTAGATGAAGCGATTGCTGGTCAAGGAGCGAGGTGATATAATCGATAGAGCTATGATAGACGCGGGAGGGGAAGATAGACTCTTTCATTCCGCATGTCCGCATTAGTTCATTGAATTCAATAGTCAACGGCCTCCCATCGATGTAGGGTTTGTTCGATGACTCGGACTCGGGCTGGCCAAGACTGCCAATCCGATCAAAATCAAGGCCCCAAAGCTCTAGCAGAATCTCTGCCATTTGTCCGTATAAAGTTCGTAAGGTCTGCTCGTCGGCATCCGGATTTATAATTTTGTCTTTTGGATCTGTGCCCTCCTTGCGTAGCACCTCTGATATCGGCTTCCCGTCAATCCAAGTCATGATAATAAATGGCCCTAGGCCCGTAGGGTTCTCATGTCCTGCACCATGGGCGATCACATGTGGCACTGGAATCGAAGTGTTTTTTTCAACATATTGCATGACGATGGCCTCGCGGTAGACCTTTTCGTCCAAAACCATAGACTTCCCTGGCAAGGGGAATCGAATCAGCCAGTCGTCGCCTCCGTCATCCCAGTGGAGACGCCAACTGAAATTGAATGAGCCGCAGTGCATAGAACGTAGCAAGCAGTCATCTCGATTATTTCGGTAGCGACTCGCTAGCTGGCAGATGCCTTCGGCGGAGGTGGAGCCTAGTCTGATCCAGTCGCGTCTCTGTGCATCGAATTCGTCGAGGCTGATATCATCGAAATCCATGGCTCTAAGCTGCCTTGTATGTTGTTGTGAAGCTGAACTTTTGTGCACATACAAAGAAGAGGTATGAAGCTTTTGTCTCTAGCCAGCTGTGTATTTTGAAATGTCCCAAGGGGACAACGAAACACAATGCAGTTTACACCATTTAGGCTTAGTGTGGTATCACATGACTGCATTGATCATCCAATACTATCTCCACAGTGGGGCTTGTAGAGCCTCAACAATCAGTTGAAGAAACGTTAATCCTTCGCTGGTTCATCATTCTCCTAATATTTCGCCCAAATCATAGCATTCACCGAATGTTTAGCCAATGAGCGATTCCTTCGCGTTAGAAAATACAACGGGAATCTTGAACACCGTGGAAACCTGATGATGTCCCTGTTCCACCTTCTTCGGTTCGGATCCAACTGACAGATTTCGTTGACGAACACGAAAGAGAGAAGTTGAAGTCTGCCGGTTGTTTTGGACGAAAACACACACGTTCGAGAAGCATTCCTGAAAAGCTTTTCTCGGTTTAGCTCCCACCGTCCATCACATCACTATGTAGCCACAGGAGAAATGTGAAATATGGGTTCTCACAAGAAGACAGCCTATTTTTCAGTGGCAAGTCGAGCTTCCCTCTTCTGTCGTATAATCTCCCGTTCTCTCTGTGAGGAGTTGCCCGCTGCCGACAACAAGTTCATATTATTTTGGTTGGAGAGCCCTTCGTTTATGGCCTTGCGATCCTCGGCACTCAAAGTCTTTGGCTTCTCTTTCCCCTCTAGTGCATTTAGGCTCGCTTCACGACCATTGCCTGTATCATTCTGAGTGTTAGAGTTCATGGTTGAGTATAAGGTCAAAATTCTGGGTGTAGGTAGACAAGATAATTGGCTCTGTAGGGCTGGAGCAGTCACTTTATCAGCTAGAAGAGCCAAAAGTGCAGCGGCGGGGCGGGGAAGCCTGCCATTATGTACTGGCCTGTGCAATACAAGACTGAGTGGTTTGTGCACTAGCATTTTCATAGATCTTGTGTTCATCTCCTACCCCGCTATACATCGTCTTGACAAGGGATGGACCACTCATCATCAGACACGAAAGCACACAGGCATCTGGTAGAAATCTTGCATATGTGTATACCAATCAAATCTGCAGCTTGAGGTGGCCAGGAAGCCAGTGAGTGGCATTAGTTTGAGCCTCATAAAAAGAGGTAACCGTCGCAGCCGCCTTGTTTAACAAAGTGGGAGCGTAGCAGAGATGAAATGAGGGTGTTACAGTGCAGAGTCTAATAGCCATTCAATATGCTCAAATTATGAATACACCACCCACCCATCATGTTCACGCTCAGCAAGGAATGCAAGACCAGCGATTTCTTCAGGACCAAAACCAGTGCAATGTAAAGATGCAATTGGGGACAAAATGAAAGAAGAAGGAGAAACTGTACATGAATCATCACATCATCACCACACTATTCATTTCCCTCTCCTCGTTTTGCAAAGCCAAATCAAGCACCATTCGGCTCATCATCATCAGACTTATAGTTCGCATCATCGCTCTCCCAGCCATCGGCCTCGAGAGAGCGGCCACGGATACCGAAGCTCATGATGAACCCGACGAATGAGATAACCCCGAACACGCCAAAGGCGAGGGCTTCACCCCTGGGTTGGATTTTAGCTGTTAGGGAGAACAAGCCGCCTGACAAAAATGGGCCGACGGCGCGGCCTGCAGCGGAAAGCGTCTGCGCGAGACCGTTCAACGCGCCTAGGACAGCGTGGTTGGGCGCTGAGTTTGTGACCTGCATTCCGTAAATTAGTACTCCAGGGCGTGGTTAAAAAAAACTGAAATAACAAGGACTCACCAGTAGCAGTGCACTAGTCAGGCCGCCCACCGACGCCACGGTTTTGATCAGTAGCACGAAACACATCTCGATGGCCATGAGAGCAGACTTGCCCGTTAACTTCTTGGTCTCTGAGCTTTTATACCCGACGAAGGGCATGAGAAGGAACGAGATCACAAAGCCGAAAAGACCAGCGCGGTATGACCACCTGTTGCCCATCTTGTCGCGCAGGCGGTTAAAAATACAGATTTGGAAGATGATTGTCACCGCGCCGGCGAAGCCTTGTGACAGGCCGATCTCGGAGGGGGTGAGGGCTCTCCCAACAGGGGGTCTTGCTTGCGCGAAGATCGGGAACAAGGAATTGAACGAGACGTTGCAGAGGGCGAAGATCAGATAGGTCAAAAGCAGGAGGATGGTGTCTCGGTTGTATACCTCGTCCCAGGTGAGCTCCTCAGGGGGGTGGCGCGCTTCATCGTCTACCTCCGAGGCGGAGTCGAGGTCGCTGTCATGATCATCGGCTTCGACTGCGCCATCACGGCCTGTCGTCGGACTGTGAACCTGCTGCGGAACCCGCAAGTAAGTGGGATGGGGAGAGAAGCCGGTGAATTGCCACAGCCAGGTGAATAGACTGCGAACCTTTTTTCCAAATTTCGGAAGACTGCCGTCTGCATCTTCGAGGCTCTCTTCCAAGAACACGGTTGTCAACACCAAGTCAATCAAAAGGACCGCAGCAGACAGAAGATTCGGTGCAAGGTACGGATAGGAGCTTTTCGCGCCGGTGAACGGGTTGCGTTCGAAAACCAACAGTCCTCCAAGAAGAGGTCCCGATATGCCGCCAATACCATAGAGCACGGGGAGATACGTGAAAGCCTTGGACTGGTTGCTTCGATCTGTGATCTCGCCCAAGCAGGTCGACACCAAACCCTGATTACCATTGACCGCACCCATCAAGGCTTGCACAGCAATTGCCTGACCAAGCGTCTTGCAGAATCCGAACCCAACAAAGCACAGCGCCGTCAGAAACGTTCCCAGCAGAATAACGGGTTTCCTCCCCACACGGTCCGACAACCAGCCCCAGAAGTAATTGGTTGCAAACTGCGCCAGCGCAAAAGCCGATGCAATCGTGCCGACGTAGACTCCCACATTGCGGGGATCCACCTCGGGAAACTGAGACGCCATGTCCGGAAGGTAGGGACTGATCGAATTCAAGGCCGTCTGCTCCGCCAAGGCGATCATAGCCAGTACCAACATTTGTTTCCTAGGGAGAGGCGACTCCGCGTCGGCCTGGTCGACACTGCTGCTGCCATTGGGGTCGTGTGAGCCTGAGCCCCCCGCGGAGGACTCAGACCGGCCTGAATTCGGTCTTCCGGGATGCTTGGGAGGCGGGGTGCCGAATGTTTGGTAGTGCTGCGTAGAGGAGCGGCGATGGAGCGAGGTGCGCTCCGACGGGGGCATCGTCGCGATTGGGATTGTTGCTTTTGCGATTCGAATGTCGACCGATACGCTTGCAGGAACGTGAGGTTGGGGCGCGCAATCGGCCGGCGCCGGAACTGCACTGAGGCCGTTGGTGGAACGACCAGAAACAAACGAGATCTGGAAGATTAACAGTAGACCGAGACTGTTAAAATACAACACTGAGGGAGAAAGTAGGCGGACAACACAAGCAGGGAAATGGTCTCCAATAACCATATGATGTAAGCGATTGGAGATGCTGAGTCATGTATTGGACCAGTTGCGATCGGTGCGTGTGTGATCGATGTAGAAGGACCTGGAGCAGAGGATATGGAAATGATCTGTCCAGCACACCAAGTGGCCGAGCAGTAACTCGGTCAATCATCTTCCTTGGTCTAGTGGTCATGATTTCCGCTTGTCATTAACACCGATAAGCGCGGGAGACCGGGGTTCGATTCCCCGAGGGAGAGTTTTTTTTTGCTGTAGATAGATATATCACAGTTTTTGCTCAATTGACGAAGGAGTATGTATCAGTGACTAACTCTATCTAAATGCTGACAATGGAATTTGATTGATTAACAATTTGCTTGAATTGGTGGAAGTATATACTAGTGTAGCCAGACCAAAGTATGAATCAAGATGAATCAATCTCCCGGATCACTTCATCAGCAGATCGACTGCCCAGGGCACACTCAACCCCCGAAGATCCCCGTAATGCTGCCCAACGCCCAGAAACACAATGGGAATGCCCGTCGCGTGCACCATACTCACCAACGTGCCCACCATGTCCCCCACGGTGTCGCATTTACTGATGATAAACCCGTCCAAATTGCGGCCGGTGCCAAATGCCGCATTGAAGTTACGCGCCTGCATGACGCTGTCGGTGCCGACTAGGGCCTCGCCAACCATGAAGATCTTATCCGGGTTTGCGAACTTGGCAAACTTCTCAAGCGACGACATGAGCCGCTGGTCATTGTGGCGGCGGCCGGCCGTGTCGATCAGGACGACATCGAACTTTTGGGCGGCGGCGTGCTCAACGGCGTCCTTGGCCACGTTGGCGGCATCCTTCCCGTAGCCCTTCTCGTACAGCTCGACATGCCCAGCGGTCTCGCGCTCGCTGAGTTCTTTCAGGTTCCGGGCATGCACACGGAGCTGCTCCACCGCACCGGATCGGAAAGTATCGCAAGCGGCAATGAGCACCCGATAGTTGTTCTGGAGTAGGAAGAAGCAGATCTTGCTTAGGTTGGTGGACTTGCCGACGCCATTGACGCCGACAATCGACATCACGTAGGGCCGAGGCGCATGCTCCTTGGTGGTTGGGGCCGTCACAGCATTGATCTCGCGCAGCAGGTCAAGTGAAGAGGTTGGCGTTAGAATCTTCCGCAAGGATGCCTCCATCGCCTCATGCAGAGCAGCATCCGCACTCTGAAAGTTGCCGGTTTTCTTTCCCACCAGCTCGCGTTCCACGCCTTCGCACAGGCGGACGGCAGCCTCGCGGGCGACGTTTTTCTTCAGCAGATGATCCTCCATCGCCTTCAACGGCTTGTCCAGATCAGCTGCTGTCAAAACTTTTCCACCCACAATGTTCCGGAAGAAACCGCCCATGGCCTTGAAGCCGGAGCCAACGACCCCGGACGATGCGCCGGTCTTGGCCTTGTCGGCATCGGCTTGATCCAGAATGGAATGGACTTCATCGCCCAAGTCCTTCAGAACGAATTCGCCCTTGCCAGTTCGGCGGCCCCAGTCATCTTGAGAAACCGCCTCCACGGACGGCGCAGTAGTCCCCATATCATCTGCAGGAGCAGAATAATCCAAAACTTCGCCGTCGTCCTCGTCGGCAAATCCGTCAGCATCCCAGCGGCGCATCTTCTTTTTGGTCACGGGTGCCGGTTTGCGATTCCGGGAATGCTCGTCACCAGAGGATGTAGCACTGGTATTGGCAGCTTTCCGTGCACGGCGGGAAACGCGGCCGCCGGGGCCAGCCTTTGCGGTGAGAATATGGCTGGCGGGGGTTGAAGATCTAGAAATATCCGGAGTTACCAGTGGCGTACCCTCATCAGAGGTTGCCCCGGCCAGCGCAGCATGATGCTGCGCTTTGGTCCTGTCAGCTTTTTCGTGCATCGCAATTCCAGCGTTCCTCCATACCTTTCATGAGGCCAGGGACCGGTGGCGGCGGCGGGCCACCATTGTCTGACGAGACAAGCGGGTCCTTCTTCTCGGTGCTAGCAGCAACTAGGGTCTCGGTGACAGCTCCGGTATTGTCCTCCAGCTCGCGCACCTGCTGCTCGAAGTAGGGGTCGAAGCGATACACGGTGATGCGAGCCCGGGTGGCCTTCAACTGGTCTTTGTAGAGATCGATGAAAATCGTCGAGATATTTTCCAGCAGCTTATCGATCCAGCCTAGGTGAAGCAATGATTGGTAGACAGCCTAAATGCGAAAACGGTGAGCTTTTCTGCGTGACTCCGGTGGCATGCGACAAGACCAGGCATACCACAAAGATCAGATTGAACTCCTTGACTCTCTTCCATTTGAGGGTGTATTTCTCCTTCTTGAACACTGGCGACACCCCAGTGGCTGTCGCAGCTTGGGGCACCATCTTTTCCTCGATAAAGACGTCGTTGATCAAGCTGTTAATGACATGTGCCCCCACCGGTGCGTAGGACTTGGACCACAGCACCACACCGGAGGTGGTCAGAATCTCAAAAGCTTCCAGCATCGTCAGAACTTGTGTGATATTGGCAAGAGGGAAGCACTGAAGCGGAAGGCCCAGAGGGAGGGAGGAAGGAGTATTAGTTGGTGGTGGCGGCGGTGACAGGCAAAAAAGCGAAGTTCGGGAGCTGAGCGGATCTTTAGCCACGTATAAACACTTACTTCCCTTCTTCCTCTCCCGCTTCCCTTTCATCCGCACTACAACACATATACCACCCTCCCTCTTGATCATTTTCACTCCCTCTCCTCGGTCTGGTGCATCATGTATCGGGGCTCCTTTGCTCCCCCGCCCGCGCACTCGCCGCCCCTGCACCACCCTGTCCCGCAACATGTCTCGACCGTGCCTATGATGCGCTCGCCGCCTCCCCCAGCTCCCCAGCAGCCTCCAAGTGCAGGCTATGGAGGCAATCCGTATCAGCCATCACCAGGACAAGGTGGCAGTGGTGCATATGCACCCGGGCTAGGCGGGATCATCAGCGACCCGACAGCACAAATGGGTTTCCAAGTGGGCAAGAGCGCCATGATGGCAGGACAGGAGTACATGGAGCAAAACGTATGAAACATCTCCTAATTCATTGCTACCATTTATAACTGACAGACACAGTTGAATCGCTACGTTTCGATCCCCGCCCTTAAACACTACTTCAACGTCTCCAACTCCTACGTCCTCAACAAATTGGCCCTCGTCCTCTTCCCCTGGCGACACAAGCCCTGGTCCCGCCAGCAAGCTCGCCTGAACAGCAGTGCTGGCGGTCCTAATGGCCAGATTGTCCAGCAACAGTACTCGTCTATGTTCCTCCCCCCACGAGATGACCTCAACTCACCCGACATGTACATCCCCGTCATGGCGTTGATGACCTACATCCTGCTGTCAGTGTTGCTGGCCGGATTCAGAGGTAATTTCCATCCCGAGCTACTGGGCTCGATCACCACCACGGCCATCGCAGTGATTCTCTTCGAGATCTTGTGTCTGAAGCTGGCCACGTACATCCTCAGCATCAACCAGGACTCGCAGCTGCTGGATCTGGTGGCCTACTCGGGCTACAAGTTCGTTGGCATCATCGCCACTCTCGTTGCATCGGAGATCTTCACGCCGGGGCAGGGAACCGGTAGCTGGGTTGGCTGGACGGTCTTTGCATACACGTTTCTCGCCAATGCGTTCTTCTTGGTAAGTCACATGCATCATCATCATCGTCACTGCACGTGCTAATATCAAAAAAGCTCCGGTCTCTGAAATATGTCTTGCTTCCCGACTCGACCGACTCCACGATGCGGACAGGCTCAATGCACACCGTGGCTCGCTCCCAGCGCAACCGACGCACCCAGTTTTTGTTCATCTACGCGTATGTCATCCAGTTCGTCTTCATGTGGGTTCTCAGCCGCGAGGGCCCGTCGGCTCTGGTTTCAGCGGCGGCCAGCAGTGCGGGCTCGTCATAACAGAAGACACACATCATTGGATGCATGGCGGATAGTTATAGACGGGGCTGGGGAAGGCGCTGCATCATGTATGGACAGGATCAGGCATAAAGAGGCTCATCAGTATACTACTGGCCCGGTCTTCACGGTAACGATATTTGCACGATTTTTCCCATCAAATCCATTCCTCTACATGTACAAGCTACATAGACTACTCGTTCTACTGTAGAGAGAATGCATCTTCAAACATAAACATCATGTATTTCTTCTATCTGTTCGTAGAGCTGGTGGGAAAACTGCGTCCTATCGAAGGTTAGAAACAGAACACAACCAACGAAATGCAAAGCACGATGCCATGAATAAGTCCTCAGAGATCTTGGTGAAAGGTAATATCATTGCCAGAAGCATCAATTACTATCTAGGCGTGATAAGGTTTTAATCATCGGACGGGGGGGTGGCAGTGCTATAAGCAACCAAACACGCACGTACCTGTTAGTGAAAGGATCGAGTCGAGGGTTCGGATCATGTCTAGGGTAGTAGTCTTCAACCAGTCAGTATGGCTATCCAAAGATGAAATGAGATCACAGTGACGGAAGAACAAAGAATATCAGAAAGTGAAGAAATTAATATCATCCAACAGCGCTGCATTGAAAACTCCGGCGAGAGCTTCACAGACGCCGGGTCAATCGCAAATTACAACATCATGTAAAGAAGAGGGAAGAGGACATCGGAGACGGAATAGCTTACCATAAGCGGTGTCCTATATCCAGCAGAGGAGTTAGTTCATTGTGAAATCAAAAGGAAAACAGAGATGGGAAGTCCACGAGAGGAAAAAAAGCGCGAAGAAAAGCATCCGCCCGGGCCGGAACAAAGGAATCTCCGTGCTGACATAATGCCAGCCCTAACCATTGCCAGTGGCCGGCTAAGCGAGTGCTTGTGTGGCTCCCGAAATTCTTCGTGACTCTCACTCTTTCACGACAATCCTTTCCGACATCCCACCACCACCAACCCCGTTGTCGACCGTGAGTTCTGCATCACTCTCTCTTAATATCCACGCGCTGAATTATTCGTTGGCTTCTAGAATTTCGCCATGGCCGATATCGATGTCAAAATCGCCGAGTGGAAGCAGGTCGAGGTCGGCCGCCTGGTGCTGATCCGCCGTGGCCCCTTCACCGGCAAGCTCGCTGCTATCGTCGAGATCGTGGACCACCGCCGTGTACGTGAAACACCCAGTCGGGAGGTCGGGAAGGCATTTTGCACACTTTGCGACCGACCGACCCGACCACTTTCGAGATGATGGAATTATATATTGACAACGATCACAGGTCCTGATCGACGGCCCCTCTGGCGAGGAGAAGAAGATCGTGCCCCGTCACGTTCTCCCTCTTGCCCACGCCACCCTCACCCCCTTCACCATCCCCCAACTGCCCCGTGCTGCCGGTACCGGCCCCGTCAAGAAGCTGTGGGCGAAGAACGAGATCGACAACAAGTGGGCCAAGAGCAGCTTTGCCCAGAAGACCGACCGTGCCGACCGACGGAAGAACCTGACCGACTTTGAGCGCTTCAAGGTCCTGCGTCTGCGCAAGCAGGTACGTTATCACCACCCGGGGAACTATTCATTCTGCACGGCATGACATGGTTCCTCCGATGTATCCATTCAATTCAACCGTACTGACCACCGTTAGGCCCGCTACGAGGTGCAGAAGTCCTACGCCAAGGTCCGTGCTGCCGCGGCCAAGTCATAGATGATTACCACGAGATGTCGGTGCCAGAGGAAATGAGGGAAGGGAGGTGTCCTGGGACGGGATTTCCATAGCTGGTCTTCCCCAGCCAAATCGCTGTATGCATTAATCGCAGCCAAAATGATCCAAAATCCTTGATATCCCGGCAGGGGTTGTGTCATAACACTGTTCCCGTCTCTCCCGCACTATACGTAAAGCGAGTAAATCGAGGTGTCTGTAAATCATTTTATTTAATTTGCTGGATGTGATTCTCGGGGTCTCTTTTATTTGAAAATATTCTAAACGACCCGCGAGTGAGTGTTTAGTACCGTATACTCCGAGTGGCTGCACTGTGGGATCCGGGGGGGCTCGCTAACGATTTTCGGCGGAAGGAGTTGCGCACAGCTCAGCGACCTTCAACTTCTCGACTGACAAAATCCCCCCGCATCCACCACAGCTTGATCTCTGCGTTCCAGGTACGTTGGCCCGTTTCCTCTGTCCGTGTGGTCGCTCTGCACACCTCGATTTCTCTGGTTTTTGCCCCGGTCTTTGTGCGATTCGTGGTGGCTGAGAGCGAGAAACCTCGGCCATCATCCCACACTACACATCATCCCGCCCACCCGATCGATTCATTCATCCTCCAACAAACCAACCACTTCGAAAACAGAACTAATTGCTCGTTATTTTTCTGCTAGGCTCGTCCAATCCACAAAAATGGCTGATCCCCGCGTTGAAGAGCTCCCCGATGACGAGGTCCCCAACACCGGCGTCGAGGACGCTGGCAGCTCCTCCGACTCCGAGGCTGGCGATGAGCCCACCATCCCCGGCGGTGCTGCTGTCACCATCCACTCGCGCAACGAGAAGAAGGCCCGCAAGGCCATTGGCAAGCTGGGCCTGAAGCACGTCCCCGGCATCACCCGTGTCACTCTCCGCCGCCCCAAGAACGTATGTGCTTGTCAACCCGATCCCAATCCGCACAATCGATCGATCAATCGCAGCTGCTTGAATTAATGTCGGCTGGCAGTGGATGGATGTGTGGAAGGATCGCTGTATTGAGAGGGCAGGCGCTGATTCATTCTTCTGGTTCTAGATCCTCTTCGTCATCAACAACCCCGATGTCTACCGCTCGCCTTCCAGCAACACCTGGATGTATGTTTTTTTTTGGTCCGCAAATGAACCTTTTTTACTGACCACTCTGCAGCATCTTCGGTGAGGCCAAGATCGAGGACCTGAACGCTCAGGCCCAGGCCTCCGCCGCTCAGCAGCTGGCTGCCGCCGAGGCCGCCGGTGGTGACCACGCTGGTCACGACCACGAGCACGCCGAGGGCAAGGGCAAGGCGCCCGTGCTTGAGCCCAAGAAGGAGGAGGAGGAAGAGGAGGATGATGGCGAGGAGGCTGACGAGAGCGGCCTCGAGGCCAAGGACATTGAGCTGGTTATGGCGCAAGCGAACGTGACCCGCAAGAAGGCCGTTAAGGCGCTGCGGGAGAACGACAATGATATTGTGAACTCGATCATGGCGCTCAGCATATGAGGATAATCATGTGTGAGCGGCGTGGGTGTTGCGATGGATAGTTGTTTCCAAGGTCTGCCCATAGTGTACACAATCGCTTAGCCTTAGCTCCAAAAATCCCGTTACATTTAAGAGTTCGGTGTAGTTTTCCTTTGATCCAGTATCTTGATTTTATTCTAGTGATAGTCTTGTCGTCTATACTACTATCCCCGTCCTCTCACAGTAGTGTTCCCGTGATCCCACGTGACCACCAAACCTTTCCGAGTTGACCCTAAACCTCCCATTCCTGCATTCGACCACCCCCCTCTCCTCTCACCCACCCCCATTATCATCCTACCCGTCACAATGGCAACTGTACGTCTTCCTTGCACTCTCCGGCACCTCTTCCACCCCGGTATTCCCCATTGAGCCACCTCCCGCTAACTCCCCTAACCCGCCAACAGCGCAGTGCCGCTCTCAAGATCGACTGGGCCAAGGTCTCGACCTCGCTCGGCCTCCGCGGCCAAACCGCCACATCGCTGCAGGCCTTCAAGAAGCGCAACGACGACGCCCGCCGCAAGGTGCAAGTTCTGTCCGAGCAGCCGCAGACCGTCGACTTCGCGCACTACCGCGGTGTGCTCAAGAACCAGGCCATCGTCGACGAGATCGAGAAGCACTTCAAGAGCTTCAAGCCCGCCACCTACGATGTTGCCCGCCAGCTGAAGGCTATCGATGCCTTTGAGGCCCAGGCTGTGCAGAACGCTGAGCAGACCAAGGGTAAGGTCGAGGCCGAGCTGCAGAACCTCCAGAAGACGCTGGAGAATATCGAGACGGCTCGTCCGTTTGAGGATCTCACTGTGGTATGTTTTGGCTATCGCAAATCGCTTTGTGGGGACTGTGTGCTGACCCAGTTGTTTAGGACGAGGTTGCTTCCGCCCAGCCCGAGATTGACGAGAAGACCGCTTCGCTCGTCTCCAAGGGCAAGTGGATGCCCCCGGGTTACAAGGTAATTTCTTTCTTTTTCTTCCAATCTGTGCAATGGATTTCAATTGCTAATGCGATTCCCTCGGTAGGAGCGCTTCGGCGATCTGTCCGCCGTCTAATCGCGGTCTCCTTCGTGCCCGGTTTTTCCTCGTCTTATCTCCCACCTGTGTCATCACACCACTCTTTAAGGAAAGGAAATGGTCGTTCCACCGGGGTGTGGTTAGATTATCTCCCGCCGAGAATGTGTTGGAGCGGTCGGGCTATGTATAGAAAGTACAATCAGATCTGCATTTTCCTTTGTCTAGACGTTGTTTTCATCCTTGTCGTAGCTCTGAAGTATGGTGTAGATCCTGAAGCCAATTATTTATTCGTAGAGTGACCTACCTATAGAGTGGTTGGAGTTGATTGAGTGTTTGTTGGAGTCCGTGGTTCAGATATATATTTCGCATCCCTAGTATCGAAATCCCCAATGTATATCCCTCCAGAAGAAAAAGGCAGATTGATTCTTGCGTTCAAAATACTCTTCAACAAAGAGCATTCTTATTCTGGGGTCCTTTTCACTTGAGCAGATATTCACTATATTATACTTTTCATCCTGTACACTCTACTGCCCATCAACCACTCAGCACCTAATCAGCCACGACCACGACCATGACCACGACGACGAGGATGACCACCAATAACTAATAATGAATCTTAATAGCACCGACGGCAATGCACATCTCTTCCTAGTCCAGCAATCGACCACGTACATACCTTCATCATTCGTGCATCGAGATGCGCCCGCCAAGACCCCGACGCCATTTCTCGATTTATCCACTCCGGGTCTCCTCTTCTTTCATCTCACCACGATCGATGGACTTCGATCTCTCCACCATCGTCTCGTCTGGAGCCGGCTACGAACTAAACTCGAACACGAAGAGTTGACCCGATATGTCCACCCCGCAGTTCTCCCGGTGTAGCCGCGAGTCCCACTAGGAGCGTGCGCTGGGCGAATTGTTTATCTTGACAGCTCCGCTCAAACATCCCATCCCACCGCCACTCTGCAGAACACCACAAACTATCTCCACCGTCGTTGCACCTGCAAATGGGCCAATCGGACACCAAACGCACCATCACCACCATCCCGCCCAGCTTCTCCCGCCTCGAGTCCCTCCCCGTGGAAATCCTCCAGTCGATCTTCCTACACAGCCTGGAACTCAACCTTCCGCGCGCATCGCCGTCCATCAGTCGCGCGCTCTCGAGCAATCTCCTCCACACATGGCTCATCCGACTAGCCTTTAGCAGCGCCAATCCAGGCTCAGCGGAGGGATTCTTCACCCCGGAGTTTCTGCCCTACCCGCTCGATTTCTGGGGTCTGGCGTGGGAGCAGCGCCAGGTGCTGCAGACGAAGCTGCTCGCTTGCCGGTGGTGCACGCTGC
This sequence comes from Penicillium psychrofluorescens, assembly GCF_964197705.1. NCBI lineage: Eukaryota > Fungi > Ascomycota > Eurotiomycetes > Eurotiales > Aspergillaceae > Penicillium > Penicillium psychrofluorescens. The sequence goes on from NC_133440.1 coordinate 2,545,395, forward strand.
CTTTTCTTCGACAGTGTCAGCGGGACTACGTGGCTCATGTTATCAAGCGGAAATGCGCGGATCTAGTTTTCCATCCGGATAACCGTGCCCTGCTCTCGAATCTGGACTCGCGCTTCACAGACCTGAACGGCGCTGATCGTGCAATTGACGGTGGTCGGCGCGGCAAAGGCGACCTGATTATCCCTGCACACCTGGACTCAAACAAGAAAGCCACCAATAACACATCTTCTTCATCCCGCAACGCAGACCGCAAGCTTGCAATCTGGTTCCACTTCGGCGCCGTGCAAATCCGCAAACCCCACGAGGTATACTACGAAAACGACCTCTTTCGCCTCCCTTGCTCCTTTGTCGTTGCCCCGGGCCGAATCCCCGATAAACTGCTCCGCGCGCCGTGGTCAGAGGCCCAGTTCGAGTTCCTGCAGCTCCTCTCGCCAGACTTCTACCTAGACGAAGACCAGGTAGACGCGGAGCGCTCGGCGGATATCACGTACTGGCTCATCCGCAAGCGACAGATTGAGCCCTTTCGGCGGCTGCTGAGCATGTCGTTTCGATCGGCGAATTGTCGCGTGCCGGCGCGGTGGCCGTTGAGCAAGGAGCTTTGTGCGCTTGTCAGGCGTTGTAGTACTGGCGCTGGGGATCCGTTTGCGTTGGCTATTCTGGATGAGCGGTGGGATGACATTTCCGCGGAGGCGCGGCAGGATTTGCTGAGGTTGGTTGAGGCGGAGGCGAGTTGATATGGGGAGGGTGGATGGGTATATTGCGGGACACTTGTGTGGTGTGTTGCGACTGTTTACATTATTACATTGTACAGTGCTTTGACGTATTCCTGTACGTGATCAGTTGCCCAGCCTATGAGATAGATGCTTCGAAGAATAGAAAAAATAACCATTGATATGAATCACTGCTCTGCGTGGATCCGCGCCTGGACGGGTATGTAGTAGGTAGGTGTGGGTATTGAAGGTAGTGTGTCCATCACCAGCAAAGCAAAACCAAAGAATAAGAAGAACAGAAAAAGAGCACGTCAAGACCAAAGAAAGGTATCCCCGCTATTCCCATCTATCCATTCCATAAATCATAACTCGTAGCCAGTCATCATCTGGCTATTTCCCGTTGATCATACCGCCGACCTACCCCCTCCTTTTCGCTTTCCACAGGATCCGCATGTCAGGCAGGAGACGATGGCGCCGATGACAGCGACGACGCCGCCGATGATAGCATGCAGGACGCTGCCGATCGCGTTCACGACGGCCATGATGCAGGAGCCGATGGCGCGGAAGACGCTTTGGATCTAGAGAGAGAGAGCGATGTTAATAACTGATCGAATCGGGAAGAAGGTTCTGGGAGTAGTAGATAGACATACACACGAGACGACGGCACCCATTTTGAATGATTTGTTCTTGTTTTTGGTGGTTGGGTTTGTTTAAGGCTTTGGTTTGGAGGAGATGCTGGAGCCAGAACTGGAGGAGGCGGTTGTGTGGGTTGAAGTATCACTGAAAGGACGCATTCTGAAAGAAAAAGAAACGCAAGTCACCGCCGGCAGGTCTTTCTTAAATGGTAGACCAGACCAGAGGTCCACAGGGGCAAACAGGGTTCCTGCAACGGAGTGGATGTAGGTGTGGTACGTAACAAGCTGGGAAGTTGGTGTCTGAAAGGGGTGAAGATGGACAAGCAAGCCACCAGGAAGTATTTTGCCACAGGTATGTGGTAGGGCTGAGGAGTTGACGTAGACTTAGAAAATAATAATAGCGACAGTGATGTGCACGGCAGCGAAGTGGACAGGGCGTGTTCCCTACAATCAGGCTTTGTACATTCCGTCATCTCGGGTGACGCTTTCCTTGATTTCGCCCGGTAACACCTGGACCTATCCACTGATCTGCGCCGTTGCGATGTTGCCATGGTCTGCCGAGACAAAGATCGACCATCTCGCCAGTTCTGCTTTATTTCCCGACCGCCGTGCGCGCTCGACACTCGGTTCCTGTCCCTGCAACCCCACAGTGGAATGACGTCAGTTGATATTCCCAAACTCCACGTGACTGGCCTGCCCTAGCCCGGCTGCGGCTGGACTTCCGCCAATCAGCTTGCGTGTCGGGACTTATTTCCTAGCTGCTCGACCGGCTCTAGATGGACGTCAATGAGTGTATGTCGGCATATAGTAGTTTTCGAAGTCATTTACCTCCACACTCGTACGAGTCTGTTTTGGATGTGTCGGAAAAGGGTCGACGCGAGTGTGCTCCACAAACGGTGAATCTGTTCTTCAAGGCTGAAATTGCATTTTGGACGACCGATTGGACTAAGTACAGGGCAAGTGAAACAATGCAAACATCAAGCCAACGCGGCTCCCCGTCCGCTTCTCCCCGTCCGTGCGTCCAAGTCGTAACGATTTGGTTATATCCTCCTATAAACAATCCACAACACGACGGCCGCAGAGATGAGCGATCCGGCTAGATATCCTCGACAATGCGCGCCTTCATCGCACTCTGGAATCCATCCTCGTGCTGCTCTTGGCTGTACCCGCTGGGACCCTCCCCGGCAGTATCAGTAGTAGCCAGTTGTTGGGACACAGCCGAGTTCATTCCGGACGCAGGCAAAAAGATCACCTTCGCTGACGCCGACTTGGCCATTGATTGCATGGCCTCGAGGTATCGAATCTGCATGGCCGGAGCAGAAGAGAGGATATCGGCAGCCTGAAAAAACAGGTTAGCAATGCTATACAGAAGATTGGTAGCTGCCATCGTACCTTACGCATCAGCTTGGCCGACTCGACTTCGGCGCGAGCAGCGATGACCTTGCTCTCACCGATGCGCTTAGCCTGCGCAGCCATGGAGAGCGAGTCTTGCAGCTCATCGCTGAAGATGATGTCTTTGATAAGCATGGATTCAACCTGGACACCCCAGCCGGCGGCAACCTCCTCGATGATCTCCGATGTCGACTGCGCAATCTCCTCCCGGCGCTCGATGACATCCTGGAGGATGCGGGCTCCGATTACATGGCGCAGCGTGGTCTGGGTGCGTTCGACGAGCGCCTGTCGCACGTCCGTAATGCCAAACGCGGCTATGTGGGGGGAGACGACCCCGTAGTAAATCACCGAGGTGAGGTGAAGGGTGACATTATCCTTGGTCATGCAGACCTGACGAGGCACTTCGACGATCTGAATTTTGACGTCCACCGTCCTCAGGTGCTCGCTGAGCGGGTTCACCTTGACCAGCCCAGGGTCGACCGACCGTTCAAAGCTGCGCGTTCAAGTCAGCAATACTCTCCAAGGATGCCATCCGGAGATGGGTGTCGCGAACCGTCCAAACTTCGAGACCAGGCCGACCTGGCCCTGGTTGACCGGCTTGAATGGGTTGGGGCAGCAGAGGCAGCACGGAAAGGCGCCACAGAAACCGAGGCACTGCCCAAAGCTGTGAACTAAATACAAGTTTCGAGCGCTTAGAATTGATCTGAGCGGTGAGTGGAAACATTGCACTTACTGCACGATGCATACCACCCATGCGCCTCTGGGTTCTCGGCATCATGTTGGATCGTTCGAGCGTATTTCGGCTGCAGGACATCTAGACGGGCGGGTTGCACATTGACCAGCCGTCGCTCATGGTGGGCTGGATGAGCATCTTGTTCATGGACTGGTGCCTTGTCATTGGTAGTTGCACCGTTAACAGACATGTTGATAGGAAGCGCCGTGGTAGGTTTTACGTCATGGTTAAAAGCGAAATATCCGATAGGAAGTAATATTTGCTCAGAGACAATAATAACGATGGGACGTATATATATTTTTTCAGTCAAAAACTCTAGGTAAAATCTAGCTGGAGTTACCTCAAGTGACGATCGGGATTCGCTGTTTAGCGGAAAGACGTCTGGCTTATTAACTGTAAGTGAGATCGGTCCAGAACTACGGGGCCGCTTTCATCTCGATTCACGGGCCGAATTCCGTTTTGCCTCTCGGACGGTGCGTGTGACATCCACGCAAGTTCGGTAGCCAATTAGGCTTCAAAGGAAGGGAGGAGATCCTCAGTTTCCATTGGACGGTGTCTAAACCTAGTTATTTGACGCATCATGTAGTAGACTGGGATTGTTCGATCTGGAGGTGAGCTGTGCTTTCGAAGTTCAAGAATCACGATATGGCGAAAATAATCCAAGTTAGGCGTGTACCTCATTCTCTATCTCTGCCCTGAGCTTTTTGAAAAAAAATTCATTATCATAGCTGTCGTGGTGATCTTTTTGGCTGTTGAGTATGGTGTATGGTGTATGTACTGCTGGGAGGTCGGATTCGTCTTTTCTATTCCCGTCACATTCCAACAGTCAAGTTGCATCTTCAGATTGCAAGGTAGGGTTGCTCTTCTCCTCCTTATACGTGGTGGAGTCTTCAGGTACAGTATCTGTGTGCTGGCGGAGATGGCTCCTTTCTGGACTGGCGGTCTTCCAATCCAAATCCTCGTTGGCGTCCTGGTCAACGTTACTCGCGCTTGGGACAGGAGCATAAGGATGCGAAATGCTCTCGCGGTGAGGATACACTTTGCCTGTTTGAATGGCGCCGTTGTCGGTTACTTGTTGAGCCGCGGAGAGAGCGAAATCACCGGAATCAAAGTACCTCCGCTCCTTCCCCTTGTCAGCTCAAAACTGCATTTAAGGAGACCAAAAGTACCTTGAAATGTTTGCCAAGCAAATTTCCGCGCGGTCGCTTTTCGTAAGTGCTGAACTCACGTCTCTCACTTTCAGAGAGTGGCTGAATGAATTACTGTCAGCGTTCTGCTTGTGATGGGGTGTAAGCCAAAGCTTTACTTCAGGCTGTGATTTCTTGCGTCCTGATTCCATCCTGAGAGGTTATCCGTGCCCGTATTGAAAATAATATCAAAGCATTTGATAAGAAAAACTGCATCTCATATAAAGAATATGTATTCGCTTCCATATAGCTGTATCAATGACGCAATAACTATGATGAAGCACTAGCCCGTATGGGCTAGGTAATCCTAGGGACAGTCCTGCTCAGGAGTGGCGCACCCGAACTTATGATAAAGATAAGGCATTCTTTAGCCCGAGTGGAACTTACTCGGAGCCGCCTGAGGGTGATTCGGATGGTGGCTTTTCCTTGTGGCGAAATATTGAGGCCCCACCATCATTGAGATGTCCCTTTACTATTCTCTTTGCATTCAGTACTTGACTATTGGTTGCGATACTGGGCTTTTAACTATCCCGGCCTATTGGGCGCTACCTGAAACATGGCCGGCGTCGAGTGATTTCGAGCGGCTCACCGGGAGTTGGGCGTAAAACGGGGATGTAAGTGCCAAATCAGGCGCTTGGAAGTTCTATATTGACTATGAAGGACGTGCGATTTCCGCTGCTCCACTTATGAGATCTGCATTCTTTTTTCTTTCCGACTTTGCAAACCCAGTATTGTACGTAGTTTTGGCAAACCAATTCTGCTAGTTTTTGGAACCGAGTGTATGTTCACGGCCATCGAAAAATCATCGAGGGGAAGGGAACGGGAACTGCTGCCGGCATTATGTTTAGCTGCAGGTTCCCTGAACGATCTGAAGCTCCCTTTGGCCTTCACTGAAATGGTCTTAAGAGAAGGCCTTTGATTGGCTTTCCTCTGGCCGTCGTACGGTGACAGCACGGCTGAACTGATACACACCGTCCCATTCCCATAGGGAGCAGCCGGGCATGATGCGGCACTCTGTGTCGATAAAATGCATTTCAAGAAGGATGGAAAAATCGACACTGAGAGAAGATCAAGCATTTCATGTTCAATCATATCAAGTGCTGCGGGAGCTGGAGGTTTGTTCGGATTGTGATATGCGAGCAAGTCCTGTCGTTTGTTGCTTCCTAAATTGAGTTCTCGTGGCGATCCCTCGTGGATATAGGTTGATAGTAGCTGCTGCCAGAGCTCAAGCAATCCCCGTGAGTTGCGACGGGGAGGAGACACAGGAGATCCCACAACTACCGAGCGAACTTCATAGATGTCCCTATATTGTTCATAGATGTCCCTATATTGTCTGCCCTCTAGTATAAACTCGAGGACTTCAAGACAGTGTGCTTGGGACATATAGGCTGCGAAGGATTCGAGCGTATAAGGGTAGGGAGCTTCATTGTTCAACACCTCATCAAGTGAGGGTTGTTGGTCCCTTAAGGTCGTGTTGCGTGCCACACCAAATAATTGTTGATTGACGGAGGGTATATCCATCCTGCACAAGTCTCGCTATCTCAGCGTGTGTTTCAAAAAACGGGGGATTTGAAACAACTATATGGGGTGGTGAAAATGTTTCAGCGGCGAAAATGAGATGAGTGCTATTATGTGAATATTCACATTCCGATCGCTTCCTTGAAACATTTCCTTCAATTACAAAGCTACTAGAAGCATCCCAATCGAGCATAGATCGGCCTAGGTCAAGAATTCTTGACCCCAAGGTAGATCATGAGAGAAGTGGCGTGATAGAAAGGTTCTCGAACGACGCGCCACAGCCCCGATACATACATCATCACGAAATCGCAAACTTCTCAACCAAGGCTGAAATTCAACGAACCTGCAATGACAGTGGTGGTCGCAACAAGTCATGATGCCCGCTTCTCGCAATCGGAGACCCTTGCCGACTTACTCTGGGCATCTTGTTAGATACACTGCCGTGCGAGATTCTAGAGATAAGTGCAGAATGGGTACGTCCATGGTCCCGTATCCAATCAAGGTTCCCCGCCACGAGTGAGTGGGCGCTGAATGTCACTCGACAGTCGAATCTTTCCTACCCCACCATGGGCACAGGCAGGCCTCGCTCGTAATAGAACCGCAAGAACCGCGGGTCGAAATGCGGTTCTAATATTTTTAGACCCGAACCGCGGATGTGGAGTTCGAACCGGAGGATCTGCAAACTGTACAAAACAGAGAACATCCCATGACATGCATACCGTTTGCAGATCCCGACTCTGTTTTAACTATTTTGCTTACGGATTGGTCAAAATATCAGACGGACCTTAGCTGGGAGGAATATTATGAAAATATGAAACTAAACCGGCCTTTTGTTCAAAATCCTACTTACTCGATGGTTTTCATACATATAGTGTTCATCTCGCCTCGGTCGCTTTGCAAGGCAACCAGATGAACGCCTTTGCGTACTTCCCCTGTATGCGGCTGTTATCAGGTGAGGATCTCACTCTCTTCTTTTAAATCAATCAGAGGCCATTGACCATCTGCAGTATCTTCGACCCTTAGTCTTTTCTCAAGCGTCCACTAACCGACCGAATGGACAGTTGTCAAGCAGGACGGCCCTCTAAGTAGTGCCATCGTAATGGTGAGTGATAGATGTGCGAGGTGCTTGGTGTCGTTTGGGGTATTCTCCCTGGCCCACAGGAAAATACCAGTTGGAGATCCTCCGTAATGGTGAAGTCCCACCGTGAGGAAGATACTACAGTGTGCACGAGTCTAGTCAGCTCTACATGTAAATCCGCGTAGCGTCGCTCTAACACCGCCTTAAGACCAACAAAAGGCTCCAAGCGCAAGTGCTTTATTCTCAGTCGCCCTAAATGTCAACCTTGTCATCCTGCTTCTTCTGGCCCATCTCGCGCGCACATTTGATGAAACTTGGCGGGTTTGTCGCAGGTCTCAATTCTATATCGAATTCACGTGAGAATGAATTATATGGATGAATTGTAGACAGGCCCCGGAAACGGCGGCTTGGGAAGAGGAACTAAAGCGATTTTTGGTTCTTGCTTCAATTCAATGGTGAGATTAATCGACAGAGAATGCCGCCGAGTCGGCTGTTGAACTGGGGCTCCCTTATGACATCTTTCGAGCGTGACAGATTTTGACAGATAGTATTCATCATGACATCAACACTGAATCCCCCATAGCTCAGCTTTCTGCCACAGAGCTTTTGCTGCGCTACCTTCCTCCAGCGCCTGTATCGAAGTGTTGGGGAAATGGAGGATGAAGCAAGCCAAGCAAGACATGAGGGCATCACAAATAAACGGCACGGTGGGGCCCAATGCCCCTTTGGGTATGGATCGAACTGGAACTGATCGATGACTGAGAAGGGCATCAGTGTTCGGTCACATGACATCATTCAAGAAATCCCCAGTGTCGAGATACCTACCGGGCATAACAGCAGCCCGGTTACAGCGATGGTGAAGCAGATGCCGAAGGACGCAGACCCGGCGGAGAGGCGACCGACCCCTCCGAGGCCGCACTCTGCGCCTCCCAGGCCAAACTTTGCGCAGGCCAAGGTACCGCCGGCACCTGCAAACACCATACGCCGGCCAGCACGTCCATCGAAACGCATCAATGGCACATTGAGTCCGCGGGACCGGCCAGCAAAGTCACGGAGGACTCGTAGTCCGTCACGACGTCCGGGCCGTGACCAGCAACAGCAGCAGCCGCCACGCGAGCATCGCCTCTCGCTGCTGGAAACGCTGCCTGTGGAGATCATCGAACAGATCTTCCTGCGCTCGCTGAACATGAACTTCCCGCGTGCATCGCCCGCTCTTGCAGCTGCAGTCTCTAGTGAGCGCATCTACCGGGTCTTGATCCTGCTCGCGTTCTGGGATGATGATATCCAGGATGTCCAAACCCCTCCCGACCCGGCCATTGCGCGCATTTTCGCACCATTGGAATACACCCCTCTGCGCAGCGCTGAACGCGCTCGGCTACAGGATGGTGTTTTTCGGTGTGCATGGTGCACCCTAGACCGCGTCCACGCACAGCTATCAACCCTGATGACCTTGACCATTCGCCGCCACTGGTTCGGCGCCGGCATTGTCATGGATCCAGACAAAGAGTGTGACTTGCGCAGTATTCTCGCTGGAGAATATGATGGCTGCCATGCCTTTACTGGTTCCGACGAGCGTGGACGGGTATTGACACTCAGTGTCAAACCTTTGCTCGCTGTCGTAATCTCAATCTCTCTCCCGACAAATTTCCCCGCCGTGAGTCTGTTCAAGCTCCCAACCCATCTCACCCAGGGCCGCCGTCGTGGCGGATTCTCAGAGGAGCATACAAATTTCCTCGAGATGTTGCGCATAACATCTGGATTCTACTTTAACCCGTGGCTTCATGGCGGCACGCACACCCCCAGGGTACCGGAGGTCGACCATGTAGCCTTGCACCACGGAGTGCAAATCGCCATTCGCCAGCGGAACCTCAACGCCTTGACCTGTCTGCTCAAGATCGATGAATTCGCGACCCGCCACTCCGTGAAGCGCAAAGAAATCTACCTCATCCCCTCGGACCATTTCCGCACCGCCGCACGAGTCAGTCGGCAGAATCTCGACCCAACTTTTTTCCAGACTCTCTTCCGCGCAAGCGCCGAGTCAATCCCAGCAGACGACGAGGAGATTACACAGTGGCTGGTTGAAATCATTGAGCGCGGCACAGACGAGGCGCGCGCTTTTGCCCACTGGTTCTTCGATTTCATGCTCTCTTTCCCGGCCCATTTGAAAAATGTGCAGCAGTCGGACGGGCTATATCGTGAACAGCTGTTCAATTGTGGGGAGTTGATTTATATAACTCAGACCGGGAGGAGGTATTTGGAGGAGGTTATCAAGCCGTATGCTGGTCCGATGACAGATATGCCCGATTGGATGGAGGAGACGTTTTTTGACCCTGTGACCAAAGACTACGGAAGTGTGCCGTGTGTATGAATGTGTGTATGATCTGTTGCCGTCATGATCCTCCCCAGATATGGACCTGATTTAGCGGACATTGGAGCGTTGCAGGATAGATTCGAGTCAATGATACATGATTTTCTCAACACTAAAATACAACATATTGATCATACATCACATCACATTACATTACATATTCCTCAACAGTCGAATAATCCCGGCCACACGCCCACCCAGCGTCAACTGATACCCTGTCTCGACAACACCCTTACACATTTCCCACGCAGACAGACCGTCCTTTGCACCCGCGACTCCATCCCGTTTCTGGATAGGGTAGTCCACTCTGGGCGGGATGGCAGTGCCTACCAGACGGGGGAACCTATCCTGGCAGACAGCCTTGAGATTGCACATCCCACGCAGGCCCTCGTCGCCCGCGAACCGACCATATCCGGATCCGCGGACACCGCCGAACGGCAACTGGACCGCGTAGTAGCTGCCAAAGTCGTTGATGGCGACCATTCCCGCGCTGATGCCAGAGACGCAGGCTTGCACGTCGCGGCGGTTGTGGCCGAAGACGCTGGCGCCGAGTGCGTAGGGCGTGGAGTTTGAGATGAAGATCGCGTCGGAGACGGACTCGGCGCGCATGAGGAGGAAGACAGGTGCGAAGAGCTCGGTTTGCGCGATCTGCATTTCTGGCGTCACGTCGACCAGCAGCGTCGGGGTGAAGTAGTGCCCGTGGGTGTGCTGCGGATGGTTTTCCCGCTTGCCGCCGGCGAGTAGGCGGGCACCTTGCTCAACAGCTGCGGCGATGAGGGCTTCTAGTTTGTCGAAAGACGCGGGGGAGATCATGGCGCCCATGTCGGGGGTGGTGGCCGTGTCTAGGAGAATAGAGCCGAGACGGAGGGCTTGGATGCGTGGAGCGACGAGCTCGATGAGACGGTCGTATACACCCGGGAGAGCAATGACACGCTCTACACCGATACAATTCTGCCCGGCGGACTGGAACACGCCGCGCATGAGCACGGAGGAGATCGAGGCCAGATTCCGAACCGTCACCGCATCGTCCAGGATGACAGCCGGGTCCTTGCCCCCCAGCTCGACCACCACAGGGGTAAGCGACTTGGCGGCAGATGCGCAGACCTTGTGCGCCACAGGGCGCGACCCGATGAAGGTCAAATGGGCAATATCCGGGTGCGAAGTCATGGTATCGGCAACAGCAGGAAGAGAAACGACCATTTGCACCAGATCCCGCGAATGGCCACAGCTCGCGAGCGCGCCGCGCACAATGTCCAAGAAGAAAGCCGAGCACCACGCCGTCTGTTCAGACGGCTTGACCACGACCGCATTGCCCGCGAAAAGACCGCTGATCACAGGACCAATGAAGTTGTGGAAGGGATAGTTCCAGGACACGCATGCGCCCACCACGCCCAGCGGCTCGTAGGTGACCATGTTTTTCTTGTACATCATGAGGAAATTGGTCGGCCGGCGTTCTGGTGTCAGCGCCTTTTCGCCGTGGTCGATGGTCCACTTCAGTTTTTCGGCCGTCACGAGAATCTCGCCGAACGAGGCGTCCACTTTGGTTTTGCCGGAGTCGAGGCAGCATGCTGTGACGATATCGTCCTGGTGATCGAGGACATACTTCAACAACGTACGCAGCACCTTTCGCCGTTCTGCGAAGCTAGTCGCTGCCCATTCGACCTGTGCCGTTTTCGCCGCCCGCACTGCTCTATTGACATCCTCCACAGTTGCAGGCTTGATTCCGTTGCCCAGAACACGTCCGTCCGCGGGGCAGTAGCTCATGATAAGCCTATCGTTCCATTTCTGCATTGATAGCACAAAGTAATTAGCTTGAGCCTTCTCCCGAATCCATGGTCAAGAACTCACCCCGCAAACCTGATCCTCCAACACCCGCTTCTCCTGCCCCTGAGCATCCTCCCATTGTCTGCCGGGCGTGCTCTTGCGCACCTCAGCCGGCAAAGGAACATTGAATGATACCGATGCTTCTCGGCGACTCAGGATATAGAGGTACCCTAAGTACACGGCGGCGAGGGAGACCAACGCGACTCCGATGAACTGGGCTTGCTCTGTGGAGAGAGTCGACGCGTGAGTCTCGGCGAGAGACCGCACGCAAGTCGGAAGGAGGGAGAGGAGACAGTCCATCCTCAAAGAAAGGGGTGTCGATGTGCAATTGAGCCCCTCGGGATGCGGGAGTGGTGGGTTGGAGGAATGTGAAGATGGTGGTGGTCGCGGTCTTTTTTTTCCCGATAGATGTGGTGCGATAAGGGGCACCTCCAGATCTATGCAATTAATGGAGTCAATTGAACAGAAAAAAAAGGTCATTGAAGCAACACAAAATATAGAATTATCTCAAGCAAGTCATCGGGGTACGCTAATAATCATGACACGACAGGGTATATATACTGAACATATAAAAATAGAGCCACCATCTCGCCCAGAGCACCGACAGTGAAGAAACACACTCCCAGCAGCAGATCACTCAGTCAACTCATCGCTCAGCTCACTCACTTCACTCTCCTCGTCATCCAGCTCGACATCCTCCTCAGGTACCTCCTCATATTTCTTCTTCCCCTTGCCACCCTTTTTCCGAGCCACGTTCACGCTTCCCTTCACCGGAACAGGAGCCTTCCGCTTCCCAGTCCTCGTAACAAGATGATCAATAACACACCCATCTTCCCAACCCGCACTCGACTGCCCCGTAGCAGCACGGCACCGGGGACAAGACTTGCCATGCTGAATAAAGAGCTTATGGAGCGAATATTTCAGGTGATCGGGAATGCACACCTCCAGATGACTGAACGCCGCGACCTCGTTGACAGGACCCGAGGGCGGCAACCAGCCCAGCCACTTGCAGATGCGGAAGATGTGCGTGTCAACGGCGAAGCAGGGGCGCTGAAGACAGAACAGAATCACACATGCTGCTGTCTTGGGCCCGATGCCGGGATACTTGACTAGTTCCAGCATGGCTGCATCCGACGAGAAGTTGTGCAGATGGTTCAGCGAGAGGACGTTCTGGTCTGCGCAGGCGATTTCGTATTCCTTGTCCTTCTCCACCTTGACAGGCTGCATTTTTGTTGAAATAGCTGGTCCATTGTTATTGCCCACAGATCCCTTCTCCAGCAGCTGATCGCGTCGCTCCTGGTTCTCCTTGTGGACCAGATCCAGAATCGCTTTGAGGTTCTTGCTCTTGACATCCGCTAGCCCGCCGCTCTTGATAGCTTCAAAGACATCTTTGACGGGTGCCTGTCGTACAGCATCCCAGTTCACACTGCCCTTACCGATGCCTTCAGATAAAATTCCGAATCGCTGCACCAGGCCGTTGAATGCCCTGGCGGAGTTGGCGCCCGTGGTGGCGCCGCTGAGCAGAGTCCGAATGAGTGCGTCTAGGACAGAGGGCACTTCACCGCAGCCTGTGACTGTCAAGGATGGTTCGGGGATGGTTTTTGGTGCGGTGGCTTCTCCATGGATACTGGACAGGAGTCGATTGACTTCTTCGCATTCCTCGGCTGTGGGATGAGTCCAGTCCGAAAATGGACTTCTGCCGGGTGTTAGACCGTAAGGACCTCTTTTGGCTTTCTGCTTGATCTTGGTCTTGGTGTCTGGCTCTGTTTTGAGCACGGCATCTGTGGATTTGTTGTCTGTTTGCTGAAGTTCTGCCGCTAGCTCGTCAGTGTCATCCACCTTGATTGCCTGATTTTCTTTGTCGGATCCATTGGTAGAGACAGGGGTACCAGCATCGACAGAGATAGGGATTATCGCTGGGCCCAGATTGTGGGGTAGTTCGTCAGCATTGGTGGGCGCCAGAGCAGGTTTCTGTTGCTTCGTGGAGGCAGGTTTTTTGCCAATTGGTCGCTTGGGACCTGCAGAAGGCGATGGCGCGGAGGAGTTCTGCCGCTCTTTACTTTGTTTCTGAAAGGTAACTCGCTTGGAAGCTGGTGCTTTGGAACCGGCAGCCTTTGTTGCAGTGATTTTCTTGCTGCTGGTCGAGTTGGATTTATCGGGTGCCTGCGGTGCAGGGGCATCTTTTCCATTGAGCCCCGCCTCAGCCGCATCAGCTTTGGCAGCAGAACGGGTCATGTGAGTAGCCATTTTGATGTTCAGACAAGATGGAATTCACATGGATTTTCTGTCATGAGAATGGCTATGATGAATTTGGATGATCGGGACTCTTCAATGTCTGTGAGAGAGACGAGCTGGCGCACAAGAGTGGTAGTTGACAAGGCCAGACATCCGTCACTGCTCCTTGGGATGGATGCCAGCAATGGGATGGATTGATGGAGTGGGTGTCTGGCAGCAGGTGATGAGGATGGAAAGATGGGATTCTACTGGCCGACCAAGATCTACTGATAGACATCACGTGAGACATGTTGGTCTTCATCGATTTATTCACATTCCAAGACTCGGGGGTATTAATTTCAGAGAGACGAGACGTAGATCACCACCAGAGAAAAGAAACCCCCTTCTAGATAACACACAGATATCTACAGACAAACACAACGCCTAGACTCCAGATGCAAAAAAGGACCCACCAAAGATATCACCATCATCATCATCATCATTATGGGTGATCAGCAATGTTGTGGATGCTGATATCCATGCGGTCAGTGATCTTGGAGTCCTCCTCGGCGCGAACGGTATCATTGGATCCATTCAACACGGGGGACCCCATCATTGAGGCCGGCACGATCTTGCCATTGGTATCCATAGTGACTCCATTCGCAGCGATCTCGAAGTCAGTCACGTTTGCGAAGCCATGGGCCACAGCATCCTTAGCTTGATCGACAGCCTTGATCTTGCGGCCCTCACCACGGAGCGCTTCCAGGTGCGCAAAGTAGCCATCCCGCACCGGGGTCACGTAGCTGCCGCAGAAGACACCGACCTCGAAGTTCACGGGTTCTTGCAGGCCATTCTCGCGCGTGATCTCGGCACAGGCGTCCTTGAGATCTTCTAGGGTTTGGAAAATGACGTTGTCGGCGCCGATATGCGAGGCAATAGTATCCGCATTCCGGTTGTGGGCGACCAGCTCTTGGGGCGATGCCAGGTCGATGCCGTAGATGTGGGCGTGGGTGATTTCCGGCGCACAGCTGGCAAAATACACCTTCTTTGCGCCGGCCTCCCGGGCCATGCTGACGATCTCCCGACTGGTGGTACCGCGCACGATACTGTCATCCACAAGCAGCACGTTTCGGTCTTTGAACTCGGCTTTCATGGCGTTCAGCTTGCGGCGGACGCCCTTTTGCCGGGTCTTCTGTTCAGGCATGATGAAAGTTCGGAAGACATAGCGGTTCTTGACAAATGCGTGGCAGTATGGCTTGTCCAGGTATTGCGCGACATTGGTCGCGGATGTGGTGGAGGTTTCGGGAATGGGAATCACGACGTCGATATCCTTGACCACCTCGGGGCCCAGAACATCCAAAATGCGCGCTCCCAAGCGGTCGCCCATGCGCTGCCGGGTCCGGTACACGCTGATACCGTCCATGACGGAGTCTGGGCGGGCGAAGTAGACGTATTCGAAAATATCGGGGGCATAGTCCTTCTTGGGTGCAACCTGCTGGAAGACCGGCTGGCCACCCTTTTGGATAATGACTGCCTCTCCAGGCTGAATGTCGCGGTGGTTGCTGAAGCCCAGCTGGTCCAGAGCAACGGATTCGGAGGCCATCATGTAGTCCATACCCGGGCCATCCAGGGACTGACGGGATCCCAGGACCAATGGCCGAATGCCGTACGAGTCACGGAAACCAAGAACGCCAAAGCCTGGAGCCTTTATTAGTTGAATTCTTGCGACAGAGTTGGAGCGACATACCGGCCAGCATGGCAGTGCAGGCCCAGCCACCTTCACAACGTGTGTACATGCGGCTCAGACTGGCAAAGAGATCTTCCTTGTTGACCCGAGCCTTCTTGGTCTCGCTCAGCTCATCCGCGAAGATGTTCAGCATCAACTCGCTGTCGCTGTCGGTGTTGATGTGACGGTGCGCCTCAAGGTCGAGGTATTTCTTCAACTCAGGGGCGTTGATCAGATTGCCGTTGTGGGCAAAGCAGATGCCGTACGGGCTGTTCACGTAGAACGGCTGCGCCTCGGCATTCGCGCTGCTGCCGGCGGTCGGGTACCGCAGGTGTCCGATACCCATAGAGCCTGGCAGGTTGGCCACCTTGGCACCATCCTGAAAGACCTTGGCAGCCATGCCGTTGGCCTTGAGCTGGTAGATGCGACCCCCAGAGGCACAGGTGGCGATTCCGGCGGCATCTTGACCACGGTCTGTAACACGACACAGATATACATCAGAAAATATTCTCCAAACATCCTCATATGATTGCTACTCACGCTGGAGGAGGTAGAGCGCCTCGTGGAGATCGATGGCGGCGGCCGACGACGGATTCGCCTGGATCAGAGCAATGATGCCACACATACTGACGCGGGGGATGGTTCCTGTCACGATTGAAGTGGTCAGCACCAGAGTTACCAATGGATTTGTGTGTCAATGTGAAAGTGTAAGTCATCGATCAGATCGGGTGTTCTCCGCAAAAATGCTTAGGAAGTCTAACATCTATAAAAAAAACCGAAATTCATCATAGAGGGGATGGTGGGGGAGGGGTGTAGATGCAGACAGGCAATACTCACCAAGAACCAGAGGATAGTTAACGTGGCAGATCAATGACAGTCAGGCAGTCACCAGGCAGTCCCAAGAGACCCAGGAGCAAAAGAGGAAGAGAAAGGCCCATCGTAGTGAATTTGTTCCACCTTTTCCGCTCAGCAGGCAAATTTTTCGGGTCCGGTGCCGGGATGACTCAGCCGGGTCACGTGGGGATGAAGTATAACGGACGGACTGAGCGAGGAGAACAACACAACACAACCTCTCACTTCATACAACTATTCACGATGGTTCAGCAGAAGAGGAAAGTTAAAATTGGCGGTATGTCTAGGCACATCTTGTGTGCATTGTCTGATGTGGGTAACTTTCATGCCAACCTCGCTTTGTTGCCTGTGAGAGCAAAGAGACTTGAAAGAGTGGATGAAGCAGGCAGGATTGAGCAGGGCCTCTCCAGCAGTAACACCATCTGGCCTCCCCCTCTATCCTGAACTTGCAACCATCTTCTTCCAATGACCACCTCATTGCTACCACTTACCTCCATCACACGATCCTTGGATTTGTGTACAGTCTGAAGATCTCATCAAGGACGCAGTACACTCCCAAGTCCAAATTACCTTCTCCTTGGCCTCAGTCTTGTTTCAGACAAGTGACCATGCATTTCCAATCATCTCACCCTTCATCTGCCTCATCATCGCGCCAGACATTTCAAGACATTGAGGCAGACTCATCAGTGACTATGAGCATCTTCATTGCTACTGGAGACTACTGGACTGAGAGACAACCTGCAGCAATTGGTAATCTTCTTCTTCCTGATAATCACCCCCCTTCTCTAACGATGAACACCTTACAGCCGAAAATGCGTCAACCGAGACGACCAACTCTCGGGATTCCACCGAAATCATCGATCTTACTCAAGAAGACGACGTCGAGATTGCCCTGCCTGACAAACTCACTCGCGAATGCCGCATCAGTGGCTTCAACCCGAATGTCTTCATGACGGATGACGAATACATCGAATACTTGAAGCAGCTGGAACAAGTGGAACAACAGCCAAGGGAAATCCCAGAGGTTGTTGTAAACTATGTCGTCTACAAACCGGGCGTCTCGGTGCTTTTACAGGACGATTCCTTTCTGCGCATTGAAAAGGTGCTGCAGAAGGCCGGGGAAGTGATATTTCAAGGGCGCCTTTTTTTTGCGAACGTGGACCCTCGCATCAAGAGTCATGTCGAGCATGGCATCCCGAAGAGATACTACGAGCTTGTCTGGGTTACTCACGAGAACGAGCCCGTGTATCTCAATCAGGTCAAGAGGATTTGCAATATTCGCGTAACGAACATTCGCACCACCATCAGCCACACGGATCTGACCTGTCGCCTCAAGCTCGCCTTCATACCTAAGAATGTGGCTGGCACTACCAAGGATGAATATGCCATCGAGTACCTCAGCTATGAAGAGGCCGATGAAGGCTGCCGAATGAGTTCGGCTGATCTGCGAACTGAATGGCGTGGCCATACAGTACCATTCGGAGAGGCCGAGCAATCATCTACTCCCCCAGCACCGATCGACCTTGAAAATCCCTCCGTCGTCGATCTCACCGACGAGGGGACCCGCACGTACACCTTCGGAGACGCCTTCTGCGGTGCTGGCGGTCTGTCTTGTGGAGCTCGAGCGGCAGGTCTGGGTATTCGGTGGGCATTCGATCTGAGTACGCACGCCATTAGTACCTATGGGCGGAACTTTCCCGGCGTCTTGCTCGAGAATGCATCAATCTATGACTTTCTGACCAACGATGATGCGTTTCTCAGAGTCGATGTCCTTCATTGCTCCCCACCCTGCCAGCCATTCTCACCCGCACACACCGTCAATTGCGACCGTGATGATGCCAACTCTGCGTGTGTGTTCTCTTGCGACAACCTCCTTCGAGCGAAGCCGCGAGTTGTAACGATTGAGGAGACCTACGGTCTAGCAGAGAGACACAAGCTCGTGTTCGGAAGAGTCCTTCTCGATCTTGTGGAGAATGGATATTCAGTGCGCTGGGCAATTCTGGATTGTCTGAACTATGGAGTTCCCCAATCACGCAAGCGACTATGCATAATTGCTGCTGGGTAAGTTGAACCCCCTCAACTTATGTCATTCATCACTAACGCAGTCCGTTTCATAGACCCGGCGAAGCTCTCCCAGCGTTTCCTCCCCCGACACACGGAGACAGAGAAGGTCTTCAGCCGTTTTCGTCAATTTACTCCGCTATCAACAATATTCCAGACGATGCGCACGACCATGATCTCCCTTCGGCCCTTGAACGCTACCGGCTGCTAGGATATCGCAATCCTTATGACGAACATGGCCCGGCAAGAACCATCACCTGCAGCGGAGGCGAGTACAACTACCACCCAACCGGGAAAAGAGTCTTTACCACCCGGGAGTTTGCCTGTCTACAAACCTTTCCACTGGAATTCCAGTTCTCGGAGCGAGAAACGCGCAAGCAGATTGGCAATGCTGTGCCGCCTCGATTTGCGGCTGCGATTTACAAGCAGATCTACAACTCGCTGAGGGAGACGGATCGCAGGGAGTCATTGGGATGATATGAGCTGTCTCTGAAGGAATGGGAGGGTTTCTAAATTGGGTGTCTACATAAGTGGTCCTTAAGATTGGATCTCCGATTCTTAATTTACGATCAGTGTATGTAAATGTTGCAGCATGCAGTTGATCTGAGGTGGACTGGTGCTTTTGCAAAGGCTGAGCAGTTTTACCGCAGGATTTGAGCTGCAGATTCGAGATGTATGATATTGGTCTGGCTGATAGCGACATAAATGATGAAAAATCTCTCAATTGTATCCCACAAAACTGTATAGACTGCTGGTTTTCCATAGTTGCACTTGATATGAAAAGATAACTTTACCCCGACGCACCAGAAGTGCAAGTTACCCCGAGATCCGAAGGCGTATTCGCACACAGGACTTCCCCTGCTCCCAACGGCGATTTCACTGTATAATCGGTGACAGTAACGCCACATGTCCCGTTGGCGCCACAGTCCAGATTGCCAGTGACAGGTGTGTAAGTGGTGCTCGTCGTTCCACTGAACGCATTGAAAACAACATCCGTCAAGTCAGCGTTTCCGGGATACTCTTCGCAATAGCTCTCATCTTCATCATAGCAGCTCTGAATTTGGATCGCATAGTCACAATTCTCGACTGTGATTTCCGTCCATGTCACGTTCGTCACGGTCGATGCGCCATGGCTTCCGCCTGAGGGATACGTCTTGATTCCTGCTGCTTTGGTGGAGTTTATCATCGTCGCACCGGAGACGTATACATTCTTGACGGTGTCATCTGAACCCTCGCCTAGCGATCCAACGGAAAGGCCGTGCGATCCGGTACAGGTGATCCTGGTCACGGTGACTCCGTCTGCACCGGGCTTAAAAGCTACGCAGTCGTCATCATTAGTCACTTTGATATTGGTAAGTGTGACTGAGGTACTGTCGCCGATGTCGAACCCATCGGTGTTCTTGGGTGGATTGTCGCTGTTGGACGCAGCGTCCAGCTCCAGGTCTGAGAAGACAACATTCGTAGAGCCGCCGTTGACAGAGTTGAAAACATTCGGCGGGTTCTTCTGTCGGAAACCTGATACTTGAATGTTAGACCCACCTGTGATGTACAACAATGTCGGGCGCTGGTAGCTGCTATCTTCCGCGAAGAGATCGTAACTAGCACAAAGCGTCAGGATTTGATAACCAGAACACAAGATAAGAAGAAGAAGAAGAAGAAGAAGAAGAAAAAGGAGATACTTACGCATCTTGCCCATTACCGTCAACAACCCCGCTCCCAGTCACAGAACGAATCTTAATCCCATCAATATCTTCAACATTCATCATGGCCGTCTTCCCTCCCCAGTAACTTGTCGACGAGCTGAATTTGAGAAGCCCCTCTATCTGAAAGTCGCACTCGCTGCATCCGGAGAAATCGAGTACGCTGTTCAAATAATACGTACTACCGGACGGTATAACAATTGTACCGCCATCGCCGCAGGATTGGATTGCAGATGTGATGGCGGGGACGTCGTCAGTTGATTCGGACCCGCCAGCAGTTGGGGTGCAGATTGATGAACGAGCGTGGAAGATGCGTGATGGGTTTGGGTGCGCTAGTGTAAGGGTGAGGGTTGTGATAATTATGAGGGATTTGAGGTAGGAAGTTGCCATGATCTTAGGGGATGTTATTGTGGTATTGTGGTTTAGCGAATTTCCTCTCATAGACAAGTTTGCTCAACCATGGCCTTATAAAAATCTCGAAGCTGGAGAAATCATATAATTATCAGTCTGGTAATCAATACTAAAACAACCACGGAGAGATGGCCTGAAGATCTGAAACCGTACCTGGGCTACTAGCTCCGTGATTCGAGGAATATCTTGATCAGTGATCGCCTTGTCCTTGTCGATCAGCTTGGCAATTAAATATTACATCGCTGACTCGGGAATTCCGCCAGAACAGGGACGGGTATACTCTTTCTGATTTATGGATAGAGTGTGCATATTGCATATTTGCTTTGTGGTTGCAGGACGCATTTCATGCCTTTATCCACGACATCCGGAAGAATGACGTCCCGGCGGGGGACTATACTCCCGCACGACCTGTGTGTAGCAGAGACTTGGGAACATCAAAATGTATGAGTTGTTCCATATGACATATTATTCCGATATGTAGAGTATGGAGTAACCGGAGCAATGATACAGCAGACGCGGTTTTATAACTCTGACATGTAGAATCTGACGCAGGAAATAAACCTGGCAACTCGGTGGTCTTACTTGTAGGTTGGGTGTCGACTGATTCAGTCTACGATTTAAGTCCATTGATACTGCATGTAGGCTCATTTTAGCAGCTCTAAAGTCATAAGTAATCGACCGACAGCAACTTTGGAGTGCCCATACTGCTCACCACCGATGCCGCTGTATATAACAAAAATAGTATCAGACCTTGACGCTTCTCGCTGCGTTGCTGTTTTTTTCTCTCTTCTAATCTTTCTTTTTCAGATATAAGAAGTGTCCACCCAATCGGCATGATCGGTCCCCAAAATAGTACTGATAGAAATTGCCGATGACAGCTTAGTCGAAAAATTGGCACGAGTACCGCTCGCTCCGGCACCAGTATTTTCATATTCCAGGAATGTCACATCTTCCGTATTTGGCTCGCTGGTGCTCCATTCAGACCAGCCGGCCGGGTTAATAATATCGGATAGCGATGTCTCCTGGAAACAGACAGTGGCATACTCAGACCACGGCCGGCCGAGAAAGACGGTCTCGGCGTTGACGTTATAGCCGGAGGCAGCGGCTACTGTGGACTCGTCGATGACATAGTAGCTCACATCCGAAGAGCTCGAGCGGCCGTTGGCAGTGATGCAACCGCCGCCAGCGCTGACGGCGATATCACTCTTGGTGATCCATATCCTAGCGTGCTGGCCGAAGATGAAGTCGACGGCGCCTTGGATGTAGCAATAGCCGTAGACCTGGTTGCCGGTCTCGGCCAGAAGGGTGTCCTGGTAGCCATATAGGCCGACCCCATAGTAGCCCTGCTGAGTGTTATACGCAGAAAGTGCAATTGCCTGGCTCCCTTCGCCGTACGTATTCTTGATGTTGATGTTGTATACTGCTACGTTTGGAGATAAATTGATGAGGGCGGCGGTCTCCTCATCATCGGCCGCACCGCTGGCAAGGCTGGAGTCCCACTCCAAATTCACCACATTGTCGGCATACGTTGCAGTATTAGTTGTATACCCGTAAATACTGAGCTTCCCAGAAATAACTGGAATAGTGACCTGCTCGGTATAGGTACCACTATAGATGAAAATACTATGAGCTGAAGTTGATGACGTCGAAATCGAGCTCACTGCCGCTTGTATCTGGCCCTCACAGTCAGCCGAATCCTAACGGAACTTGGGAGGAACCACGCACCGTAGAATAGTTGCATCCCGAGGAACAAACTGTAATACTTCCACTTGGTGGTGTGATGCGGCTAGTGGCAAAGGCGCCACCAATAGTGCACATGAAGACAGGAAAGAACCGCATGGTGCTTGACGAATTCAGTTATTTGCCTGCGCTGACGTATGCTGGTTGTGAAATGTTGATGGCTGTCCCTTCTTGTTTATATCTGACTGCCTGACAACCACCAACGAAGACATGAGGTGAAAGCACCATTTAAGATAGGATGTTGAAGAAGGGGCTATGGGGAACGACAATTTACAATTGGTGGAAATTGTATCACACATTGGCGCTTCTCCAAGGTGGTACTAACAACTATACTTTAAAAGTGAATTATTTCTCGTTTCGTCATGAGCATGGGTGTATTCATCACTCGAACCTTGTGGTTCGCCGCAGCGCTACAATCTCAAATGAGGAGGGCGGGGGGGTTGCCGGGGGGTTGCCGACAGGATTCCAATTGTTTGATAAGGAGAAGCGCGAAGGATGTGACGTCGCCAAATGTGTGGCGTGGGGGAACCTGCAGTTCCATCTAATTTCCGAGGGTGTAGAGGATGTCTCGCATTAATAAAAGACTGGTGGTAAAAAGAAACACCGAAATTAGGCCACAAAGGTCCAGAAACGACGATCGCACACTCCTGAAAAAAAACGCGGGCCTTCTTACAATTGGACGGAATATTTCAATAGCCTAAACGCTACCTCGGTTTGTCTGGAGTAGAGTGGCATAATTAGTCTCGTTAGCTCCGGCGGGGAAATTCTTCCCATTCGCTGCCTTCTACATAAACTATGCTGCAGACTCTTCCTCCCAGTTTCAATAGTTCAGGGATGCTTTATTCAGACACGGCATTATTGAGTACAATCAAATACAATAAGGAAGAGTTAGTGAAAACTCCATTTATTGGAGGATAAACGAGGAACTCCTCCACGGAAACACGGAAGCACTTGTCCTTGACTGGAGGACAACCATCTAGCCCTGACTTCTATATATACGGCAGCTTGATCGCACTCGTCAGCACAGGGAAAAACAAGGCTCTAGAACATACTATCAAGAAGTTCATACATCTCAAATCGCAATGCCAAAGCTCCTCAGTGCCTTGGTGTTTACTGCCCTGGCAACATGCGCGCTGGCTTCACCAGTCGCCGGTCCCGCTATCACGGAGGCCCCGAATGCAAATCTAGCAAAACGAGCTACCAGTTGCACATTCTCAGGCTCTAATGGAGCCTCTTCTGCGAGCGCTAGTCAGAAGTCATGCTCTACCATTGTCCTGTCAAGTATCGCCGTGCCATCCGGTGTAACTCTTGATCTCAGTGACCTGGAAGATGATACCACGGTAAGGCCAAGCAAATATGCTCGCTCATCAAAATTTTTTCTCCATTCATTTCCCCTTTTCGTCCGTCTCGCCTCTTTTCTCCGACTGCGCTAAGTATACACCCATAGGTCATTTTCGAAGGAGAGACTACTTGGGGTTATGAGGAATGGGATGGACCTCTGCTTCAGATATCGGGAACTGGAATTACCATCGAAGGTGCTAGTGGTGCAACTCTGAATCCCGATGGATCGCGTTGGTGGGATGGCGAGGGCAGCAATGGTGGAAAGACGAAGCCTAAGTTCTTCTATGCTCATGATCTGACCTCGTCGAGCATCACGAACCTTTACATTGAGAATACACCAGTCCAGGCTGTGAGCATCGACAATGCCGATGGTTTAACTATCACGGATATGACAATTAACAATGAAGCTGGTGATACAGCAGGGGGTGCTAATACGGACGGATTTGATATTGGGGACAGCACTAACGTCGTGATTACGGGTGCCAATGTGTATAACCAAGACGACTGCGTTGCAGTTAACTCGGGAACGGTAAGTCATAGAAAAAGCCATATATATTTAATCAAGGTGCTTACACTTCCCGCTAGGAAATCACGTTCGAGAATGGAGTTTGCAGTGGAGGTCATGGGTTGTCCATTGGAAGTGTTGGAGGAAGGAGCGATAATACCGTAAGCACGGTGACTTTCAAAAACTCAGAAGTCAAAAGCTCTGTCAATGGTAAAGAAGCACACGAATTTTTATGCCCACAGAACGTTTCTGAGCTAATGAAACACAAATCTCAGGTATTCGCATTAAAGCTACCGAGGGAGATACTGGAGAGATCACCGGCGTGACCTACACCGAAATCACATTGAGTTCTATCTCCGGGTAAGTCAGAAAGTTGCACACACTTCAGGACTATGGGTATTGACGACAGTGTTCAGGTATGGTATTCTCATTGAGCAAAACTATGATGGCGGCGATCTCAAGGGAAGTCCGACAAGCGGCATTCCTATCACAGATCTGACTGTCGACAATGTCTCCGGCAGCGACGGAGTTGATTCGAGTGCCTACAACATCGTTATTGTCTGTGGCAGTGGTGCCTGCTCTGACTGGACTTGGACTGACGTTACTGTTACTGGAGGTGAAACATACAGCAGCTGTGAGAACGTTCCTTCGGGCATCAGCTGCTAGTGAGCACCGTGGAGGACGAATCCAGGCTGTGGTCTGTAAATACTGACCAATTGATGTTATTCAATAAGAATATTTCCCTCTGTTAAACCAATACCCACAGGTGCAGACTAGAGCAGGGGTTTCTCTGATATCTTCCCGCCCGCCACCTATTTGGTTGCTTTCTCTAGATCTGCAGCCCACAAGGCCGCCCCAACGGTGTTGGTGAATGAAAAGAAAATAGAGGCAAATGGCACCATCTCAAGCGCACATGCTGAAATGCCTAGTCTGGGAGTTGGTTAAGATCATGTACCACCCATAGAGCAAGGACACAAGTTGAAAAAGATATAACTTACCCCGTGTATGCCCCGCGGTTTTTTGTAACCCATTCATCCCGCTTGATAGAGTCCCACCCTTTTAGCTGGAAGTAGCGAGCGTGTAGGCCCGGACCAACCCTCTTGCCCTGCATGGCTATATATAGAAGCGTTCCGACAACAGGAATGAGATTCAACGGCAAGTAGATCAACGTTCGCAGGAGCGCCTGTGGCCTCATGCGCGCAAGGGGTCGAGTCAGAGTCTTCCCTAACCTTGCCACAGCGGCCCTTCCTCCCGATCGAGATTTTATCTGGCGTCCTTGTGCGACAAGAGACTCCTGGTCGCGGGCAACGAGGGTGCCATCAAAAGTGTCAACGAGGGCATCCTCAACTAGGAAAGAGCGCGAAAGGACGTTTGTGATGGTAGAGCTTTCGGTCAGCACGAGCAGGCCAGCAGATAGAGCGGCCAATGGGCCGCTGGTAAAGGCCATGATGGCCAGTTGAGGCACGTAGGTGAAGAAGAACATGAATGTCGTGACGCCCACCCCTAGACTGATGGTCCGCCCAGCACGAGAGATAAAAGGGCCCCAGAGATCTTTATGGGTTGCAAAATAGATAAGACCCTAAAAATTTTATTCAATTCAGGTTCAAACCTGCGGTAGACTGGCTTCGTTAAAGGGGGCTTACCTTCAATGGATAAAGGTACGCGCCGGAATTGACAACATCTTGAGAGGCTGCCTTGACGTCCTTGGCTTCGGCGACAACTGCTTCTCTCACTCTGTCGGACATGGCAACATCAACGTTTTGTACCTTTTAGATGGGAAACGGTGTTGAAGAACGGTGAACGGTGAACGGTGAACGTGGGAATCGAGAAAGTCCCACGTAAGGGACACAATGACGTCAGCAACAACCATCAAGTATCAGCCACGCGACTTGATCGTTTCCATACTACTTAGCCTTTTTGAAACGTTGTTATGGTTCATTGAAGATATTGCTATTATAATATAAGTTTATGAGTTAATAAACAAGATAAATATAGCCCAAGTTCCGCAACTTATGAACGAGACGATTATTCGCTACACGAGCAATCGATCTTGGTCAATGACAGACCGTCTCTTTACAAAGTCAACAGCAAGTGGAACGTTAGACAAATATAGTTTCAAATTTGCAAGATTTGCTAGGTCGAATCGCTTCGGTTTGGTCAGTTTGCCCGAACCTCGCTAACGGTCACGGGATCAGAGGCAGGACAGGTCAGCCACGAAAATCTGTGGGGATTTAAGACAGTTTCTCACCATATCTAGGAGTCCTCTAGCATTATAACTGGGTTTTACGTGGATGCCATTTGCCTAGAACATCGTGAAATGGAGCTATGAGCGGATGTTTAACCTTCCAGGAAATATTATCTCGGAGTTTTGGCGACGAAAGACTCGTACCAGGCATCACATCGACGGTTTGAGCTAAAAGCGCGAAGCTGGCGATACGTGCAGTTGAAGATGCCTTTGAAAAATTGACTGTGGTCCGAGCTTAATGAGACACCTATCATTCGTCTGAAGCCCATTCATATGAGAGAGGCTGTTAGCGGAATGAGCTTGTTATAGTAGAATATCTCAATTTCCTACGTTTATTCAAGTATTTCCGAGGGAACAAAGGATCTTTCTGCTGATAATGCTCGTGCTGTTGGCCCCTGATTGCATTGAAACTCACGTTCCCTCGGGTATTCTCGAACGTAGAATAGGGAGGCCGCAAATGAACCGTAGTAGTTGAGATAATGCGAATGTGTCATAATTAGAACAGATTAACAAATGCCAAGCTGGTGCTTGTTAGTGGCTAGATCGGTAATGATAGAAATCGGGACGAATGTAGCGAGCAACATCTTGATCACAATTAGCTTCTCGTATATAATTGGGAATAAGCTCTGTGGGACCCCCCACTTGTCAACAACACTCGAGTGGGTCTGCAAATGGTGCGATTTTCAGGCTGATGGCATCATTCATCGCCCAGTGCTACAGACCAATTAACCCCAATCTCTGCCGCCCGTAAATAATATATGGACCAGGGTCTTTCGCTTTAGCGTTGAAGGAATGCGGCAACCAATGCCCATGCTTCGCTTGCAGAAGTTTGCGTACAGAATAATGTGGTAGAGCTTTCCCCACCACGTGTTGGCTGAAACTGTTCACAGTATGTGGCGTACAGAGGAAGCGTTCAATCGCTGTCCATTCCTGCCTATTCTTGCCTATTTTAGATCGTTGTACGAGCGGCTTACACTCAACCATCCGTAACACTTTGACGACACTTTGACATGGCATCTTTCTGGTTCCCGATCACGCAAGACGCCACCAAAATCTAAGTTCGTACTTAGCGAGATTTACCTTCCAACATAGGCATCCCGGTATATATGTCGCTTCCTCCCTTGACTATTCTGGATGCGACACCTACAGCTTGCTTCGATTTCTACGTTCGCTGTGCGCTGCCCGTTCGTCCAGCGCCTCAGAAAAAATGGGAGAGAAAATGTCGACTAAAATTGGGCATGCTCTAGCCAAGGGCCTTGGGATCAAGCTGGTTGCCTACGAAGATGCTGCTGCCACTGACCCGGTCACACGTGGAGAGTCGGCATTCTCTGTTGGCACTATGGACACATCCCCCTACCAGGAGCTGGAGCCGTCCAGCGGCGAGTGGATCCGCGAACACACTCCATCACTCTCTGATGTTGGCTTGTATTTCTATAATCTATTCCCCTTTACGCGCTGGATTGGTCGTTACAACACCCAATGGTTGATTGGAGACTTGATTGCTGGTACGTTTTGACGCATGGTAGTCAAATAATTCGCTGATGAGACTCTAGGCATAACCGTGGGAGGTGTTGTCATCCCGCAGGGTATGTCTTATGCTAAGCTTGCGAATCTGCCCGTGGAATTTGGTCTATATACTTCCTTCATGGGGGTCCTCATCTACTGGTTTTTTGCCACATCCAAGGATATCACTATCGGTGTGAGTGCTTAAGACAAAAAATGACGAAAGTCCAAGAAGTCGCTGCTGACCCTGATTTCATGTAGCCCGTCGCAGTCATGTCAACGTTAACTGGAGAAGTGATTACGAATGTTCAAAATAAAATCCCGGATGCTTCGCCTATC
Source organism: Penicillium psychrofluorescens (assembly GCF_964197705.1). NCBI lineage: Eukaryota > Fungi > Ascomycota > Eurotiomycetes > Eurotiales > Aspergillaceae > Penicillium > Penicillium psychrofluorescens. The sequence goes on from NC_133440.1 coordinate 2,573,477, forward strand.
ATAATCGCCCAGGCCCTCGCGATAGTTAGCGGTGGTATTGTCTGTTTCCTGGGGCTTGCTCGGCTTGGAATCCTCATCGACTTCATTCCACTGCCAGCCATTTCATCCTTTATGACAGGAGCCGCACTGAATATCGCCGCGGGACAGGTAGCCAAATTGCTAGGAGAAACTGCCAGTTTTAACACACATGGATCGACCTACATGATTATCATCGACAGTCTTCGTTATCTTCCCACTTCACAAGTTGACGCCGCTATGGGTCTGACAGCCTTAGCCATGCTATATGCCATCCGGTCCGCGTGCAACTACGGAGCGCGAAAGAACCCGCTTCGTGCTAAGCTCTTTTTCTTTCTCTCGACACTTCGCGTTGTCTTCGTGATTTTATTTTACACGATGATCAGTGCAGCAGTGAACTTGCATCGGAAAGACAACCCGGCATTCTCGGTTCTCGGTACCGTTCCTCGGGGATTCCAAGACGCTGGTGTTCCTCAAATGGATCCTAAGATCATCAGCGCTTTCGCGTCTCAACTCCCTGCTGCGGTCATTGTCCTTCTTATAGAACATATTGCCATTTCTAAGTCGTTTGGAAGGGTCAATAATTACACCATCAACCCTTCGCAGGAGCTAGTCGGCATTGGCGTGACAAACCTTCTCGGTCCCTTTCTTGGTGCCTACCCTGCAACCGGATCTTTCTCCCGCACTGCTATCAAATCTAAGGCTGGTGTCCGCACGCCCTTAGCTGGAGTTATCACGGCAATTGTTGTGCTATTGGCCATCTACGCGCTTCCACCTCTATTCTTCTATATCCCGCAAGCATCTCTATCAGGAGTCATCATCCACGCTGTCGGTGACCTGATTACCTCGCCGAACACTGTATATCAGTTTTGGAGGGTTTCTCCAATTGACTGCATCATTTTCTGGATTGGTGTGCTTGTCACGACTTTTACTACCATCGAAATTGGCATCTATTGCACAATCTGCGTTTCGCTGGCAGTTTTCCTTTTCCGGACAGCTCGGGCTCACGGGCACTTCCTCGGTCGAGTATCAGTCCATTCGGTTGTTGGAGACCACCTGATAAACAGCGATGAGAAATCTACGGGATTTCAAACCCCTCCATCTCCGCAGGAAGACAATGACTACCAGCGGTCTATCTTCCTCCCTATGAACCATGTCGATGGCTCCAATCCAGATATCGAGGTGAAGCAGCCATTCCCAGGCGTGTTCATCTATCGATTCACTGAGGGATTCAACTACCCTAACGCCAACCACTACACGGATTCCTTGGTGCAGACCATTTTCCAGACTACGAGGCGGACAAACCAGCAGACCTATCTCCGACCGGGTGACCGACCGTGGAATGACCAAGGTCCTGGGGTTGGTGAGGATGGAGTTGCCCATGACGCCCACCTGCCAATTTTAAAAGCCGTTATACTGGACTTTTCGTCTGTGAATAATGTGGATATCACTTCCGTCCAGAATTTGATAGATGTTCGCAACCAATTGGACCGTTGGGCATCACCACGGACAGTGCAATGGCACTTTGCGCATATCAGCAACAGGTGGACGAAGAGAGCTCTAGCTGCGGCTGGGTTTGGATACCCGAGCCCGACCTCGATGGATGGTTTCCATCGTTGGAAGCCTATCTTCAGTGTGGCTGAGATTGAGGGCGATTCATCGGCTGCTGCGCATGCTGAAATTTCCACCAACCAGCGCCAATCCAAGGTTTCAGATTTGGAGGCCAACACCAAAACAGCAGTATCCGCTAGCGGAGTAGAGGAGTGGTCTGATGGAAGCCGTAACGGTCAAGAAAACAAGTCATCAGACGACATCAGCGTCAGCAAGGTCAGGAACCGCAAAGCTGCCATCGTTCAGGGCATGAACCGTCCCTTCTTCCACATCGATCTGACCAGCGCCCTTCAAAGCGCGGTGGCCAATATTCCCGAGGAGGCTTCATCCAAGGAGTAATTTTATGTTTCTATTGCGTGGTTGTATCTGCCGCGGTTCTCGTTTGCTTGAATGTCGATGGGACTTGATATTATCCCGATCCGAAGTGATCTAATCGATTACGGTTAATTTTAAAATGAAAAAATGCGCATCGTGAACAAATAAGACTTTTAAGAAACGATTTCCAGCACCTAGCAGACAAGACAAGCGTTGATGAGAGTATAGCTGAGTGAAGGAAGGGTGGCTCCGAGACGATTTATTGGATACACTAGAAGTAGCAAACAGGTCATACTATCTCAATTTATACCACAACGCTAAGTGACGGCTTACGTCTGACGCCATTTAAGCGTCCTATTTACCAGCATAAATGTAAGTCAAAATCAAAAACTCCATTTAGGTGTTTGTCTATGCTCTATTTACAATCCATGCTCTATTGTCTGTACTTTTGCAGGTCTTGCCTCCTCATTTCCCATTTCCATCTCTCCTCCTACTCCCCTCCACATTGACGCAATGATTTGACCATTCTTCTACTCCGCTTTCTTTGAAGCCTTGGTTCTCAACTTCATCAGTCCAAAAACCAAAGCATATCCACTGATGGCGAAGATAACGGTGATCGCAGCATCTCTCCATCCAACATAATAGTGTTTGATGTTCAGAGTCTTCAAGAAATCAGTACCATTAGTGTACTCACACACCTTGCAGGCGGAGGTAGCGTCTGGATTGATCAAGTTGACCATGGAACCCTCACCAGCCATGTAATCCTTAAGGTATTGAGCGCAGGTACCGTTGATCGGATCAAACACGGCAAACTCATCCTCATTACAGGTGACCTTGGCACCCCAGAGGCCGAAAGTCAACATTCCAGTAACAACATAATTGAACGGGTTGAGGTAGTACATCCAGTACTTCCAGAAGACGTTAAGCTCGGTATACGGCACAAAGACACCGCTGAAGAGGACCAGGATACTGATGATCAGGGGGTTGACAAGCGCAGCGAAAGTAGGGTTAGGCGCATAGGCAGCGATGAACTGGCCGATACCAGTGTAGATGAACTCGTAGATCAGCATTATGAAGAAAATGGCACCGGATCGGTTCGAGTCATGTGGAAGTCTCCAGACTGGGTAATACCAGCATGCGAAATAAAGGACTGCACAAATGCAGAGATAAGGGAACTCGGAAACGATAAGACCGGTGACGAAGGCGATCCAGGAGTACATCTTGGATTTCTTCTCGCGGGCATCGTAGATATCCCGACGTTGGATGAACAGGGGCTGCAGTTGGTTGATGACGCCGGGTGCGACGAAGACGAAGTTGAAGATTGTGAACATCTTTAGGTTCAGGGCACTCACACTCGGGCCGGGCCGCCAGAAAGAGAAACCGTTCAAGACTGCGGAAATGATATGTAGGGACATCTTGTTGTTGACGTAGTTTGTGTTGCGGAAGAGTGACACGTTCATGCGCTGAGTGACGATCTTGGTCTGTTCCCATAGAGGCATAGAGAATTCATAGCCATCGGAGACCGTTCCAGGGGGCTTGTTTGCAGCATCGTCAATCATTCTGTCTAGCTCGGTAGTCACGGCGTGCTGCTCTGGCGATTCAAGCCAGATCTGATGCCAGTCCTTATCCTTAACAGCTTCGATACCTCCAGTAACCACATCGATCATGAACTCGGCTGGATTGGCTTCAGTGGGACAATCGGCACCGTATTTGCTGAAGTAGCGCTTGATGGTGGCTCCATTGTCGCCGATATCTCCAAAGTAAACCGTCTTGCCACCTCGAGCGAGAAGCAAGAGTGTATCGAATTGGGCAAAGAGCTGCGCGGAGGGTTGGTGGATGGTGACAAGAACTGCTTGGCCAACGTCGGCAAGCTTTCGGAGGAACCGGACTGTGTTGTAAGCTGATTGACCGTCGAGACCAGAGGTAGGCTCGTCCAGGAAGATCAGAATGCTAGGCTTAGAAACTAGTTCTACGCCAATAGTCACACGCTTTCTTTGCTCAACGCTGAGCCCATTGCCCACGAAGCCGATGAGGGTGTCGGCGAGGTCCTGGAGCTCAAGGAGATCAATGATGGTCTCGACGTATTTGAGCTTTTCTTCCTTTGGGGTGTCGCGGGACTGGCGTAGGAGAGCAGAAAACTGTAGGGCCTCTCTCACGGTCGCGTAGGGCTCATGAACATCCAGCTGCTCGCAATAGCCAGCCATTCTTTGGAACGATACGGGTAATTCTCGACCGTCAACCATTATAGAGCCTTTGATGGTACCTTTGTAGGTGGAAGGTGGGTCAGTAAGGATAAAAGGGAATTTTCAGCGTTGAAGCATTGGTCGTACCTTCGGTTTTGCGTTGGGCAAGCACATCAAGTAGTGTGGTCTTGCCTGCACCGGATGAACCCATCAAGGCACCCAGCATGCCAGGCTTGACCCATCCGTGAATGTTGTCAAGCAGAACGCGATCTCCGGTAGGGGTTTTGACGGTGTATGTGAGGTTTTTCCAGGTGAAGATAGACGTATTGCGGACCAGGTTCTCATCTTCAACTCCAACGGGCTCATCTGTGGTCGTACGGGGAGCGCCCTTCTCGTTACCCTGGGCCTCTTCATCACTGTGGGCTTGGTGCTTCTTGATGCTCTCACGAGGAATGAGAAGAGAAGATCCAGAACCCGCTCCACCCTTCCAGAGACTGGTGTAGGTGATGGTCAACACCGCAAAAAACCCCCACCAAGCCCAGAGGATGCCGTAGTTTCGCCACAATTGGGAGGCGTGGTAATGGAAGGATCCGAGATATTGGTCACCAGTCACGAAAGTAGCACCGGTGGTAGCACCACCAATGCCTGTACAGGCTTTGTTGGCATCAGGAACATTCTCATACCCCGGGCCGTTGGGAATGAGATTCCAGCCCACACAATCAATGTGTTGGTCATGAAATTCGTTCGACATGGCGGCCTGGAAGGCATAGGCGAATGGGTTTGTGTAGTACAGCTCAAGGAACCAATTCTTGACCTTCGGCTTGGGAATCATGTAACCAGCATACATAACGATGCCCTTGACGGCGGTTCCGGAGATTTTGGAAGCGGCCTCGAAGGTGCTGAATGCGGCTCCAATCATTCTGAACAAAGCGGTGATGCACTATCGGTATGTCATTAGTAATTTGGCAACCTGAAGAGGGAAAGGAATAGAAATAAATCCACTAACAAGAGTTGTGGTGAAGAGGATAGCCCAGAAGGTAAAGAATGCAGCCGCGGTGTGCTTGAGACCAACCATCCAGTAGATGACAACAGAGAAAATCGAGCACTGGAACAGCAACACAGGGAAGTCCGCCATGATTTGAGCCAGACAGAACGCAGCCGGGTGGTACATAGCGAAGTTCTTATGCTTGATCAGGATAGGGCGTCCTTTGAAGGACTCGGTGACTTCAGACATGGCCACAATGCAGTTATATAACAGCGAGAAGAAGACGGCACCGCCTTTGGTGAAAAGGCCTTCGCTATTGTCCGGGGAGTCGTAGAAACAAGAACCAGCGATCAATGCCATAACACATGACAAGATCTGCTTGATCAGGAAAGTAGACTTCTCTCCCCACAGAATTTGGTACTGTCTTCGGGTGCAGGAAGAAACTTGGGCCGAGAAACTGATGGTCAAATCACTGCTCTTGGGGAGGTGTTTGGACTTTTCCCAGGCAACAGATTCTTTGAATGCCTCCGTGCGCTCAGCGGCAACATCACTGTTGGGATAGTCATAGAGAGAAATTTCGTCCTTGTATATCGCCGACTGCTTGTATTCGGTCAAAATGGCGTCAGCGGTTCTGGGGAATCGGTCTTCCCAGCCAGGCATGATCTTTCGTTCGGTCGGAACAGTCACACCAGTGAGAAAATCACCTAACGACACAACGTTAGCATATCAAGCAATTGACTCCCGGGAAAGGAGAATCATACCAATGTTTGCTCCGTCAGTATACATCAGACCCAGATTCTCCATAAACGGTTTTGCTTGCGCGGCAGGGCCGTAGTAAATCTGCTTTCCTTCGTCGAGGACGAGGACCTTATCGAATAGATTATAAATGGCGTTTCCTGCTTGATAGAGGGTGACGATGGTGGAAAGACCTTGCACGTCGGTCATAGCACGAAGGGCCTTCGCCCATTCCAATGCTGTACTAGCATCTAGACCGCGAGTGCTATTATCCCATGAATAAATCGACGCCTTTGTTGCGAGGCTCTCAATAATAGAAACTCGCTTTCTTTCTCCACCAGATACGCCGCGGACAAATTCATTTCCCACTTTTGTGTCGGCCGTATGGGAGATTCCCATAGACTCGAGAAGGAATTGCTTGGTCTCAGCAGTATATTCATCAACGCTTTTGGCTCCATCGGGGAGATGGAAGGGGACCTTAAGCCTGGTGGCGAAATCCATCGTTTGACCAACAGTCAAGCGAGGGTAGAATAGTTCTTCTTCCGTGTTCATCACAATCTGGCCTTGATATTTGATTGCTTCGTCGTGTGTCATATTTCCAAAGTACACATCGCCCTTGATGGTGTGATATCCTTCACGACGGTTTGAAAGGATCTTGAGAAGCGTGGTACATCCGGAACCAGGTCGACCCAGGACAAGTAGCATTTCACCTGGCTTGACACAGCCATGGCTGTCAGACAATATCGACTTGAGCGGTGGCTTCCGACGAAAGTCCTTGATGAGTTGAGGGACATTTAACTGCGAGATCATGTTCTCCTTCACAGCGGCTTCGGCAGCGGGAACCTCCACAGACAGGTTCTGCCAGGTCACACCAAGCTCCCGTCGTTTGAAGCCGGCTGCTTCGTCACGCTGGGCGTTCCGAATGACTTGCGGCGTCATGACCCATTCTGTATTCTTTTTGGGAGATGGAGTGGTAGGAATCTGAGATGCGTTGAGTGTTTCGGAGCTGCTGGCCTCGTGGACGTTCATTTCGGGGACAGCGAGAGTGTCGTAGCTTTTCTGATATTTCGCCTCACGGGTTTCATTGGCGAGGGATTCAGTGGACGACATTTCGTCGGATTTTTGGTGCTGCTCCGACATGGAAGCAGATATCAATTTTTGTTGCGAACCAAAGGAGTGGAAGTTATTAGCGAGTACAATATCTCGGGTCTTTAGATATTTATAAACTCAACGAGTACCTCAGGAAGCTGAGCTGAGACAATAAAAGTTGATGTGTACCTATTCTATGCCCGGTGGGCAATGGCAGTGGAGCACAGGAACTGGTGCCGGCCCTGCAATATTACTCTATTCGTCCATAAGAGAATATCGGTAAGATTACGCTCAAAGTTCGGCTTGTCAGGAACTCAGGAATGAGCGGGTCCAGGGGCTCCTTATGCTTGTCTCTATTTCCGCTATGAAGGATTTGCGAAACATAAACCTTGGGATGGAGCCGCACGCTAACCGAGTTTCCAGCAAGTGTCATAATCCGATTAGGGAAAATCATAAAATCTAGCTGCCTGCATAACCCCGGGCTAGTAAGCTCGCATTATGGACAGATCTGCCGAATGAGTCTGTAGCAAGATGTGAGACAGATAGGATAGAATACCGAACTTTCTCCGTGCTGATAAGGTATCATCTCTATGAATGTTGATTAATCATAGCAATCACATCAATTGTTCTTTAAAGGTCCATTCCAGTAGCAGTAGAGTAGTCGCAGCAGTAGCAGCGCCAGAACCTCGGAACATCAGCCGAGGCTTATTCCAATTCATGCACATAGCGATAACCGTAGGTATGTTTCGTAACCATGGATGGGCGATAAGATTGGTAATTCAGGGACGTTGCCACAGGAGTGGTCGCCGAAAAGTCGGTAGTTGTCGGTCGATCCCGATCTACCCGACTACCAACCTGTCAACCGTGCCGATGGAGCATATTACCCGAATAGGAAATATAATGATAACTCACTTCGGAACTATACTTAGGCCGATAGTTCATGTCTTCACTTTTACGTCATATGGCGTTTCGATGCGGTCGAGACCTATGGCAGGGCACGTGAAAACGTTTGCCTGATCGTGACAGTGTATGATGGTCCTGTCATCGAGATAGCCCTAGATATAAAGAATCGAAGACAATCCGGGAATTTCTATATTGTGAGAGAAGGAGTGGATAGTATAGCGAAGAGATGCTAAGATATTCAATTTCTCGCCCAAGCTGAAAGTCCAGTTGAGTCGGCCAACTAGAACTTTTGAAAAATACTGAACACGTTAGTTTCTAGCTTTCGCTCTCAAAGACAATAGTTGACAGCAGTGCCGACTTCTGACATTACATTTAGAAAATATCGTTCATTGGTTAATGTACTTCATAATAATTGACTATGATTAGATTAACAAATTTAAGGTTAACCCGATGATTACAGTCCCACGAGCTGGATCTTGACACCTAATCCATAAGCATAGAGACGCACCCAGAGAGAGTGAAAAAAGAGCTGATTTTAAGGAACCCAAGTTTCTCAGAAACTACGATTCCCACATATCCAGTTTGTGCGTGCGTTTGAGGTATCGTCGAAGGTTATCCTTCTGCATTGGCTGAGTACAGTTATCAAAACGACAAAACATGGTATTATGCCCTGAATTATCTTGATCAAGTACCACCATCTGTCGGTCGACATATTTTTGGTGCCAAACCCTCGATCGGCAATTTCACCTCTGGTATAGCGCATTTGTGGCGACGAATATGCTTTTCAGTGTGCCTGCTGCTTAAGCTGTCAGAAAAGTATCCGAAGAGAACTAAAATCACCTTGAAAAGTCTAAACGTAGAATTGAATATGCTTTTTCCAGTACTATAGAATAATTAATTTTCCGTGTTCATAGAATACACGACCCAAGTAAAGAGGGGACTCTTAAACGCGTTGCCTAAATAGGGCTAGAGCATGTCAGATAAGGGCGTGGAAAACAACTCGGGGGTAAGCAAGTGAGTCCTCGACATGGACACACCGTCATGACTGAACAACCTCTATCCAAATCAAAATGACCGACGGCAGCCTCAATTTTCGTATTGCAACCCCTGACGATGCGGGACAAGTTCAGCAACTAGTGCAATCGGCATTTCGCGCCGAAGACAGCAGACAAGAGTGGACCGCGGATGAGGAACTCAACTCTCGCTTTTCCATCGAAGTCAAAGAGATCCTGGCCATAATCACCAACCCAGATAGCGCGTTCCTGATGGCCACCGACCACAATGCCACCCTCGTGGCCAGCATCGGCGTTTCTAAGAAGGCGGCTGACCTCGGTCGCCTGTTCATGCTCGCAGTAGACCAGCAATACCAGCGCGGTGGTGTTGGACGCCAGGTAGTTGCTTACGCTGAGGACTACTCTCAAAAGACTTGGGGCATCACGAGACTCGGGTTGAACGCTCTTTCGACGCGTCAAAATCTGATTCTGTGGTACATACGCCGCGGCTACCGCAAGACTGGCGAAGAAACACCATTCCCTCGCGAGCACTTCAAAGATCTGGTGTTGCCGGATGACATGTGTTTTGTGGAGCTGGAAAAAGACCTGGACACAATTCCTGTTGTGGAAGGACCGGCATGAATCAGTGATATTCTTGTCTTGGCACGCTAAGCCGATGGGAGTGAGAGGGAGAGCCTCGCGAAGAGCAAGAAGAAGAGCACAATAACGGAACCAATATTGTGTTCTGACGGAAACCTTTCAGCTTTCACTGAAGCCAGGAGGTTGGGTAGCAATAGCTACCATACCTATGTTGAGGCGCCATGGTCTTAGGAAATGCGGCAGGTATGGGGGTCTTGTTTACAGAGCTTTCTGTGAGATTCATGACCAAGTGGATTATTCTCGGTGTCAGGCTCTAGCCTTGTCTCAAATGGTTTCTATTTCGCTCTTTATGCACACTCGGAAGATTTTTTTTGCAAATTACGCCAGTGATTCCTCAATGGGGCTCGTTCAGTATGTGCAAAGCCAGTGGCAATGGATATTATGTGCCATTTTCCCTCGCACACCGAATCTTAGCACAAGAATGTCCCAGATGAATACCGAATATATACGATGCGTTCAATTTCGTTATACTGGCTCAAATATCTCCTCAAATAATCAAATTGATCCACTAACCATGCTATAGTTAACACGTGAAGTAAGTGTGGTCGGATAATTCACTCGCTAAATAGTTTGCCTCTCGACAACGTGTAGTTTACCTTGATCGCTACTGCACATTCCATTTCAGGCACAACTCAATTGTATGATGTCAAGGCTGGCATATTCCCCGAGACAAAGTGGATCCGCGGAAAGTTCAGCCACACCGAAGATAGCAGCACAGTTTGTTCTGGCAGATTCTTCTCTCCTGGAGCTAGGAACACTAAGGTAGCAGACGTCCCCACTTCTCAAAGACAACAATTGCTGATCATTACTCGTATCTCCTACGGATTGATTTGTCCGAAACTGCCCAGTCCCAGGGGTCGACGCCCGATCATCTTCTCAAGCCGTGTGTACCATCATTCTACGCCCGGTCTATCGTGCGTGGGGTACCTACACGGCACACTCCGCGCAAAGCGGACCGAATACGACTGTGATCATCTTGACAATCCTGCTCCTCCGGACTAGTGTGGCGAAATCCCGCGCTGCAGAGGTTGATCATTCCCATCCCGGGCGCTGCCATTGGTGGAGACAGCCAATCGTACCTTTTCCCAATTAGGAGGGTGTCGTCCCTGGTTGAGATCATACATGGGACATCTAGGCAGCAAGACATTGGCCACTGACTCCAGCTAGTCTCATATGGCTGCTAAGTTTGGCCTTCGGGGTGGAGCTTTCCGCACCGGAGGGCGGAGGTCGGAGGCATGATCCCTGATGAGTGGCTAAGCTTAGCCACACGAGTGATATAATTTTTCTAGGCTCCATCTATGTCATTGGTACCTGACTCGATCGATATTGATCGGCTTGAGAAACATGCCCGGAAGGGCGACTGCCCCGACAACAGCAAGAAGGTATAAATCGCGTCTCCCACCTGCTCTAAATTTTTTTATTTTTGTTTTCATCCCAAATCAATAATAGACACACTCTTTCTTGTTGAAACCACCACTCTCTACATTTCACATTTCGTTCAAGATGATCTTTTCCGCACTTCTTTCCATCGTCCCTCTGGTCGCGGCTCTGCCATCATCGCACCACTCCTCGCCCAAGAGCTCGAATGGTGCCTTCAGCGTCATCGCGGCCCACTCCGGCTCTCCCATTCACCTGGAGCCTCTGACTGCGGCCGGCTCGAACTTCTGGCTGGGTGGCAAGTCTGCTACTTACTGTCCCTCGGAGGTGGCCCCCTACTGCCCCAACTCCACTGAGACCGTGATCTACGGCGAGCACTACTTGGTATGCACCCTCTATCACACGATTATAGCCCAGAAATGACTAACACCTCGACCAGGATGTCGAGGTCCCTGGTGGACAGGAAATCTACGTCGACCCCCGTGGAGCTTTGCGTTTCACCCAGGCACACTCGGCCTACGAGCCTACTGGCTCCTCGCTGGGCCCCTTCGTGTACACCCCTCCCACTCCTAGCAGCAGCTTTGGTTACTGGTCCTACACCGGCTCGGGTGCCTCTGGCTTCATGGCCTGCCCTGTTCCGGCTAAGAACGCGACTGCTGTTCCGTTCCGTAGCCGCGCCGCCGTTGCTGCTACCAAGTATCAGGTTTTCGCCGCGCTGCGCAACGCTACTGTTCCCACTGGCAATGTCAACGACTGCCTTGGCTTCGATGCCCTTGCTATCCCGGCCAACTCCACCAAGGGTATGGCTTGGGAGTACATCTAAATTAGATGCGTTTTGAGACTTCATCGACTATTCACATGTCATTGGATATTGAGTCCCGATAATCTTTGTCTGCAGTCAATTGCAGGTGCGCAATTGGGTGGTGAATTGAAATGATGAACCAAAATAATGTATATTTATGTGAAGTCACAACCATGTTTTGACTAACCACTGTCTGTCCTTAAACCATATATATCCCCATTGAATTAAAAAGTACTTTTTAGTCTAAGATTTGGATACAATAAACTCACGAGTAGCCCAGCTACCTGCATCTACCCGATACAGACCCCGTTTTGACCTAGTATAACGAGCATCCCTGTCAGGAACCACATGCCAAGACATCCAACCTCCCTCTAGTCAGACATCCCTTTCCAGCTTACCGCCGACGATCTGAATTAAACAATGGGATTTCCCCTGTATCGTTTGACGCTCTTTCACATTGGAAGAGCTGGGGCTCGCAAAGCTGGCCTCCTTTACACAGAATTGCGCCCGGTCCCCCTACCCTTTCTTCAAGCTGATTCGACAAGACCCCACACCGTGACCATTCGGCGATTAAGCTCAGCCAAGCCAATACAACCATCTTGTCAGCACGAGAATGAAATCTTCTTCCGCTATGAAGGAGGACGCTGGCTCTGGAATGAAGAGCAGGAGCTTCGAGACAGATACAAGGCCTTCAATGTCTCAGCGCTGCAAAACATCGCTGCCAAAGCAGTGGGGTCGGGTTGTTATATCTCCATCACCAAGCTAGCAGAGGGGCGGTCGAATAAAGTGTTCAGCCTAATTATGGATGACGGGAAGAAGGTTTTGGCTCGCATTCCAACACCCAAAGCTGGGCCTGCATTGTACACGACCGCCTCGGAGGTTGCTACCATGGAGCTTGTGAGTTGATTGTGCGAATCTGAGGATGACACATCTAATATGTATGTGTGGATAGGCTCGGGATTTTCTTAACGTTCCTATTCCCCGTGTATTCGACTGGAGTGCCACGGACGATAACCCCGTGGAATCAGAATACATCATCATGGAGGAGGCGCTGGGGACCAGGCTTGGTTGTGTGTGGGACGACTTGAATATGGAATCGATGCTCAAAGTTATGAAAGAGATCGTTTCTATAGAGACGAAACTGACATCGGTGACATTCTCACAGTATGTATTTTGACATCTATCTTTCTTCATTATTATCCCCAGTCTGCTATTACTTATACAGTCACTAGTTACGGGAATATATACTTTGCAAGCGATAATGTCCCGGGCGCTGTGCCAGCACAAATAATCAGCGAAGCGCCCGCAGACTTAATAGAGAGCGTGTCAAAGCGATTCACTATCGGACCAGTCGTCAACGCGAGTTTCTGGGCGAAAGAGCGCCCCGTGATGGATATCTCTCGTGGTCCATGTGTGTCTACAGCCCCCGGAGTCACAGTAAAGAAGACGCTACGATCAAGTATAAGCTAATGTACCTTTTTAGGGACAACCCCTACGGACTACGCTCTGAGCATATCCCAGCGCGAGACAGCTTTCATCGAGAGATATGCCGGACCGAAGCACAGAGATGGCATTGTGGTGGTTTCGAGCGAACAGGATATCCCCGCAGCACATATCCAGCTTTTGAACAAGTACTCGCAAGTTGTTCCTTCACTCGTGGATCTCGAAGACTGTTTTACTCGCTCCGCATTATGGCACGAGGATCTCCATGTCTCGAATCTATTCGTCGAAAACGACCACATCACAGCCGTGATTGACTGGCAGGGCGTATGGGCTGGCCCACTGTTCCTGCAGGCTGGCCCGTCTCCCGTGGTGGACTATCAGGGAGAGCTTCTATTCACGCGCCCAGACAATTACGCCGACTTGGATGCGGAGAAGCAAGCCGAGATTAAGCAGCAGATTGTCAAGTCTTGCCTCCTCCAGCTTTATCTTTTTGAGACGAAAAAGGTGAATCCAGAGCTGGCTAGGTTTTACCAACTGGATCATGGGAAAACGAGGCGTCGGCCTCTGATCTTTGCCGGTGATTCCTGGGCGCGGAGCATTATTCCATTTCGAGGAGTGATGGTCAATGTTGAAAGGTATTCAAGTCTGCACTTGTTCGACTTGTTGAAGCACCCCCTTCTAACTCTGGGTTATAGGTACTGGAAAGAGATGGGCATGGAAGGAGACTGCCCGATCTCCTTTACAGAAGACGAGATCAAATGCCATCGCGAAGATGCAGAGAACTGGAACCTCGTTCAAGACATCTTCGATGAGATCGACCACTTCGTGAAAAGAGATGGCTGGACATTCAATGAAACATTCGATGATGCCCTGGAGGTTTTCATTGATGCCAGGAAGACACTCCTCGAAATGTCCACAGGGGATGAGAAAGAGGAGATCGATAAGCTAACCCAATGGGCGGAGGATAGGAGGCTTGGGCAGTCTAGACTGAAGTCAAGTGAAGATCTAGCTGCAGAGTGAGCTTTAGAAGGGCATGGGTTTGCTTGCATTGCCCAAACAGATGATTCTCCCCTCAGATAGACAAACTAATCTCTACTCAATCCAATGTCAGGAATTATCAAGAAGTAAACTTCGAACTTTTTTATGGAGCGGTAATAAGAAAAAGACAATTTGATGGAGTAAACTTATTTGATGCAAATTCAATGACTGTTGTACAACAATGCGAGCGCATAAACATAAACACAAGGAGGGATAGATCACTTCATGTCTTCTTCATCGGAAACAAGCGATAGCGTAAGGGAAAAAAAAAAAGAAAAAAGGGTATTCATGATCATCAAGCTCTCCGTATCCAACGAGATCCACTACCTCACAGCTTCGCAGCGGTACCAGCCGACGAAATCTCGTTGTACAGCAAGCTAGTCAAGAAATCGGCATAATCTTCACCAGTGACCTGGCCGGCAAAATACCTCGCCGCAGTCTGATACTTGTTCCCCTTGGGACCCTTCGACGACAACGAATCAGCCTGCTCCTGCAGCAGACGCAGAGCGTAGGCCTTATCGACGCGCTTGCCTTCGGAAGTGGTCACGTTGTGGCGGGTCCACTGCCACAACTGCGAGCGGGAGACTTCAGCGGTGGCGGCGTCTTCCATCAGGAAATTGATAGGCACGCAGCCAACCCCGCGCAGCCAGCCTTCCATGTAAGACAGGCCGATGTTCAAGTTCTTGCGGATGCCGTCTTCGGTGATTTTGCCGGGGACGTTGGTGTTGAGCAGGTCGTTGGCGGAGATGTTGACGTCTTCGCGGCGCTTGAATAGCTGGTTCGGCGTCGGCATGTGCTTGTTGAAGATTTCGGACGCAATCACCGCCAGAGCCGGGTGCGCGACCCAGGTGCCGTCATGGCCGGCGCGCACTTCCCGCAGTTTGTCGGCCCGCACGCTCTCCATGGCCTTGTCGTTCGCCGCGGGGTCGTTCTTCACGGGGATCTGGGCCGCCATGCCGCCCATTGCGTGCACGCCGCGACGGTGGCAGGTCTTAATCAGCAGCTTGACGTACGCATCCATGAAGGGAACAGTCATCGTCACGTCTGAGCGGTCGGGGAGCACGAAGGCCGGGTGTTGGCGGAACTTCTTGATGAAGGAGAAGATGTAGTCCCAGCGGCCGCAGTTCAGGCCCGAGGAGTGGTCGCGCAGCTCGTAGATGATCTCGTCCATTTCAAAGGCGGCGGTGATGGTTTCGATCAGCACCGTGCCGCGGATCGTGCCGCGGGGAATGCGGATGTAGTCCTGGGACAGGTTGAAGACGTCGTTCCACAGGCGGGCCTCCAGGTGGGATTCCATCTTGGGCAGGTAGAAGTATGGCCCGTGGCCGCGGGAGACGAGCTCCCGGGCGTTGTGGTAGAAGTACAGACCGAAATCGAAGAGGCCGCCGGAGATCGCCTCGCCGTCGACGGTGAAGTGCTTCTCGTCCAGGTGCCAGCCGCGGGCGCGGGCAATCAGGGTGGGGAGCGTGCGGTCGGTACGCAGCTTATAGTCCTTGCCACCTTGCGAGAAGTCGACCTGGCGACGGATGGCGTCGTACAGGTTAACCTGGCCGTTGACCATGTTGTCCCAGGTGGGAGCGGTTGAATCCTCAAAGTCGGCCATGTAGGTCCAGACGTCGGAGTTGAGGGCATTGACGACCATCTTGCGGTCGGTCGGGCCGGTGATTTCCACGCGGCGGTCGACCAGGCCGGGCGCTGGGGGGGCGCCCCTCCAGGCATCGTTCTCGCGAATGTGCTTGGTCTCCGGCAGGAAGTCGGGCAGCTGGCCATTGTCGATGGCGGCCTGGCGGTCGATGCGGCGCTGCAGCAGGGCCTTGCGGGTGGGATTAAAGGTGCGGTGCAGGATGGCCAGGAAGGCGCAAGCGTCCTTGGTCAAGATCTTGCGAGCATCATTGGGGATGGCGCCGAGGATGGCGACATCCTTGAGGTGGGACTCGATTTGGGCCATTTTGGGGAAGTGATATGGGAGCGATAGGCGTAATTGGAAGAAGAAAATAGGATTCCATCGGATCACCTAGCTATATACTCCCTGCCACCCACCCCTCCGGCTGTCCGACCTGCGGAGATGGAATACGTCAGAGCAGAAACAACCGCGGCTACTCTGCTCACCCGCCTACCCGATAGCAACCCAGCCAATGACCAGCTCGGCCAGGGTTGACCGCCTCACATTGGAGACCAGCCCACTCGAGTTCTCCGCGGGAAACTCCCCTTTCCTCTCGGCCGATGTTGACCTATCTGCCGTGCTGCCAATCGGGATGCGCCGCAGCCCGAGTCCTCTCGGCCTGGCGAATGTGCGATTTTCTATCAGGGCCGACCGTGGGGTTTTATAGACTGGTAATGAGGAACGGGGGCCAGGTGTGATGACATCCACGACGCAGGGTGAGGTATGGCCAGCCCTGATTCTCGGGGGCTTCCTAACTCTCCCGTGAACGAGTCAAACCCTAAGCCGCGGTTGATCCAATGGCCTCAGGCTGACATCCCTGTCCGACTTGTCCCGGAGATGATGAAAGCTACTACATGTGATGCACATGTGATGCAAATCAAGAAATTGCCACTATTTACACCGGACACTAGACGCGATCATATATCATATCCTGTCAAACCGTCTCGATATAACGCTGCATCTCCCTGCCAGGATTGTTAGTATATGTGTAATCCCGACCATGTAAAGGGAAACAAACCAGTCCGTCACGGCTTCCTCCCACAAGCGCACCTCATGCTCCCGGGTCCCTCCAAAGTGGTCGACAAAAGCATCACCCAACACCTCCCGCGCGACACTCTCCGGCCGCATGAACGTGGCCGTGGCCTCTTTCAACGACTTGGCCAGGCGCGCACCCGTGTCGCTGGCCCCGCCCATTTCCTCGCCCTTGGACAGCGGGGGCACAGGGATGTCGAGCTTCTTTTCGACTCCGCGCCACCCCAGCGCCAGAATGGCCGCCAGGACGAAGTGAGGGTTGGTGTCGGCGCCGGGCGTGCGCACCTCGAACCGGGTGGCCTTGGGGCTGGCGGTGGGCGGCGTGATCAGCCGAATCGATGCCGCGCGGTGTTCCAGGCCCCATGAGACCGTGACGGGGGCCCAGAAGTTCTCGACCAGCCGTTTGTAGGAATTGACCGTCGGCGCCAGGAGCGGCATGATATCCGGTAACCCGTCCAGCAGCCCCGCCAGAAAGTGCCGTCCCAGATCGGAGAGATGCGCGAGATCGGGATAAGGCGGGGATGGGTCCGGGGGATCGCGCAAAAAGGCGTTCGAGCCGTCTGCGTTCACGAGCGAGATGTGCATGTGTCCGCTGTTCCCGGGGAGCCCTTGACGGGGTTTGGCCATGAAACACGGCGTGATACCATGCTTGATGCCGAATGCCTTGACGACGTATCTAAGAAACAGTCAGCTGGGAATCACTACCCTGACCAAAAAGACCATACTTGAACAACCCCGCCCTATCCGCCATCTCCTTCGCCTCTCCGAATTGTAATGCCTGCACACGCGACCGCCGATTAGCCCATGCCCGCCCAGCCCACTGCAGTTTTCAACTTACGGCCTCGAACACGCCCGGCCCACTCTCCGTATGCCACCCTTCGATATCGCAGCGGAACTGTTCGCACGCATCAAAGATGCCATAGAAGTAATCCTGGTTGTGTATGGGTCGCGTGATCGAGTATCCGAACATTCCCTCCGTCAGTGCAGGCAGCGCACTCGCGCGGTTCGTCTGCAGGAAACTGGCCGTGGCGGACGCAGCGCGCTCCGGCGAGGAATGGTCGCCCGGCGGACGGAACTGGTAGAACTCATACTCGGCTGTGAAATGTCAACACGGGGAGCTTGTGGATGCCATTGTACCACCCACCTCCAGCCATCGCCCGATACCCCGCCGCCTCCGCCTTTGCCGCGGCGCTCTTCATCAATCCTCGTGGACACGCACAGACTGGTTCGCGCGTGTCGGGATCCAAGAAGGTAACCAGGAAGAAAGGCACGTTGTCCTCCCAGGGAATGCGACGGAAACTGCTGAGATCCGGCACGGCGACCAGATCGCGGTACCCGTTCTCCTTGTTGCTGATGGCCAGCTCGGGGGAGTAGGTGGTATCATGCTGGTCCCAGCCGAAGATCACAGAGCAGAAGCCGAAGCCCTCGGTCACGACGGATAGGAACTTCTCCTTGCGCATGAGTTTCCCGCGCAGGATGCCGTCCACATCGACGCCAGCTACCTTGACTCTGCGGTCGTTTTGGAGGATATCGGCGACATTGGAGGGGGTGACCTCGGGGTCTGTTGAAGACGACATGGTCAGGGACAGCTGAAGGGCTCGGTGCTGAGAGGAGAGTGAGCGGTCAGTCAGTGTCCGTGCTCTGGGATATAAGATACTGGCTTACCGGGATCGAAACAGATAACCCAGCTGGTCACCGTCTTGCTTATCACTTATCAGCCAGCTGGGTCTTGCCGTCTCACGATGCTACTGGGGAGAGATAACACCACGCCATAGCTATCAGGTGTCCATCCGTCTCCGGCACTTCTGGCGCATTACGTAAAGTCCCCCACGTGCCCCGCGGTATGTAAGGAAGCTCTGGTCTGCAACTGACTGCCACTTGTACATTTACTGAACTGGTGAATTCCAAGTGCCCTCGACGATTGATGAGAATCACTGTTAACCCCATTCTCCAGTTCAACACTATGTCAGCTACTACTCCCCATGGTCGTCTTCAAGGCAAGAATGCCATCGTCACCGGTGCAGGAGGGTATGAATCAACGCCCTAGCGATCACCTTCAATTCATTCTAACACGACCTCCCCCAGCGGCATCGGCCTCGAAACAAGCATCCTCTTCGCCCGCGAAGGCGCCAACGTCCTGATGGCCGACATATCCCCACCAGCACTCGAAAAAGCGGTCGCGAAGGTGAAGGAGCTCGTCCCAAGCGCAGGTCGCATCGAGTCGACCAAGTGCGACGTGTCGAAAGAATCCGACGTGCAGGCCATGGTCGAGATGCAGGATAGCTGGGGCGGCATGGACGTGATCTTCAACAACGCCGGGATCATGCATGCCGACGACGCCGATGCCGTGGACACCCCCGAGAAGATCTGGGATCTGACGCATAATATCAACGTCAAGGGCGTGTGGTTCGGTTGCAAACATGCTGTGCAAAGTCTGCGTCGGCACAAGAAGGCCAGAGGGAGTATTATCAACACGGCAAGTGTTGTTGCCCTGGTGGGCAGTGCGACGCCTCAGTTGGCCTATACGGCTAGTAAGGGCGCTGTGCTGGCTATGACGAGGGAGTTGGCCATTGTTCATGCGCGCGAGGGATTCAGATTCAATGCGCTGTGCCCGGCGCCGCTCAAGTATGTTTTCCGTTTTGCAAGTCCGGTTTAAATGAGATGAACTCTTCTGACTGGTGTTGGTGTCCACAGCACCCCCCTCCTGCAGGACTGGCTCGGCGACGACCAGCCCAAGCGTTTGCGACGCGAAGTGCACTTCCCGACCGGTCGGTTCGGCGAGGCCATTGAGCAGGCGCACGCTGTTGTGTTCTTGGCCAGCGACGAGAGTAGCTTTGTCAATGGAACGGACTTTGTCGTGGATGGCGGGATGACCAGGGTGAGTTTCGGGGACCATGAGATTGTGGGGTTTATGTCAGGGTGCTAATTCCTATCAGGCGTATGTGACTCCGGAGGGCCCGGCAGCTCCTGCGCCACAGAATCTGGGCCGTTAAAACTGGGTGCTGTGCGGACATGAGTTTTTCCACTGTCGAGAGCTGGGGGAGTATAGATGTAGTGTGGTGGGATCTAGTCTTTGTCTGCAGTATTTACCAGAGTATTGGAATACAACAGATGTTCTAATTATCAAAACAACCCTTCGCAAATACATACTCTGTCAACGAATTCCCTCACCCTCGTACAACCTCTCATAGTCAGGCAGGTGAGCACGCGACCATAGGCATAACCATAACAACCGAACAATGATCAAACCAATGATTAAATACAATCTTCAATTCCCAAGCATAGAATAATAATCGTACCACGGTCCCGTCCCAACAGTTCACGTCATGGAAGTTGAGCCCGGCACTTTCCCCGCCTCCATCCCGCATTCCGGCCCCGAACAATCCAATCCATCCCTTTAAACCGAGGATGGCGGCACACTGCGCCACCTCCCTCACCACACCACTAATCGGCCCTTTCCTTATTTCCTTCTCAACCTACCTACACTCTTCCATCTCAGTCGACTGAATAGCAATCCCATGAATTTGATTCAACATGTCTAATCTCACCTTCCCCGGCGCGAATAAACAGCCCTCATACCGGCCAGCCCCGAGCAGTGGACCCTCCTTCAAACCCCGGACTGGCGGCGCGCGGCGGTGGTACGTTGGCCCCTAGCCCCCGATTCATCTCAGTTGCACCCCATATTCTGATCCCCGACTTCAATTTACTTCTCTCTCTCAATGTGCCTGTATGTGGTCGCGTGCTCAACTAACGAATGTTGCGTTTGATTAGGTATATTGCTACCATCGCCACAATTGGACTTGGTATGTTTCACCCGCTCCCCCCCCCTCTCCATCTCCCCGGGCTAGCTATGTTTGTTATGACGACCAATATACTAATCAATGGATTACTCCGACAGGGTTCGGCGCATACGATTACTACCTCTCCGCATTATCTCGCCGAGAGCAGCGAACTCGCGAAGAAGAGATGCGCTTCGCCCGGAATCAGCAGCTCATGGATGCGTATGGGGATAAGGAGTCGTTGCGTGATGTGCAGCAGGCACTGGATGCTTATGAGGTGCGATGATGTCGTGGGATGTGGTGTGGATATGGGGGAATGTTAGGATGGATATATTGAGGGATGAATGGTAGATTAGCCCTGGACGCTGGTAGTCTTGGGGATCTATCTATCCATTGTGGCGTTGGTGTTGATTCTGCTTGAGGGGTATCTTCGAGTAGATTGCATTCGTGTTTTTAAGACTATCTTTTAGCAGCATTCATTGGACGGGGTTTTATTTGTTATGAGGTCCCCTCTCTCCTTTTAAATTGGGCACTCGGGACCACATAGGGCTCTGGAAGCCATTTTCGAGGCTGCCAGGCTTTCCTGACAGCACTCCCACCTAGCAGCTGTATCTAGCGGCAAGCTACATTGGGCAAATGAATGAAGATGAATAATGATTGATTGAATGATATACAAGTTCCCAAAGAGTGTATCCAACGCCCGCTGAACGCCTCAAAGCATGGTCACATTTAATAGACAGTTTAGTTCACGCCTTCCACTCATCGTCCGGGGTCTCAGTATCTTGGGATATAGGCGGGATCTCAACGACACGCGAAACACCGAGGGACTTCGTGCCCTGCAATGCCTCAACAATGAGGTGTTTGGTATTAGGATCACGCAGATCGGCATGAGTCTCGAAGCCCTTCTTGGCATGGTTGTGGAGCAGAGTACCATCCTCAATAGTAGAGTGTGCCGTGGGCACGGAGTAGATATTCCAGTTATCGTGTTCGGTGCACCCATTCCAGCTCATATACACTAACACATCAGTCGTGTATTCGGAAATACGCTTGGCGACACCGGTGGGAGGGTAATGCGGGATTGCATGCCAGGGGAACTTGAACGTGCGATATGCCTGGGCGTGGCCCACATAGCCAAACTGACCCGTCATCACGACCTTGCCGTCGCCGTTATACTCCTTCCATTTGCAGGTAGAACCGTAGCTCATCAGCATGTGGCCGGTGGTGTTGTAGTCCAGAAGCTGAAAGCTGCCCTGGGTGCGTGCGAAGGATGGGTCCGAGAAGTGCGAGTTGGCCTGGCGGAAGGTGACGCCGGTCATGTTCTTTAGGTCGACGTTGATGGCGACGCCGGTGGACTCGCTGGGTGGGCCTTCGTTTAGCACGTCGTTGTTGAAGGCCGTCAGGACCATGCTGTCGTCTGTTTCATTGTAGACGCGGATATCGTGTTGCCAGGCGAAATGGGCATCGTTGGGGATGTCGCCCTCGTCGCGGTTGCCGCCCTGAAGAGTGGTTAGTAGTTGATTTAGTTAAACCAAGGAAGGCTACTTACCGAGAGAATCCAGCGCTTGGTTCCATCGTGGTGCAGATACAACGCATACCAGTAGTAGCGAATGGAGACGACATAGCCGTGGTTGGCGTACTGGATGGAGTTCATGTGGTAGCAATCCCACGGCGACTCCTGCGAGAAGCCAGACCCCCACATGGGGAACTTGGATGCTCCCAGAGGCAGGATATCTTGGTTCTCGGTAGCAGCCCATGAGAACAGGATCTCGTTGGTTTTGATGTCGACTTCATAGAAAAGGCAGTCGATAATCCAGGTGCCCGGGTGGCCTTCGGGCCGCATACTAGTGTCGACTTGGGTGATGTTGATGGCAGAGACAATCATCGTTCCTTTAGGAGTGATGAGATGTTCGTGGACATCGACATAGGTGTCTCGCTTTTTTCCGTCGGGAGTAACGAAGTTATCCTGCAGAGTAACGGTGTAGATCTCCTTGTAGGAGGCATCGAGGACGTGGACGGAGCCATAGCCATAGCCAAGGACGCCCGTCTCGCCGTCCCAGTAAGTAATGACGTCCTTGCCAAAGAGCTTCTGCATCTTAAAGTCCATGGTTTTCCTTTGGACGCCTTGCCAGATCATCTCGCCGTCGTTGTCGTAGATGGTCGGGGCGGTGCCCCCGTCCTCGAGCGCATTTCGGACGTTAATAAAGATGTTGCCTGGGTTGACTTCCCCAAGCTTGCCAACCATCAGGTAAGGAGGTGTCCATGTTCCTGTCTCGAATTGTTGAGCTGGCCATTCTTCTCCTGTGCCGTGATGGGCAAGGGCCCCGAGAGTGGACAGTAGTAGTACTGATAAATACACGAAAGGACGCATATTGACAACAGGAAAGGAAAGGAACATGCGTATGCGTATTTAGTATGTGTAGTTTGACCCGAAAAAAAGGAAACGAACTAAGAAACGATGAAGGAAGTCTCTGGGACTGAGGGGAGTATGAACTAAGAAATCTGAAGTTTCATCTAAAGCCAGTCGAGTCATGCCCTTTTCTACTTGCCTTGCCCCAGACATCAACAGTACAATGATAGATGCGACCAAATTAGAAAGGCAGATAGTTCGCCTTGGGGCGGACGGCAATTCAGGCATAGCAGCCCCGGAACGAGGCTGCAAATCCACAAACTGTTGGTGGGCCACTTTAGGGCGGAGCAAGCCCATGAGATCAGTTCCCGGTCCTCTGTATGTACTGTACTGTGCAAATGATTTGCGGACCATGAAGCAACCTTTACGAGGTGAAAAGCCTAATTAATGGCAATGTTATACGAAGCTCTCGTGCTGGGCCCATACTTGAAGCATGTCTAACTTTGAGGAACCAAAGCAACTGACAGGAGAGATGGAGGGCGCAGGGGTTACTTGATCTACGAGATTTCGAACAAAACTGGAAAGAGGCCTCCCAAACACCCTCCTCGGTGTTGGTTGATCTTTCAGCCTCAGTCGGTACGCGATCCAACACTGTACACGAGGCCTATTGAGGTACAGCACCATTTTTTCTCGGACACTGGTACTACAATTGTCATGAACTTTCACATAATTTGTCAGTAGCTCCCAGGCCCGATCCATGGCTTGGTTGGTAACTCGTCTATCCCGTCCATAGGCCGACACCTTCAAAGACGGGAGAATGGTAGGTAGTCCTCTGGCTGGTCGCCTCCTGCGGTGCATAGTAAATCCACCTGTGTGTTTCAGAATTACGGACTGCTGGCCATATAGTCCGGGGGGTTTGTTCTTCACTTGCGCCACCAACTACCAACACGAGTCAGAACCCAAAAGATCGGAACCCGTTCTCCCCAATGGCATACGAGGCAGCAGATTTAGCGTATGCTACTGTCCCTCTGCTGCAGTATCACCTTTTATTTCGAACCAACAGGGCTCCAAGCCTCGTCCCATGTATCGACCCCTGACTCGAAATTCTTTGTTGTACCCTTTGAAACCCCCGTGCGACTATGCAGCCATATCATGAGAGAAAACGACAAAGGCAACCGATTTGAGTGCTATGGGCGACGGGAGTTCCAAGTTGGAAAAGGAAAGAAGAACAGGAACTATCTACACACGGGTCAGGTCCTACACACGGGTCATATCCTACACACAGGTCACGCCAGGCACAGTCTAAGCGCTTGTCACACCCACCCACACTCCACTCTCTCTCAGTCTCCTAGGGCTGAGGCGTTATTATTAATATTTCAGCCCTAAAACCAATAACACAGTCGAGGCAAAATACCCTATATTCTCCGTAACGCCAACTGAAGAGCCATATTTAGAAGCTATGAGGCGCTCCATCAACATTTGGCGGAGAAAGTGGATAATCAAGTGGAGATTCGAAAGGGCTGAGATGAGCCTCCACGCTAGAGCCAATCCGTATGCTCAATTTAGATCAGGTAGCCATATAATAGCAAATTAGGAAATGATTTGCACATGTTTCTTGCCTAAACAGATACAAGGGTCCTGAGCACGGACGGCTTAGCTTGGCATGACCGGAACTGATTAGCTGACTCGCAACTGTAAATAACCGAAGGGAATTTCGATGATTGATCCAGGGCCGATACGATACCACGTCGACCTTTCGGCAGCATTGAACGCTGGTCTTTCTGCCCTCAGATCGCAGAGATAACCATATGTGTGGCGATGCACACAGGCAGCAACCAAAACGAGCACTCTGCAATGGTTCCTGAAGGATCGCATATTGCGCACTGATTCATGTCTTCGTACCGCAGGCGAGCTGGGTCTTCATGCGCAACTGCGATCGATGAATGAGTTGTTTATAACAACACCCCAGTCTTTTCTTTGGGACGATGGTCGCTAGTTCAATTCTGGCACATTCCGAGGCCATGGGACACCATGCCAAATCAGATGCTAGCGCCAACAAGTCAAGAAAGGGTCAGGAACCATTTTCTCGTTGGTCAACGTAAAATGAAACGAACCGACATATCGCTAGTCCACACAATCTCCGCCTTTGTGTTCTCCATCTTGCACTCATCGCTGCGCCATTGCAATTTCGCTCCTCCCTCCCAAATCAAACTAGGCTTCCAGTCTACCCCAGTTGTCCCGTCCGCCCTTTTTGCCGGTCGTCCTTAGCGCTGCGCCACTAAGGCCCACTATAAAAAGTACAGGGTCTTTCTGGCCCCTGATCGCCTCCATGTGGTTGCATGTCAACAGTAGGGGGCCTAATCGAGGCAGAATTGCCTGCAAGGGCCTTGCAAAAAGGTGATGACAAGATGGGCTGCCGTGACTTTCTGATCTCATCACGGCAATTTTTTTTTGGATTCTATTTCGATCACTATTCACTATGAATCTGCTAACTAATTTTCTGAGTATTGCTCTACTCGCTCAGGTGGCGTATACCAGCCACATGGGCGGCGGCCTCAGCTTTGTTCCTGACCCATATCGCAATTCGGGCTGGTGCTATCTTTAGCTTCATAACTTCGATACTTGCTCGGTTATAACACTCTTGGTCGTAGGGTTTATCCAAGATAGCAAGTGTATTAAGAATCGTATGTCAGTTCGAACCGGAAAACATGCTATCAGCACCCAGAAATTCCCGTCAAGGGCGTTACGAATTATGCAATTAATCAGACCAACTCTGCTTGGGCATCGCCTATGCCTTCTACGACTATCCCCGCCCCGAAGGGTACCTCAACTCCGAAAGCCATCTTCCATAACCATCCCAACTATGGCACCTGTGCGGTTCAATTTGTTGGTTTCATGGGATGTTCTGGAACTGTTGGTGGCCCCATTAGAGGCGTGAAGCATCATAAGTGCGAGGGTATGGCATTCCATTTCATACAGTACGTCCCGAAACTGGTGCGACCACCTACACTCTTCGATTGATTCTCTAGCCCCAACACCAAGAGACACTAGTCTATATGAGGAGTTTTTCCGAAGCACCCCTATCACTTAGACATATATTGTTTCTTACGTAGATTACATAGTAGTCTCAAGTAAGTATGTGCTTGTAAGTTCAATACGTCCGACACCTCGATACCCCACTTCTAGAGCAACCTCCCAAATAAAGGTACCTTAACAATCAATCACGAGTGGTCGAACCAAGATGGCGCCAAACCTAGCCCCTTCGAAGCATGAGCTTATCTATGATATGATCCATAGTAGGGAACTATCTATATCATAGATGGCATAGGCTACTAGCTACAATAGGAGTACAATCCTAAGAATCTCTTCTAATATACGGATGTTTGCTAGCGTCAAAGCACCGCCTAATATAGGCGGACGACCCCGTAGCATCACTCTAGTCATGCTCGAGGCTTTGTGCGATCACCTACTCGATAAACCGACCTTGTACCTCGACGAGATAGCCATTTTTCTATAGGATGAATTCGCTCTTTAAGTAACGAAATCGAGCATTAGCTATGCCCTTACGTCTAAAGGCTAGTCAAAAAAGACTACCTAAGTTAAGGCCTAAGAGCGTAACCTAGACCTTCGTAACGAATACCTCTACTTTATCTTAGACTTCTAGTCCTACTATCTTGTCTATGTAGATGAGTCTAGATGTAATAAAAGGATAGGCTTTAGGAGAATAGGTTAGTCCCTACTAGGTATAGCGCTAGTTTAAGTGTCTAAATTCTATCGTGATTAGCGATATTAGATACTACTAGCCTACGCCTAAGATGGTATTATTCTATCTTAAGTATTTTAAGGCTTAACTAATGTATCTATCTTTAAAGATTTTATTAAGTAGCTTCTATAGCATTATATGAAATGGCCTAAGCCGAAGTCTATATTAGTTATAGACAATGCATCCTTTCATTACTCCGATAGAATAGAATAGATATGTTTAGAAGCTAGGGTAAAGCTAGCGTATTTGCCTCTATATTCTCTAGACTTAAATCCTATTAAGGAGTTCTTTGCTGAGTTAAAAGCTTCCATTCGGCGAAATTAGTAGACCTACGAAGAATATCCTAACTAAGGATTTAATGCCTTCCTCGAATGGTGTGTTAACGTCGTCAGTACAAGAGAAAAAAGTGCAGAGGGACACTTCCGTCATGCAGGTCTATCTATAGAGGCGTAGCACCGCTACAGCGTGATTCGAGATCAATTTCACCGGTTAGGCTTATCACTAGAACGGGTTCCCTATAGAGACTTTAGGAAGCCATAATATAACTAGTTTAGATTAAAAATGATGACTAGCTCAAAATGAGTTTCCCAGTAAATACAGTACACTCATATTCGAAATCAGTCTTAACTCCACACTCTTACGACATGTTTCCCGAACCCTAACTTGAGATAAGCTAATCTAAATTTAGCTCTTCACTTTGTAATCCCTAAAGGGCTGTATCGTGTTCATTGGTCACGACCAATAAGTCATTGTTATAGTACCGTAATCCGCTATAGAAACCGATGGAGCTTTTCATACATATTGAACAAATAACGAAGGCATAACAGTAGGGTAGTCCTTCCTCCTGCATTCTCGCATTGCGTGGTCTTCCCACACAACTTCATATACATTAGTTTGACATCTAAGAAAGGGATAAAATAGATAGAATAACGCCATATAGAGTGATGGTAGGATAACTATTCTTAGTATAGCTTCTATTCTCCACTATAGTCGTTATCGTTGCCAACGTCTATTGAAATC
Organism: Penicillium psychrofluorescens; assembly: GCF_964197705.1. Taxonomy (NCBI): domain Eukaryota; kingdom Fungi; phylum Ascomycota; class Eurotiomycetes; order Eurotiales; family Aspergillaceae; genus Penicillium; species Penicillium psychrofluorescens. The sequence continues at coordinate 2,601,229 of NC_133440.1, forward strand.
TGATACATCCAAAAGCTGACATGGGACTCCCTAAAGTGCCATTATTTATAGGGATGACATACATCACGTCGTTTTTACCCCTCGACTGGAAAATTCTAGGCCGTGATGACTCAACTTGCAGTAGCACTCCAACAATTGGGTACCTTGTTTGTTTCTATGTATAGTAGTTTTCGAATTCAGTTATACCTCCACGCTCTTGCGACTTCATTCCCAGTAATTAGCTCCGGTCTTTGTAAGCTCTGATTGGATAAAGTATTTTTGGTTTACATTTCAGACCGCTTGCCATAATCGTCGCTGTATTTGATAATACAATTGTCAGACCCCGCGCGATGTATTTTACGCGAAACCGCTATACACACGCTACAGTAGCTGCTCCACCCATGTGTACCGTGTGGAGGCTGTGCTCAGGACCCGGCGACGGGAGACCTGCAAAAAAAAACCTACAGGGGACGAAATTGTACAGCTTCTTTTCCCTAGACATTTGGTGACTTGATGGCCTTCGAAAGTCATGGCCTCTCTTTCAGGTAGGTAGGTTATATACAGGTTTTCAAAAAGCGCTTTTGCTAACTTGCTTGCAGAAGTCTCATCTGTTCAAAACAGCTCTTTTCGTTTCCTGGACTTGCCTTTCGAGATTCGAACACAGATCATCAGACACGCAATCAGTCTCCATCGGCACAAGCCAAAACAATTCGAGTGGATCTCTTTTGGGCAGATCGATTTTGAGTTCGCTAATGAGGGCTACGACATTATCATCAGTCCTACTGGCCTCAGATTCCTGAAACTTACGTCTCTCAATATTGAGTTGGTCAGTAAGCAAGTTCGCCAAGAAGTACTATCCGTTATCTTCCAGGGCTCTGCGGTATGTGTTCATGTCCAGATTCCCCGACACGGCTATGGACCATTCAGCGAACACACTGCATCCTTGCCCACGGTTATCCAAATATTGAATAAATATCCGCTACTATGCAATATGGCAAGACAGCTGACTGTCTTTGTTGATCCCGAACGCCCGTACATTCATAAAATGGCAACGAAAAAAGACCCTTGCATTGATCTGGATCACATAGGCTTGACGCTGGTGGCAGCCGCGATTTTGAGACCCTTCTTCATTTTAGGTTATTCGGTTGGGCGTGTTTATAGGAGAGTTGCAACAATCTACAGCAAGGGAAACGACGATCTGACAATCTTCGTTGACATTATTCTGCGCTGTTTTAAGACCTGCAAATCGTTAAAGCTGATTCTCTGTTTAGACAGCTTAGAATTGCCAGGCTTAAAGGTTATGCTGAGGCTATTTGATATGCCAAACTGTTCCATGACTCTAGAGGAATGGTGGGAGATACCGAGACGAGGCACTATGCGCGAGACTGCGCTAGCAGTTTATGATGAACGGCACAAGAATCTCATTCCGACAGCAGCTGAAGAGTCTGGGCACAAGTGGTTTTTGTAAGTCTGTCCAAGCTTGGAAAATTTTCATTACCAAGGGGTCGAGGATATTATGATAAGGCAAAGGGTCTGGTCCAGGTAGCGCCTAGCCAAGCGCCTATGATTTACGGGGGAGAGTTGCGTTATCTGAGTACGGATTTGTACAGTCGATGATGATGATGATGATGATGATTTCATTTACGCTGACCCCTCGCTTTTTGGCGATATGCAGCATACAGCTACTATGTTCTAGATACATAATTTGATTCACAGTGATTGTTCCAAGCTTCCTTAACGGCGAACTTTGAGCCTCACCTGGGAAGGCTTGTGATTGTCTCCATTTTAACCTGTGAAAAGGGTAGGGTAACTTTGCGACCCCGCGATTGTGTCTCTCCAAAGAAAAACATAGTATTGTATGCTGCATATCGCCAAAAAGCGAGGGGTCAGCGTAAATGAGATCATCATCATCATCATCGACTGTAATTCGGCCTGATCAGGTAAAGTAACCTCCGGTGAGGGGTCAGGGTAAATGAAACACATAAACGAATATACTGTATCCTGAACATGTAAATTCAAAGCAACTTTCCTGTACTGTATTTCAATTCTTTGCTATGACACTAATGGCCACGCCATCTAGATGATCAGTGATTCATCATTGGAACAACTCCCCCATCCAGTCTAAAGTACTATAGGAATCGCTTCATCGACCCGCCCAGTCCACTTTCCGATGTCTTTGACAAAACGTCGAGCGATGCCTATGTTTATTTATCCCTTTCTCAATGAAGAACTTTTGGTCCTGATCCTTGTAGACCTGCTCAAGTTCAAGACCATTGTCGAGCGTTGCATCCCATACTTGCCGATTTGCCGATTTGAGTGTATCATTTTCGACATTCAACATCTGCCACTCACCGTACTCCTCACGGCTACGTCTCCAAGGCCAGGAAGTTCAAATGAAACCATGGTCATCGGTTCAACCGCCGCCTTAGACGCCGGGACATTTAGTCCTTAGGCAGCAGACTAAGAGAGCAGGACATTAATGATATTGCAAGGAGGATGATATAACACTCGAGTCCTCATAACATGACGACCCTTTCACTCATCTCTCCCCAGTCTCCTGTCCTTCTTGGTTTTCTAAGTATACTTCGTCGCGTACCGTTTCTGGCACGTCCTTATAGTCCCTTAAAGCGACGCCCTTATCAATGTGGGTGATAAGGGCTTCATATAATAATATTTGATTGGGCAGTGTTTTTCCCATTAGATGTATCCAACCATAATGGGCATACTAACATGTCGACGAGTCGCATCGCATCAAATTATAGACGCTGCGCCAGATAAGCGTCTCGCTAGAAGCATTTTCCTCTGCATTAAGTTATGCATCTCGTTCGCTAAGCATCATTTTGTAATAGATGACTTTCCTCTTTTCTCTCTTTTCCGACCAGCAGTTAGAGAAGAATCGTCTACGTAATTGAATCTAATCTTCAGTCTGAACACATCACAAGCTATGTCTCAATAGCGGTCAGTTTGCGTTTAGTACGATCGGTTGTCAGTATAATGATGACAGTATCATCAGATATCATTAGACGGTGGCGGGTCTTCCTAGTGGGCTCTTCCTTCTTCCCACTCAGACAGCTGAATGAATCTGAGAGACTCGGGCCCAGGTCTACTTGTTCGCTCGATTCCAGTCTCAAGTACGCTAGACGGAGAGGGGTTTGAGATTGATCGAGCGGCGATTGGGCTGCCGAAGTACCCGGGTGTCGGAGCGTATTTCCATTGTTCAGGCTCCGTAGATTGGGATGTGTAGTCGATATGATACGGCTTCTATGTCATCTCTAACAAGCATTCGCGAACCTTGGATCATCCACATCAGCTTATCATTAGAACCACGTTTCAACGGCGGGCTGACAGCGAATGAAAGTCGCAAAGGTGACACAAGCCATGAAAATAGAGATGCATCTTTGCCTGCCAGGGTTAGCTCTCTAAGCATAAGCGCAGCCTTCTGTGTTATGTAGCGGGAAGAACGAGGGGCAAGGACGAGTAGAACAGGCGGGACAAGGAATTTAGTAAGCTAGACGATCACGCCAGATCGCCCCAACTCCTCAATAGCTCTACTTGATTCTATGAACTATTACGGTATTATTACGATAACTCACCTATCATATAAGGCCATTACTGCCATTACTGCCATCACTCGATGCCACTCACCGCTCACAAATGACTCTCTCAAATCTTCACCCTAGCTCAAAACGCTTGCAGCAACATTTCCTCTGATCTCAATTCAATGATTCTGCCTCATTTGCCCTCCGAATTACTACTACGACTAGCGACCTACCTAGAGATAGAACAAGATATCAACTCGTTGTCTCAAACAAATAGACGACTCCACGCTCTCCTGAATCCATATCTCTATAGACTGAATTCTCGAGGCTCAAATTCCGCTCTGCTATGGGCTGCCCAACATGAAAATGTGGCTACAGCTCGATTGTGTATACAGGAAGGAGCCAAAGTGAGAGTGACGGATAGCAGGGGCCGGACACCATTATCCTGGGCCGCGCAGCACGGACATGAGGCGATGGTGAAGCTATTACTTGGGACAGGGCAGGCGGTTTTGAACTCAAAAAACTGCGAGGGGAAAACAGCCCGCCAGAGACTATTATCCTGGGCTACGCAGCACGGACATGAAGAACTCGTGGTGAGTTATTTACTTAGGAAAGAGCAAGTGGTTAAGGAATTGAAAGACTACGAGGGATGGACACCATTATCCTGGGCTGCGCAAAATGGTCATGACGTGGTAGTGAAGCTATTACTTGAAACTGGGCAGGTGGATGTGGACTCGAAGGACAGGGAATGTCGTACACCATTTTGTTGGGCTGCGAAGAATGGATATGAGTCGGTGGTAAAGCTCTTACTTGAGACCGGGCAAGTGGATGTGAACTCGGAGGACAATGAAAATTGGACACCTTTGTCCTACGCCGCGCGGGAGGGACGTGAGGCGATAGTGAGGCTTTTACTTGAGATAGGTCAGGTGAAGGTGGACTCGAGGGACTATTCCGGCTGGACACCATTGTCTTGGGCCGCAAGATTTCGACACGAGGCGGTGGTGAAGTTAATACTTGAGACAGTCCAGATTGACGTGGACTCGGAGGACACGTTAGCTAACCCAGTCTTATCACGGACTGCTAAGCTTCGATATGAGGAGGTGATGAAGCTTTTACCCAAAACAGGGCAGGTGGATATGGTTCTGAAGGACTATGAGGGTTGGACACCAGTGTCTTTAGCCGCACTTGAACGTGAGGGAATAGTCAAGCTATTACTTGAGAAAGACCAGGTGGAGGTGGGCTCGGACAACCCGTTGTCCTATGCCGCAAAATTTGGACTTACGGCGGTGGTGAGGTTATTACTAGAGACAGGCCAGATTGGCGTGGATCCGAAGAACCCAAAAGGTCTCATACCATTGTCCTTGGCTGCGAAGCATGGATATGAGGCGGTGATGAAAATACTACTTGGGACTCGGCGCAGGCATTCATAGCGGCATTGAAGCTATTAACATTGGGCAGGTGGATGTGGATGACTATGGCGACCGACAAACGTATGACAAGCGATGCATTTTCAGACTTCACGCATAGAACTTATTGTACCATAAAAGAACCAGTTTTTCAGTATAGCCATGGCTGGGACGAGGTTTAATGGCCTTGGCTAGAGCCTTAATGTTCACATGCCTCACCCGAACCGCGAGCTTCCTTCCTCGCTCAAAAAGTCATGCTCATCCATTTTCAAGTCGTCTGTCGGCCTATTTCCGTCATTTGCCATACAAGCTCCAGACATTGCACCCAAAGCCTCGCGGTCCGCATACTCTACCGACATCACAGGGCCGCCTGTTTCTTAGTTCAGATCGTCATTCGTTCTGCTGTCGCTGTATCGTTGGGGAATGATATCGGTAAAGATCCGTTGAAACCGTCTGATGAACTCGTCGTCAGGCTTTTGGGAGTTATTCCTATAAAAATTAAGTGTTAGGTGTGGACTCTCACTGGCAGATTCGTTTGCACAGAAACCTTTTGCGGAGCATTGAGGGCGAATCTACCGGTTGATCGCGGCGGCGGTCAGACAAGTATGTGGTAAGAGAGGAACGAAAGGCTGCAGGCTTATGCACAACAAATGATCCAAACCGCAGTAATCAGACCACGAGTGCTGCTCGCAGTGGGAACGCGCGTACAAGTATTTATTTTGACTTCACCGGTTCAGATGCTCGAAGAGCCACAGCTCAAAGGACCGCACTTCTTGAAGGAGAGAAAATAGTGAGGATGAATGGGTTGGCAAGAGAGAGACTGGCTGGTGCATCTGCCGCATCCCCATCACTTCCATTATGGATCGCTTCTTGTCTGGCATTTGCTCTTCAGTGGGCCCTCTGACATGTTTCCCCTCAAGAGAAGCCTCACAAGAAGACTTGCCCCACCTATATTGAAATAGGCCAACATCGCTATACTGCTTCTGCAGCAAATGCTCAATCTGCTATCCGGCACCAAGCCCCTCAAGGTACGCACCATGTGAGAAACCAGAATACGGCGCAGAAATAGCCTCGCCAGCCAACCAGGGTCTCTCCACGCTCGCGCGCAGGCTCTCGTGCATTTCCAGCATTGTCGCCGGTGGCCAGTTCGAGGACGACTCGGGCGCCCAGGGCATTGGTGTCCACTGCGGGTCCATGAAGTCCGTCGGTTTGGGGATGTTTTTGTGGGGATACATCTTGCGCAGCAGGTCCATTACCTGGCTCTTGGTTTGTTCGTCGGTTTGGCGCTCTGACTTCCAGGCCTGATTGGCGACGACTGTTACGAAGATTCTGTTACTTCCCTCTAGGAAGCCTGGTGCGGAGAGCTTTTGACCGTGCTCAACAATCCTAATGGTTTGGGCTAAGATCTTGGCTGCACGCTCAAGGGATTGCGACCGTCGTCTTGGTGCAGGTCACAATGTCGTCGCGCGGGTTGGTATGGAGGCCGACAGGCATGGAAGAGCCAGCGCAGCTGCCCATAGCCATGTCTTGGACGAATAAATCATGAGGTTAGAAATGACCAAGTTGGACAGTCCACGCGATCGAAACTCTCTCCTTATCTCCCCTCTTATAGCCCCCGTCGCACGACCGTCCATATCTAATGTCGCCTCGGTTATCAGCCGGTCCACAATAGCAGTCAAACATTTAGAGAGCAGAGCATCTCAAGACCAACGAGTTATTACGCAATGCGGCAGGTACATGCGTCCTCTGACGGAATGGGGAGGCCAAGCCGAGGAGAATGCCAGACACACGCGATTGATTAAGCTTGTGGAGCGATAAGGGCTGTTCCTGCATCATTATTGGGCGACAGGACCGGAGCATCGGGGCCAAAAACCAGGCCTTGTCGTGTGTCATGGAATTCTTCCCCGCATCATCGCCAGTCCGGATGCCCCGACAGGGGTTGATTGTATGGTTATTAGAGACCGTGTTTCATTTTTTTTTGTGTGTTTTTGTTTTCGATTCTCTTCGATCATTGCAACTCATAGGTAGAGCATCACATCATGAAGGATATCAGCCAAGATGACGACGCCCAACTGGCCTCTATGGGCCATCGCCCGGAGCTAAAGCGGCGTTTTTCGACCTGGTACGATTGGCCCGCTATCAATCATGCACGCTTATAGACTTACCCGGGGCGCAGGTCGATGCTGGGATTGGCGTTCGCCGTGCTGAATGTCTGTGCCGAATCCTTATTCTTACCGCCAACAACACTGATTATGGATTTAGTCGTGGACGGCGCTGTCGGCAAGTTTGTCCATCAGTTTGGACTCCGGGGGCAGTACCAGCGTGGTGTGGGGTGAGTGGATAGACATGGGGAAAATTATGGACACACAATTAATTAACCACCGGGCCAGGTCTGATTACCGCGGGATTCTGTAATCTCTGCATTGCGGCTTCGTTGGCTGAGTTTCTCTCTGCGTATCCAACGTGAGTGCTCTTCCTCTCTTGTTCGGTGGGAATAATGGGCTAGGACTAACTGGCAAATGCAGTGCGGGCGGACAGTATCACTGGGTTGCAGGTGAGTACTTTTAGACTGGTCTGTCATGCTCTTGCTAACCTAATTTTACATAGTCAGTATGTTCATCCTCTCGACTTCGAATACACAGGTCCTAACGGAACAGTCGCGTGGCCAAAATGGGTGCCCATCCTCTCATGGATCACGGGCTGGATCAACGTGGCGGGCTGGGTAAACACACCACGGTTCTTTCGTTGGTCAAGACAAAACTGACCGGTTGGCAGGTTGCCCTCGTGGCTACCAACTCGCTGCTTTCGAGCCAACTCATCGTGGGATGTATTTCCTTGATGCACCAGGTATACACAGTCACCTCCCTGTTGTTGGTGTCAATATTAACCAACCGACAGGACTATGTAGCGAAAAGATGGCATCAGTTCCTCATTTATATCGGATTAACGGTAGGCGCTTTTGTCATCAACGCCTTCGGAAATGCGATCCTACCACTCTTGTATCGTGGAGCCTGTATGTTGATGTCATTGATGTCTAACACCCTTACTGATTCTTCTAGTTACATGGTCCATTGGCGGGTTCGCGATTGTCTCTATCACGGTCCTTGCTTGTGCCTCCCCTGACTTCAATTCGGCATAGTAAGTCTTGCAGTCTGAAATGCTATATGCAGATGCTAAGTAACCTCCTACCAGTTTTGTGTTCTGTGATTTTGTGAATAAAACTGGTTGTAAGATCATCTCCCACCCTTCCTTCCTTTCTGAAAATACATTGTTAACTGATATTAGGGCCGGATGGCGTTGCATGGCTACTCGGAGTATGTTACCTTGATAACTCAACAACTCAAATCAGCTAACATCAGAACCAGCTGCTCCAAGGCGGCCTCGGCGTGACTGCATTCGTAAGCACTCACCCCTTCCCATCGAACATATAGAACTAAGCCTCCCAGGATGCCGTCGCACACATGATTGAAGAAGTCCCAGGAGCTGCAACCGAAGGACCCAAGATTATGGTCGCTTGTGTGGCTATCGGTACTTTCACCGGCTCAATCTTCTTGATTTGTCTGCTGTTTGTAGCAGGACCTATGCATCAAGTCACGACTGCAGCCGCGGGGCCACTTTTGCAGATTCTCTACGATGCAACCCAAAATCGCGCGGGTGCGATCTGTCTTTTGATGTACGTCGCTACAACCTTCAGGGTGGAGAGGAGTTGACTAAGATTGTCTGAATAGGCTCCCTCTCGTCTGCATGATCTATGCTATTCTCAGCGTCATGACTACCAGCAGCCGAATGATTTTTGCATTTGCACGGTGGGTTTCGTCTGCCATTTTAGAAACCAAACCTTCCTCTAACAAATACAGTGACGGTGGTCTTCCTGCATCTCGATTCTTTGCCACTGTCCACCCAACACTGAAGCTGCCGCTGAATGCACTAATGCTGAGCGTTGTGGTGGTCATCTGCTTCGGCTGCATCTTCATGGGCTCCTCAAGGTAACTTGCTGCAATGCACTCTACCCAATCCAAATCATGTATGCCTTCAAGCTAACCAGTCAGTGCTTTCAACGCCATCATCTCCGCGTCCGTCGTTGCCCTCGACCTCTCCTACGGAATCCCCATCGCAGTTAACGTTCTGCAGGGCCGTAAAGCCCTTCCGCCAGGGAAGTGGAAGCTTCCCAATGCAGTTGGCTGGATGGTTGATATTGTAAGCTCCACACATTAAAGATAATACGAATGGCTGCATTGGTTTGGGTATCTTGCTAACGTGGACTGATGATCAGGTTGCCTTGTCGTATATTTCCCTGACAACCGTGTTGTTTGTCTTCCCTCCTGATCGGAAACTCACGGGGAGTAATATGAGTATGAAGTACCCAATTAGCCCTGTTGATGACCATGCTGATATCCATTCCAGATTATTGTATTGCTGCGTTCGCCGTCATCATCATGATCTCCGTGTTCCAGTGGATTGTGGACGGACGGAAGAATTTCACGGGACCTCGTCTTGAATTGGCAACCGAGGCACTGGATACCTTGCCCGCTGAGTCCAAGGTTGGACATACACCCGGGAACGAAATGGATGAGAAGAAGTAAGAGACGGGATCTGGTTATAGCCCACATGGCCAGAGAATGGTGGCGCTAACGCCTCATCCAAAAGTGTGGGTTACTTGTGTATACCAATCTAGTATATTATCTTGTAGAGATAGAATCCCAGTAATCAACGAGCCTCTTATAATCAGAAAATTCCCGGAACGAACCTCTTCGTCTCACGATGCCACTCTTCCCACTCCTTTCCAAACTGCCCCCTCATCATATCCTCCTCATCTCTCACCCTCGCAGCACAAACCGCAATATTCAACACCAACGCACCCACAATAACAGAAAAACCCCACCCATCCAACATTGCCAGAACCTCCCCATCCACCCAACAAGCCGGTGTCGCGTCCCATCTCAGCAATAACCCCCCACAACCAGCCGTGACAAACACCAGCCCCAGGTAGCTGGGATGCTGAATCCAGTGATAAATCCCATCTGTAATGAGGTGATCCGGCGCAGCGAGGTGGAAGGTAAATGACCGACCCAGACCACTATACGCCGCGAGACGTATGTATCCGCCGACGAAGATGGCGGCCAGCGAGGACGCGGTCATCGCGTTCCAGGTGAACAGTGCGTCGTTGGTGTTTTGGTATCCTGGGCAGAGCTGGGGGATGTGTGTTGGCGCGTATGAGTGGACGATTGTTAGGAGTGCGTGGTATATAAAACCCACGGTCGCGAAGGGCGATAATGATGTCAATAGCGTTACTATTAGGCTGATGCGGTCGGTGCTGTGGCGGTTTTGGGATGGGTTTGGGGGTGTTGCGCATTTGATGGTAATGTAGCCTGCTGCGAGAATTGCCGCGGCGAGAATTGTTGGTGCTGGCTGTGCCATAGTGATTTCTGGCTTTGTGATGGGGTTGAGGCTGGCGACCTAGAGAAATGAGGATGTTGAGGTCTTGTCCGTCGCAGGCCACCTTCCAAGTGGGGCCGCCGGGGATGCCGAGGCCTGTAAGGGAACCCCTGAGCACGGACGGCTTAGCTTAGTATTGCACGAACTAACTAACTGACTCGCAACAGCCATTTAGATTTAAAATCTAAGTGCCGATACGACACCACGTCGGCCAAATTACAATAGATGAGTTATCTTCATAATACCGTTATGTCCTTTGGAATCACGTAGAATCGCTTGGTGGTTCTGATGATTGGGCAAAGACCGCCCGCCTGCTTTTCCCTTTTTCCTTGACCGTCACATTTTGCTCCTTCGTCTTACGCCCACTACTCATAATACAGCAGGCTATGCCTATGCGATAGAGGGCTAAACATAATATACAAAGATGATATTGTTTCTCTATGGCTCTTGCCAACTGTGACTACTTTCAGAGATGACCCAGAGCCCTTATTGTCGATGATATCAGACCACATCACAACTCCAAATGCTCCAACCAGACACCTAGCTAGTGTGACAGCCAGCCAACAAAAAACATCTTGCCCACCTCTTCCTAATCACAGCACGAGAAGACCGGCAACGACTGCGGCACCACCGAGCATCATTTCTTGAGCTACGGCAATCGGCACGGCGGCATTGGTGGTGGTAGCTGCAGCACCCGAGCTTGTAGGAGTCGCTTCGTTGGTTGAAGGGGAGTTGGTGGAACCTACTGCAAGCGCCGATGATGCCGAAGAGGCCAGTGCGGAATAATCGCTCGCGGTCAAGGGAATCTTTGTGTAGCAACCTGGGCCTGAACCTGAGCCTGAACCTGAGCCTGCCGTACTCTGCGCTGGTGTACCACTTCTGGGTTTGAAGATGTTGGTGTTGATATTGTCGCCATGAACGCAGCAATATTTCCCGGTACTGTCAGCCAGCAAGGCGCCGGGGCAACATTTGTCGGCCGCTGTGCCCCAGCCATTAGGGCAATTCATTGCCGTTGTAGTGGCCGCGAGGGAGAGGACCATGAGAAGAAGAGGCTTGAAGGACAGCATTGCGAGTTTTGAGTGGACCGGTGAGGGTAATTATGAATGATTTAGGGTGTTGAGGGACTCCGAACATGGATTTTGCTTAACTTTTATAGACGATCCGGATGCCAAGAAGCTTGCCAGGGCCCAGCTGCCTTGCGCACGGAGCTGCGATTGTTTTCTTCTTGATTGGTGTAGAGAGTCCGAATTCGTGCTCTAAGCGAGGAACCAAGGATGAGGCTGAGTCTATCCGACCTATTCGAGACTGGGTTGTATGGATGCTTCTCATTTGGACCCGTAAGTCTCTATTAATATTACTGGTCAAAGAATTGCTGCTACATTTAGCTTCTTTAGCTATCTGAGATACGGTGAAGGACTGGCTCTCTATCATGTTACGGATGAGATGCCACTTTGAAAGAGAGAGCCTGGGGGCCACTTCGTGAGGATTGGCCTGGGATATCATACCCCTGACTCTGTCTTCCAAGGCTGAGGAAGTTTGATTGCTATTGTGGATGGAGAATGGGGGGCATGGCAGGAGAACGGGGGGCCTCGAGACAGGGGGATTGGAAAAATGGGGCTTGGAAGTAGAGGGCTTAGATGGAGAATCCGAGGAGGTCTAGAACGAGAAAACAAAGCCTAGAAGGAGAATGAGGCCCTTGGAAGATATTAAGTGCACCTTCCTAGAATTTCGCCCTTCAATAGGAGGGAGTTTCGTGTATAATACAAAGACTATCCTAGAAAGCGGTCTAGAAAGCGGGGTATCGATGACCTATCCGATCAGAACTTGCGCATTGCAGATCTATTCTCCGGGAATCAAGTTGTGAGAGTGTAGAGATAGCTGATTGCAAAAATTCCTGTATAAGCCAGGATGAAATGACACAAATTGAAGATTTCCGCGCGAAACTCTCTCCATGATCATGGTAATATCGATAGTATATGACCAGTTCACTTACCCGCTGAATGAGGGGTATCATTTTCTTCTATTTCCATATGCCTTTTGTACCACCTCCCAACTCCCTCTTTCGGACGGATAGAAGCAACATGTACCAGACTACAAATTTGGGTATGTGTGAATCGTTGCCTGATCTGGTATAATATGGCCCGCCTTATCTGAATTGAGGATAGGGATTGGTTCTATCGTAGATTACCCTTGTGGAGATGGCTGAGCTTACCCCTGTAGATCTCCTCCAAATCATCCACTTATCTCCACCAAATGTTGACGGAATTGCTCGGGCTCGTATAGCCTCCATAGCCTCCCTCTTTTCTAAATATGGCTCTTCAGATGGCCCCACGGAGAAAATAGCGTATTCTTATTGCTTTTAGGGCTGAGACAATAATAGTAACACTCCAGCCCTAAGAGACACAGAGAGAGTGTGTGAATGTCTGTGTTGTGGGGTGACTAGCGCTGGGGCTGTGCCTGATGTGACCCGTGTGTAAGATATGATTTTGAAGTATACTAGGAATTAAGGCCTTCTACGGTTGCCGGCTCGTGGTCGACGGCGTCTAGAGAAAGCTAAATTATTCATTACGTTCCTTACGGATATCCCAACTCGTTCGGGGTATAGACGCTAAAAAATCTCCGTCGCTATCTAAATTAGCTATGGCCCGTCCGCCCCACTGTTGCCTACTCTCCTCCGTAGTCGCATTTTGCTAACCAGTTCATTTCTATTTTGCTCTTTCCTCTCTCCCTCTAACGTGACATTCACCTTTCCCAAGGCGGAGTCCGTAATAGTTTCCAGAAAGTCCAATGCCATATCCAAAACATCCCCTAGTTCTCCCGTCGGTCTGTCAGTTCTGACCTGACGCGCCACCCCTATCACTGCCTTGAGCCTCCATCAGACTATTAGGCCTCCAGCTCCTCTCTCAGTCCTCCTGTTAGTCCCTAAGGCCCCCTATTATTTTCTCGTTTAGAAAACGCGTTGAAATTATTATTCCAATAAAGGAGGAAACTATTCTATTTTTATACGCATAGTCACTGACCCAAGTCCTTCTTAACATATATATATCGTCTACAAAACTAAGGTACTCGCTGTAGTCCAGGGTACTTCGAAAATCTTTCTTTACCATACACTTTACATTATCCTTCTATTATCTCAAAATGCCGTCCCTTAAGACTCTCCTCCTCTCAACAATCCTCTCCCTCGCCGCTACCACGACGGCATTCGATTGCCCTTCGGGGGGTTGGGTCGAGTATAACTCCAAATGCTGTTACGGCTCTGTTAGTGACCACGGCAACGATAACGATGCCTACTGCTGCGTTTCCGGCCCCACGACTATTAGCACGCCCCCTGTCCTCCCTACCGGGGTTCCCTCGATGGCCAAGAACAAACGGGCTGCGGCAAACTCTTGTATCGCAAAGATTCCTTTCACGGCTAGTGACTTTTCAAGTCTAGTGTCTTCAGCATCGGCGAAGGCTGCGGCTACTACGACAGGGCCTTCGACTAATGAGGCGTCTGGCACGACTTCGGGATCAGCAAGTCCAACCACCAACGCAGCTATGCCGGTTGCTATGGCTGATGGGATTGGGCTTAGTGGTGCCGCGGTTGCTGCCGCTCTCTTTATGCTATGATTCAAAGTGGGCTATCACCCTAAGGTGCTGTTAGTTAATGTTGGTACATGCTGAGCCCACATATATTTTCTACTTGGAATAGCCTGATTTACCCATTTATACACTTTGTGGCACGTTATAACAATGTATGGACTACTTTACAGTTTGCAATGCCCATTTATTGGAGTGATGTATTGATGTCTATATTTGCCTGCTGTGGCGTTCAGAGTCGCTCTACAAGTCGGATAGAGACAGAACGGGGCCAATATATAGATCTAATCTGGAAGGTGACGAATAGACCTTATCACAGCTGCAATATCCTTAAGACATACATAAACAGCTGTCCTGGAAGAAGCTTCGGTTTGCTCGCACCAATAAACTCTATCTAGTACAACATTGGGAAACAAAACTCATACATGGCTTTTGGACAATGATGCCACTGTGATGGCAGCTAGAAATTTACAGCTCTTAACAAGACGAAGCTCACACACTTATAATAAGTTGTTGTGACCTTTGAAGTTGGAACGGGTAGCGGCAAAAGCACTTTCCGGAATCCACTCCTTAGCGCATCCGATGTTCGAAACGGTTACCTAATTGAGACAGACAAAGGATCGTGCTCGGATGCTACACTCCCGCGCATTGATCGTTGGCTGGAAATGTTCGCTCGATTGCGTGT